>NC_138547.1:30878943-31478943 GCF_964234715.1 Podarcis melisellensis
CATCTGTCCCTAACCTCCTCCTTGAAAATTATTCAAGGAGAAACTCTAAGACAAAGGAGGATGAAGCAGGGCTACCCCCTAGGCTGTTTGTAAGGGAAAAGGTCGGGAGGTGGGGGCTGTCTGTGGTTGGCTGTGTGGTGGTGTTGGGGTGTTTGATTCAATAATAAGTGTACTGTGTTGTCATTTCATATATACTGAAACAATCCAAGGATCACTTCAGCCAGCTGAAATGAACACTCTGCATGTCTCTAAAATTACAGCCTCTTACTTGCAAGCTTTGCCTCTTAGTCCCACTTGGGAAGCAGTTGGCTATGAAAAGTACTCTGCACATGCTCACAGGATCTTTGTTATTATTGAAGTGCCAGGTGGTGGTGTGTGCAGTTCTGCACACAGAGACACAACAACATATAAATGGGGTTCTTGGCAGCAAAAGCCAAATTACTCAGCAACAGGAGCAGGGTTGATTTTTCACTCTAGTCTTCCTTGAAGCAGCTCAGGGCAACATACATGATCTCTCTCCCCACACACCTGGCATGAAGTTTGACCCTCACGATAACTCTGTGGAGTAGACTAGGCTGAATATGATGACTGGCCATCGGGCAGAGCCGAGTATTTTTTCCATCCCAGCCAAGAGCAGCATTCCCTTCTGAGCGACTTCTTGGGGGCCGCATGGATGGCAGGGCCAAGTGCAAATGTGGATGCAGCCATACACACAAACATTGGTCTTGCTACCCAAACACAACACATCCTCAGGAAGTCATTTGGTAGGTGAGCTTTCGCATAATGACTCAACAAGTTCCATCGACTCCTGTGGGAAAATTTCAAATGTGTTCCTGGCCACAGAATCTTGACTCCAAAGCTATGAGAAAATCCAGGAAAGCCCCCTGAAACCTTGCAAAAGGCAAACAAGGGTTGGGGGGGAAATCCTTTCTTATTTGTCCAGTCTCTCTCCCCCTCCCCCCCAGGTTTCTGGTGAAACAGCTGTCACAGACTAACAAAACACAAAAAATAAGGCTTATTACTATAGTTTATTTGTTTAGAGTACCACATGTAGGTTCAGTTGTTTGGATATTGGAAACTGCAGTGTATATAGTGAGGTTTTAGGTACTAATTCCTTGGGTTTGGATACATGAATGTACATATAATGAACGTTTGGACAGCAGGACCTGTGTGTGCATTTCTGCACATGTTCACACCTCCCTATCTAGAATCTATCCAGGCAATCAAGCAGCACTAATAGAGTTCAAGGATTCATTCCAGTCAGGCAAAAAGTTTGAGGAGAGTATGAATGAAGCAGGGTGATGGGGGTAGAGAGGTTGGATCAGTAAGGGGTGTGATCTGGGAGCTGTCTTGAGGGTCAGCTAGAGAGGTCTGGGGGAGGCACATTCAGCCCCTGAACCCAAGCTTCCACCTGCTCCAGGACATCCAGTGAGCTTTATGACTCAGCAAGGAATCGAAACTGGGCCTCTCCAGTCCAAGCCCAGTAGGCTAACTACACCATCATGCCAGCTCTTTTTGCCAATTTGCTGCCGCTGCCACCACCAAGGGAAGAGCCATGACTCAGTGGTAGGGCATGTGGTTTGCATGCAAATGGTGATAGGTTCAGCTCCCAGTATTTCTAGCTGGGCCTGGGATATTCCCCTGCCTGAAATCCTGGAGAGCTGCTTGCAGCCCATGTAAAACAGCTTCCTCTGTCCCTGCCAATCAGCAGAAGGAGCCTGAGAACATTATGGGCTTAGTGGAGGGGTGTTCACATCCCTCATTAAAGAAGTGCACAGCCTATGTAACTATATGCACACAAACAACTGACCTGTACACTTGTACAGTCAGAGGCACCAACTCCAGGAGCTCCTGGGAGCCCGGGCATCCACAAACATTTTGCTGTGGGTTTCCAGCCTCTACCCCCCACTGCTGCCACCGTCTGCTCCCTTCCATCTGGTGCTCTGGCGCCATAGCGGCAACTGGGCCAGGGCCTGTGCCCCTGCCTCAGCTCCTCTATTGGGCCCCACTGCGGCCCAGGTCACATCTTTAGCCACAGTGGGCCCCAACAGAGGCCCTTCAGCAGAGGTGCAGGCCCCAGCCCAGTCACCACCATAGTGCTAGAGCACGCACACACCCGCCTGCCATGCTATCATGATGCTGTGATGTAACACCATGATGTCACGTCGCGCCACACCATCATAACATTGTGTCACATGTGCCATGGGCACCCAATTTGGCACCGCTATGTACAGTTGTTCATGTGCGACCTTCAATGAGTGCATACTCTATGTAAGCACAGGGGCTGAAGTTGTAGTAATCAACAAGTGTGTGCATTTCCACCCAAACACTTGCGCATGTGCAGATACAGTTTGTACCTGTGCTCAGAGTGACGTGCGAACAAGCCTGTAGGGATGTGAGTTGGACAATGGGCTTCCGCCCCCCCCCAGCTATCTGAATCAGGAAAGCCAAACAGAAGAGCAGCAAAGCCCTCCCCGCCACACCCCCCAAACTGCTTAGCCTGAGTGTCCGAGACGACAGATAACCAATGTTATTTAATTTATTTTTTCAAAAGGAAAAAAAAAGGCGGGGGAGGAAGTTGATAAATAATGTAAACTGGAGAATGCATTAATGAAAGGCAGAACAAAAGGGAGGAGAGGAAAGGAAGGATGAGGCAGAGCAGGAGAGAGAAGGCCAGAGAAGGTGGGGGCGAGTAGGAGGGAGACTGGGGGGGGGATATATTCCTGCCCTTATTGATTGTATATGATTACATTAGGCCTATCAAATATTTATAATACATCCCACAAGAGGTCATTGTATGTGTTCCCCCCCATACAGCTGTGCTGTGGTGATGGAAGCAGACTCTAGGACAGAGCAAACCTAGGCTGGTCAGCTGCTCCTCCTCCCACCTCTTCTCACTTTCCTCTCATCTCGTCAGCACTTGATCTGAACCCAGGCTCCGTCACTTCAGGGCAAAAAGGGCCATAGCTCAGTGGAACATCATCCATTTTGCATGCGGAACATCCCAGGACTAAACCCCGGAATCTCTGGTAAAGACTCCTTTCGGCCTGAGCCCCCAGAAAGCTGTTGCCAGACTGTATAGAAAGTAAAGAACAAGATAGAACAGTCAGACCATTGGCCTATCTATTTAGGGTAAAGCTCTGTACCTGCTTTTGCTTGCAGAAGGTCCCAGGTTCACTCCCTGATGGCAGATAGGGCTGGTTGAGATCCCCTGCCTGAAACCTTGGAGAGCTGCTGCCAACAATGATGCGCTAGATGGACCAATGGTTTGGCCCAGGATAAAGCAGCTTCCAATGTTCCTATGGCAGTCATACTTACTGAGGCTTATGTTGCTGTCTCCTGCTTTAGAAGTTATTGAGTTAGAATGGACCTCAAGGGTCATCTATCATTCTGCAAATTTGGGGAACCCATCCCTGATAGGTGACTATTCAACCTCTGCTTCAAAACTTCTAGTGAAGGAGAGACCAGCAACGTCTGAGACCATCTGTTCCACTGCCAGTGGTGGGTGGGACCTGAGGCAGAAATAGGCAGAGCAACAAATGCAACTTGTATCCTTGTACAGCAGGCTAGTTTCTACACACACACACACACACACACCCCTCCATCCTGCCAAGCATGAGGCATTATCACAGTTCAATGACACATCTCAGCTGGGCAAAAACTCTCAAGGTGTAAAGCAGGCCCAGTGAGCATCATGGTCTTGGCATAGGGGGTGTTGCATGGGAAGAGTTCTGTGGGGCAGAAATAGAGGCCTCATTTGGGGCTTGGGGCTAAAGTTCCCCACCCCCACCCTAGGCCCAAGATTCAAAGGTAATAGCCTTAGACTGGCTGATGTTCCTGAGATTAAAACTTGCTGCTCTTAAAAATGGATGCCTCAAACCTGAGTCTCAGGTCCAAAGCATATAGAGCAATTGTGTAACAATTTTAAGAGTTTCCTCTATTTGTGAAATTCAGGGCTGAGTGCCAGTACATTTGCAGACAAAATGGCACCATCTCTGCACTCAAGGGAGGCTTTAGCCGACTTGGGGACACCCCAACATTTGCAGTAGTGCAAAAGGGGGGCAATCATTTAAACCATTCCCTCTGTTCCCTGAGTCATGTCAAGAGAATGCTTGAAGGACGCATATAATTTATTTGTGCACTGCAGGAAATCCTTGTGTGGCCAACGCAAACGCAACTGCTGCACAGAGTGTCTAGCATCCCTGAGTCACCACCATTGAAAATCCGGCATCTTCTAAGCGGGGGCAGCAGCAGTCGGCAGTGCAGCCTCAATAGGGGCCCTTTAGAAGAAGAAAAAAAGCTGAGTGCTCCAAGCATTAAGAGGCACATGGACCCAAGTCGAGAGAAAGAGAGCTAGACAGAGGAAATGTCTTAATTTAATTGGGTTTTAACAGCACATTTAGTTCCCATCAGACCAGTTTCCGTTGGCCTGCCAATCTCTCTGCTCTACCATTTCAATTAGCAGCACCTGAGTCAGCAAGCTCGAGGGGTTGGGAAGCAGAAGGAGACTTGAGGCTAGAGTTACAGCAGGCAAACAGATGGTTGCAAGGCGGAGCCCACAGGAATTAAAGGCTGAGGCTTGTTATCTGAAGCCAGCATCTTCCCAGCTGCATGTTCTCTGTGATCTCCCTCATTGTGAGGCCCTCTAATGTTTCCTGCTGTTATATGTTCTGTGTAAATCCAGGTGTGTTTGTGTGTGCATGCAGGAAAGGGCCTAAAATCATTTGCACAGTGCATGATGGCTCAGCCTTCACTGTTAAAGGATACTATCAAAAGTTTGCAAGGCCCTCGGGAAAGGGCTGTGGCTCGGTGTTAGCGCATGTTTTGCATGCTGATGGTCCTAGGTTCAACCCCTGGCAACTCCAGGAGAATTGCTAGACAATATTGAGCCAAAGAGATACTTAGTATAAGGCTGTTTCCTATGCTTTCAAAACCAATTAAGTGTTTGTTCTTTTGTGTAAGGATGCACTAGGACAGTCTTTACCAACCTTGTGCACTAGGAGGGGACAACTGCACAACTCCAGCCCTCTTCCTGTTGGGCTTTTTTCCGTGCCTTCACTGTGGGGTGAACTCTCCCCAGGCCACACCCCTCACCAGCCTTCCTTCACACCCTCCTTGAGTGCTTTTGCTTGGAGGAATGTGTCCTTGAACTTCAGTAAACCCACTTGCTTGCCTTGATGGAGAACAGAGAGTGGTGTGTAAATGTGTGCAGAAACTAATCTACTGTAGGAGGATGCAGCCCTTAGTTTGTAAAAAGTTCCCAGCCTAATGCAGACTGTATATTGAAAAGGACATCTGTACATCTCAGCATCTATGCATAAGAAGGGGTCCAATTGCAAGGTGCTCTGCCACCTTGCATACACTTATATGTGCACAGGCGGATCACAGACATCTTTTTCTGTGCCTGCATCCAGTTTTGTTGAGGGTTGGGGCCTGCTAGGGAAGAAGCAAGCTGAGTTGTGCAGATTAAGGTGGAAGTAAGTCAGGTGCACTCAAGTAGAACTGCTATTAGGGTATGGCAAGGCTGAGTCAGGTGGTGGTAAATCAGGTCAAAGTCATTCTTTTTGGGATGAATTTAGGCACGAGTCAGGTCAAGGCATGTCAGTTCATTGCTGGGTTTGCACAGCAGGTTCGGGGGAGCAGCAATCAGAACCATGGCTAGCACTAAGTCTGCTCTGTTAGCTGAGTAGTTGAATAATGTTGTCTCAGCAAAGAACCAGATTTATCTGAAAACTTTGCCCATGCCCAGGATAGCTGTGAGGACCTGCCATTGATTCTGCAGTTGCATGCTCCTTCATGGCTTTGTAACAGAGAAAATGACAGTGGGGTTGTTCCCAGAGTATGAGGATGGTGAAAGAGTTGTTTCCTCAGGCTGGGAGGGTGTTGACAGAGTGCTGAGGGTTCACCCCAAGTGAGGTTATCTGTGATTCATCTGAGTCCTTCTCGGGGTGACATTGGGACATATATACAGGACACATCGCGGCATGAACAGCTGGCACTGAAAGCTACCACTGCCTACTATCCACATGCGCAATGAACATAACAGAAAGAGCCCTTCTGTTTTCAACAGTTCAAAATCAGCTCCATCAGCATGCAAACTGAATGTCATGGAACCTTAGTGCTTATGTGCATACATTTACCAGCATGGGCAATAGGCACAAGACTTAGTGGCTAGAAAACCTGGAGAGGGAGCTGGATCCTGAAGCGTGGCAAATCTAGTAACTCACACTAATAACATTGTAACAAGTCATCCCCAATAAGGGTAAAACTATGGACAAAATAGAGAAAGCTGTTGACAAAGACGAGGAAATTAGGCCTGCAAATAAGATCTAAGGATAGGTACTGAGAGAACATTTCAGAGGCAGGTGGTACCTTCTCATTGAGTACCTTCTGGCCTTGGACTGAGCCTACCTGCTCAGGTTGGCCACTAGGTGCTACAGGACAGCATAGAATGGAAGAAGGTCTCCTGTTCCGCTTGAGCGTTGCTTAAGCCAGTGTTTCCCAACCTTGGGTCTCCAGCTGTTTTTGAACTACAATTCCCATCATCCCTGACCACTGGTCCTGCTAGCTAGGGATGATGGGAGCTGTAGGCCAAAAACATCTGGAGGCCCAAGGTTGGGAAACACTGGCTTAAGCAACAAAGTTTTCCTGGACTGTGGTGTATTCCTGAATCATTGGTGGTTCTTCAGTCCTGATTTCTGACAAGTCCCTCAACTCCACCACCTAACTCCTCTGTCCTTAGTTCCAAACTACTATCTTCTTGTTTCTGGCTCACCTCAGTCTGCTGAACACAACCCTGCCCTAAGAGCAGAATGCTTGAGAAAGCCTTATCCCCAGTTTGAACTGAGAACGAATCTAGAGGCAGGCTCTTGTGGATTTATATTTGTGCATAAGCAGGTAGATATAAGATAGGCATTTTTCCAGGCATGCAGTTGCTAAGCCACCTGAGGTTTTAAAGCACATAAATTGTGCTCAGAAAATTGCCCAGGAACCTGTTGCTTAGGCATTGTTGAGATGTGTTCTTATCAACTAGTCCCAATTAGGCCCATAACAACTAGATTTTGAACTAAGTGTAGCTTCCAAGCAGTCTTCAAAGACAGCCCCATGTAGAGTATATTGCAGTACTCAAATCTGGGAGTTGCCGAGTCGTGCATAACTGTCATCCAGAATAGAAAGCCAAAGAAAAATTGTGCGCATGTTTCCTAACCATATTTCCAGTTCTGATGGGGGAAATGGCAAGTTGATGATAGTAATAATAGTAATAATGAATAATGAATAGTCACTTGTGGGGGAAAAATGGCTTCGGGCTGGAAGCATTTCTTGAGGATTTGTATTTCATTGCACATCTGCCCCCTTGTGGCCATATTTATCTGCAGCAATTTGATTTCAGGACGAACATATCTTTTCCATCCGAAGGACTTGGTAGGAAGAGGGCAGTGTTGGAAAAGGTGTGGGCAAGAAAGACCCCAGTGTGGGACAAACAGCTTTAGCAGCGCTGCTGCAAGATTTCCAAAGAGCTGTTGTTGCTGCAAACCAGGCACAGCTGGGTCAGGGAAGGAATAACACACAGTGGTTTTCTAAGCCCTAGCTGACAAAAAATATTTGAGGGGGCCGGAGTTCAGAGACGACTTTACTTTGCAGAGCTGGCAATGCTGTGACATCACCAAGCCACACTCCATGACGCCAGCAACCATCCCCTTTTGTGTCTCAGGCTTGAAGGTGCTGAAGGCCTGTAAACTTGACCAACAGAGCCAGTTAATGCACTCAGCAACCAGTCATCACGTGCAAAGGAGCCAAGTGCAAGTGATTCATGTGCACATGTAATGAGCTTTTGCTGAATTTGTCATCTTATCCCATTGAAAAACGTGCTTGAATGAGAGAAATTTGTTTCACTCTGCATTTCTCGTTCTACCTAATATGCACTGTCTGAAGCAATGCATATATTTGGAAAAATCCACACTAAAATGTTGAAGTTTCAGGTGGGTTTTTTGGTTGTTTTTTTTAAGTGTGAACTAGTGTAGCAATGTGGAGAACTGAATTTAAGATTGGGAAAATGAGCTGCTGGGGAATGAACCTGGGGCCTTTTGCATGCAAAACAGATGCTTCACCTCTAAGCTGCAGCCCTTTCCCAATTTTGTTTTGTCATGCCATTGGTTTTCATTATTAATTAACACTTTCATTTCATTATTTGTTCACACAACCCATGTTTGTTGTTTATTTTATTGAATTTATATACCACCCTATATCTGGAGGTCTCAGGGCGGCTCACAGAACAAAACTAGAACACAAAACCACAAAATGTATAATCAAAATAAAAACAACAATCCAATATCCACCCCAAAACTATTTTTAAAAGGACATATGATTGTTATTTATTCAGGGCTATCTACTCCTGTTATTAATTACTTAGCACCCTGGCAAAGCTGATGCCCAGTGCTTAGAAAACTCATTTTTAAAAGGAACTATTTCTTGTTCTAGTTCATTCTGTCCGAACAAACAAAGACTAGGTCCAATTCAACTATTTCAGATCAAGTTCATTCAAATGAACTTTTTGGTTCATCATTTTAGTTCAATGTCCTCTGCCATTTTTTCCAACCTTCAGATTGTTCCAAACTGGTGTGCTGAAATATAAGGTCCAAAAGTAAATCAGGGGTCAGGATGAAGCTTTCCCCATAATTGTGTTTCCATACTAGAAGATACTTACCCTGTTTAATTTATTAAAGCCACGTAGGTTTTTTTTTCAAGCACTGCTTATGATGCCCCATGGCTTCCCTTAGCACTAGGCACTTGGATCTAGGCAGTGACTATTTAAATTTCACTCAGTGCCCCACAGTGATGCTATGTTGAGAGCATTGTGAGAAATTTAGGTGGCATCCACCTGCTGACACCTCTGTCAGTTAAACCCTAGGTCCTGCCAACACAGGAAGAAGTCTAGCAGAGGACACTTTGTGGGGAAAGGGAAACCTCAAACCTACAGCTAGTCTTGCCATTCTTGAAACTCTGTGCCTCCTCCTTCACGTCTCCTCTCCCTTCTCTCAAGAAGAGCCCACACACAATCAGCACCACTGAACTAAGAATATGATCTAGATTCCGATCCAACCCCATCTCTCAATCTGAGGTATGAAGGATAATAACAAAACCTTTCCACACTGAATACCCTTCCGCTCCAACTAATGGGATTATGATATGATAAGATTCTTATGTTACGAAAATGGCTCAGAAATACTTTTAAAGGGGTCCAACTCCAGATGTCCTGTTTATTGATCAGTCGTCATGATTGTTTGTCAGTAGTGAGCATTCATCCTGACTTGCTTTCAGAGTGTTTAAAAATCATTCACTCATTCCACACAATTTCAGTGCATTTCCTTGCAAATTTCCAAACCACATACTTCCCACCAAATGCTGACAGCCTGGAGGCATCCTTACGTTTGTGTGTTTGGTGTGCACAAAATGGTTCTGTGCAAATTAAGAGCTTGTCACCCTAGCCACCCTTTCCCCTCTGAACCCAGTGGGATCCTATTAGGCCTTAGTCAAGACATCAAAGGCACTGAGAAGCCCATCCCAAACTGGTCCGAATTCCATGAGCAAATGATGTTCCTCCTTTATCCATTCCTGCATGGCATATATTCAATACTCCATAAATATCTGCCCATTATGGGCCATGTCGGACATATATTATACCATGTAGGAAGCACAGAGTTTACAACCTAATTGCTTGAGTTGAGAGCTGCAGAAGGACTCCCACCCCCCTCCACACACACAATGGATTTTCTTCTCCTGGAGCTACTAATAGCCAGTGCCTCTTTGATGTTGCCGTTGATGGCAGAAACGATCAGCCACATATTCATTCGGCCAAATGCACATTTCTAGATTCTCCCAAGAGGCAGGAATTTTGAATCAGCTTTACTGTCCTTTGAGCAAGAGGGAACTGATGCTGTATTCTGAATGCTCTTCTTATTTACAAATGTACAGTGGACACTCGGGTTGCGAATGTGATCCGTGCAGGAGGCACATTCACAACCCGCAGCATTTGCAACCTGCAGCGCCGCGTCTGCGCATGCGCGGGTTGTGATTCAGTGTTTCTGAGCATGCGCAACTGCTGAAACCTGGAAGTAACCCGTTCCGGTACTTCCAGGTTTCGACGCGTCCGTAACCTGAAAAAACCCAACCTGAAGTGTCTGCAACCCGAGGTATGACTGTACAGGTATTGTGTGTCAGGGAACAGTTCTCTGGTTTGAGGGCTGACACAAGCAGAAAAAGCACACTACTGCCCTTGGACGGAGGAGAGGGCCAAGCAGGGGACATTTAACCCAGCACCCACTCAAAAGCACCATTTCCAGATCCTGCACAGCTGTTTGTCCCTCTAAAAACCCACTTCTGAATGCTAGACCACTAACAGATTAGTCTGCCCAGCCTTTGGTTCAATGTTATTTTTTTCCTCTGGGAATTTCCACATAGCAAGATGGACAGCCTTTGCTGAAAGCTGTTTCCACCCACTCCCTAACTCAGTTGGGCCTGTTGATCCCCCCACACCCGGAAAAAAGAAAAGAAAAGCAAGTCCCTCTGCAACAGAGAAGGGAAATAACATCCCAGGATTAAAATGGACCAGAGAATGGCTATGACATGAAGTGCTAGGGGGAGGGATGGAAGTCTGACCTCTCCCAGGCTCTGCTGTTCTCATCATACCCATTCCTGGCTAGTTTATCGGTCATTGGAGTGAGACCAAGAGAATATCAGCAAGGACAGAATGAATATAAACATCTGAGCCAAGGCTTCCTTCTTACCATGAATAAAGGGGAGGGGGCAAGTTTAAGGGGAACCTTAATTACATGCCAAAAAAATCAACACAAATAAATAAGTGGTTATGTCTCCATGGTAATCGAGTTGAAAATCTGTGGGCTTTGGGAGGAAGATGTGAGTCCTGTTATCACGAGGAAACTGACAAGGTGATGACCGTGTTGGTTGGGTCAACTTTGGTTGGGGGAAGAATAAGCAGACTTTTGAATCACACAGGGACTACGGTACAAGCTGAGGCCAGAGTAGGAATGGGATGGCATAGCGGCAAGGCAGTGATTGGGAAATTTTCCAGGCTGAGGACCACAGTGTCATGTGCAAAACCTTTCAAGGGCTGCATGACATTGGCGGATGGGGTCAGGGGCAATAGTAGTTGGATCAGCAGAGGTGGCTCTCTTTGTACGGTAGGTTACATTCCAACCGTGCAAATGTGGAGAGATTCTACCCACACATTTCTCCATCCAGGCAAGTGAGGGGAATTATCACAGTTCAAGGGGACACATTCAAGCCAGGTAAAAGCACTCATAAGTTAGCACACAGCAAGACCTTGGAGGGAGTGGCTGTGGCCTGAGAGTAGGTGTTGCCCTGGGAGAGTATTGAGGGCATAAAAGATCCCTATAAAAAGAATATTAGAACAGGGATTTCCCACCCACTCCCTACCAGGAACTAGTTTTTGGCTTGCAAATACTTTTTTGTTCTTAAAATGTGGGGGAGTATTCAAAATGGCATCCCAAACATGAAGTCTGAAGTGGCACAGTCCACTACCCCATATCATGGCTCTACCCCTGCATTCTGCTGCTTGAAGGTAGAACTGGACCTAATTCTCTGCTCAATATAATAAAATGGAGCTACTTACTTCAACAGGTACACCACCAGTTTACTAATGAGTCCTAGGTAGAATCTACACACATATAAAAATAGCCCTGGAAATTTTTTTTAAAGCGTTTTTTAAAAATACATTGAATTTTCCAAAAGGCTCACCATCACCATCTAGTGTCACATTGTATATTGCATTTAAAACATTTCATTTGCAACTTTATAGCTGAGTCCTCAGCTGCAACACTTTTCATTTAAAAAAACCCACTGCAATATGTATAAGATAGCTTTCTATGATACTATGGGTGCATCTAAACACAGGGGGAAAATGCTATAAAGAAGTCAGAAATTATATTGCTTTAACAAAAGAAAGAAATCTTTGTGGAAAATCACACTTTAAAATTTCCTGCTCTTTGGCACCATCTGGTGTTGCATATTTTAGTGCATTCAAATTGCTGTTTCTTTACTAATGTAGCTGAGTCCTATGTAAGAGTTTGCGCCTTCTCCCCTTCCCCTCCTCTTGCCCCTTTTATGGATTGTCCACAATATAGTTTCAGGCAAATAGTTGCTTATTTAATTTAGTCTGACTTTGTTTTTACTCCCAAGGAGAGGAGCTTGTGAGATTTCCTGCCTCAGGCCACCTAAACAACCTGACTTATTTTTAAATTGTACATTGACTTAAATGCAATAGCAGAAATTGCAATGGTAGTGGGTGAATCCAAGGCCGCAGCTGTGGAAGAAGCAAGCCCTTCTTGGGGTGCTAATTCTGCGAACCCCTCCACCGTAGACTCAGGTTGCATATATTTGTAAATAACCCTATATGCTAAAGACACCACAGTCTCTGTTGTACCTCACTCCAGAGGAAACACGAACCCTGGGTAAGCGCCTGGAACCCCTGGAATCTCAGTCGGTGATTGGGGTGGCATGCAACAATATTCTAGGACTATGATGCCTCTGGTTTGCCTGGATGGAAGATGAAGAGCAGTGTGTGTCTGGCCGCACCCAATTTTGCCATGCCCACTATTGGTATGCAATTCCTGTCCAGGAAGGTGGTCACAAGATAATGTGGCCCTCTGAATGAAAAAGGTTCCTTGCTCCTACCTTAGCAGACAGAGGGCTTTTTTATACAGTGGTACCTCGGGTTAAGTACTTTATTCGTTCTGGAAGTCCGTTCTTAACCTGAAACTGTTCTTAACCTGAAGCACCACTTTAGCTAATGGGGCCTCCTGTTGCCGCCGCACCGCACTGGGTTAGCGGAGTCTGTAACCTGAAGCGTATGTAACCTGAAGCATATGTAACCCGAGGTACCACTGTATATTCCTTTCGGCTTCGCTCTTGCTTCCTTTCCTCCCCCACCCCTTTAAAATGGAAATTGGGGGCAGGGGGAGAGAAATGCCTGGGAGGTTAGCTCTCAAATTATCCCTGAAGAAAAGTGAAGACCAGGGAGGAAAGATTACATCAAGGGGCATGGAGTCATTCCCAGCAATGCCAAGACTGCTGCCATCTGCCATTGGCTGAAAAGGGTCTCCTCTGTGACCCCCACGGAGAAGAGCGAGCGGCCTTCAGGAATCCCAGGAAGGGCCAGAGATAAATTCTCATGGATGCCAAAATGCCTCAGTTCTGAAGTCACTGAGTGACTCACTCGTTTTGGTTCCTCTGGGACCCACTCGGCATGAGAGCCCATGAACTTTTCTCTAGCCCTTCTGCCCCAAACAACACACTCCAAATATATAATGATTAAAAAACATGTCTGACCAGGTCTTTACAGCTGTTTGCAAGTCATCGCTCTTTCTCTCACCCCACATGTTACAGCTGGGTGCCGTCTACTAAGGCAGGCATCGGAAATGAATCAAACTGAAACATTTTCTGGAATAATCATACATGCATAAAATCAGTGTGCAGAGTATGAGAGTGGGAGGGATGAAATCCACATGCCCCACCTCTGATTTTCCCTAATTTTAAGCACACATGAAGCCTTCTAAAAACAGTAGCTAAGAGGACAAGGCTCTAATGGAACCAGGGCCAGGCTGCCCATGAGGTGGGATGAAGCAGCTGCCTTAGGTGGCAGAATTTTGAGAGGGAGCATCCCCTCCAGGTACCCTACCCTCCTTGTCACCAGCAAAAGACGGCACTTGACAGCACTGGCAGTGATGCTGGTTCCCAGAGATATCTTGCTGGAATCTCACAGAGCAGGTGAGATCTCACTGGAAACAGCCACTGTGGTTGCCGCTTTGTGGGCGGTGCAGTAAAACAGGATGATCTGAACCCCCGTAATTTAGGCGATGCCTCAAATGTCACCGTTTGATGCTTGGCTATGGCCTAATCCATGCTAACACATTTGTAGCCTTAAAAATGTAGTTGTTTTCTGTCTCGAACAGGTATTATTCATGTGTGACCCAGTCATGATGCTTCCAATCAAGATTGATTTGGGCTGTTGCCATGGGAGTGTCCGGGGGGGGCAGCTGCCTCCCCATCAATAAAAATAAACAAAAACACACAGCTAACTGAGGTTCTGCCACCCCGCCCCCAAACAAAAGGCCTGCCCCTCACAACTAAAGGCCTACCCCCCCCAACAAAAATCCTGGCTTTGGCCATGGTGCTTGCCACCCAGAAAGGTGAGTGTAGTTACTTGATACGCATTTGAAAAACCTACCCCTTGGTTAGGATCTCCATGCTTTTTCCTCCCTGCACATGCCCCAAGTGAACGGAGAAGGAAGTGGTGATTGCAATCTTAGCAGGTGTGAATACATTCACACACCCCATTGCTGGGATTATGTAGGTCTCTTTTCAAATAGACACACTGTGGGGTAACACTGAATCAATCTGCAATGAGTTTTCATTTTCAAGGAGAACTTTTGTGAGTAGCAGGGAAATATGCAATAGATCTACAACGTGTGTGGATTATGGAGAGAGAGAGAGAGAGAGAGAGAGAGAGAGAGAGAGAGAGAGAGAGAGAGAGAGAAAAGCAAGTACAGTCATACTTCGGGTTACAGACACTTCAGGTTGCGTGTTTTCGGGTTGTGCACTGTGCTGAACCCAGAAGTACTGGAACGGCTTACTTCCGGGTTTTGGTACTTGCGCATGCGCAGAAGTGCTAAATCATGCTTTGTGCATGTGCAGAAGCGCTGAATCGCGACCCACGGGTGTGCAGATGCTCTGCGGGTTGGAACACTGCGGGTTGCGAATGTGCCTTCCGCACAGATCCTTGTGCCCTCCATCTTTCCCAACATCAGCGTCTTTTCCAGGGAGTCTTCTCTTCTCATGAGGCAGCCAAAGTATTGGAGCCTCAGCTTCAGGATCTGTCCTTCCTGTGAGCATTCAGGGCTGATTTCCTTAAGAATGGACAGGTTTGATCTTCTTGCAGTTCATGGGACTCTCAAGAGTCTCCTCCAGCACCATAATTCAAAAGCATCAATTCTTCGGCGATCGGCCTTCTTTGTGGTCCAGCTCTCACTTCCATACATCACTACTGGGAAAACCGTAGCTTGAACTATACGGACCTTTGTCGGCAAGGTGATGTCTCTGCTTTTTAAGATGCTGTCTAGGTTTCTCCCAAAAAGCAAGCGTCTTTTAATTTCGTGACTGCTGTCGCCATCTGCAGTGATCATGGAGCCCAAGAAAGTAAAATCTTTCACTGCCTCCATTTCTTCCCTTTCTAGGTGATGGGACCAGTGGCCATGATCTTCGTTTTTTTGATGTTGAGCTTCAGACCATATTTTGCACTCTCCTCTTTTACCCTCATTAAGAGGTTCTTTAATTCCTCCTCACTTTCTGCCATCATCTGTATATCTGAGGTTGTTGATTTCTTCCGGCAATCTTAATTCCGACTTGGGATTCCTCCAGTCCAGCCTTTCACATGATGAATTCTGCATATAAGTTAAATAAGCAGGAAGACAATATACAGCCATGTCGTACTCCTATCCCAATTTTGAATCAATCAGTTGTTCCATATCCAGTTCTAACTGTAGCTTCTTGTCCCACATAGAGATTTCTCAGGAGACAGATGAGGTGATCAGGCACTCCCATTTCTTTAAGAACTTGCCATAGTTTGCTATAGTTCCATGCAAATAGGAGGAAATATTGGAACTGTACTCATTCTTTGACTTAGGAGGACCTCTAGTGGGCAGGAATAGGAACCTTTGCAAAGGCTTAGCCAGGGTTGTCACTTGGATGGATGTATTCTATTTTCCATAACTGGAAATAAGGGAAATAAGTGGCCATGTGTCTTACTGCAGTGCTAGGAGGACAGTCCTCCATGTAAATGACAGCTGGAAGACAATACTTTCTTTGAAGGATTGCTGTGTTTGAAGGGCTGTCTGCTCCAAGTGCAGTTGAAACATAACCCTAAGAATGGGGGATGGGTTTTTTATGTCGCTTGTTCACAATAGACACTTGGACTGCAGACTGAGCAGGCACACAGACCACCTGGCCACTGCCTTCCCAGCTAGTAGGTGGACGGCATGATGCCTTCCAGATATTGTGAAGGTCCAACTCCCATCCAGCTCACCAATATGAGCACAAAGATTCAGGCGAGCTACAGCTCAGAATGAACTCAGGCTTGCATGCGAAGTTAAAAATAAGAAAAAGGGTTGTTTGGCTATGTTCAAAGCAGGAGGAAGAACAAGCTAGTAGGTCCTCTGCATGGAGAAGATGGGAGAAATGCTGTTGGGTGACAGAAAGAAGGCAGAACTGCTCAACACCTACTTTGACACTATCTTCACCCTTAAGAAAAGCAGTGCCCAACCTGGTGGTTACCAAAATAAATGATGCAAGGAGGGAGCTGCAGCCCAAGATAGGAAAAGAGGTGGTAAGGGAACGCCTAGCTACTTTACATGAATTCAAAACTCCGGAGTCTAATAAGCTGCAGGGTACTAAAGGAGCTTGTGGGTGTAATCTCAGAGCCTCTGACAATAATCTTGAGAATTATTGGAGAACAGGGGAGGTCCCTTCAGACTGAAAATAGGCAAATGTTGTCCCCATCTTCAAAAGGAACTAGGAAGACCCAGGTAATTGCTGACTGGTGAGCTTGACATTGATACCAGAAAAGGTCCTAAACAGATTATTAAACAATTGGGCTGTGTGCGTAGATTCAGTGATTACTAAGAGGCAGTGTGGGTTTCTCAAAAACAAGTTATGCCCAATACTTCTTTTAATCTAGTGGCTAAAATATCCACATATATTTTATAATCATTATTAAGTAGGGAGATTGGTCTGTAATTGTTTATAAGTTCTCAATTTCTACCCTGTTTTAGTATCAATGCTATATGTGCTTGCTGCCATGTTTTTGCTATTTTCTCTTCCTCCAAAATTTTGTTTAGCAATAGTTTCATGGGTAGCACTAGGGAGTCCTCTATTTTTTTTATAATGCACTGTAGTGAGACTGTCTGGTCCTGGGGACTTTCCTCTTTTAGATTTTGCTATCTCTTGTTGTATTTCCATTATAGATACCGGAGAGTTTCGATATTCAGTCTTGTCAGTTAATACCTTATGTATGTCTTTCCATTGTAAATATTTTGTTATTTCTTCTTCTGTTTCACTACCAGCCTTGTAGACACTTTTAAAGTGTCTAACAAAGCTTTCCTTTATTTCTTCCGGTTTATCTTAACACCTTCCCTTTTACATTGATTTTGTCAATCATTCTCTCTTTTTGCTTCTTTTTTAGTTGCCATGCTAACATTTTCCCTGGCTTATATGCAAATTAAAATGTTATTTGCTTCATCCATTTTATATTGCTTTCTATTTCATGAGTCAGTATTGATGAAATTTGGACTTGTAATACCTTTATTTTATGTATAGCTTCCTCATTTTTTGGTTTTTTAGATAGTCATATCTCATGCTATGTTTGCTTCATGCTACGTTCTTTCAGGTTCCGTCCCGCGGTGACCTGGAAGTACCGGAAATAGTTACTTCCCGGTTTTGCCACTCATGCATGCGCAGAATCACTAAATCATGCTTCACGCATGCGCACAAGCGCCAAATCGTGACCTGCGCACCGGCGCCGATACAGCACTTCAGGTTGCAGGCTTTTCATGCTGCGAACGGGCCTCCGGAATGGATCCCGTTCGCAACCAGAGGTACCACTGTAATAATTTTTCATTTAATGAAATTTCTTTTCTTATTTGCTCTGATTTCCCTTCTCGTAATCTTTTCTGTCTTGCATTCTGCTGTTTGTAAAATCCCCTTATTGAAGCTTTACTTGTGTCCCATATTGTCCTAATATCGGTATCCTGTGTTTTATTTATTTCAAAGAATTCCTTCAGTGCCTTTTGTGCTCTATTTACTATGTCTTCATCATTTAATAACCTATCGTTCAATCTCCATCTTCTATGCTCCCTCCCTTTATCCCTTAGTTCTAACACTATTGCATTGTGCTCTGTTAGTGTTTTTGGTTGAATCTCAACTTTATGTACTTTTATTATTAAGTTATTTGTTGTTCAAATTCCATCTATCGTGCCAGCTGATTATTTAGCTTCTGAGTAATGTGTGTACTATTTGACATTCTGATTTTTGTATCTCCATGTGTCCCTCAAATTTATATTTTCCACCATTTGGAAAAATGATTGCAGCAATCTCCCTTTCCTAGATTTCTTAACTCTTTCTCTTCTATCTAATTCTAAAGAAGTGACCCCATTGAGGTGACCCATTATAATAATCTCCTCATTTATATGTTCTAGTAGCTTTTCTTCTACTTCTTTAAAATATTTTGATTTATCACCGTTTGGTGCATAGATCCCTATGGCTACTATTTGTTCCCCTCCTCTTGAGATCTGTACCCCCAATATTCTTCCTTCCTCGTCTTTAAAAATTTGTTCTGCCTCTAATTTATGGTTTACATATATAACAATTCCTCTTTTTTTCTTCATAACAGAAGAAATAAATTCTTGGCCTAGTCTCTTATTTTTTAACACTATTCTATGTCTTCTTGCTACATATGATAAAATGTACCATCTTTCTTTTTACATCTCCAACAAATTTTTGATCCCGTCTTATACATTTTAGCAACTTTCTCTGGTGTAATGTACTATCTATACATCATTTTCATATACAGTGGTACCTCAGGTTAAGTACTTAATTCGTTCTGGAGGCCCGTTCTTAACCTGAAGCACCACTTTAGCTAATGGGGACTCCTGCTGCCACTGCGCCACCGCTGTGTGATTTCTGTTCTCATCCTGAACCAAAGTTCTTAACCTGAAGCACTATTTCTGGATTAGCGGAGTCTGTAACCTGAAGTGTATTTAACCTGAAGTGTATGTAATCTGAGGTACCACTGTAATTCTCTTTCAATAAAATATAGTCTGTAATTTTAAATTCGCCCTTCACATCCTTTTCCAGTCCTCAAATTGTATATAATGACCTAAATCTTGAGCCCACTTTATTTGTGCTGACTTTACCATCTCATCCAACATTTCCCCATGTAGCTGGAGATTAGACATCTTTTAAAGTAATTTTGTATCACTCTCGATAATTTCTTTTTGAAAATATGTAACCAAAACCTTTCTTATTATCCTCTTTGAACTGTTCATTCAACTGTCTATGATGTAGCCAACTTTGCAAAAAGACTTTCAATTCTTCACACTCTTTTAGTTTCAAACCCTTCCCCCCCCCATCAATAATTTTCTACATGTCGGCCAGCTGCCTCTCCTGTTGAGTGGTTTTAATGCTAATGCCTCCACTGGTAAAAGCCACCATGAGGTTTTGGGTTCTAAAAAATATTTATATTTGTTCTAGACTCTTATAAGCATTTTTCTTATGATATGGTTATGAAAGTCTTTGCGTTTGTTTTTTTATCTTTCCCATACCATAAATAGGAATGCCAACCAAATCTATTATTATGTCCTTCCAAGTCCAGTATTTCATCTTTCTTTAATTTAACATCCTTCTGGACAGTCTAGAGGGGCTGGGAGCTGGGGGCACTGTTATACAGTGGTTCCGCTCCTTTCTCCTGGGCCGTGTCCAGAAAGTGGGGGGGGGTGATTGTTCAGACCCCTGGGCTCTCACTTGTGGGGTGCCTCAGGTTTCCGTCCTCTCCACCATGCTTTTTAATATCTATATGAAGCTGCTGGGAGAGATCATCAGAGGGTTTGGGCTGGGTGTTTATCAGTATACAGATGACACCCAGCTCTACCTCTCTTTTAAATAAGAGCCAGTGAAGGTGGTGAAAGTCCTGTGTGAGTGCCTGGAGGTGGTTGGAGGATGGATGGCGGCTAACAGATTGAGGTTGAATCCTGACAAGACAGAAGTACTGTTTTGGGGGGACAGGGGGTGGGCAGGTGTGGGGGACTCCCTGGTCCTGAATGGGGTAACTGTGCCCCTGAAGGACCAGGTGCGCAGCCTGGGAGTCATTTTGGACTCACAGCTGTCCATGGAGGCACAGGTTAATTCTGTGTCCAGGACAGCTGTTTACCAGCTCCACGCAGGCTGAGACCCTACCTGCCTGTGGACTGTCTTGCCAGAGTGGTGCATGCTCTAGTTATCTCCTGCTTGGACTACTGCAATGCGCTCTACGTGGGGCTACCTTTGAAGGTGACCCGGAAACTGCAATTAATCCAGAATGTGGCAGCTAGACTGGTGAGTGGGTGTGGCCGCTAGGACCACATAACACCGGTCCTGAGAGATCTGCATTGGCTCCCAGTATGTTTCCGAGCACAATTCAAAGTTTTGGTGCTGACCTTTAAAGCCCTAAATGGCCTCGGACCTGTATACCTGAAGGAGCGTCTCCACCCCCATCGTTCAGCCCAGACACTGAGATCCAGTGCTGAGGGCCTTCTGGCAGTTCCCTCATTGCGAGAAGTGAGGTTACAGGGAACCACACAGAGGGCCTTCTCAGTAGTGGCGCCTGCCCTGTGGAACGCCCTCCCTTCAGATATGAAGGAAATAAGCAACTACCTTCCCTTTAAAAGACATCTGAAGGCAGCCCTGTTTAGGGAAGTTTTTAATATTTAATGCTGTATTGTTTTTAACACTCGATTGGAAGCCGCCCAGAGTGGCTGGGGAAATTCAGCCAGATGGGCAGGATATAAATAATAAATTATTATTATTATTATTATTATTATTATTATTATTATTATTATTATTATTTATTTATTTATTTATTTAATTTAAACCCTCGCCCAAACTCTTGTATTTTTCCTAAGACTTTAGGGAGACAATTTTTTGGCTCATCTACTGTAATTACCAAGTCATCTGTGAAAGCTTTCAACTTAAATTCATTTTTCCCTGCTCTTATTCCCATAATCTGTTTATCTTTTCTTATATTTCTATTCAGAACCTCCAGGACCAAAATGAATAATAAAAGTGATAGCGGACATCCTTGCCTTGTTCCTTTTTCTATTTTGAATTGGTTCATTATCACCTTATTAATAATCAATTTTGCAATACTCTGAATGTCCAAGTATCCAATAATTCCCAGTTGTAATCCTTCCAAATATCCATGCTTGAAACAGTCCAAAAAAGTCCAGTTAGTCCACCAGTGTCCATGTAGCTCTAATATATTTCCAGGCATTAGATCAACTTTCTAAAGATTTAAACTTTGAAGTACTTGTCCTGGTATTTCAGAAACACAATGGATGTAATTTATTCCACTCCAGCAGTCAAGGTGCTCTACCTTCTTAGGGGTCTTCCCCCCCCCCCTCAGTCAGCTGAGCAGAAACCCTGCCAAGCTTTGGTGGTTGTTCTGAAAGATCCAGCATTTCATCAAAATTTTATCAGGTTGAATTACTTCAAAATAAGTTCCAATATGCAGTTCTAAATAAGATTGAATCAATATCTCTCAATCCAATAAAGGTTCTAACAATCCAATAAGTTAATTTCTGTCCATTGAGAAGGGAAGAGTCTCCAGTCTCTAAAGCTGTTGTTATTCATCAAAGGCTGCAAAAGGCTACAAAAAAAATAAAGAAAACCTCTCTCATTCACAAAGAGATCCTCGCAGCTTCAGGCCACAAAAGAGGAAGTATGACTTCCTGTTTAATACTCCACTCTTTCTCCTCTAATTTTAGATCAATTAAATTCTGATTTCAATTCTTCAGAGAAAGTTTCTTTTTAATTACCTTATTTTGGAATATCTGTTGCTTCTGGAGGCATTAGAGCCTTGAATCCCCCTCAACTGCCCCCCCCCTTGCTTGCTGCCGAAGCAGTTGCAAGAGCCAGGTCCCAGCAGTAGGAAAGAACGGATTCTGCTGAACCCTTTTGAAGCCCTGCTCTTCTGCAGGGTTTTTTCAGGGGGGGGGTGCCTAGTCCTGGCAACCTCCCCTCTTCGTCCACCAACCCCCAAAACGCTCGTATATAGTGGGACGAAGCGCTGGGCGCCACCATTCCTCTCCACAACAGACTGGAAGTCTGTGTTTGGTTTTTCTCGGAGCCCATGTCTAACCTGTAATTCAGTTAATGTTCTTTGAAAAATTGAAAAAAAAATCAGTTGGGTTTTGTGACCAATATATATCTACTAATGGATATATATTAGTGCCTCAGGTTAAGTACTTAATTGGTTCCGGAAGTCCATTCTTCACCTGAAGCGTTCTTAACCTGAAGCGGACTTTCCCATTGAAAGTAATGGAAAGTGGATTGATCCATTCCAGACGATGAAAAACACCCCCTAAAACAACAATTTAACATGAATTTTACTGTCTAAAGAGACCATTGATCCATAAAATGAAGGCAATAATCAATGTACTGTAAAGGGACCCCTGACCATTAGGTCCAGTCGTGGCCGACTCTGGGGTTGCGGCACTCATCTCACTTAGCATGACTAAGCCGCTTCTGGCGAACCAGAGCAGCGCACGGAAACGCCGTTTACTTTCCTGCCAGAGTGGTACCTATTTATCTACTTGCACTTTGACGTGCTTTCGAATTGCTAGGTTGGCAGGAGCAGGGACCGAGCAGCAGGAGCTCACCCCATCGTGGGGATTCAAACTGCCGACCTTCTGATCGGCAAGTCCTAGGCTCTGTGGTTTAACCCACAGCGCCACCCACATCCCTTAATCAATGTACTGTACTATAAAATAAATAAGCCAGTATTTTGGATGGAAAAAATTAGCATTTTTTTTCCTTACGAGCACTGATGATAGTCAATTTGGATGGGGGGCTTTTATCCATTTCTGAAGTCACACAATCAACCAGTAGCTGAACTGGGTTCCACACAGTCACAAAAACAAGTCACAAAAATGAAGTCACAAGCCACAGTCACAAAAGCCAAAATATAATCTCCACAGTCTCCGCTGTTCTATACAATTTTTGACTGTTTTAGAGCCTTGTTGTACTTTAAGTGCTAATTCAAACCTAATTCAAAATTATTCTTGTAATTTTCTTTCCCACCAGTAGGTGGCACTGTGTTCTCTCTTTTTTTGCCCTAGTCTCACACTCGGTGTTTTTTCTTAATGACCTTCTCAGACAGTTCTTTGACTGCAAATCCGGTGAC
The DNA here is from genome assembly GCF_964234715.1 of Podarcis melisellensis. Lineage (NCBI taxonomy): Eukaryota > Metazoa > Chordata > Lepidosauria > Squamata > Lacertidae > Podarcis > Podarcis melisellensis. The sequence continues at coordinate 30,901,967 of NC_138547.1, forward strand.
CTATTTCTGTTTCTTTGGTGAAGACAAAGACGCTGACTCAGTCTTTTTATGCTACCATTTTCCTGCTTAGTCTACACTCCACTGTGCCTTCTGCTCCCCTTCTCGTTTGTTTACTGTCTTCTCTTCAACTTTCTTCACCTCCTTTTCCTCCTTGCAGCATCCACATATAATATATGCATGGTTATGCAAAAGTTCATAAACAAGAAATAGTAAGCATAATAAATTGTTGTCGGGGAACACCGTGGCGAAGGCAGGATGCCTTTCAATAGTCAACGTCCAGCAATATTGTAGTGGTAGGTGCTCCAACGTAGGGAGAATATATTCAAACCACTCTATTTCTGTTTTCATAATTAAATGTAATGTATCCAATTTTATTATCAGCTGATGAAGAATCATCCTTGAAACAGTTGACTTATCCCGGAAACACTGTTCTGTTCCTGTCTTGTTTGCTGTTTATTGTTGCATTCTACAGTGGTTTGAATATATTAGTGGTAGCAATTATTCTGAGATTATTCTCTTTGTTTTACCTGGCATTCTTAATATGTAATTACCGCAATTTTCGCTCCATAAGACACACTTTTTTCTTCCTAAAAAGTAAGGGGAAATGTCTGTGTGTCTTATGGAGTGCATGTGTGGTCCCTGGAGCCGAATTGCCCAGGGGCAAAAAGCAGATCATGCTTCCCCCCCCTTTTTTTTTTTTGAAAGAGGGAAGTGTGTGTTGAAACAAAGCCGCTGATCGGCAAGCAATCCGTAGGGAGATAAGGGAGGCTAGCAATAAAGGAGGCTGTCTGGGAGTGGGGAGGTAAAGACAGTGAACTTGCAAGGAGAGGAGACAGGAAGACTAAAGCAATGAGGAGAGAAATTAGAAGAAAAGGAGGAGCAAAAAACTGCTCCAGCTAAGGAAAAGACACAAAAGCAAACAAGAGGGAAGGGAGTGTTGAAAGAAAGCAGCTGATCTGTAAGGGATCAGGAGGGAGATAAGGGACGTTAGTGATAAAGGAGGCTGCCTGGGGGGGGGAGGAGGTAAAAGCCCATGGATCCTCAGGATTTTTACATTGGGTCACCCCAGATTCACCATCAGAGTACATAGCATGTCCATGGCTACAGCCTGCACCCAAAAAAATATATATAAAAAATGCACCCACTGTTTCATGGGGCCGCAATGGCGCAAAAACATGGTTACAAAGCACAGATCCACATGGATGCTCAGGATTTTTGCATTGGGCAACCCCAAACTCACCATCAAATCACATGACTGTGGCCACAGCATGAACCACAAAAATCATACATCCACTGTTTCATTCAAAGTACTTCTCTGTCCATTTACTTGGGAGTAAGCCCCATGGAATTCACAAGGACTAAGTTCTGAGTAGACATCATTAAGTTTATACTGTTAGTCACTTTTTTTGCATTAAATAGTTTATAGCAGGTGAGACAGTTAAATCAAAAGCCCATCCTCTGTTGATATGAATCCACAATTCTATACCCACTTATTTGGGAGTAACCCCCACTAAAGTCAACAGGGCTTACTTCTGAGTAGACATGCATAGGATTGTTCTGTAAATTAGCCATGCTTTCATAAATCAATGAGACTTAGCTAGCTGTGACTGATTTCAACAGAACCAAAGTGTGGCTTTTAGCATACACCAATACACGGTTCCATGTGCATTCACAGAATCATAGAATTGTAGAGTGAGAAAGGACCTATGGCTCATCTAGTCCAACCCCTGAGGCACATTCTTTCCTTAAAGAATTTTGGGCACTGCAGTTCGTTAAGTGTTGCTGGGACAGAGGAGTAAACTACAGTGCCCAGAATTCTTTGGGGGAAAGAATGTACTTTAAAGGTGTAGCATGCACATGCAAAGCCCACTGAAGTGAAGAGCATGGCACAAAGGGGGGTTAACTCAGAGGTAAGGCCCCTTGTATGACTTGCTTTTGTTTTTATATGCTTTCCCTACCAGGACAGTCCAAACTGTAAGGTGAAGTTCATGACAGCATGCACTGCTCACTGAAAAGCTGTTTCTCAGAAGGTTGCCTTACCATGAGTGCTGTATCTCAGAGCATGCTGCAGTTGGGCCAATGTGCTCTCTTGCACCCCCAAGAAAGAGACATGCTCACTGGGGAAATGGCGAGGTTCGTTCCATGGTGGAGCTCTGCCCAGCGTTGGTAGAGAGTGATGGCAAACTCTGTGCTCAGGTTCTGTGGTTCATGGTGTCAGTACAGTCATACCTCGGGTTACAGGCGCTTCGGGCTGCGCGATTTCGGGTTGCGCACCGCACTAAACCCGGAAGTACCAGAATTCGTAACTTCCGGGTTTCGGCACTTGTGCATGCACAGAAGCGCCAAATCGCAACCCACGTGTGCGCAGACGTGGCGCTGCGGGTTGAGGATGCTGTGGGTTGTGGATGTGCTTCCCACACGGATCACGTTCGCAACCCGAGCATCCACGGTATAAAAGCTTTCCTGCCTTGCTCTCCCTCCAGGTCTTCAGATATTATGTCATCTAATGGAAAAGAAGATAAGGATAACAATTATAACTGCTTTAGGGACTTTCCTATATACAGTACCCTAAACATATCCTTGGAAATCAACATTACCTTCAAGTTTTCCTTGGTGTTTTTTCCTCGTGCCATCTCCCTCCAGTCTCTTCCTGCTCTTCCTCGAGGTCTTCTACAATTACCGGTAGATCTTCTGAAAGGAAAATCAGAGAGGGCTGCCAGTTAGAGAAACTTTCTTATATACAGTGGTAGCTTGGGTTAAGTACTTAATTCGTTCCAGAGGTCTGTTCTTAACCTGAAACTGTTCTTAACCTGAAGCACCACTTTAGCTAATTACCGTTTTACCATTAAATAGTCATGATTTCTTACATCAGCACAGCACCTCCTACTGTGATGAGAAGGAACTGCCCAAACGTGGCACATCACAGTCCCAGTAAAAAGAAAGAAAAGCATTTTATTTCATTTTTGCATTTTAAAGCTAAAGGTGAAGGGACCCCTGACCATTAGGTCCAGTTGTGACTGACTAGCCAGTGCTGTATTTAAAACGCCACTGCATTGTATACAATAGCCAGAAGAAGAAGAAAAAGTTGCCACAAAATAGAGATATTCGTGGCACGTTACAGCTCCATGTAGCTGCCCATCCAGTAGCAGGGACAATTACAGGCGCAATGCAATGATGCCACAGATAATTCTACGATAATTTGCGGCATATTTAAATCCTTTTTCCTTCAGCAAGTTTACGCGTCAACTTCCTGCAAAGTAATGTGAATAGCACGCCAAGTATAAGAACAGAAACACCCACCCATGTTGCAATTCAATGCACGCTTGGAAGACCATATAAATAGGCAGAGGGTTTGAACGGATGGATTTTATTTCTATGACACTTTTCATTCAAAAGATCCCAAAGCGGCTTACAAACATGGTACAACCTCTATCTTACAGTGCATTAAAATGCCCATACAAATAATGTCTGTGACATTACGTGAATTAGGAACTACCTGAGCGCACAACACTCTTAGTACTTTTTTTTTTTTTTTGCATTACAGCCTGACAAACAAAATCGAATATGCAGAGAGTTAGGATGTATTTAAACATCATTGCATTTTTACAAGATAGCAAACTGCAAAAACAATAATCAATAATTGCAGCAAAAGCAGGGGTGGAGGATGTCCTTAGCACTTGTGCATATAGGGCTCCTGATCTGCCCAGAGGTTTGCGGTTCTTACAGCAAAACCAGACTACCATTCAACCAACATCAGTTGCTGAAAAGGATAATTTACTACGAACATCCCCACCCCCCGCAAAATGGGGTCCCCTCCAAACCTGTGCTAGCCTTGCTGAAAGGCAGGAAAGCTCCTTAACCCTCCCATCACCCAGGCCCCGGGGGGAAGGTGTTGGCTGCCAGTCCTCCCTGCAACTCTCCCTCCCTGCTGCCCCCACAACTGCCATCCCTGCTGGTGGGACAGCGGCCAAGGGTGGGAAATGGGCAATGCTGCTGCTGCTGCCTCCTACTGGTGCAACTGAGTCATTTTTTACTCTGTGGCTTTTTTTTTTTACTCTGTCCACAGGGGGGCAGTCAGCTGTGTTGTGCTTGGAGCCCCGTTTTCTCCCGTTTTGTTCCCTGGAGACCCCTCTCCCCCCGCCAAAAAAACCCCAGACCTCCCTGGAGGCCCTACCGGGCTGCCTCTGCTGCCTATTCGCCTCTGTCTCTCTCCTGCTGCTGGTCAGCGGAGCCTTGAACGGGGGGGGGGGGGGGGAATGGGGATGGCAGGCAATCACAAAAGTTGGGGTTGTCAAAGGTGTTGCTTGGCTTTCCCAGATTAAAACATATCCCACCTTCATCTCCAAAGAGCTCAAGAGCTTCCACTGAAATGAGGCTGCATTTTAAATTGTACTTTAATCCTGCTTTTAAGTTGTATTTTAATTAATTGTTTTTGTTCTTGATGTTAGCCGCCCTGAGCCTGGTCTTGGCCAGGGAAGGGGGGTATAAATAAAGCTAACTAAATAAATAAATGAAATAAATAAGGTGGCTCCATGATCCTCTCCCCTGTGAGGTAGGCATAGGCTGAGAGGCAGCTCCCGGCCCAAGGTTAGCCCTGTGAGTTTTTTTTGGCCCAGAGGGGATTTGAACCCTCTCATGTCCTGGACCCACACTCTAACCACTACATCACACTGTTGCGTCTTCCCCTGGGTTGTTCAATGGTCTGGGCCCAAACCTCACCTAGAGGCAGGAGGTGATAGAGCAAAAGTGACTCAGCCTCCTACTTTCACACACCCGGGGGCAGTTGCTGCTGCCCTTCCTCCTCCCTTCTGCCGTTGGCGCAGATGCCCACAAGGAGGTAGAGGACAGTGGCACTGAGCAGAAGGGGAACAGACGGCTGACCAGCAGTAGGCGGGGAACAGGAAACAAGTGTATGGAGTGCCAGTTTTTCTGTAAGGACTGGTCAACTTCTGCCAGCTCATTGTCTCACATGGAAGTGCTCCTGTAGATAATGAGGTTGTTCACAGAGCCTCTTTGCTGCTGTACCCACTGCTATGTAGCCACTACCTTGCCCATTCCCACAGGGCTCCATTTGCACCCCTGCTCAGCTCACCCAGGATTTTGCTTGTTTGAGAGAATGAAAGTGAACAGGCAGCAGCCAGGAGGAAGAGGAGGACCTGCTCTGTGCAGGAGAATGGCAGCCTGATGATGGCATTGGCCTATGACCAGGGCAAGCTCAGGACATTTCGGCACATGAGGTGAACCACAAAATAGAGCTTCCCCTCCTTGCCAGGGAGTTTCTATGCAACACACACAACGTGACAGGCAGTATGTAACTATATAAATTCTTTTTTAAAATTCTTTTTAATTCTTTTAAAAATACAATTCAACATATCATATCATTGACCAGGAGATACAATTCTTATATCAATCTTTTAGGAATTCTGGTGTTCCTTGTATGTAAGTTTCAGACAAAAGTTCTAAGTCTTTCGTCTTACACCTGCATACAAGGAATGCCAGAATTCTTAAAAGCATCTTCACATGGAACATTACAAGATTGATATAAGAATTCCACATCGTGAATATTGCTAACGTAAGAACTAAATAGATTGTATCTCCTGGTCAATCTGCTGGACTCTAATTTCTTATACGTAATATGTTTTGGATACGTCGGTCTACAGAACCACATATTTTGATATATGTTGAATCGTATTTTTAAAAGAATTAAAAAGAATTTTTTTAAAAAAAGAATTTATATAGTTACATACAGCCTGTCACGTTGTGTGTGTTGTTTAGTTTTGCATTTACGTGACAAAGTGTTTGGTAGTGTTTTGAAGGGAGTTTCTATGGCCTATGTTATTGACAACCAGTCTGGGATTGCTTTTCGGCAAAAACAGAATGCAAACACTGAAGCAAACACGAAACGAAAAAATGTCCCGGGAACACTGGAGCAACAACAACAAAAAAGTGCCTCCGATTACGCCGGCTTCGCCAGATCCTTACATTTTAACGTTAACTCCTATGCCTTTCCCGCAGCTCCTGCCCCGCACATGGATGAGCCTGACAGCTGCTGTCAAGAACCGGAAACCGATACGCAGAGACTGCAGCCCCTTGAGCCGAGCGACCAACTAACTAACTCCAAAGAGCCCTACAATCATCGATCTACATAGGGGGCGGGATTACAGCCAGGCGTTCCTTCTCCCGTGGGATGGCCGCCATGTGCGGGGCACGGACAGAAATGCCACACGGTGGAACGCCCCCCCACCCTCGTTCTGTCTCTGAGCCTTGGTCGCACGAACGGTTAAAATAGCAACCGGACGTGACTTAACAGTTTTATTATGACTTTCCTCTTTGCTTCTACCAAAAGAGTTATTTTCCTGAGACCACTCTGCTCCGCACACTCTATGGTCGCTGGGTTCCTCCTCCTCCTGCAGGGGCGGAGCGGTCTTCTAGAGGTGCGGATAGCTTTGAAGGTAAGGGATGCTGAGCTGAAAGCGGGGGGGGGGGGGGGCGGTGCGCGCTCAGTAGCAGTGAAGGGGAAAGGGAAGCTGGGGTGGTGAGGAGGGTGCAGAACTTCGTGGGGGTGCCTTTTATTGCGCTTAATTGAGACCGCTCGCCGGTAGGACATGTGAGCCCCCAGGAGAAAGTGCCTCTGAACACGCCCAGAGTGCATTTCCCACGCCGAAAAAAAGTCACAACTCATAAGGGATTGGGGGGGGAGAGAGAGAGACAAAAGGGCAGCTGGTGTAGAGAACGCCGTGCGTGTTTGTTCAGTTTCCTCAGAAGTAAGAACTATTGTCAGTCATTGATGCTTACTCCCGAGTAAGTGGCAGGATTGCAGCCCATAGGCAGACATGGTCGCTCTACGCCCCGCCTCCCCGCCACTTCTTGTTTAGATATGAAATAGTGGTATCTGTTAATGGGTTTTACAGGGGGTGGGGGGTTAATTAATGTAAATTCAAATGTACAAAGAAGAAGACATAATCATAGAAGCAGTGCAGAGATAGTATTTTCCAAATAAATAGATAGCAGATAATGAGGGGAAATAAAGGCAGAAAAACACATTTCTTGACTTGGTGGCATGTTTGTATACCTGAATCAGGCACAAAAAAAATCAAAAACTACCAAACCTGTTGCTTGATTCTCGAAATGAATGCTGAGATGTCGATCCTGGGGCATATCTAGATGGAAGGGTTTGCCTGGGGAATCTCCCCCTTGCAAATCTAACGGATGTACTCATGTTTTTATTAGCATCAAATACGTTCCCCACAATCAATCTGCTTGGGGTGAATCGTGCTCCCTCTGTTCCTCCTCTGCTGCTATCTCCAATGCAAGTCAGAACTGGGAAAGGAGGGTTTTTTTGTCATTTGTTCAAGTTGTGGGCTATATGTTTATGGTATACTGTCAGGGGCCACACAAAGAGATTGGCTGAGGTGCCTCTGCACTCATGTATGCTAACGACTTGTGTAGTCCATATTTGTTTAACAGAGTAGCCATGCTCCCCTCCTGGCTATTTTCAATAGAAATAAATATGTATAACTCTTTCTGCCATGTGCCTTGCCTCTAAGAAAATGTCATTTCTACCAGCATTTCACTAGGAAGTTTTGTGCAAGTGGAATACAGTGGTACCTCGGGTTACAGACGCTTCAGTTTACAGACTCCGCTAACCCAGAAATAGTACCTCGGCTTAAGAGCTTTGCTTCTGAGAACAGAAATCGCATGGCGGTGGCGGAGGGCCCCATTGGCTAAAGTGGTGCCTCAGGTTAAGAACAGTTTCAGGTTAAGAACGGACCTCCAGAACAAATTAAGTTCTTAACCCGAGGTACCACTGTACTCATTTTGACTTCAAAAACCTGTTTGCTTCAGCCTAGCATTCCACAAGCAGCTTTTATTTCTTCCATTCTAATACATTTGACACTATTCTTTCCCTTCCACTCTTTTCCATCTGCATATAAGGAACTGCTGGGTGCTAAGAACCACGACCTGCTAGCTTTCTACTGCGTTAAGGCACATGGCACAACTCTGATGAGGAGAAGAACATGACAGATGTTGGGTTATGGCTCTTTAAGATTTGAACAAAGGTCTCTTTAAGATTTGAACTAAGGTCATGGGCTTGCTTCCTAGCACCTTTTAATCTGCTAACTCAGGAATTGGACTAGAATCATTTGCGTGCAGCATGCATCTCCCATCACTGAAGTAGCCTTTGCCACATCTGAATGATGTATTCCTTGTTTTCCCTGATTTCCAAGCCATTATCCCACTCTTCATACCAGGGATAGGGTATTGGCAAAACCTGTTGGTGTTTCTCAACTTTCTGACTAGTTGCAGGACCTTAGCCAGACCTAGCAGAGTACATGCAGAATCCACGGAAGCAATTGGCAACTTGGCTGCAGACAGAATAGACGGAGCAGGAACCAGGAATTTATAGTTAGGTGTTTATTAAATACAGTGGACTAGTTCAGGAACAGAACACGGATCTTTAGCTAGCTCTCTCATACACGACTCACAACTCCTACACTGACTGACACAATGAACTACTGAACTCCAAAACTCTCAGCTACCAGTTAGTAGGCCATTAATTATCACTCCCTTGAGAGAGCTTGACCAATCAGGGAGGGGTCTCAATGCCTCTGTTATCTCCAGGCAGACTTACTCCTTCAAATTGCCTTCTGGCTGGCTGCCAAACCTTAATTGACTCTATATGAGTAGCTGCACGTACACAGTTTCCCAACATAGGGAACTTCCAGATCAGGGGTGCGCAACCTGAGACCCTCCAGATGTTGGACTACACCTCTCATCATCCCTGATCACTGGCTAGGCTGGCTGGGGCTGATGGGAGTTGTAGTCCAGAAACATCTGGAATGCCACAGGTTGTGCACCCCTGATCCAGATGAGTAACTGTTGAAATAGAAATATCTGGCTTCTAGCAAGAAGGCAACTTAATGTCCTATGAACAGGAAAGGAAAATAAGTTGCCTTCTTGATAGAAGTACCCAACGTGGTGCCCTCCAGGTGTTGTTGGACTACAACTCCCATCATCCCTGATTAATGGTAATGCTTGGTAGGACTGATGGGAATTGGAGTTCAACAACTTCTGAAAGGTACCATGTTGGCTACCCCAATTGGCTTTGCGTTTTGTTTTTTTACAATTAAGCAGTATATACAGTGTTTAAAAATAAATTACAGGCAGCAACCATTTCAGGCATGCCCAATTGATGCACACTGTGATGGCTTACACTTGCTCTGCCAATACCTGTGAGGGTCAGGAAAGGAACCCCCGTGCAAAATGGTGGTTGCCTGTAAGCAATTGGAAAGTGTGTTTGAAGTTGCCTTTTGGCTTTCAGGCCTCCACCAGAAGGGATGTCAGGCAGGAACAAAGACTTGCCTGGCTTTTTTTATGTTTGTCTGGCACATAATTTTTTTTTGAACTGCTGAAGCACCTGGAAGTAAATCTGAGCTCTGCTGAATGTTACATGGCTTTTGGTGTCACTGTGAGTCAGTCCAGACTTACTGGCCTGATCCTAATGTAGCTTCTCTGTGCTCTGCAGGTGCCTTGCCATCTGCTAATTTATCAGTGTACCCTTCTATCATCTTAGCTGTGGCTTGCTTTAATTGCAGAGCAGAACAGAGTGTACACAGCCCTCCCCAACCCTGGAGCCATCCAAATGTCCTAGAATCCAACTCCCATCGGTCCCAGCAAACATGGTCCATTCCATGGTCAGGAATGGTGAGAGGTGTAGCCCAAAACACCTGGAAGGTCCCAGGTTGTGAAAGCTTGTGGCCGAACCACCTCATCATTGTTTACCTTCCCCTCCATTGCTATAAGAGGACTCCCCATCCTGATTACACTTTGACGATCCTTGATCATACATCCACAAGGTCCCAGGTTCAAACCCTGGCATTTCCAGGTGAGTTTGGGAGCCCTTTCTGTCTGAAACCCTCTTCCAGTCAGTGTAGAGCATATTGAGCTAGATGGACAAATGGTCTGAGTATAAGACAGTTTCCTATATTCCTAAATCCTCTAGGCATTGCTAGATAACTTCTGTGTTCCATGAAGTATTTAACACACTGCTGGTACTAAATAAACTTCTTGTAATACGTGATGACATGTTTATCTTCTTGGCAAGGTTTTCTTTTGCCATCAGTCCATAGCTGGGTTTTTAAATTTTGTATACGTGTAATCAGAAGTGAAGAATCTATAGCCTTGCTGATGTTATTGGACTTGCAACTCTCACCAACCCGAACCATCATGGCAAGTCAGTGATTTGAGGCAGGAAAATTCCAGTGCTCCCCCCCCCGGCCGAAAATTGTGTTTCATAAGTTTATTAGTAACAATGGATAATATTAGGCAAACTTGGCAGCTCCAGAGCTGTAATTAATATTTTTCAGGAGATTATCCCTAGCAAATTTGCGAGTCAGCGCATCACACACAGTTCTTTGGGTTGCTAAAGCTTATTAGTGTGGCAACTGCTTTCAGTACTTTAGTAGTTTTTAAACAATGTAAAGGAAACCTTTGCTATTGTCATTTCATTTTCACAAACGTTCCAGTAAAACATTCTGCAAAAATGTAATATTTAAACCGCATTAAGTAAGCTTTCAATTTACCCTTCAGATATTAGAGGTCAAATGCTTTTGGTGCATCCCGACAAAAGACTGGCACAGAGTACTTTTTGAAATCTTTGCTTACTAAATACAATTAAAATAAACATGGTGAATTTGACTGCTTGTTGATGGCATCGGAGAATTTTCTGATACGAACCAAAAAAATATGTAAATCACTCAAATCAGTCCATGCAAATTAGCCTGATTTACATAGGTGGTTCCCCCGGCAGTTTTCCAATTGATTTTTTTTTGGGGGGGGGGCAAAGCCACATCACTAGTTGTGTGCTGTCAGCCATCCAAACATCTGAACCCTTCAGGATGGAACAGCAATTCAGCAGTAACTGGATGGTGTCACCTATGCTTGCAAACGTAATTAGAGTTTGGCTCTTCAGTTCTCTAGTAAAAGCACCCATAGGTTTTACTTGTTTATTCATTTTGATACCTATGCCTAACTTAACAACTTAAAAAACAGTTTGAAGACTCTAATAAACACAGAAAGGCAGCCAGTAAATGCTGAAAAACGAGAGAGAGAGAGAGAGAGAGCGCAAAATAATTTAACCATAGCAGTGAAAACCACTTTGGAAAATGAGCAACCACTTATGGCTCAAAAGCTGCACTAAAAAGGAAAGTTGTGGTCTCCAGGATCTGTGAAATGTTGAGGGTCAGTTTAAAGATTACGTTAAAGATTACGTACCAGCCACACAAGAAGTCAATTCTGTTGCTGTGCCAGCTTTTGCTTCTGAACTTACCCAGCACTAGACGCCCTCAAGGGAGGGCCAGTCTTGCTCTATGGATAAAGGTTCCCCTTCCACCTACCTTAACATCTGATACAGGATGAACCAAAAGTAAGTGTACAGGTACTGCTTTGGAATCCACTTTCTTTGTTCTCATCATTCACAATATCAGTAAAGATATTTTGGGCTACCCTGTAGTATCTCGGAGGAAGGTATGAAGTGTGAGATGAGTGGAACCCTGACCTAGAAAGCGTCTTTGGAGTTGGAGGTGGGTGCAGGCATCTATGTTAGTACCGTATATACTGCAGTGTTGTTGTAGTTTTGCAGCAGCCCATTTGTTATACAATATGATCGCATCTTATGCACATTTACCGTATTTTTCGCCCCATAGGACGCACCTTTTCCTCTCCAAAAATGAAGGGGAAATGTGTGTGTGTCCTATGGGGTAAATGCAGGCTTTCGCTGAAGCCTGGAGAGTGAGATGCATCGGTGCGCACCGACCCCTCTCGCTCTCCAGGCTTCAGGAAGCTATCCGCAAGCCTTGCAAGCCCGGCGGGAGTTCCCGCGGGCTCACAAGGCTTGCAGGCAGCAGCCTGCAGCCCCGACGAGTGTTCGCAAGTCTTGCGTGCCCGACGGGAGGTCCCGCCGGGCGCGCGAGGCTTGGAGCAGCAGCCTGCCGCCCGAAGCACGTGGAGCCCTCCAGAGGGCTCCCTGTGCTTCGGGCGAGTGTCTGCAAGCCTAGCGCGCCCGGCGGGAAGTCCCGCCGGGCGCACGAGGCTTGGGGTGGCAACCTGCCGCCCGAAGCACGCGGAGCCCTCTGGAGGGTGGCCCGTTCTTCGGGCAGGTGTGCGCAAGGCTTGGGGCGGCAGCCGCGGCTGGGGGGGGAATAAATTTTTTTAATTCATTCCCCCCCCCCAAAAAAAAACCCCCGAGGTGCGTCCTATGGGCTGGTGCGCCCTATAGGACGAAAAATATGGTAACTTGTGCAATTTTAACCATGTGCAGTTGAAATTTCACATTTTAAGTGCAAGAAAATCTGAGAGCTTCAAATCTCTTTTTGTGCAGGATTTGTTTTGTTTTTTTTCATTTTGCCTTGCTGGAGAAGCAAGGCCCTCTCTATACGCCGGGTCTAGGATGCTCTTGCAAGTGTGTGCAGGAACTTGGATTTCAGTGACAGACCTGGGGGTCTCAAATTTCAGCAGATCCTATGTGGGATGCCAAAATTTGACAAATACCCCCTCCTTTCCATTCTGCATCATAGTTGCAGCACCCTTGATGGTCTGCAGCCAGTGCAAATGAACTGGCCATACTACCCTAAATTTGCCTCTGCAGATAGCCTTGCGAGGACATCTTAGTAGAGAGATGGGGAAACCAGTGGGAAAGAGCTTTTAAGCTTTCTGTCTTGGTTGGGGATATAAATCTTTTGGTACACAAGCTCAAGAAGCCTCGAGTTGCTTGTGCGAGGTTAGTTGATTCCAAGTGTATATGCATTTTTATTTATACATGGAACTCTTGGAACCTATCGTGCTGTATCTCCATTTTTCGTTGTCACAGCCTCCTCTGTGCAAACAGAGCAAAAAGCCTCTCTGGAGACCTGAAGTCACCATGGCCTTCCTTTTATTTTATTTCATTTTTTTCCCTTGGAAAGCACTTAGCTCTTTGATTTCTTTGCTTTGCTTTTTCAATTTTTTTTTAAAAAGCACCAATAAGCTGCCTTGACCTCTGACCAGGGAGGGGATATACTGGTAGTTGAAGGACTGTTTCCCCCTCCTTAGATCATCACAGGGAAGCTGTTCTGTTGCTCAGCAGCTTCCCACGGGCTGCAGCTGCACTGCCTGCCTGCCTTTTCCTCAAATTCTGCTCTTGCCCCAATAATACATGCCCTAGGCATGGCTGGTCCTTTCTGCTGTTTTTGGATTTTCTGACAATTCTTGATCACTCTCCTTTATTCCATCTCATCTTTCACCTCTTGGGTCAGACCCAGCACAGTCTGGCCCCCTTGAAGCAAGAGTCTCTTGTCCCCACAAAGGAGATGACCACTTCCTTCCCTTAAAAGCTCAAGATCATCGCTGAGTTTGTACTTGGTTGGAATGAGCTGCGGATTTCATCCTGCTTATGTTCAGCTGAAGCTCGGAGGTAAACTTTGCTTGACGACAAAGTAATTGCTCAGCCTTTCCCTAAAAAACAAGGAAGTGTTCAGGGATGTTGAGGATAACAGAAAATTTACCTCTGAACTGTTTCTGTTACCTACTGGTCATTGTAAGAGCCATGTTGTTCCCCTTGATTTCTAATTCTAAATTTAATTTGGCAATTTTATCTGCTCAGTTGTGTATATGTTTGTACATTGTATGTAAATTGCCATGATTGGTGGCTGATGCAAATTTCCATCGTTGATCTGTGTGTGTCTGCCAGCCTTTGGCTCCTGAAACATGCTGAATTATTGTAAAGGTTAAAGGTGCATGCAAAATCTCTGGATGTGAGCCACGAGCACCTGGGATCAGTGCCAGCTGGTAATCACTGGACCTGGTGAGGGTAGCCAAGGGGTCGCCAGATGTGTGGTCATTTAGTTCTGCTTTTCTCCCCATTTTCCTCCCTTGCAAAGATACTGTGGGCACTTAAGCAGTGCAGGAGCAAAAATAATGGTTGGGCTCTGCCCAATCTTCCCCTGGTAACCAGCCTCTCATGCATGGAATTGAATATACAGAATCGCCTGGACTGATTAGATCAAGGGCTGTGAGCCCTTTAGCTGTGAAATATATTCAGTCTGTCTCTGGCAACCTTTGATACTGGAACACGAAAGGTGACAGAGGCTGCGTGTGCGGAAGGAGATAACAGCTTTTAACTCCAGGCTCTTGGCAACGCAGGAGAGTCTTGTTGGCAGGTTTGTTGGAGCAAGCATAGGTTTGTAACAACTTTCTGTTCAGTTTCTGCACACGCATTCATGCCCGTTAGGCTCTTGGAATTACAGTCATTCAAATATCTCATTGATGCTTAGAGAAACTTCATGTCGAAATGAGCAATTCCACTCTTCAGGTTTGTTTTTCTCTCTCTTGAGCTGCTTTCTAGGAATCAAAAGTGGGGATCTAAGAGCTAATTCTGCAGTTTATGGTACTGAGTGCTCTGTTGATTGTTCCTCTCTTGATTTAACACAAGGATCATATTTTTCTCCGTGTTTTATGTTTGCATTAGTTTCTTCTCCCTTTGGAAAGAGTTTTGGGAGCAAATGCATTAGGAGAACATAGCAGAAGTGGTTTTTCTTGCTGTCTTTAATTAAAGGGACTTTTTTATCAGACAAGCTTAAGTTGGCATTGGAAAAAAAATGCAAGCTTTTGCATTTCACAGCACTCTTGGTTAAACAAAACAAGAAAAGGCGCAGAACCTCGGCAGTAGAAAGCAGGTGGTTGAAAAATACGTCTTTGCTGCCAACAGGCAATTCACCTGAAACTCGAAAGTTTGCAACTTCTTGTAGCAGCAAAAATCAGTCTGATAAAATTATATCATGTCCCCTGCTTTATGCTTTGAGAGCAGCATCATAGCCACAGTCTAGCAGGTAACCACTCATCGATAATGTGAGAGTCTCAATGGGTCAGCTTTGAGCAAAGGTAAGAATCATTCTTGCTAACTTATCTGTTGATGATAAATGTGAACTCTGATGTGTATGTTATGCTCTTCATGTGAATTGCTTCACGGTATCTTCTATGTCAACTCTCTTTAAAAAGCTGTAATAGGAAACTGACTTGTATACAGTTGAACCTTTGGTCTATCTAGCTTGGTTTTGTCTGCACTAACTGGCAGCTGTTCTCCAGGGTTTCAGGCAACAAACCTATCTGGGGATATCAGGGCTTGAACATGAAATGCAAATGATGCCTCTACCACTGAGCTGCCTGTTACACTACAAACATAGGGAGCTTCCTTATACTATACAGTGGTACCTCGGGTTAAGTACTTAATTCGTTCCGGAGGCCCGTACTTAACCTGAAACTGTTCTTAACCTGAGGTACCACTTTAGCTAATGGGGCCTCCTGCTGTCGCCGCGCTGCCAGAGCACAATTTCTGTTCTTATCCTGAAGCATAGTTCTTAACCTGAAGCACTATTTCTGGGTTAGCGGAGTGTGTAACCTGAAGCGTATGTAACCCGAGGTACCACTGTACTGAGTTCATCTACTATACATTGGTTCATCTAGCTGCCTGGCAGTGTGGATCTCAGGGTTTCAGGCAGGGAATTATTCTCAGCCATACCTAGAGATGCTGGGAATTGAACCCAGTTGGTTGTTTTGGTCTGTTTAACTTGGTTCTAGTGTTCTAGTGGTGCTGTACCAACAATGCATATTGTAAACTGCCCCGTGATCCTCAGATGAAGGACGGTATAGAAATTTAATAAACAACAACAAAATTATAATACAGATAAGATTAAAATGCTGGGAATTGCAGCTGGCCAGTAAATGTACCTAGGATTGAAGTTCTTAGTAGATGAAAGGAGGGTTGGCCCACCCATGAGGCAAGATGAGGTGACCGCCTCAGGTGGCAGAATCCATAGGGGCAGCAGATCCAACCTGCAATGAATGCATTGCTCACTATTGCTGCGGCTGCATTCCCCCCTTGTTCCCAGTGTAGATCTTTGTGGTTCATCTCAAGTGCCAAAATGTCTTGAACCAGCCTTGGATGAAATGAATGTTTAGACCCTGCCAAACCTTACATCTCATGCTAGCACGGTCACAAAATAATTGCTGTGAGAATGCTTGAATTAGTGCTCTGGGTCCTGCTTTTGGAGTTTTTCTACAGTTATGACCAACTTTCTGCAGCCCTCCTTCCCCCCTCCTGTTGTGTTTTCTTTCCATCACTGCCATACCAGTTCTGGTTTTTGCCTTGAGCTGAGATATAAAGTCAGTTGCATAACTTTGTGAAATACCGCCATAAAGATTAAAATCCCTGCTTGGTTGTCACTAGGATTTGGGAAGCGTGGGAGTGTTCTTGCAGGTAGGGACACCACATATGAGAACATGGGAAGCTGCTTTACCCCAAGCCAGACTATTGATCCATCTAACTCAGTGTTGACTGCACTGACTGGCAGTAGCTCTCAAGGGTTTCAGGCAGGAATCTTTCCCCACCTTACTTGGAGATGATGGAGATTGACACCTTCTGTATGAAAAGCATGTGTTTAACCACTGGGCTATAATCTGTTCCTCTCTTCCTGAGACCCTGTACAGCTCTGCCAGTCAGAATAGGCAATACTGAACTATATGAACAAGTACTCTGACTTGATAATCTGACAACCCTGTATGTTCCTAAATCCACTTCAGCAGGGGCTTATTTGCAGCCAGTCTCTACTCAATCATGTCTCCCAGCAGATCAAGTTAGCAGGACGTGTGCTTCTGTGCCACACCATGGTTCCTAGCATATAATTGCCAGGTGCAGAGGACTGATTGATTGCAGCAGGCCGTTTACGTGACTATCGCCAGCAAAAGACCCAAGAGCTACTGGCCTAATTCTCTTTCCTGCTGTCATCACACAACCTAGCAGCTGACACACTGCAAGTCCCATTACCACCCAGAACAGCAGTCTCCCAACTGCGGTCTGATTTAGCAAGTGTCTGAGATGTGGGTGTGATCAATAACCCACAACATGGCCTTGGCCTTATCTCTTCATTGCAAATAACTCTTGATTGTTCTAAAAGTTCCCCTCCAGGTGAATGCAGATAAACCTCACACAGGGTTGGTTGGGAGGGAGGTAAGGTATTTTCAGCTGCATGGAATTCTGTTGCACAACAGCCCTGCTTACCTGTTCGTATGCAAAGGACAAAACCCAGCAGTGACCCCTCAGATCAGCATCTTGGCTGAGGATGCTGCAGGTTCCCCCCCCCCCCAAGAGACCAGCTACATATCAGGTGGCACAGCTGTAATCCAGGGTTTCACCCAAAGTGTCTTTCTCTTCTTATATCGTCACACACACAGCTCCTTGCATGCAGAGCATCAAGCATGGATTGCAGTATGGTTTCAAAACTCTTTCTAACAATGTGAGTGAGGGTCTCTCTCTGTTTGGTCTCCCTTTCCCAGGATGTGGGGTCGCCAGCTGATTCACCTGCTCTCTAGCTCCCAGCGGCTACTGAACAAAAGTCCCAGGTGCCGGGTGCCATGGCTGCTCAACTTCAGGAAAACCCTTCCAAGTCTGACCCGTTGGCATCACACAGCCCCAGAGTCGCTGAAGTGTGCCTGGCAATTAAACGATGATCACTTGGGTAAGGAGCCTGGGGGTGAGGGGCTTTGAAGGGCTGGGAAGGATAAATGTCAGAGCATGTGAGTGGCTTCCTGGGCAAAAGCGCTTCCATTCAAGATGCCAGCCAGCCGTGCTGCTTTCTTAGAACATTCTGTTTTCCCCTCCATGCAGTTAGTCAATCAGCATTCCATTGCCTGTAGAGCAAACTCAGCCTTCATTGAGCTGTGTGTCCTCTTTTTCTTTAGGGTCTCCCCCCCCCCCGCAGAGTTTTTTGTACTTTTGTAAGCCTCGGAATTCCCCCAAGCTTGCTTGAAGCTGACTTCTTGTGAGTCAGTTGGTGCCGTCTTGGCTGTGTTGCCATGCGCGCTTGCAGAATGTGTTCGTTATTAGAAGGTTGCATCCATATTGTACATTTGAAGCACATTCATGCCACTTTAATAGTCATGGCTGTGGGAGCTCCAGGTCCTAGGATTCTTTGGGGTTGCTTTAAATGTGTGGGATGCATGTGACCTAAATTATCTGCTATTAAAAGTTTCTTGCAAAGAATGGGATTTCATTTGGAAGAAAATCCTCCTTATATTTTCTTGCATTTAGCCAAGTGGTGTGTGCGTATGTCTTTCCTAGAGCTGAAATATGGGGATGTCCTCATGCGCTTTGACTATGTCTGGCTACGTGATCACTGCCGCTCGGCTTCCTGCTACAATACCAAGACCAACCAGCGCAGCTTGGACACAGCCAGTGTGGATCTGTGCATCAGGCCAAAGAGCGTCCGTGTGGATGAAACAACACTCTTTCTTACCTGTGAGTCCATGGAGCGTTGTTTTCTGGGGTTTAGACGAGGAGGGAGCAGGGGAGGATGTAGAGAAGGATTTCTCAAGAGCACAACTTGAGTAAAGAAGAAACCAAAAGGCTTTTTCCGTTTATTCGTGGTAAAAGAAGAGGAAACTTGAAGTTCTTTGAACATCTAAAGAAAAGGAACCTGTAAAAGATGGGTTCAAACCCGTCTTCATGACTTCGCTAGCGATCCTGATATCAAGAATTTGCTTCTTAAGGATTCCTACAAAGTAATTTTTTTTAATTAAAAAAAAAATCCAACACAGAAGGAGTCCATAGGGATTCTTAAGGATTTAAAAGTAAGTCATAATAAAATAAGTTCAAATATGTTTCTGTTACGGCCACAAGACTAATAGCAAGTAAATAAGACATAGCATAAAACATAAATGGTTGTTTTCCTTGTTGCTCTTGTTGCCCTTTTGCTGAGGCACGTCTACAAAATCGGCAAAGAAGCAAAAACAGAAAGGATATTCCTGGCAGGAATCAGGAATTAACAAAGAAGTATTTTCAAATCATATGCAACTATGATTTTGGATTACATTAATTAATATTTTTGAGATACTTAATCACATTTTCCATTTTTCTCAGTTATTATTCTTCAAAACTCAGTAATATTGTCCTGTAAATACCTTTAGTACTTTAACCATGGGAAGTAGCTAAACCAAATAAGCAACATCATTTCAGCAAACAGCTGATTCCATACTCAAAACCATTAAAATTCTCTAAGACATTTAAACAAATACTTAAGAGCATCCAGGCAGGCAGTGTTAACTATGTGCACACTTTAAAATTATTATACCTTCTTCTTCTTTGAATCCATTTAGATGTTATCTTAAATATTGATCAATTACTGAGCTTAATTGTTGGTATCGCCTTCTCATAGGAATCCATTTAGATGTTGCCTTATATAGTCCTCAAGTTTCCATTCTTGTTATACACCTATCCAATTGCAACTTCACACATTCTCACATCCTCATACTGTTTCACGTGTTCTAGGATTAAAAAGCAAGCTTAATTGTCAAAAGTAGGTTTAATCAAAATTTGCTATTAAATACACTGGTGCCCCACAAGACGAACGCCTCGCAAGACGAAAAACCCGCTAGACGAAAGGGTTTTTCCGTTTTGGAGGCGCTTCGCAAAACGAATTTCCCTATGGGCTTGCTTCGCAAGAAGAAAGCCCATAGGGAAATCTCCGGGGACCTCTTTTAAATGCTGGCGGTGGGGAGCAAAGCCTTCCCCCCCCCCTCCGGCCTTCAGAAGAGGTCCAGGAAGGCCGGCGGGGGCCGAAAGGCTTTGCTCCCCACCGCCAGCATTTTAAAAGCAGTCCGGGATAGCAGGGAAGCGCTTCCCGCTGTCCCGGACGGCTTTTGAAGGCAGGCGGGGGGGAGCAAAGACTTTTGCCCCCCGCCAGCCTTCAGAAGAGGTCTTCTGAAGGCGGGCGGGGGGCAAAAGTCTTTGCTCCCCCCCGCCTGCCTTCAAAAGCCATCCGGGACAGCGGAGAAACGCGCTGCGTTTCTCCGCTCTCCCGGGAAGGCAGGCAGGGGGGAGCAAAGACTTTTGCCCCCCGCCGGCCTTCAGAAGAGGTCCAGGACGCCCGCCAGCATTTTAAGATCGCCCCGGACAGCGGAGAAGTCCTCCGCTGTCCCGGGGTTTTTAAAATGCTGGCGGGCGGCAGCGAAGCTTTCGCTGCCGCCGGCCAGCATTTTAAGATCGCCCGGGACAGCGGAGAAGTCTCTGTCCCAGGAAGGCAGGCGGGGGGTGGAGCAAAGACTTTCGCCCCCCGCCGGCCTTCAGAAGAGGTCGGGGGACAGACTGTCCCCGGACCTGGTCTGAAGGCGGTTTCCATAGGAACGCATTGATTGATTTTCAATGCATTCCTATGGGAAACCGTGCTTCGCAAGACGAAAAACTCGCAAGACGAAAAGACTTGCGGAACGAATTAATTTCGTCTTGCGAGGCACCACTGTAATACAAATAGATATAAATAGATCCTAAAAATAGACCCTTTCCTGTGGACTTGAATTTTATACCCCTATATTTATTCAGTTGCTTTTATTGCTTTTTACTGTGCTGTATACTATATGTACTGGACACTTCTGAACTGCTCTTAATTTGGACTTCAGGCTTACTTCACTGAGCTGTCTTTCTGAACTGACTGAGCAATATTCTTATTCTGTCTTCTAACAATTCTTAGTACAAAATAACAGCCAAAACCATTTAAAGACTCCTCCTAGTCAATGAGTAACCAGCATTCATGGGAGACTGCTGGGGTCAAAGTTTGCTGAGAACTCAGCAATTTTTCCCAAGACATAGGCTTTCGAGCTTCAGCAAATGTCACATTCCATATCGCTGCAGACAAATGACCAATAAGGATTTTTATTTAATAGCAAAATAAATAAACAAAAACAAGTAAACCAATCACACCCTTTGACAGCAAAAGCTTCTAGACTTACAAACTCAGAAGCAGTGTAAGAAAACAAATCTCCATTGATGAAGCACCACACACAGTCCAAATCACAGCAGCACAGAATTTGAGCCCCACCTTTATACTTCCTTGTCTCTCCTCCCGTGACTATTAATTTTCATTCCTAAAATGGCAAAGGGTCTTAAAATATCCAACATTATTTCCTTCTTTTGATGATTCTGCCCATGCATGAAACCTATAGCTCCTTGGGCATTCTGTTGTGCCAGGTATGATTTGCGCCTGTTTTTAGAAAGATTAATCACCTCCTTGTTTTTAACAACATAATGTGCTGTTAGCTGCTTGGTTACGGGAAATTGATATTTGGAAACTTCAATACATCCTCTAGTCTACTTCTAGTCTACTTCTATTTAATATTTAGCTAGTACGTAATAACTAAAAAGTAATTCCTTACTTAGGTAAAGCCTAATATAGAGGTTTGATTCTTAGAGAACAGCCCTAGAAGAGACCCTGTGATCGTTATATGTTTTCCTGCTGATAAGAATCCTGCTGTGTTAAGCCTAAAGCCCAACCCGTCCAGCATTCTGTTCTCACAGGGCCCAACCAAATGACTACGGGAAGCATGCAAGTTTCTCCCTTGATTAAGTGTTGTTTTGAGAAGAAGCCCTTCTGTAAACTGAGGGCATGAGAAACAACTGCCCTCTGGCTGGCTCTGGTTTTAGATGAAAGTGAAGTTGTTACTGCTTATTTACTTTTACTTGAATATTTTCATTATAAATATACAGAACAACAAGTTCAGCAAGTTTGGTCATTTCAGTCATATGCTAAACCTTATCAAACCAAACCACTCTTTCAATCAGTATTTCATTGAGTTTTGTTTTATTTTTAAAACTCATGTTCTACCTTATTCTGCAAAGAAGCTCAAGGCAGCTAAAAGTAGTAAAGGCAAAACAAACATAAGCCCCATAAAATCCCAACATGCACTCAAAATAACCTCAGTATGCAACCAAATTCCAGTTGCATAAATCTAGGCGTAGAACCAACCCAGCAAAATATTGCAGAGTTAATGCGGGACTGGCTCAGCTTCACATAGAAGAAGGTGAGCCTTTAGGTTTGATCAGGACTGGGGAGCCTGTGGCTTTTTCTGTTGTTTAGAGTCCAGCTTCCATCACCCCTGATCATTGGTTGTGCTGTCAGGGGCTGATGGAAGTTGGAGTCCAACAACATCTGGAATCCCAACAACAGCTTTCACTAGCCCTGGGTTGCATTGACGCTACATAGAAGATCAAAGGGTTGCACAAAAGGCTGCTGGAAGAAACAGACTGTGGACTCTGTGTGTTTCTCTCTCTTTTTCTCTGATCTTATGAAGGCTTATCAGTTACCCAGATCTGCCTTTAGCATTTCGGAAAACGTTTGCACTAATCCTGTCTGTCTCCCAGGGCCAGATGGCCATGTGACGAGGTACGGGTTGGAATGGCTGCTGAAGAACAGCTACGAAGGACAGAAGCAGCAGGTCATGCAGCCACGCATTCTCTGGAATGCTCAGATCTACCAGGAAGCCCAAGTGCCCTCAGTGGACTGCCAGAGCTTCCTGGAGACCAACGAGGGCCTGAAAGAATTCCTGCAGAACTTCTTGCTCTACGGGATCGCATTTGTGGAAAACGTCCCCCCAACCAAAGAAGACACCGAGATCTTAGCAGAGAGGATCAGCTTGATCAGGTAACTGTGTGGGTGTTTTGGTAAGTGGAAATATGTCAGGGGCTTGCCTGGATTGGGTCACAACACTGCTGTGCTTCTCCTCTGACTGAGCTGAGAAAGGAGTGTAGCATTCCGGAGTCTGCAGCCTTTCCATTCAGCATCTCCTGCTCATAGGGCTGGAAAGAGACTTGGAAGCATTGACCTCTGACCCTGCAGATGTTGTTGGATTCCAGCTCTCATCAGACCCAGCCGGTGGCTATGGATTATTTTAGTCCGGAGACATATGAAGTGCTGCATCTTCTCCACCCCTGTGTTAAAAGAATTTAGGCAGGTCGAGAGTTGCAAAGCTCTTTATATATGCAACGAAGGGTACTTTTTAAAAAGCACATTTTATTTATTATCTTGCACCTTCTAAATGCAAAATCTGTGTTCTACCACTGAGATATGGTTTAATCCAGTCTTCAGCTGCCTGGTGCCCTCTAGGTGTTTTAGACTGCAATGCCCATCAGCTCCTGTGCTAGATGAGGCTGATGGGAGTTGCAGTCCAAAAAATCTGGAGTGCTCCAGGTTTGTTTAGTCCTTGTCTACCTGCATCAGTTGCATCTGGGCCCTGGTGGTTGTGGCATTTCTTCTCATGCCCTAGATAATGTGCTCCATGCTGATGTCTATTGAGGATTATTGTGTTGCTGCACAGAACTGGGGTTTATTTTTCTTCCTGCTCGCAATAAAGAAGGTGGGGGGAAGAGTACCATCTTTTCCTTTAGCATTTGTTCAAGAGCTGCCAGAGCTGAGCATAGAACAAGGAGCAAGTTCTTTTGGCAGGCTGGGAACATTTTAGTGTTCACGCCAATCACTGCTTCCTGTTTTCCCTGGAAAGGTTAGGAGAAACAGCCTCAGCCCCTGGAGACCCAAAGACCAAAGCAGTGATTGGGACGTCAGAGGAAAGTACAAGGAATGTTTCTCTTCTCTGCCCCTTCCAATTTAAACTGCAGTTGTCAGGCTGACCCTGGATTGCCCTGGGGGATTAGGAAAGAAGGGATTTATATCAGCTGCCTGCCTGCTGGCTCCCTTTCTCTCCAGCCTGGAAGTGGCCTGAGCAGCCTCTTTGGCCTGGGAGCTTCTAGTCTTTCTTGCTGCTGTGTCTGATAATTGTTCCTTTCAACCCCTCCCATGCATGGCTTGTTCTTAAGGCTAGATTCTCTTTTCATCTTCTCAAATCCACCCAGATTCGTTCTTGCTTTAGTAAATGTTGTTACTCCTGAAAGATTGGCATGTGCAGACAAGATTCGGACTTGCTATCCTTAACCCCAGAAGGGAATTCAGGACTGGGTTCAGAGAGAAATAGCTGAAGTAGGAATAGCTGATTGCAAGTGTTTAGATAAGCAGAGGGAGACCCTCTTGGCAGTTCCATCGCACTCAGAAGTTCAGTGGCCCAGGAAAGGGCATTCTCTTTGACAGCCTTTTAAGTTGTAGAAATTCCTCACAGAGATGTGTCTGGAACCTTCATCATATTGTTTCTGCCTTATGCTGAAGACACTCCTCTTTTCCCCGGACTTTGATACCCGAGATGTGTATTTTGAGGAACTCACCTGTTCTTGTAATTTATTTATTTATCATATTTATATACGGCTTCTTCGTCGAAAGATCTAACTTCACGCATGCTTCCAAGTCTGTGGAAATTACGTCTGAGCAAGCATAGATAGAATTGGTCTGCACAGGTGTTCCTTCACCTGCCCATTTGCATGAATTGTCATCAAGCCCACCTGCCATGGCTTTATTTATTTATTTTTGAAATAATATTTATTAAAGTTTCAAAGAATTACAAAAAGAAAAAGAAAACAGAAAATACAAAATACGAAGAAAAATAAAAACAATTAAAAATGAATCAATCTTTCCATATCTTATCTTTCATTTACTTGTTTCCCTGACCTCCTCACACCTCCCTTTTTTGTATTTTAATTCAATTAGTTATTTCAGCAAATCCTTACTATTTTTGCTTTTATCTTAATAATTTATCTTAATATATTGTGTCTTTACATTCTCACCTATTCTTAATCCAATTTCACTTAATTCTATAACATTACTGCTAAAACCACATAACTTCATTCCAGCATCCTTCTAACATTCCTTAATTTTACAATGTTTCTGTAAATAGTCTTTAAATTTCCTCCAATCTTCTTCTACCGACTCTTCTCACCTGCCATGGCTTTAGTGGTTGATGCCAACACAGAGGCCTTTATGCGTGTGCTTCTCTCTCTCTCTCCTTTTCCAGGGAGACTATCTATGGCAGGATGTGGCACTTCACCTCTGACTTCTCCCGGGGAGACACAGCCTACACCAAGCTGGCTTTGGATCGTCACACAGATACCACTTATTTCCAGGAACCCTGTGGGTATGTTCCAATGGCCTAAGAGGCAGGGAGTGACACGAGTCACAAATGCACTGCTCCTTTTTGTCATGATCAGGTTTAACCACATTATTATGTTTAATACTTCTATCCCGGTTACGTCTTTAGAACAGCCCACATTGGGCTTCCATCCAAGCATTGTCTAGGTGATTAAGTAAGTAATGCAGATGTATTTAAAGTTATCCTGAAGCCTGAATTGTTTAACAAATTTACATGGCCCATCTAGTCCAGCATCCTTTTTCTCACAGTGGCCAACCAGATGCCTGTGGTATGCCAGGGAGCAGAGCATGAGCACAAGGGCAGCTCTCCCCTCCTGTGGTTTCCAACAGCTGGTATTGCTGCCTCTGACTGTGGAGCTAGAAGCCATTGATAGCCTTCTCCTCTATGAATTTCCCTAACCTTCTTTTAAAGCCCTCCATCACTGGCTCCTAGGAGAGAGAGTTCTATAGTTTGACTCTGAGCTGCGTGAAACACTTTTAAAAATCTGTGCTAAATCTTCCAATAACTACCCCATTCCCACCCCACCTTACAAGGTTCAGGGAACCCACCCTGCCAGAGTAGTCAGGTTCACTTTACCTCAACAAATGCTCTAGAGTTTGTGGGGCATTCAGATTTTGAGTCTGTTATGACTTCAGTCATTGTCAGTAGGGCAGGCTCCCCTGAGCTCATCAACAGTGGCTGCACCTGCAATTAGGAGCCAGCCAGCCTATTAAGAATCCCAGGAAGCTGTTTTTACATCAGATAGAGCCATAGCTCAGTGATAGAGAATCTGCTTTGCACGAGGAAGGTCCCTGGTTCAACCCCTGACGTCTCTAGGTAAGGCTGGGGGAGAACCCTGTCTGAAACCCTAGAAGAGCTGCTGCCAGTCAGTGTTGACAGTACTGAGTTAGATGAACCAATGATCTGCCTTGGTATAAGGCAGCATCCTATCAGATCAGACTACTTTCCCATCTAGGGCAGTAGTGTCAACTCTGTGGCAGTGGTTCTCTAAAGGTCCTTCACATCACCTGCTTCCTGATTATTTTTGAAAGGAGTACAGTGAAGAATGGAGGAACACGGGTGGCACTGTGGGTTAAACCACAGAGTCTAGGACTTGCCGATCAGAAGGTCGGCAGTTCGAATCCCCATGACGCGGTGAGCTCCCGTTGCTTGGTCCCTGCTCCTGCCAACCTAGCAGTTCGAAAACACGTCAAAGCGCAAGTAGATAAATAGGTACCGCTCTGGCGGGAAGGTAAACGGTGTTTCTGTGCACTGCTCTGGTTTGCCAGAAGTGGCTTAGTCATGCTGGCCACATGACCCAGAAGCTGTACGCCGGCTCCCTCGGCCACTAAAGCGAGATGAGCGCCGCAACCCCAGAGTCGGCCACGACTGGACCTAATGGTCAGGGGTCCCTTTACCTTTACAGTGAAGACTGCAACAACACAGGGCATTAAGGGACTCCCCAGCTGTGATCATCTCTTCCAGCTTCTCAGAGTGCTTCAGAAAACCAACAGGAAACTAAGCAGTCCTGCCTTTATTACCAGTGACAGCAGTTTGATGTTTTTATTACCCAGTTACGTGAATTTAAAAACCTGGCCATCACCCTAATATAGCCACATTGCAGAGAGCTCTAGTGCAGAGGAATTTAAGTCCCTTTAACCTGTGGCAATTTCAAACAGCCTGCGCCTGCTTGAATAGTGCTCTGAACAGGTCCTGAAAACATTGACCTTGGACAAGATTTTGGGAGAACGTATCCAGCACAGAGACTGCAAAGTTTAAAATCTCTCTGAGGGGAAAAGAAAAGAAGTTGAAAAAGCCTGAGGTTGCACTATTATATTCACCACTATATGTAATATATTATGATCAAAAGACAAGAAACAGGTTTCTAGACCTCAAGATAGTAAAGCTTTGTAGGATCTCAGAAGCCAGCTGAACTTCAGAGACCTTGCAATATTAGTTTTGCCCCTTCTAATAACTAACAGAAGCAATAGAGAGGGAGAGGGTTTAAACACGTTTCTCTACATAAATAGACAAGTGGACAGGAGCTGTAGGTTGCTGGCATAGTCTGTGTTTTATATACAGAAGGCTTAGGTCCAGGTTCATTGCAGGCTTATATTGTTTAGGCCAATTCCAAACTAGATACAGCAGTGGAAGTTTTAGCCTTATTTCCTAACTAAATCCAGGTGACTGAACCAGGTGCATATAGGAGGCATTCAGTGGTTTGCATCCAGAAATGCAGATTCAATAACCTTTTGACAGCAACCTGAAGTCTGATGTTCCAGGAGCCCAAAGCAAGGAGGAACCAGGTGCTGTTCTACTTGAGATACCTTCTGTATCAGGGAATGGATGCTGCGCTTTCTACTAATTTCCTCCCAGGGACTAGACTTCTTTTAATGAGCCAGGAGCCAAAGCGGTAAACACAAGAGTAATGTCAAAAACAGCAGTGGGGAACCCCTGGCCCACAGACCTAGTTATGCCTGTTAGGCCTCCCCATTTGGCCCACCAAGCCTTACCTACCTGCTCTACACCTGATGCCACATATGACATGGCTGAGCCAAAAGAGAGGTTGTAGGCACTGCCAGTCAGCTGATCAGTGGTGCCTGAAAAGCCCTGTGCATGGGGCTTTGAAGCACAAACACGCAGTTCATTTTCCATGCTTAACAGAGCACAGGGCTTTGCTTTTCACCTGCACTCTTTGGTTTCAAACCACACAGACAAGAATGTGAAACCTGACATTGTGGCTTGGGGTGATTGGCGGGTGGCCAGCTCTGCTCATCTGTCGTATTGGGGACAAGGGGAGAGATAAGAATCCTGACTGTTGGCCAGCTCTAGTGTCCCACACCTGGTTTAGAACAAGGCCACTACAAAGGACCACAAGAGAGTTTGTTGATCTGACCTGTCAGGGCCACTCTTAGAGCCACAACAGAATCACTTTCCAGGCTACATTCAGTTTCCCTGTTAATTTCCACGTTATATTTGAACTTTTGCATGACATAAAGGCCATTACTGGAAATCTAGTGAAGCATAGTGGAAGTTCGGTACTCATTTCCATGTTAATTACTTCCAGAACAAAATCAGCATGCAACTGCATTAACCCAGAAGATCGTGGGAGTAATTGGCAAAATATGGGGTGATAATGCCAGCCTACATTTCTTTCCTGTGGTTTCCATGGGGAAATGGAAGTATACATGCAGAAAGAGTGATTTTCTACAATAATGTCCATAGTTGGGTCACACCACACCCAGTGACATTTAGCACAACATTTAGCTGCTGCAGTATATTGGTCAAAAAGCCAAAGTTCCATAATGCAACAGGTAATGCATTGTGAAAGGAACAATACAGGAGCATTAACAGGATACCACCCCCCACACACATCTGAATGTACTTATTGCCACCAAGTGACCGGCTCCTTCCTTGCCCTCCACAGCATCCAGGTGTTTCACTGCCTCCGGCACGAAGGGACAGGTGGTCGTACATTGCTTGTGGATGGCTTCTACGCAGCAGAGCAGGTGCTCCAGCAAGCCCCAGATGACTTTGAGCTCCTCACCAAGGTGCCACTGAAGCACGAATATATCGAGAATGTGGGGGGCTGCCACAACCACATGATTGGGGTTGGGCCTGTCTTGAATGTCTACCCCTGGAACAACGAGATCTACTTGATCAGGTGAGATGGCCAGTGTCTGCCCTGGTCTTTGCAGTACCACAGAGCACTCCAAGTGAACAAAGCTAGAGGTGGACTGAGGCCATTTGAGCCTCTGTCGCCAGTCCTAGGCTCCACCTCCTTTGTGATAGCTACAGTCCTTAAAGGGGATACACTTGGGCCTGTGGACAGGCAGTTCTTCTCAGACCCAGGGAAAGCACATGTGAGGGTCCTGGATCTGGCGTTGAGGAATCTGATCCAGGGGGCTCTTGCCCACCAGACTCCAGTTTAGCAGCCCCCCTGGTCTCCAGCATCAGGCTTTGTGTCAAGAACCCATTCTGGCTCCTTAGGGGGTGACTCTGCAACCTCTTACTTGGTATGCTGGGTGCTGCTGGATTCTAGGGTTGTGACAACATCAGTTGGAGCAGTTTGTGTTCATGCAAACATGGTCAAATTGCATGTTCCACCACCAGAAGAGATACCCAAGTGACCTCTTCCTGGGAAACACTGGGAATTGTAGTTCTGTGAAGGGAATAGTTGTTTCCCTAACAACTCAGCACACTTACCAAACTACAGTTCCCAGGATTCTTTGGAGGAAGCAGTGACTGTTTTAAAGTGACACAATCCTGCTTTCAATGTATAGTGCAGATGAGGCCTTAAGCAGTCAGAGTTCAGCCAGAGCTGAGCAGGGATGTGATCCTAGATATATCTACAGTCCTTGTTTGTTCCTCTAGCCATCCCAGCAAATAGTCCTGTACCAGAGCCCAGGCAATGCTTCATTGTGGATCTTGTGCTGATAAAATAGTTACCACTTTATTACGGAATCTGGCTGGTCAAGAAGGAAAATCAAGTTGTGCTGCAAAATTACCTTCCGCCCCCTGGCAAGTTCCTACTGAATGACCCCCCCAAAATTAACATTTGCTTTTTTAAAAAAAATCACAGGGGTGAAGCTACTAAAAGATGCACCATTTGGACAAATTTACTGGCTGTGCACACCTTACACCATTCCTGTCCTTCCCCGTAATTTCTGCCGAAAACCCAAGTCCAATTTATGTGTGCACAGGTATAGGGAACTTTTGGCTTCACAGATGTTCCTATACTACAGTTCCCATCATTCATGACCATTAGCCTTACTGGCTGGTGGAAACTGAAGCCTTAACAACAGGCTCCCTTCCTCTGATATACACAAAGCATTTGCTCCCACTGATAAATAGATATCACTTCTAGCAGTCATGCCTCTGCCTATGCAGATCCTTAGAGACTTACTGGTTCCCATGTGGGGATTGCAATCCTTAAGTAGTGCACTGTGGATGTTCCCTTCTGCTGCTTTATTTTAGATACAACAACTACGACCGAGCCGTCATTAACACGGTGCCTTACGACACTGTGCACCGCTGGTACAGCGCACACCGCACTCTCACCGCCGAGCTAAGGAGACCAGAGAATGAGCTCTGGGTGAAGCTGAAGCCGGGCAAGGTAAAGTCATGGCGAGCAGATTGGCATGTGGCTTTGCTGTGGAGGCGTTTGGTACTAGCAGCTCAGAGTTAAGTGCTCTTCCACTGCTAAACTACAGAATTAGCCCCCAGAAGATGTAGAGATTGCCAGCAATTTGGATGGCACTAAAAGAGGGTTAAAGGGACGTGGGTGGCGCTGTGGTCTAAACCACAGAGCTTAGGACTTGCCGATCAGAAGGTTGGCGGTTCGAATCCCCGCGACGGGGTGAGCTCCCGTTGCTCAGTCCCAGTTCCTGCCAACCTAGCAGTTTGAAAGCTCGTCAAAGTGCAAGTAGATAAATAGGTACTGCTCTGGCGGGAAGGTAAACGGTGTTTCCATGCGCTGCTCTGGTTCGCCAGAAGCGGCTTAGTCATGCTGGCCACATGACTCGGAAGCTGTCTGCGGACAAACACCGGCACCCTCGGCCTATAGAGCGAGATGAGTGAG
The DNA here is from genome assembly GCF_964234715.1 of Podarcis melisellensis. Classification (NCBI taxonomy): domain Eukaryota; kingdom Metazoa; phylum Chordata; class Lepidosauria; order Squamata; family Lacertidae; genus Podarcis; species Podarcis melisellensis. The sequence continues at coordinate 30,932,415 of NC_138547.1, forward strand.
CAACCCCAGAGTCGGTCACGACTGGACCTAATGGTCAGGGGTCCCCTTTACATCTACTAAAAGAGGGTTGGACGTGTTCACAGAGGAGAGGGCTATTCATGTCTCTTAGTGACAACAATGGCTGTGTTCTACCCCGACTGCCAGAGCCTCTGCCACTTGCTAGGAATCGCAGGTGGGGAGAGAGCTGCTCTGGTCTTCCCTGCAAGCTTCTCATAGGCATCTTGTTGAACACAGTGATAGCAAGATGCTGGACTTGTGGAGCCTTTTTGGCTTGATCCAGCAGGGCTGTTCTTCGCTTTGTGTCCAACCTCTTCCATGCAGGAGGGCAGAAATATATGTGTGCTGCATCTGAACCACCCTTGTTATCTCTTTCAAGTATCTCAAGCGAAACATGAAGGGAACATACTGAGGCTCCCAGCACTAATTGAACACCAAACTAACATCTGCTCAAGAGTGAAGTGGGCAACAGACACTCAGTTCTCTGTATAAAGTAGCTTTTTATGTTCATATTGTGGGGAACTTCAAACCCACGGGCCAGTTTAGCCCATGAGTCTGTATGCCCATCTGTCCAAGGTCTGACATCATATGTGGCATAAGATGTAGAGCAAGGAAAGATGTGGCTCAGATTGGGGCTGCTCTCAGCCCCCATCAGTTGAGGGGTGCTGAGAGGGAGACCTTTTGAAGTCATCCCCTGATGATGGTTATGGTGATAATTTATTATTTACAGTATATGCTGCCCATCTTGACTGGGTTGCCCCAGCCACTCTGGGTGTCTTCCAACAAAGTAAAAGCATTTAGCACAGTAAAACATCAAATATTTAAAAACTTCCCTATACAGGGCTGCCTTCAGATGTTTTCTAAAAGTCAGATAGTTGTTTGTTTCCTTGACATCTGACAAGAGGGCGTTCTACAGAGCGAGCACAAATGCCAAGAAGGCCCTCTGTGATGTCAGAAATGACTCGAGATGATTGACAGGTGTGTGGACCCACCCACCTTTCAAAGTTGGGGAGGAAGAAAGGAGCCAGTTGACTTCCCCCCATTTTTGCTGTAATAAGTAGCCTCATCATGACTACACACTATTATTATTATTATTATTATTATTATTATTATTATTATTATTATTATTTATTATTATTTATTTTATACCCCTCCCATCTGGCTGGGTTTCCCCAGCCACTCTGGGCGGCTTCCAACAAAATATTAAAATACAGTGGTCTGTTAAACATTAAGCTTCCTTAAACAGGGCTGCCTTCAGATGTCTTCTAAAAGTCTGGTAGTTGTTTTTCTCTTTGACATCTGACGGGAGGGCGTTCCACAGGGCGGGTGACACTACCGAGAAGGCCCTCTGCCTTGGTTCCCTGTAACTTGGCTTCTCGCAGTGAGGGAACAGGCAGAAGGCCCTCACCACTGGACCTCATTGTCCAGGCAGAATGATGGGGGTGGAGATGCTTCTTCAGGTATACTGGGCCGAAGCCATTTAGGGCTTTAAAGGTCAGCACCAACACTTTGAATTGTGCTCGGAAACGTACTGGGAGCAGACACATAAACGTACATAGACAGACACATGCTCCTTCAATACGTGGCCTCTCCAGTTCAAGTGGTGGGAAAGACCCCTCTACCTGTGACCCAGATAGTGCTGTAGGAGAGCTGGGGGGTGGTCACATCTGGTAACCAATGTGCCCCTTTGGTTTCAGCTAGTTCATAGGTAGACCAGTCTAAAAAGCCTGGGATGCAAATTTTCACAGTCCTCTAGCAGCTATGGTGGCTCATTGACCAGAAGTAATGTTTTTAGCATTAACTCTGGAAGTGTATACTAGATTCTGACCAAACTCAGCTTCCTAGAGCACAATATACATCAGGAGGCTTAGTTTGGTCAGAATCAGGTATAAACGTCTAGTAAATACATTACTTGTATGTCATGAGCCACCATAGCCACTAGAGGGCAATAAAAACACGTGTTCCAGGCTTTTTAGACTCTCATACCCATATACTGTCTGAAACCAAAGGGGCTCATGGGTTGCCAGATGCAAAATATATTGGCATTATTTTTAGCTCTCCTACCCCCCACTAAGAGAGTTGTAATGCAAAGCTGTACAGACAATCCTGGGTTGGGTGGACAGATCTTCTGACCCTTGTATAAAGCAGCTTCCTCAGCTTGTCTTCCATTTCCAAAAGAATGGGGGAGACGAGCTACATGTCTGTTCCTGCTAAGATTACCTAACCAGACGCCAATGATGTAACAGGTATAGGAAGAGCCTTGCAGCGTGGACACAAATTTCCCATTCGTTCTTTCTGCAGGCCCTGTTTGTGGACAACTGGCGAGTTCTGCACGGCCGGGAGTCTTTCACAGGTTACCGCCAGCTCTGCGGCTGCTACCTGACGAGAGATGATGTGCTGAATACAGCCCGCTTCCTGGGGCTGCAAGCCTAGCTTGACCTGGGCTTCCGGAATTTAGGGAATTGCGGATCCAGGAATGAGAGAGCTTTTCACAATATACCTCACAGACTTGACCTTCTGCTCGCAAGAGGAGGAGGAGAGTTCCCCATGGGATTACTTGATTGTCAGCCAGCCCATGCAGTTTATTTGCCTTTCCCCCCACCCCACACACACTATCCCAGTTTTTTGGTCTTTTGTTGTCCAACTCCCTTTGGCTTTCACGGCACAATGGACACATTTGGTGCGGGAAGGAATCAAAGTCCGCTGCAGCACTCAAAGTGCCAGATCTTGTTGTGCCTTTTTGCTGTTGTAACTGAACTATAATGCTAACCTTGGTCAGCGGGCATTCTTTACACTGGCACTCCATAGTTTTGCTGACTACAGGACAAGTGAGTGTCCTTAGAAGTGTGGGGAGAGAACTCTCTCCACCTGACACCAGTCTTCAAACACCTTCAAAAATACACAAGTGCCAGGTGTTGGAAGCTTTTAGGGCTGTCCCCATTGCCTGCTGATGGCTCAAACTTGCCATATTGATAGGAAAGCAGCTACAGGAATTTTTGTGGCGAGGAAGGAGAGCTGCATGGCTAGAGCCAGGTAACTATGCTGGGGGTCCTTCTTTACCAGAACTGCAAACGACAGTTTGTGCGCAGTGATATCTTCCCCTTCCCCATATCCTGCGTTGTTTTTCTTTTGCCATGATAGCTCCTCCTAGTCCATGATAGCTGCCCTTTCTTCATTTTGGTTCTTGAATATATTTTTTTTGCCTTGTGCTTTTTCTTTTCTTTTCTTTTTGCTTTGGCCTTCCAAGGATTTACTCCTACTTCGTTGATAGCCTCTCACCTTGTGAGCAATAGGAAAGTAATTGAATTAGGAGCAGTGGCACTGTCAGGGCAGGACTCTGGGGCAGAGGTCATGGTCCCTACAGCAAAATGAGCATGGAGGCCGACAGACATGGCAGCAGGACTGACTTTCCACATTTTTGAAGTTACCGGAACAAGATGAATGACCATCTAAAGTGAGGAAGGATTCCCAGCTGTGGTTTCTTTGGTTAAAAAAAATAATGAATTGCTGGTACTCACATCTAGTACCAAGGATGCCAGCACAAAACAAGGCAATGTTCCTCCATACAGGTGGGAAAAAGCTCTGACTTCCCATAAGACCAGTGGTGGGCCTACATTTTTGGGGCCCTGACACTTGCTCTGTTATGGGGGGCCCTTTGAAACCAGGAGCGAGGTATGGGTAACCACGGTTGACTTCCTCAATGGGATTGTTTCATGACACATCACTGCAATTAAAAATTCATAATTCAACTACTGCATCTCATATTTTGATTGAAATTGCTATCCCGCGACACTCCACCTTTGCAGCATTTGTGCTACTGACTCTCAAACTTTGGGATTGTTGAAAAATTAATTGATTTGACTTGTGCAGCTGCACTAAAGTCCCTTCTAGAGCCCCTCTGGGATTAAGGGTCCTGAAGCTTAAACTTCACTAGTTGCATAGTAGATTGGCCCCTGCATAAGACCATTAAGTCCAGCATCTAAAATTAACTATCAGCACTGCTGTTTCGAGGGAAGGCCTGAAGCAGTTGAGCCCTGTTCTAGAAAATATCTCAAGAAAAAAGAAAGAAAGAAAGCCAACTTCCTTAAATTCTGCACTCCTTGAGTTGGGAATCTCTCTGCTGGCTGAACAACTTACCAGTTTTGTTTTTCTACTATGGGCTTTTCTCAGTAGCTGCCTTTTGTACCAGTAGGAATAGGAATAGCACATGGAGGACACTTCTGCTAGAATTCAAGTGAATGTCTTAAGTGAAGAAACTGTGCCCAACCACCTCACTGCCTGTACAAAATAGCTTTTTTTGGCCATGAACAAAGGATTCTGTGTATGTGCAGATGAGGTATGAATGTAAGCCATTCACCAGGAGTACCTTCTTATGGGTCCTACCAGCACAGTGGGACTTCTTCCTCTCATGTTGCTGTTCTTGGCCAGGACAAAGTTGGGATATCAAGGGCTGCTATTTCTGGTGACACAGGAAGTCATTACCTGCCATTGCACGAGCCCCTCAAGTAGCATCTAAAGACCCACTTTTTCTGTCCCTGAATTGAATGTAAACTTCCTGCCACCCAGTCCACATTGGATTTGCATCCATGCTTCAGTTGTTAATCATGGCTAACAATGCAACACTTATTTTCAGATGCAGACTCCTTGCCTATGTCTTCAGTTCACGCAGTTCAGTCTTTTTTTAAAAAAAAAAGTTTTGTGCATGTTTCTGTTTCTGTGAAATTAGCTTCACAATGTATTTGAGAGTAAATGCCTGAAAATATTTTATATGTTTTTAATCTCAGGCAGAGGAAGGCATTGAAAGAGCTGAAAGAGGTAGTAGAAAGTCTGCTGTGGTTTAACACATTTCCATTGCTGAATCTGGCAAGATCTGGGCCAAATCCATTTCCTGTAGCTGGAACACCTTTTTGTCAAATAGGGGTTGGCAATCGGTTTCAGCTAGCTAGGCCAGTGGACTTTTTTTTTCCCTGGGAAAAGGAAAGCAGCTCCCATCTCCACATGATCTGAGGTATGACCAGAATCAGGTGCACAGGGTCATTGCTATAACTGACCTTTGACATGCCAAACTAAAGAGAGAGAGACCCATTAAGCAGCTGTGAAAATCTGGTCTCTGTATTAGTAAACAGGAAGTGATGCTGTACTTCCTTGGTGGCATTTTTTGGTGCTTGGTGGCTTTCCCTTCATGCATCAAAGTAAGATAATAAGCTGTTAGATTCCTCCAGCAGTGCCAAAAATAGAGATCTAAAGCTGAGTTCTGCATAGAAGTGATGTATTTTGGACAGTACTGCTGCAGCAGAAAGTGAGGGAGGGTGGGGAGATTTGTGTCATTTAATGCTTCTCCAGGAAAATACAAATCCAGGACAAGAGTATAGATTGTAGCCTAGCCTCCTGTGGTCTTCAAGTACCGTACAAGTTGGTCACCAGCAAAGTGTCCAGAGCTGGTTGTTTCCATTACTCTACCAACCCTTTGCTTGAGTACTTGTACCACATCATTGCTGTCTGGTAGGGCTGGGTCGACTGTGACCCTCAAGATGACTGCTGGACTCCTCACTCCAATCACCTCTGACTGTTGGTTCTGCTGGCTGGGGTTGATGGGAGTTGTAGTTCAACAACATCTAGAGGGTGCAGGTTCCTCAGCCCTTTGTGGGGCTTCCTCGGTGACCTAACATGGTTCTAATTCCTATATGAAATTTTTCTTTGACATTTGTTAGCATACAATACCATTCAGGTTTGGGGGAGTGACAAACATAATTTCCCTGCTTGTGTTAGCTTTTTTAAAAAAGTGTGGAACATCATGATCAAGCTGATTGTGATGCAATAGCCCAATACGGAGGCACCTTTTCATGCAAGCACACCATCTTTCTGTGAATCTTTCTGAGTCATAAACCTCACCACCAGCCATACGTGCTCCTGAGGCCTGTTGCCTGGAAGCTGGTGACTTTCTGAAGTGGAACCTGGTTTTGCAGCAAGAAAAGAAGGTTGAAAGGCAAATGCCAAGTGTGTTTGCTCCAAGATGCAGATCTAGAGCGGTGCTTTCTGCTGTTGCCCAGGCGCTTCCCTGCACACATTTTTGCAAACAGGGAAATTATAACATCAGAAACGGCTGATGTAGTTTATACTCTCTTTCAGCCTCAGCCCTCTGCCGATCTATGCGTTTAGTGTTTTGAATAAGAATAGCTTACCTTCAACTGTGGCATTTCTGGTCATATTTTGAAACCAGCATTTTCTGCATCTCTCTCTGCTAATAAAAAAAGTGGCTTTTCTTTTCAGAGCAGCTGACTTGTGGCTTAATATTCTATTCAACAGGTGGTTTCATGTATAATGCAACCATAGCTTTCTCAGTTCCAGCTAACTTTCTGTAGATACGATGAAAGCTCTTTCACCTTCCCCCAATGACTTTTCCCATTTCTATCTCCATCAAAGGGGGGGGGGAGAATAGGGAATAAGCCTTTCCTAGGTGCTTGCTGTCTCCCTACTGAGCAGAAGCTAACTAAATAAATGTAAGTAAAATTCTACATGTGGAATTCAGTGTTCCTTTGCACTAGATCTGGGTTAATCTGTGTGCAGAATTTTGTTGGGAAACAGCATGCAGAACAAAAACTTGGATTGCTACATCAGATCAAAATCCATTTACTTCAAGGTTAGCTAACCTGTGGTCCTCCCAGATGTTGCTGGACTCCCAGTCCCCATCAGCACTAGCCAGGACAGCCAGTGCTCAGGGGTGATGGGAGTCCAGCAACATGTGGAGGGCCACATGTTCCACTATTTCTGCATGGCTTAATAAGCACTTTCACAGTTGTCCTCCACGAACCTAAGAATCCTTTACAAAAGCTGTCTAAGCCTGCGACTATCACAACCTCATCTTATACTTGCAAATTCCATAAATTATGCTTAGTGTGTCGGGAAAGTACTTTTTCCTTTTGTTGATACTGAACCCTATTGTCAATTAGCTTTGTTAAATGATCTCAAATTCCAAATGTTACAAAACGGGAGAGAAGTTTTCATCTTTTCTACATCAGGTATGGGGAACCTATGGCCCTCTGGAAGTTCCTGGGCTCCCAAAGCCCATCAACCCTGCTAGATTCCCCTTCCCTGTTCTGCACAGTTCATGCACACCTATTTTTAACCCTCACAGTCTTTCTTAGCATAGATGAAATAGTCTAGTGAAGATGAGCAGCAGCATGCCTTTGGATTGTAGAACAGCTGAGGATCTTGCCTACTGGTCAGATCTTGTTTCCCACCCATCCTTTCCCTGCAGCACAGTTAAGAAATGAAAGACAAGTGACACTTGGGGTGTGTGAAAACAAGGCAGTGCTTGCTTTATTGCAATGACATTAATTCTGCATAGAAACCACACAGAAGCTTGTGGTAAACCTTATCTAGCCAAATACAACATTGCCTCTTGTTTCACAAGAAAACGTCTTCATTTCCCTAATCTAAACCCAGCGCCCTTTATATTTAAATACTTCAATTAAGCACTTCACAAGATCATCCAACAACGGCACCCTATTAGGACCCAAGGTTCCATAAAAATGACAACTTGGGTGTTTCCGAGGTGGCAGCTTTCATTCTCCCTGCATTGTGCCTCAGCAAGTAGGGCTTTTGCATTCACCCAGATAATTTTTTTAAAAAATCTATTCTTAATTTTAAATTTTGTGTTCGTAAACATGCTGTAGCCCTTTATAGACTTCAGTTGTTCAATTTTTGAGGAAAGCCATGCTTTTGTCCCCTGCTGTTCATTGTGAAGGCCTTTGGCTACATATAGTAGTAATTATTATTATTATTATTAATTATTATTATTATTATTATTATTTATTATTATTATTTATATCTGCCCTCCCCAGCCAAGACTGGGCAGCTAACAACCAATAATAAAAACAAGTTGATTAAAATACAATTTAAAAACAAGATTAAAATACAACATTAAAACATTAGGGTGCAGCCTCTTCACAGGAGGAGAAAGGAAAAAGAAAGAGGGGGAGGGAATCAAACTGATTCTAAGCCAAAGGCCAGGTGGAACAACTCTGTCTTACAGGCCCTGCAGAAAGAAATCAGATCCCATAGGGCCCTGGTCTCATGAGACAGAGCATTCCACCAGGCCGGAACCAGTGTTGAAAAGGCCCTGGCTCTGGCTCAAGCCAATCTAACTTCCTTAGGGCCCGGGACCACAAGGGTGTTGCTATTTATGGACCTTAAGGTCCTCTGTGGGGCACACCAGGAGAGACGGTCCTGTAGGTACGAGGGTCCTAGGCCTTGAAGTGCTTTAAAGGTCAAAATCAGTGACTTAAATCTGTCTCTATACTCCACCGGGAGTCAGGGCAGCTGGAAAAGCACTGGGTGAATATGCTCCCATGGCAGAGACCCCGTGAGAAGCCTTGCTGCAGCATTCTGCACCCGCAGGAGTTTCTGGGACAGCTTCAATTCGCGTAAAGCGAATTACAGTAATCAAGCCTGGAGGTGACCTGACCATCGCATGGATCACTGTGGCCAGGTCGGGACGAGAAAGGTAAGGGACCAACTGCTTGATGCGGAGAAGGTGGAAAAATGTCACCTTGGCTGTTGCTGTAACCTGCGCCTCCATGGAAAGGGAGGCGTCAAGGATTACACCCAAATTCTTAACGGAAGGCAATGGCACTAATTGGGCTCCTGCAAGAGAAGGGAGTTGGTCCCTCATCCCCATTCCATCCCAACCCAGCCAGAGGACCTCTGTCTTCGAAGGATTTAGTTTCAATCGGCTCCCACGAAACCATCCAGCCACAGCTTCCAAGCATCTGGTCAGTGTGTTTGGGGCCAAGTCGGTGTGGCCATCCCTCAGCAGATAGAGCTGAGTGTCATCAGCATATTGGTGACAACCCAGCCCAAAGCTCCGGACAACAATCTGGGCAAGGGGGTGCATAAAGATGTTAAAAAGCATCAGGGAGAGGATAAAAATTGATTGAACTGCATTAGGCCCCTAAATGCAAGCTGGCCTGGGATTAGTTTCACTTAGGTAAAGGTAAAGGTACCCCTGCCCGTACGGGCCGGTCATGTCCGACTCTAGGGATGCGCGCTCATCTCGCTTAAGAGGCTGGGAGCCGGCATCGTCCGAAGACACTTCCGGGTCACGTGGCCAGCATGACGAAGCTGCAGCTGGCGAGCCAGCACCAGTGCTGCACACGGAAACACCATTTACCTTCCCGCTATAAAGCGGCACCTATTTATCTTCTTGCACTTACGGGTGCTTTCAAACTGCTAGGTGGGCAAGAGCTGGGACCGAACGACGGGAGCTCACCCCGCCGCGGGGATTCGAACCGCCAACCTTATGATCAGCAAGTCCTAGGCACTGAGGTTTTACCCACAGCACTACCCGCTTCCCAGTAGTTTCGCTTGGGAGTGCTCAAATGGAGCTGATTCTAGCAGGGATCAGCTCCACCCAGGAGCAGCAGTTGGGAGCTCCCAAGTGAAACCAGCCGTAACTGGGGCTATATTTGAGGGCAATTGCAAAAGCTCCACATGTCAAGGGATAATTGGCACCATGGTTTAATGTGCTTGATTGATTATTTGCAGCTGCACCTCTACCTATTCCCACATCTGACATTATAGGGCACCCAACAGGGGCAGGTGGGTATGACAACATTGTGTGGCTAATTAAGACTCTTGGAGGGCCTAATTTGGCTCATAGGCTAGAGGTTTCCTGTTCCTGTTTTATTGTCGCCTGGTCATTGCTCTTCTTCTGTAAGCAATGTGCACAGATGCAAATGTGGAAGTGAAACAGTTTTTCCAGTGTGTCTCTGCATGTATACCAAGCATGTCATTTTAGAAATGTGTGTTTATTTCAAATCAGTTTTTAAAATACGAGTTTATTTTGGTGTGTATCATGTGAATCTCTTAAGGATTAGTGTTTACACGAAAGAGTGTTTCAGTGCAACTTTAAAGTTGGGGCAATATTTACCTAAGCCCTTCTTAGAGTAAACCCACTACTCTAATGAACCTGTTTGTCATTTCCATTAACTTCGATGGGTCTACTCTGAGTGTGACTAATGTTGAACACCACCCACTGACTTATTATTATTATTTAGAACAAAAGCCTGCCACTAAAATGGTGCTATGCACATTTAAAACCACACATCTTCCAAGTAGCTAGGGTGATCTACCCATGCAGTGTCGGTGTCAGATTTTCAGAGTTCCCCAAAGAGAAGGGAAAACCTTGGGGAAACAAGACAATGATGATTTGATGCTAATGTTGTGTAGATGCCCTGTAAACAAAATGAAGGAGCAAAGTGTAGCAGTTCCAGAGTAAACTCCTAATGTGGAAACACCAGGAATAATCCTGGAGATTATTATTCTTTAGAAGTCAGAGGAAGGGTACTCTTCGACAGTTCAGAGGAGAAAGGCCAACTCCACACACACATACCTTCTTTCAGGAGAAACGCTGTCAATCATCCAGAGAAGCAGAAGCTGCTGGTTGTTTTCATTCCCACCCCCCTTCCCCAGTGCTAGAACAAACAGTGCTTCACAACACCAGACCCTATAAATACGGCAACTTCCCTAATCAGAGAACTCAACACATTTGCAATGGTATCGGGCCTACAGGTAAATTTTGTAAAGTCGGAAGCTGTGTGCTTCAGCACCCCTCCTCACACTGTTGCAAGATTTTATGTATAGGTTGGGTGGGTGCCCCTCCAGCAGATATCATGCACATGCAGCCCACTACCAAAATCAGCACAATCACTTTTGTGACTTTAGTTATTTGTCCCCACAAAACACTTCATCACAGTTTCTTCCTATTCAAAGGGCCTTTGCTGCACGATACCAAATGTAACAATTCATTGATAAATGTATCTAGACACTAGCTCACTGGGAAAACTTCAAAAATTCATATACAGTGGTACCTCGGGTTACATACGCTTCAGGTTACATACACTTCAGGTTACATACACTTCAGGCTACAGACTCCGCTAACCCAGAAATAGTGCTTCAGGTTAAGAACTTTGCTTCAGGATGAGAACAGAAATCGTGCTCTGGCGGCGTGGCAGCAGCAGGAGGCCCCATTAGCTAAAGTGGTGCTTCAGGTTAAGAACAGTTTCAGGTTAAGTACGGACCTCCGGAACAAATTAAGTACTTAACCTGAGGTACCACTGTAGGCATGTGAGCTCAGCTACTCAGCAGCCCCTCTGCTTGAGTGATAATCCCTGGCATCCTGATACCTGAGTGCCAGACAGGTAGCCATTCCAGAAACAACAAACACAGATGAAGACAAAAGGGTGTGATTGACTTGGCTGGGAAACAGGGAAATGTAAATATCTCTTGTTACACTTGATGGGTGTTTGGTGAAGGGCAAGGAGAACCTTGGGGCAGGGTCCAGGATGCTCAGATTACTGCCATCAGACCTCCCCTTTCATGATGTAACCATGATGTATTAGTGATGCAGTTTTGGGGAGGTGTAACATGGGGATTAGCAGCTAATAAAAGTTTGGGGGCTCTTTTGTTCGGGGCTTCCATATTGTTCCACCTCGTGGCAGGTGGGAGTCCTGTCGCGACAGCCTTCAATAAAGACCAAGCCTACTGGCTGCTGTTTTGCTCCAATTTTCCTGGTCGGTGTCCTTGATTTTTGTCCAAGGGAGCCCTTGGATTTCTCTGTTAACAACACCCAAAAAGAACTCACTAATGTCACCAAAATAAAACTTTGCCACACCAAGTTCAGATACCATGGGGTACAAAGAACCAGAAACCTCAATAAATTATAACTCCACAACTACAACCCCTTGTTGGCAGCAAATTAACAAAGACCTAAAGAGATGGAACAACATGAACGTCACTCTCTCAGACAAAATAGTCATGATCAAAATGATCACCCTCCCAAAGCTAACCTACCTATTCCAAACCCTCCCAAACTGGATCCCCCCCCCCAACCCAACTCCGAAAATGGCAGAACAAAACTACACTTAGAATCATAGAATCATAGAGTTGGAAGAGACCACAAGGGCCATCGAGTCCAACCCCCTGCCAAGCAGGAAACACTTATTCATCTTCTCACACAAAAACCAAGAATAAGTCCCAAATAACTGTACCTCCCCTCCTCAGAGGAAGGATAGGGAATCCCCAACATAGAAACATATTACATTGCCAACCAAATATGCCACATAATCCCATATATACTAGAAAATGAGACAAAACAATGGGTACATCAGGAGAGAGACACAATTGAAAATATCTGCACCACAGCATACCCACTCCTTCCAAACAAACTAAGCAAAAATCTCCATAACACTCACCAGTTACACACAGACCATGCTTAAAGCATATAAAACAGAAATGGGCAAACTGTCCCCAACCCCATCCCCACTAATTCCCCTGGCAAACCATCCATTATTCCATCACACAGCACAAAACCTCCAGATAAAAACCTGGCAAACGAAAGGCTTATAGCGCCTAACCAACTTCTATAAAAATAACAAACCCTTATCAACACAAGAAATACAAGACAAACTAGAGGACACCCAATTGCCCTGGTTAACACACCACCAATTACATGCCCTCTTAAACAATCCAGTAATAAAATCAGCAGCAACTAGGCCCCTGACAACCTTCAAAATCCTCCTCCTAACAACAAAGGGACACGGCAATGGGATGGTATCCACAATATAAAAAGTACTACTCCAAAACCCCACGAACCCACTAGATGTAATAAAAAAAACAATGGGAAGACGACATAGTCTATGAGATTAACCCCACTCAGTGGACCCGAATGTGGTCTAAAATCCCCATTAAATCCGTATCAACGAGAAGGAGAGAACTCACTCTGAAACTCACCTACAGGTGGTACCTAACACCAAGGAAACTAGTGTTAATATGCCCAGGAACCTCACCAAAATGCTGGAGAAGGTGCACCTCCACACCCATACATGTGGTGGGAATGCCCCAAAATCCAACTATTTTGCACAACAGCCATACAAGAAATATGTAAAATAACTAAGCAAGTATTAGAAATCACCCCGGAACTGGCCCTACTAAACATCTTCCAAGACAATAATGCCCACTTACAACACAAAGAACTCATAACCCACCTACTCTCAGAAGCCAGAAGCATCATAACCAGACACTGGAGAGACAGGTCAGAATGGACCAATGGTACCAAATAGACCAGAATCCACCAACAGCATATGAATCAATATGACTGTCCTGATTCAAAAACACCCACCCACCCCACTCACACAGGAAAACAAAGTTCACCACAGCCAACAAGAAACAGCCAACCACACCCTAGGCGAACCCCAACTTCTCTCATCACCAAAGGAACACAAGCGAATAGCAAAGAGAACCCGCACAAACGACACTGACACAAAACCCCACACATACATTAAGCAAAAGAGAAACATCGCTTCCTGACCCCACCTCTCTCGCCTTTCCCCCCACCCACTCTCCCCCCCCCCTTTCCTTCCCAATGTAACCCTAATGTCTCAACAAATGAAACTGACCTATGGAAAATGTAACTTGAAAGAAGAGACATTGCACATACCTTTGTAAACCAAGAAAACTTTAATATTTTTTTTTTAAAAAAAGCAGTGCTCCAACAACCAATTATGAACATAGGGAGCTGCCAAGTCTTGAGTCAGATCATTGGTCCATCTCTTTCAGTAGTGTCAGTGCTGAGTAGCAGTGTCTCACTCAGGGGGGACATTCCCAGCCCTACCTGTAAATGCTGGGGTTGAACAAGGGACCTTCTGTGTCCAAACTGGATATTCCACCTTTGACCTGCTGCCCTTTCCGCATTTGTCTTGGGGTTGTAGAAGTGAGGAGAAGGACACAGGCGCCTGCCAGCAGCCAAGCAAACAAGAGCTTCTGGATATAGGTTTGGTTGTGCATGTTTATTTGTATTCAGTTGACAGCTCTTTTTGCAGATTGCTTGATCGAAAGGCGGAGTATAAATCTACAAATTAAATTAATGATCTGGCCCATAGAAGGCCATCAGCTGGCCTGCTAGATGTGAGGGTTGCAGCTGGTTAGATTGATGAAAAGGGAAATAGGCAAAACAAGTAGGAACTGCAACAAAACATCAACAGCATTTGATGTTCCTGTTCAGGATTCCAGCTCCTCCATTGCATTCCCCCTTTCTTGCTTTCCCAGTGACTGTCACTCACCCAAAGGAGGGTAGACCATTGGGGCAATGGGGGCGCTGCTCCAACAGCTGTAATCTGTCCCGTTCTGCCTACCTTCTTTCTTACTACCTTCTTGCCCTGCCTGTCAGCTTCCTCCCCCTTAGCCTCAACTTTGCCCTTGTAGACTTCGGCAGGGAAGAGAAGGATAGGGACAAATGGAAATGTAAGGAAAATGAAGGAACATTCTTTCACCTCTGATGGACCTGCCCTAGAGTGAAGGCCTTCTGGGAAATGATATATAATGAGCTGAAAAAGGTGTTTAAGTATACCTTTACCAAGAAACCAGAGGCCTTCCTTTTGGGCATTGTCGGCCAGAATGTGTTAAAGAAGGACAGAACATTTTTTATGTATGCAACAACGGCAGCAAGGATACTTATTGCTAAGAACTGGAAAACTCAAGATCTACCCACACTGGAAGAATGGCAGATGCAGCTGATGGACTATATGCAACTAGCTGAGATGACTGGCAGAATCCGAGACCTGGGAGAGGAGAGGGTTGAAGAAGACTGGAAGAAATTCAAGATTTATTTACAAAAGTACTGTAATTTGGTTGAATGCTAACAAAGATGTCAGAGTAGAAACAACTGTCTACCATTAAACTATATTTGAGTTTAACCTAAATGATTGAATCTAAGATTGTAAACAAAATGATAATTTGCTTGGAAACAATTTTTTAATGATGCAAGTGGAAGCAAGAGGCGTGAGGGAGTCCATAGTAGAAATGAAAAGATGTTATAAAATTTATGTTGTTTGTTAAATATGTATTTGTATGAAAAAAACCTTAATAAAAAATTATATATATATATAAAAAGAGAAGGATAGGGACAAAAACCAGAAGGAATTAACTCTGTCTGACATTGGCTGAGGTTGCACCTGTCAATCGACACTGGCTGTTGGGTATCTTGCCTTGCACCCTATCAGTACAAATGGGTGCCAGCCACCACAGTGCTCACCATTTCAAGTCATCCAAGCATGCTCAGTCCTTGTTGGGCCACTTTTGGTTATATACACAATCAAATTCCCAACCCGAACATCAGAAACAGAGCGGATGCTGCTGCTAAAGAGGACTCAATGCTGTGCTATTGTCATTTAATCTTGGAAACGATGTCCTTGCCAAACATACTTTTAAATGGTTTTCGACGTCTCACCGATTTGTATTCAGGCATTCTGACATTTATGCTCCCTAAAACTTGCGCCTTGCAATGATGTATAGGTGGTACTTAACTCCAGCTAAATTAGCTAAAATGTATAGGATGAGAAACAAGAACTGTTGGAAATGTAAGGATAAAGAAGATTTTTACCATATGTGGTGGACATGTGATAAAGTTAAAAGATTTTGGGAAAAGATTTATAATGATTTTTTTTTAAAAAAATGTTTAGATATACAGTGGTACCTCGGGTTAAGTACTTAATTCGTTCCGGAGGTCCATTCTTAACCTGAAACTGTTCTTAACCTGAAGCACCACTTTAGCTAATGGGGCCTCCTGCTGCTGCCATGCCGCCAGAGCACAATTTCTGTTCTCATCCTGAAGCAAAGTTCTTAACCCGAGGTACTATTTCTGGGTTAGTGGAGTCTGTAACCTGAAGCGTATGTAACCTGAAGCATATGTAACCCGAGGTACCACGAGGTACCACTGTATCTACAGAAAGTTAGCTGGAACTGAGAAAGCTATGGTTGCATTATACTGAAAGCACCTGTTGAATAGAATATTAAGCCACAAGCCAGCTGCTCTGAAAAGAAATGCCACTTTTTTATTATCAGAGAGAGAGAGATGCAGAAAATGCTGGTTTCAAAATATGACCAGAAATGCCACAGTGAAGGCAAGCTATTCTTATTCAAAACACCAAATGCATAGATCGGCAGAGGGCTGAGGCTGAAAGAGTACAAACCCTGAAGCGTTCTTGTTAGGTATGACAGGAGAAGAAATTTCAAAGGTAGATAAGAGACTGTTTATGTATGCCACAATGGCAGCTAGGACTTTACTGGCCCCAAAATGGAAACAACAAGAATTATCAATGATAGAAGAATGGCAGACTAAGATGATGGACTATGCAGAACTAGCAAAGTCGACGGCAAAAATCTGAAACCAGAGCAACCAAACGTTCCAGAGTGACTGGAGTAAATTTATTCAATATATAGACAATCATTGTAAATATCTAAAGACACTAGCAGGACTGAGATTAATCTTGTATCATCAGACAGATGGACCTATCTACTGATGTTTAAAGTTTAAAATATCTAAGGAAAAGGGTAGAATGGAGATGATACAAATGTGTGTGAATATGAAATAGATATTAAAAAACCAGACAATGGGATGGAGGGAAGTCGAGAAGCTCTGTGCAGCTATTAATATACTAAATAAATATGTTATATATATGTTAAAAATAAATAATTTAAAAAAATAAATAAATAAAACTTCTCCTTGTTACTTTGAAGAATAAAAAATATGTAATCCCATATGAAGCAATTTTAAAATATATAAACTGAAAGAAATGCCTGTTTAATTGCAGAAATAAGGTAAATGATCCATAAATATACATTTCTCTGATTTTGCAGTCTTTTATTTATATATTTAATTAAACAATGCATATACTGCTTAATTACAATAGTCTTTCAACAGTTTGCAGGACAAAAAACAAAAACAAAGGTCAGTTAAAACTATAAAATCAAAAGAAGTTAAAAGTTTGTGGGAACAAAAAAGGCACTGGAATCGCAGTGTGGGAGGGAGAGAGGCTAGTTGAATAGTAAAGCATTGGCAGAACTATAAATACTGTTGCTCTGTTAAGGCTGGAGTTCTCCAGGCCAGGCAAATTCATAGGGAAACCATTGAGGAAAACAGATAAAAAGTGGTTTCCAAACTATGAGCTTTTAGTGTGACCCAGTCATGCTTCCACCCTATGATACATGCAAGTGTAACTGACCATTTTATGCTTCAGCACCTGTAGCTGCTGCTTTTTCCGTATACATCCTGGCAGTGGCGGACTTTGGGCTCTCAACTTTCAGTGGTGCCCTGTGTGAGACAAACTGGGGGGGGGGGCTCTTCTTGTGCTCTATTCTGCAGCATTTTTGTGGCACCTCTTGCAATGCAGCATACAGTGCGGTTGCGCTACCCTAAAGCTGCCTCTGGTCCTAGAATGTACTGTTGAACCTGTGAGCGTGGTGTAACTAAGCATACAATTTCAGCACTGGGTCTTCGATCCTACCACCACCACAACGTCTTAAAGAAAAATGCAACACTTTCATTGTAGGGCAACATTTAAAACCAATTAAAAACAAGCCACCAGCCAAGGAAGGTATTACTGAATGTATATGAAAACAAAGAGGCATAGTAATAGGACTCAGTTGCTTGAATTTGGGACGGGGAGCCGTTTTCAGCCTGAGGGCTGCATTCTCTCATGGAACCACAAACCAGAGATGGCTGGGGTCATAGTCAAAAGCAGAAGGAGCAATGGATGCCACTCCTACCTTTGAACAATGGGATGCATTCCAGCCACATAGAAGAGGTTTCTGCACCCCTGTTTGGATTGTGCATATATGTCCATTCCCTAGCCTAGCGTCTGGCTTCCTTGAAATGTGGTACATATTTGCTGCATATCTTCCATACTGCCCAACAACCAGTCACTCATCCTGTACCTCAGCTCTCCTGCATTCTGGAGTCTGTGATGGATTTTCTGTTGCCTGACATGTCTGGGTTCTTCTGAAGAGCTTCTTTCAGTTTTCCATGGGTGGCTGCCAGCAGAGCCCTCTTGAAATTGCTGGACAGAAAAAAGAAAATAATGGGGTCGAAGCAGCAGTTGAGGGCTGAGATGCAAAGGACAACTTCATTGGCAAAGTGGAGGGCCTGAACACTCTCTGCAGCAGAAAAGACCCCTACCTGGGCAAAGATGTAGGGCACTCGGACCACGTGGTAGGGAGCAAAGCATATTGTGAAGACGAGCAGGACCACAGAGATCTTCAGAGTGGCTCTGCTGCTAACCCGCTTACTTTTCCTTAAGGATGCTGTGTGGAGCTTAAGAGAGATTTTGCTGTAAGAGTAAAGGAAAAACAGAAACAGGAAGAAGAAAAGGAGCACTGCTGTCATGTTGAGCACTGCTGGCAGAACTCCTCTCTTCTTGAAGTGGAAGCATTTGTGGCTGCAGGGGTCGTTGCTGTTGCCCTTGTTGAAAAAGTATGGCAGCATTATGGTAATGCAGAGCAGCCATACCACTCTGGAGGCAGAAGTGCTGTAAGGTACTTTGTGGATCCGGAACTGCTGGAGGGGCCAGATGATCTTCAGGTAGCGGTCCAGGCAGATCAGGCTGAGGAGCAGGATGCTGATGTACATGGTGATATAGAAGACTGTGCCAACCACTTTGCACAGGATGGGAGGGCCACTCTCATTTTGATAAGCAGCCCGGAAGGGCAGGCAGAGGGCGAGCAAGAGGTCTGAGATAGCAAGGTTCTTCATGTACACCGTGATGGAGTTTGTCTTCTGTGTGCCAAACTGGAACACCCAGAGGGCCAGCATGTTGCTGAAGAAACCAAATGTGGAGATGACTGAGTACATCACAGGCAGAGTCCCTGCAAGAAAGCCATCTTGGATTTCACAAGTTGATCCATTAGAATCATTCCTTGGGAGATGGTCATTAGGGGAAAGGAAATTCATAGTTCTGCAAAAGAAAAGGGGGGTGGGACCAAGGTGCAGATGATTAGCTGATTTCACAAACAACTTGGTCCATCTTTGCTTTAGCTGCAAACATCTCTGGTAACTTATAAGGCATGTTGTTGATTCATACCTGCCTATTATGCAATGAGAGGCATTGCGGTAGTTTGTTGAGCCAGTTTGGCTCAACCAGATAGATCTCATAGGTGGAAATTGCATATCAGATTGCTGTACTAGATGCCATTTTTGTAAAGAAACCTGACAGCGCAGTCATGTTATTTTAAATCATTTTTAGTCCACCTGACTTTTAGCTAATCATTTAAATTTTGACAAAACCTCAGTATATGTTTTGTTTAAGAAGTTAGAGGAAATCTAAAATTCACAATTAAATTTTTTAAGTGCTATGTTTTAACACACCAGAACCAAAGTTGCACAGAATGAATGCATCTGTGCATAACTAGTGTTTCATGTGCACTTACTTTGTCTTGTGGTTTATTCTGTTTGTCCCATGATTTCTAGTCATGCGTACATGAGGGGTTTTCTTTGTCCCATTGCTTTCCCCAGGAAAGCTCACCGTTTCACTGCTGAATCAGAACATCAGTCCACAGAAAACCCAATAGACATTTGTTCCAATTCAACAGTAAACAGCAGATCTTCCTGGGGAAAGTGACAGAACAAACAAAAACAAAAAAAAGGAACCTCTCAGACTAGGGGCATTGCATGAGCTGCTGGTGGGCGCATGCATGCCTGGGGACAGGCTGCGGAGGGTGAACGGAGCCTGTGTCAAGCCCTCACCTCCAAAATGCCGCTCACATGGGCCAAGTGGGGCCATGCTGCAACCCTGTGCACCAGCAGCCCTTAGCAGGCACAAAGGGAACACTCACACTGCCCTGCCAGCCCTGCACCACTTTGTGATGCTGCAGTGCTATGTGGAGGAGGATGCAACAGGTATGCACCCTTCCTGTTGTGTCCTCGTCACACAGCCCTGTAGCACAGGGCTGGCAGGGCGGCAAGGAGCAAGATGCATTCCCCCAATGCACCCGGGGTCCACTGCCCCCCTGGCCCTCCCCACGCGGCACCACTTTCTCAGACCCACATTATTTAATGATGAACAGTGTCGGATTTACGTATAAGCGAAACAAGCTATAGGTTAAGGCCCCACTCTCTTGGGGGCCCAAAATTTTTTTAAAGAAAAAAAATGGATGTACATTTCCAAAATATAAGAGAAAGAACAAATAAAATAAAAACCTTCATACAGCAACAGTGTTTTATGTTGTGCAGACTCTCATGATGTAAGTAATGGGCCCCACCTGCTAGCCTGCTCCCTAAAATATCACTTCTTCTTAATTGTATTTCAGTTCCACAATTACTTTGATAAAATACATATTTTGTTATGTGCAAATGGCTTTAGGTACCTATTAGGTCCATATATAACCGTATAGCATATATTCAACACACAAAAAGTGACAATTTGTTGTTGACAAAGGACAGCTGAACATATAAAGGGCCCCATTACCTTCAGTAGCTTAGGGCTTCATCAAACCTAAAACTGGCCCTGATGATGAACCTACTGTTTCAGAGTGTCTAATGTCTGTGGACAGAGATTTGTCAGCAGAAACTTCCAAACTGACAAGCAAACCCAGAATTGGTTCTATATTTGTATATCTCTGCCAATATATGGGAGTGGCCAAGAGCTCAGTGGTACAGCAGCTGCTTTGCATGCAGAAGGCCCCTGGTTCAATGCCCTGCTTCTCCAGGTAAGGCTGGAAGGGACCCCTGCTTGAAACCGTGAAGAGCCACTACTGGTTAGTTTGAACAACTCTGAGCTAGATGGAAAAATTGTCTGACTTCATATAAGGCACCTTCATGTGTTCCTATGGTAGAAGCAAAACATGCCATGACGAAGCACATTTTTATCTTAGAAGAAGGTTTTGCAATTTCCTTTAAATACCATCATCTTTGGGTATCTTAACTATTAATGTTTGTAAGCAAAAGCTACCCCCCCCCCCACATTTCTATACCATCTCTCCTTTTTCAGTTTTATTTACAATCTGAAAAACAAAAATATTTGCTTTTTATTTACAAAAACAAAAATCCACAAAGACAAAAACAATAAACAAGAAAACAACACTATCAGGACAGAAGCAAAAAAAATACCCAAGAGTTTCAGAAATCAGACATATTGAAATCATAAAGCTCCAAGTAATATGAAGGTTATCAAATACCATACCTATGCCTGGTTTTCCAGCTTATAGCTTAAGCTAACCATTCTAGGCTTAAAAACAAACCAACAACTTTTGCCTACCTTTGCAGCTTCGACTTCTTTCACTCGTCCCAGCTCTTTTAAAAAGTCCAACGAGCTCGTGACAGAATTTCATGTAGTGTCTCTGCCTCTTTCACCTCTAATGTCAAGACGCTATACTGTCAGCAAAGAGATGGAAGTGGTTTGGTATGTGGGAAGGTTTTTTTATATATATAAAAAGAGCAAATCTACAAAAATCAGCCCACATTTAACAGTGTCTGAGCCTGCTGCAGAAAGAGAAGAAGTGAAAGAGTGTGCTTGCTTGCTTGCTTTTCAGCAAAGGGAAACAGAAGCAATTTGCTGGAGAGGGGGTAGGGAGTGGACACTTGGGCTTAGAATGAGAGGTGATGGTGTTTTCCTTGTGCGCTTTGTATACAGCATGTGTGTCTTGGGGTGAGATGCATATGCATTTGAGCATGCAATTATCAGCATTCCTTCTGTTTTCAATGTTAAAAGCTTGAGGTTTTGTTGCTTACGTAGCCACAAACATATACAAGAGGCTTGGAGAAACCTCAATTATTACAAAGTGCAACCCCCCCCCAAAAAAAAACACCCCCACAACCTACCCATTGGGAGACCTCAAAAACAGCCCAGTGAGGCTTCAGAATTCTTACTACCTGATGTGGGGGTTTGGGGACAGGGGGGAGTGGATGTTGTGTTGGTTGTAGTCCAGTCTTTCCTTGGTAAAAATTGTAACTGGCCTATTTAAAGGGTGGCACATTTGGCCTTTTGAAATGCTACAATGAAAACAAAATGTAATTTTAATAAAGCAACCTCTTAGCAACCACCTTAACATTAGTTGTTCATTTTAGCTGTCTCTACACTAATACACAGAGTACAGGAAACAAGCAAGAGGAACTTGAGCTCTTAATACAGGGTGGCAAATATGACCTAATAGTCATTACTGAATCCTGGTGAGATGAGACTTAAGACTGGAATATAGAAACTGGTGCCTCCCCCCACCTCCAGCTGGAGCTCTCCAGAATTCAGCTCTGGCACCTCTCAGATGGGCGCCATTGCCATTCTCAGAGAACAAGGGAATTCACGGTGAGCTCCAACATCCCTTTTTCTAGAAAAACAGCACTGGGTACAACCTATTCAAAAGGGATAGACCAAATAGGAAAGGAGTAGGAGTAGCATTATATATAAAGGATGTGTATGTTTGTAAAGAGATCCATGACCTGGATCATGGAAAGCAGACTCAAAGTCTATGGGTAAAAATGGTAGGAGTAAGAAGCAACAGTGATCTTACTATGACTGTTGGCTATAGACCTCCAAGCCAGACTGAGGACTTGGATGATGCCTTCCTAGAGCACCTTACCAAACATTCAGAAAGGAGAAAGGTAGTAGTCATGGAAGACTTCAGCTACCCCAATATCTGCTGGAACTCAAACTCTGCCAAGAATGCAAGGTCCAACAAATTCCTCAATTGCTTCACTAACAATTTCATTTCCCAGAAGGTGGAAGAAGCAACAAGGGGATCTTCACCAACTGATTGACAAAGTGAAAGTACTGGGGAGCTTGGGAGGAAGTAATAATTTCCTCTTGGGTTTCATTATAAGCAGGCAATTAAGAAGGCTGATTTCAAAAAGCTTAAGGAACTACTGAGTGAAATCCCATGTAATTTTTTTGCACTTTTTTCTCCTTTGTTCTTTCATCGCTTTATTTTCTATAACAAATTATTTTAATGAAATGGTGTGTGTGTAACACCTAAAGAAACCAGCGTGGCTGCATAAGTAGCTCCCAGATGAGCTGAAATGTAAGAGATGGAAGCTGGGGGCGACATCTTGAATAAAATATTGTTGGGCCAGGTAACCCACCTTGCAAACCATTTGAATGGGAATGCCCATCCACTTTGTGGGGGCTCAGCCCCCTCAAATATTATATTGTGGGGGCCAAAGCCCCCATAGCCCCTAGGAGATGGCTCTTATGGATGGAAGAAAAGAGAAATCATGAAAGAAAAATATACACAAGCAGCCAACAGTTGCAGGGAGAAGGTTCAGGTGAGCCAAAACACAGAATGAGCTATTCAATGCTATTGAATGACAGAGAGAAGGCAGAATTGTTGGACCCCTACTTTGCCTCTGTCTTCACCCAAAAAGAATGAGCCACAAGCTTCATGGATCAGGGGAATACTGTGGACATAATATCATAGAATTGTAGAGTTGGAAGGGACCCTAAGGCTCATTTAGTCCAACCCCCTGCAATGTATCGTGTATATTTATTTCAGTAAGCCTTTTGACAAATGATATTTTTGCAGAGAAGCTGGTAAAATGTGGGCTGGCTGAGGTTAACTCCCCGACCCTCACAGTGGTTTGAAGTAGAGCTCTTGCTTATTGTTTACAATATAATATTGGTGTGAGTGGTGCAGTGCTAGAATAATTGTCAGAATCTACTTTTGGCACAGTTTGTGGTTTGTGTTTGTTTTTAAGCCATTCTTTAATGTATTAGATGGAACTGAAATTGCTTGAATTGAATGGTATTATATGTTATATGGACGTTTCAATTTGTATAAAAGTTAGAAGGGCAGGCCTACAG
Source organism: Podarcis melisellensis (assembly GCF_964234715.1). Lineage (NCBI taxonomy): Eukaryota > Metazoa > Chordata > Lepidosauria > Squamata > Lacertidae > Podarcis > Podarcis melisellensis. The sequence continues at coordinate 30,956,033 of NC_138547.1, forward strand.
AAGGGCAGGGCGAGGTTGGCTGTGTACCTTCCTGGCCCGTTCTCCTATCCAGCAAGTGGGTGTTTTTGTATAGCTTCAGCTGTTGACTGCATATTGTTAGGCTGTAGAGAGGAATTTGATGTATCTGCTACTGAGCTACAGCCCTTCCCCCATTAAAGCACCCAGTATTCCCCCATTAAAGCACCCAGAGCCAGGGCTTTTTCGGCTGTGGCTCCGATCTGGTTGAACGCTCTGTCACAAGAGACTAGGGCCCTGCAGGACTTGACATCTTTCCGCCTGCAAGACAGAGCTGTTCCACCAGGCCTTTGGCCAAGGTACAGCCTGACACCCTCCTTTGGCAATCCTCACAGAACTCTAGCTCAATGGTTGCCATTAATTTGATTTGAACTGATTTAATAATGAAATGATTTTAGAATGTTGTATTATTTTACTGTTGTTAGCCACTCTGAGCCCGGCTTCGGCTGCAGAGGGCGGGATATAAATAAATTATTATTATTATTATTATTATTATTATTATTATTATTATTATTATTATTATTATTATTTCCAGGCTCTCCTCCCATCCATGTACTCAGCAAGGCTGATCCTTCTAAGTTTTCAAAATCAGGTAAGTTCAAGGTGGTGGACATAGGCAAGGATGGGTGAGACTGAGAAATAAGCAACTAGGATGTTTTAATGGGCAATATTATTTCTGATCATTCAACAACTGGGCGGCAGAATCCTTTCCCAATACAGCAGAATTCACCCAGAGATTTCTCAGTAAAACATGATGCAGGTGTGGGGCCAAGGGTTGAAGACCCATTACTATTTCTGCAGTAGGTTCCCTGCAAGGTCCCTGTCTCCAGCATCATGAAGCCATCTAATGAGCAGGAAAGGGGAGATTTTTTTTACCACTAATAAGATGCCTGACCCTTTGTGCTGATAGGAACCAATCAGAGTGAAAATAGTCAGCCACTGAGGAAGGGCTGCCAAGGGTCCTGTGGAGAAGGCAAGCAGGAAGATCTTCAAGGAGGTGTTGTCTCCATATGTGCCACAGCTAAGGATTTCCAGGAACTGAAAAGCAAAGGGGACTTGGCTTTCCCTTTCCAGGGAAAAGTGTGCAAGTCCTATTATGTACAACAGAAGTTCATGGGAAACACAACTTGAAGTCACTGTGGAAGAAGACATTGGAATGCACCAAATCATTTGCCCATTTACATGCACAGAAATTAGTAAATCAATCTGAAAGGCAACTCACGGAATTCTACACTGATCACCACGATGCATCCCTTCTTCTTCTTCTTCTTCTTCTTCTTCTTCTTCTTCTTCTTCTTCTTCTTCTTCTTCTTCTTCTTCTTCTTCTTCTTCTTCTTCTCCTCCTCCTCCTCCTCCTCCTCCTCCTCCTCCTCCTCCTCCTCCTCCTATAATTATAAGATTATTGTATAATCTTAGGAGGTTATATATAGTCTTCCCACCCCTGTGGCAGTGAATGTGTTTCCATTAGGAACATAAGAACCACCTGCTAGATCAAGACAGTAGCCAACCATTTTTTAAAATTCCTTATATACCATGTCCCAATATCTTTTGGCGTGTTTACATTGCCACCATATTTGCATCAGGGAGCCTTCTGCCTCAGAGCCCTTCCAACATAGATTGGACCCTCTTCTATTCATTTCAGCAAGTTTTGATGGTGCCAGATACCATCTGTACAACATTTTTTGTATATTTTCTTTTACTGCAAAGCGAGCAGGAAAAAAATCATTTTATTCCAAAGTTTCTCCTAATCGGTAAGCTCAATATTATGCCCAATGTCAATCACCCAATGTATCTTCACAGCTTTGACTAGCTCATCTTTGTTTTCCCAGTCTAGTAGGATTTTATATATTTTATATATATATATATTGTTGTTTCCCATTAGTATCTTTTCAAATTCTGAGCCCTCTTCAGCAAATACTTTCTCTTTTCTAAAGCTTTTACTCACTTGCATATATTGGAACCAGTCTGTAAATATTTTTCCTGTTTCTTACCTCATTTTCAATTTTACCAAATCTTACTTAAAGTCTAGGAGGTCTTTGTATGTTCCCTAGACTTTGTCCATATTTAGCCTTTTTACTGCCACTGCTTCCATAGGCAATACCCAGCCTGGGTCTTTCTTTCTAAAAGGTCCTTATATCTTGCCCAAATATTGTATAGACTTTTCCTTTTTAAAATAATAATATATTATTTATTTTTTTCAGATTTTGAAATTTACGAACAAATATCAAACAACCAACATAGAAAGAGAATTCTGAAGAATCTTCTGGACTTTGCTCTTCCCCTTTTTGTCTATTAATCCAAATCTATTAAATTTCCATTCTAACCAAAATTCAACATTAAGCTACAAGTTTTATTCCAATTCTACTAATAATTTTAATTATTTACAGTGGTTTTTAAGATAATTTATATATTTTCCCCATTCCTTACTAAAATTTTAGTCTTCCTGATTTCTGATTATTCCAGCCATTTTTGCCATTTCAGCATAGTCCATCAACTTAATCTGCCATTTTTCTTCAACCTTTCCTAATCACATGGTTGGAAAAAAAAATTGTGGGCTTTGGTGTTATAATATAGATAACCATGCCCTCCAAACACCAGATCAAACTCTTCTAGATCCAAAATGCCTTCATCCTTCACACTTCCTCATAGTACATTTTTTTGCATCTATTAATATTTTAAATGTAAAATCAAGCCTGTCAATTCCAGTGAAAGATCAATGGAGCCAGAGTTCACCAGGCATGGGTAGACCTCTGGGAACAAGCTGTGAAACCATTCGTTTATCACGTCCTTGGCGTTGATGTCTGAGCTCAGGATGCACAATGAGATGTCCACAAAAATATCCCCCACAGATATAAAAGGAGTTGGTGTAGTTTCTTGCATGCTGCTCTATAATTTCAAAGGCTTCTGGAAAAATTAAAGAAAGAAGTAGGGGTCGGTAAACCATGTTTCCAGAAAGCAGAAACAGGGGGGAGAGAATGAGGGTCTTCTTCTAAGAGGTGTGTCTTCGACTATGAAATCGACAGTAGATCGAAAGCAACCTCGAAGAAGTGTGTAATTCTCCCAAATGAGAAACATTTCAACACTACCCAGCCCACCCAACTATCTTCTCTCCCTAGACAGAAGCAAAATCAGACCATTACTGAACCTTGTTTGGGGGATAGGCGACCCTTCCTTCTCCAGTGAACAGTTAATATATGTCAGTATGCTCCAACACAAATGACGTAACAACTATGTGGCTTGGCTTTGTCATTTCTGTTTTGGTTGACCACATTTTTTTATAATGTTGCTGTTAAATATGCTGAATCTTCTCTAGTTAACATACATTTTTTTAAATTTTGTTGTTTTTATTCAACAGAAATGCTGTTATCTATCTAGGTTGTTTTTATATAATCCTGACATAGTTACACTGCTAGAGCCAGATCATTCAAAAGCTGCCATCACCTCTTTCCTTTCATCAACATGCTGCCATGACCTTTGGTTTGTGGTCCACCTGCACCACTGTCTGGATAGATATAGCCTTACTACTGTTGTCTATGCTCTAGTAACCTGTAGGACAGATTATTGCAATGCTTTATACATAGGGCTGCCTCTGAAGACACTTCAGCTGGCGGAGAATTCGGTGGCCTGGTTGCTCACCAGGACAAGACAGTTTGAGCATATTACATTGATCCCTTCCTGACAGCACTGGCTGCCAATTAGCTTCTGGGCCCAATTCAAAGTGCTGGTTTTGACCTGTAAGGCCTTAATTGGCTCAGGGCCGCAATACTTCAAGGACTGCCTCTTTCCATATAAATCTACCTTGACCCTGCGATAAGCTTCTGAGGCCCTTCTTTGTGTGTCTCCTCCTCAAGAGGTCTGGAGGGTGGCAACACAATAAAGGGCCTTTTCTGAAGTGGCTCCCCATTTGTGGAATACTCTCCATGATCTTTCCCCAACCCACCCTGCCCAAACCCCACACTTTCCCCCAACCTGACCCACCCAAACTGCAAGACCTTTACCCACCCCATCCCAACTCTGTGATGCTTCTCCCACCCACCCTACCTGAACTCCATGCTCTTTCCCCAACTCATCCACAATCTTTATCCCACCCACCCTGCCTGAGCTCTGTCCTCTTTCTCACCCTACTTGCCCAATCTTCATGCCACAGTTGCCCCCGCCGGCCCCCCTTGCCTTTGCCAGCTGTCTTTCCTCCGCCACTGTGGCAGCAGTGGCTAGACTTCAGCCATAGGTCTTCTTGCAGCCTACTCGGACTTGCTGCAGCTGCAGGAAGTGGTGTACCTGCTTTGGAAGTGTGCTTCAAAGAAGTGCTGAGCCCATTTCTGGGAGCATGGCAGAGGCCATGACAGTGGAGGAAAAGGCCATGGAGGAGGTGGCAGTGGTGGCAGAGCAGGACATCCAGAATTTCAAACAGAAGGGCTTCTGTGAACCCAGGATGTGCCGGCCAAAGTGGAACACTTGGGTGGTGTGGAAGCTCTGAAAATCTGCACCAGTGCTCATATATAAGAGTAGATCTCTGTTGCATTCTGCTTGTGGCACTGAAGCTTCCAGCCCCACTTAACTGAAGCTGCAGAGGAAAGCTGCAGTGTAGCAAGGGACAGAAACTAAGGGATAGGTAGATGCTGGAGACGACAAGGAACAAAGGTGCTCATGGAACAGCTTCATAGGGCTTAAGGACATGAGATCTGTAAGGTGGAGATGGCAAGGTAAAATGTCCATGCAGTCTTTCCTGGAAAGGCCAATCCAGTTAACTAGGTGTATTAAGCTGATTTGTGATGCAGTGCAGAGAGAAGAAATATCATGGTGCAGCAGCACAACTGGACACCTTCATCTGTCCCAGCTGCAACAAAGCATGTCTCTCTCATATTGGTCTCTGCAGCCATAGCAGGTGCTGCAATTTATCCAACAGTCTGAGTTTGTCCCCAAAGGCCCCCTCCACCATTGTCCCCTGAGAAAGACAGATGCCAGCAGATGTGTTTTGTACTTGTTTCTGAATGTAATTGTATTGTCCACTTTCAGCCACATGCTGCTGCTTATTATTATTATTAGTAGTAGTAGTAGCAGCAGTAGTAATGTTGGAGGTATAGACATTTTTGCAAATAAATAAAACTAAGTCTTCAACTGGGAAAATGTGACAGGAAGCAATGGCTGATGACTGAAAATGATAAAGACACTCCAAAGGCAAAACAATAGAGATTTTCATCAAGGTCATGGGAAACTATAGCCTACAGAGCCACAAACCAGTTTGGCTCCAAGAGACTTTCAACACAGAAATATGCTCTGATCTTCCAAGTCCTGTTCACAGCATTGGGTGAATTGTGTGTTAAACTGGAGCACATTCATGACAGGAACCATCTCTTCATTATCTGGATTCAGCAAAACACATCCACCACTGAACAACCATGTGGTTCAGTGTTCTGCTTTGTTGTGGTGTTCTGCTTTGTCACACTTCCCTTTGCAAGAGCTGCCAGAAGTGGACTTGGGGCTTCCATAGGCATCTTTTGAGCAAGTCTTCTCAAGAGAGCAACTTGGCTCCTGGGGGCAGCCTTCACTCTGGGGAAATGAAACAAGATGCTCTGCACCTCAGCCTCTCCACACATGAAGAATTGGACCATCACCACAAAGCTTGCGAGGCAAGCCACTATTGGTGGTCCAAAGTTGCTGTTGCACCTCAGTGCCTTGCATCTGCTTGGGGCTGTCAGTTTCTTGGATTTGCATAAATTCACCCTGCCTGTGCAAAGAGCACTGGAAATCAAAGAGGCTGAAAGCATCCAAGATGATTCTCAGCATCACACCTTGTCAGAGTTCTACATCAGTTTCATCTCGCAGCAGGAGATGTTTCACCCTGCTGTTCCAAGATTGGACTGTTCTAGTTCTTGCTCAAGGGAAGTTGGTTTGTAGACCATATCTCAAAGCCAGTGGTAAAGATGAACGGCAGTGGCCACAGGAACACCTTATCAGAGAAGACACAGACACCTCCTAGTGGAAATTTAGCTCCAGGTTTAGCTCCTTCAAATTGCAGCCTACTCTCCCATGTCATACACGAAAGCAACATAGTCCCTTGCACATTTCACTTTCAGCTGCAAGGCACATGGTTGGGAATGAGTTGTTCTTACTGAGTACCAGTCCAAATAACTTTTGCTACTACAGAACAGACTATATGGCCCAGTTTCAGCCCCAGGTTGGGATAAGTGCCATGTTCCCAGTAAAAGTACCTACAGGGAGCCTCAGTTTATATCCACCAGATAAAGGAGATCAGGATAGGCAAGGACTTGCTGTAGCCACCAGTTAATAAACCAGAATACTTACAACTTGTCTAAAAGCCACAAACACACAGGCATTTGTGGGTGGTGTGGCAATGATATAGATCACTTGCAGAAACCAAGAACAAGGTGTGAATAGGGCTGTCTTCTGAAGCAAAGATCAGGCACCCATGAGCAGAGGGCATTTTGTAGTGTAGGAAGATGACAACAAACACAAAATGCAGACAGCTAAAATTTCCTCAAGGCAGACACCTAAAGGGTGCTAGATGAGAGTGATGCTCTATCAAGTTGCGATCAGATACCACATTAAATTCCATTAGGGACATATGAAGTTGGCTTATGGCAGCTCAGTCTATTTGCCCATCCAAGTCCCATAATGTCTATTTTGGCTGGCAGCAGCTCTCCAGCGTCTTACTGATCAAGACTGTTACAGAAGCAGCATTTAAAAACCATATTGTCAGGAAAGCATTGTTTAATGTTTGGATAAGATATAAAGATCTATTGGAAAATAAAACCCCAAAGTGGTTGTCCCCAATGGAAGCAAAAGCTCAGAAAAAGCTCAATATGGAGGCCAAATGGCCGAAATATTGGGAAATTTTGGAACAAGAAGGAGATAGACTGAAACTGCAGAGTTTTGAGAAACTAAAGAACAAAGTGCGAGATTGGCTTCATTATTATCAGATAATGGAGGCATATAATTTGGACAAGAAAATTGGCTTCCAGGTGGAAAAATCAAAACTAGAAACAGAACTGTTAGAACCCAAAACTAAGATTTTGTCAAAGATGTATAACTTGCTGTTGAAATGGAACACTCAGGATGAAACGGTGAAATCTGCTATGATTAAATGGGCACAAGATGTTGGACATAACATTATGTTTGCTGACTGGGAACAGTTATGGACCACAGGTATGAAGTTTACGGCATGTAATGCCTTAAGAGAGAATATTATGAAAATGATTTACAGGTGGTACATGACCCCAGTCAAGCTTGCAAAAATTTATCATTTGCCCGATAATAAATGTTGGAAATGTAAAGAAAATGAAGGTACATTTTTTCACCTTTGGTGGACGTGCCCAAGGATTAAGGCTTTCTGGGAAATGATTTATAATGAAATGAAAACGGTATTTAAATATACCTTCTTCAAGAAACCAGAGGCCTTTCTCCGGGGCATGGTCAGCCAATTGGTGCCAAAGAAGGATGGAACTGTAATGGTTTGAACATTCCTCGAAAGAGGAAGAATGTTTTTCATATTTTACAGAAACAACAATTGGATCTGATTTGCCTGCAAGAGACACATGTGACAAGGAAACATAGAAAGCTGCTTATTAATAAAAAATTAGGACAGGAATTTATTTCATCAGACAGAGTGAAAAAAAGAGGAGTGGTTATATATGCAAAGGATAAATTGTCACCGAAACAAATATTTAAAGATGAGCAAGGAAGATATTTGGCAATTGAAATTCAAATTCAAGGACAGAAATTTTTGATTCTAGGAATTTATGCGCTGAATGAAGGCAAATCTGAATTCTTTAAGAAGCTACACGAGATCCTCTTGGATTATCTGGACATTAATGTAATCTTGATGGGAGATATGAATGGAGTTGTCTCTACAAATATGGACAAAGCACAAAGACAAGTGATTACTAAAGATGGAAGATTGCCAAAAACCTTTTTTGAAATGACTGACAATATGGACTTGGTGGACATTTGGAGAGTAAAAAATCCTCTAGAAAGACAAGGAACCTTTTTTTTCTGAAACTAAAATGACCTGGACTAGAATTAACCAAATTTGGGTTACTAGAGGACCGGCATCAAAGATAAAAAAAGTGGAAATCTGCCCAAAAACTTGCTCCGACCACAACGCCATGAAGATGGAGATGAACCAAACAACTGCTGGCACCTTTAGATGGAGGATGAATGACACACTATTTAGAGATAAAGAATTTTGTAAAAAGGCCCAAAAAACACTAAAAGACTATTTTGAGATAAACATGAGGACCAATGTGGAAAAAAGAGTAATCTGGGACGCAAGTAAAGCCGTTATGAGAGGTTTCTTGATACAGCAAAATGCAATAAAAAAGAGAAGCCAAAATGAGAAAAAAGATAAAATTTTGGAAAAAATCAAAGAAGGAGAAAAGAAATTAAGATCCAAACCGAAGTCTCAGGAGATTTTGAGAGAAATTAAATTATATCAAACCCAATATATGGAATTGATGAATCAAGAAATAGAATGGAAAATCAAACAAATGAGACAGAAAACATTTGAATCAGCGGATAAATGTGGGAAACTTTTGGCTTGGCAATTGAAGAAAAGACAGAAATTAAATACAGTGACAAACTTAGAAGTGGATGGAAAGAACATTAACAACCCAGCTGAAATTAGAAGTTGCTTCCAGAGATACTTTAAACAATTATATGCACAAGGGCCACAAAAAGACACTGATATAGAACAATTTTTGGAGAAAAAAGGGATGAAGGAAATTTCAAGTGAAAGTAAAGCAATTTTAAATCAGAAAATAACGGAACAAGAAATAGAAGGTGCCATTCAAAACATGCAACTGGGCAAATCTCCGGGGCCTGATGGGTTGACTTCCAAATATTATAAGACTTTAAAAGACTGGTTAATACAACCTTTGAAGGAAGTCTGTAATGAAATTTTGGAGGGGAAAGAAGCACCTGAAACGTGGAAAGAGGCTTTTATCACGCTTATACCAAAGACAGAGACTGAAAAGACTCAACTTAAAAACTACCGCCCAATTTCCCTATTAAATGTGGATTACAAAATATTTGCTGACATTTTAGCTAAGAGACTGAAAAAAGTTTTGATGGGGGAGATTCATAAGGATCAATCGGGCTTTCTCCCGAGAAGGCATCTATCAGAAAATGTAAGGAGTATAATAGACACGTTGGAAATGCTAGAAGTAAATATAAATACAAAAGCTGTTCTGATATTTGTGGATGCGGAGAAAGCCTTTGACAATATTTCTTGGACCTTTTTGAAGAAGAATCTCCATGGGATGGGGGTAGGCCAAGGCTTTGAAAATGGTATAGGCGCAATATATTCTGAACAAAAAGCAAAGTTAATTGTAAATAATGTAGTAACAGAAGAATTTAAGATAGAAAAAGGGACACGTCAGGGGTGCCCAATTTCCCCACTTCTTTTTATTTCGGTCCTGGAGGTTTTGCTAAACATGATAAGAGAAGACCAGCAGGTTAAAGGGGTGCAGGTCGGAGCGAAACAATATAAACTAAGAGCATTTGCAGATGACTTGGTACTTACATTACAAGAACCAGAATCTAGTATCAAAAGGGTTTTGGAATTAATTCAAGATTTTGGTCAAGTGGCAGGATTTAAATTGAACAAATTTAAGACTAAGGTATTAGAGAAAAATCTAACAGCAGAAGAGAAGGAGAGGTTTCAGAATGAAACAGGTCTAACTGTGGTTAAGAGTGTAAAATATTTGGGGATTAATATGACAGCTAAAAATATGAACTTATTTAAAGATAACTATGAGAAATGTTGGAATCAAGTGAAAAAGGATTTAGAAATCTGGTCAAAATTGAAGCTTTCCTTGTTGGGTCGAATCGCAACTATCAAAATGAATGTATTGCCTAGAATGTTATTTTTGTTCCAAACATTGCAAATTGTTGACAAAATGGAGTGTTTTAAGAGATGGCAACAAGATATTTCCAAATTTATCTGGCACGGCAAAAAACCCAGGATAAAATTTAAGATTTTAACTGATGCAAAAGAAAGGGGGGGATTTGCCCTGCCAGACTTGAAACTTTATTATGAATCAGCAGCTTTCTGCTGGTTGAAGGACTGGTTGCTTCTCGAGAACACAGACATTCTAGATTTGGAAGGATTTAACAATTTCTATGGGTGGCATGCATATTTGTGGTATGACAAGGTTAAGGTTCATAAAGGCTTTAAAAACCATATTGTCAGGAAAGCATTGTTTAATGTTTGGATTAAATACAAAGATTTGTTGGAGAATAAAACTCCAAGGTGGCTGTCACCAATGGAGGCAAAGGCATTGAAAAAACTTAATATGGAGTCCAAATGGCCAAAATATTCTGAAATTCTAGAACAGGAGGGTGACAAGTGGAAATTACAGAGTTTTGAGAATCTAAAAGATAAAGTGCGAGATTGGCTCCATTATTATCAAATAATGGAGGTTTATAAGCTGGATAGGAAAATTGGTTTCCAGGTGGAGAAGTCAAAATTGGAAACAGAACTGTTAGAATCCAATACCAAGAATTTGTCAAAAATGTATAACTTGCTGTTGAAATGGAATACGCAAGATGAAGAGGTCAAATCAGCTATGATTAAGTGGGCACAAGATATTGGTCATAACATTATGTTTGCGGACTGGGAAAGGTTGTGGACCACCGGTATGAAATTCACGGCATGCAATGCCTTGAGAGAGAATATTATGAAAATGATTTACAGGTGGTACATGACCCCAGCCAAGCTTGCAAAAATTTACCACTTATCAGATAATAAATGTTGGAAATGCAAAGAAAATGAAGGTACATTCTTTCACCTCTGGTGGACATGCCCGAGGATTAAGGCTTTCTGGGAAATGATATATAATGAAATGAAAAAGGTATTTAAGTATACCTTCTTGAAGAAACCAGAGGCTTTTCTCCTGGGTATGGTTAGCCACGTGGTGTTAAAGAAGGACAGAACTCTGTTTTTGTATGCCACAACAGCAGCAAGGATTCTTATTGCAAAGTATTGGAAGACACCAGATCTACCTACCTTGGAAGAATGGCAGATGAAAATGACAGACTATATGGGACTGGCGGAGATGACGGGCAGAATTCGCGACCAGGAGAAGGAGACAGTGAAAGAAGATTGGAAGAAATTTAAAAACTACCTTAATAAATATTATAAGATTAATGAATGTTAAATAGACAGGGGCATTAAAAATAATGTGGCTTTTTCAGAGACCTTGATTAAGAAAAGGAATGGAGTTATCGAAAAACTCTTGGAAATATGGGAATGGATTTGCTGACAGGAGAATTAAACTAGGATACAGAACGGGGAGGTATGAGGAAGTCGGGAAAAATAGGTTGAGAAAATAAGACTGGAAATTATACTTGTTGTTTTTTGTTTGTCTTTTGTTTTTTGTCTTTTAGTGTAATTGTTTTGTAATTGTATGTTTACAATGGAAAATTTAATAAATATTATATTAAAAAAAACAAAAACAAAGAAGGATAGAACTTTCTTTATGTATGCTACAACAGCAGCAAGAATACTTATTGCTAAGTACTGGAAGACACAGGATCTACCCACTCTGGAAGAATGGCAGATGAAGGTGATGGACTATAAGGGATTGGCAGAAATGACTGGCAGAATCTGAGACCAGGGAGAAGAGTCGGCGGAAGAAGAATGGAAGAAATTTAAAGACTATCTACAGAAATATTGTAAAATTAATGAATGTTAGAATGATGTTGGATAGAAATTAAGTGGTTTCCAGCTGTAATGCTTTAAGGGAATATGAGAAACAGGCTCAGAAACAGGTTAAAACTTAATGGTAAGGATTTGCTGAACTAACAATTTGAATTGGAATACAAAAAAGGGAGGTATGAGGAGGTCCAGGAAACATGTTAAAGGAAAATGAGAAATGGAAAACTTGCATGTTTCTTTTTTTTTTTAATTAATTATTTTTACTTTTGTATTTTTGTTACTATTTTTTATTTTTTATTTTCTTTTTATCTTGATTGCATTATTATTAAAACCTTAATAAATATTCTATAAAAAGGACTTCCGGGTTAGCGCCAACATCTAATGGTGGATCCCCTCCGAGCTCCGGAGGGGATCGGCTCAGTAGGGATCGGGTTCTGCCGCGCCGGTGACGCGGGGACCCTTAAAAACCACAGGCGTGGATGCCTGTGGACGTGGTGACTCGGCGGGCACCATTAGCGCCCCCCTGACCCGCAAAGGAGCCTTTTTAAAGGCTTCGGAATGGGGGACGGGGAGCGGCGCGGTGCTGAGAGTCTTCTGCTTCCCCTGCTGAGCGAAGCCGCATGCCATGGATGGAGAGCGCTGACTTTTTCCTTTAAACATTCGGACTAAAAGCAACAACCCGTGAGTAACAAGGAAATTGGACTTAAAAGGGGAAATTTCTTCTTTTAAATTCGGTACGATCGGGGGAGGGGTAAAAAGGAAGTCCCCCCCCTCCCGTCTTGTAGATAATCTAAAGCAAGGACCAGATAACTAAAGTTGAGAGAAACATCTTTGCCTTTTGGGAAGAAAAATCATTATTTTCGCGATTAGACAGTACAACTAATTTTGCTGGAGGATAAGAGTCGGTTTAGGCTAAAGCGCGGCCCCCCGAGATCCAGGAGTGATCCGGAGAGAGACTGTCAAAAGATTCAGAAGACTTTGACAGCTGTCAAATTAGCTGTCAAAGTTGGGGAATAAAAGGAAACTTTGTTTTTGGTGACTCTGCTGGCTAGATTCTCTTTAATTTGGATACAAATTGTCGGGAAGAAAGGAAAATAAGTTACATTGGACTTTTGGATTGATACTGGAAAGACACTAAGTAAACAGAATCCCCCCTAGAGGGAATTTTGAGATATTGCAAGAAATGGCTGCAAGTGGAAAAATACTCACTGAGCTGAATAGGACTTTCTATCTCCTGGGAAAGCTCCAGGACCAGAGTGATATTTTGACTACAAGGGTAACAACATTGAATAAAACAGTAAAAAATCTTATGGGAACAGGAGGAGATTCGACACAAGTCATTGTTATTGAACCAAAAGCCCTTGAAGTTGGAACAGAAGTTGCTGCAGCTGGGGAAATGAAATTTGATAAATTCCAAGAGTCATATGAGGACTTTCTGGAAAATGAAGATGAAGCCACAATGTTGCGGAAGACCAAGCTAGACCAGAGGCCTGGTAGCATAAATTTGATCAAGATGCAGGCTGGAGCTTTCGGGACATATAGATCCAAAAGATTTAAGAAACATAATCTGAGCTCCATTCTTAAATACAGAGGCCTGCCTGGAAGAAAAATGGACATTATTGGGACAGAGCTTCTTCGAGAGTGGGTGTTGAAAATAAAGGATTGTCAAAAAAACCAGCAGAGAGAAACTGAGAGAGGTTTAAAAGCCTCAGAAGTTTGGGATCCAGGTTGAGAATAGATGGACTGATGGACATTGATTTGGGGATCAAAACCTGGAAAGGGTGGGTGGGATTTGGAAATCCAAAGGGTGTTAAAATATAATTTGTTAAGTTCTTTTTTATATGTATATTTTTTGCAATTTTTATGGAATGTGGGAAAATCGTGGAAGGGAAATTTGGGTCGACTTTAGGAAAAAGGTTTAAGATTAAGTCAAAATTGGGTGTTTTTTTAAATTAAACAGATATAAGGTTTTAAAAATAAGTTGAGGAACGAAAGAAAGAAGAAAAGGAAAATAATAGCATGATCTAATCAAACTATTAAGTTAAGGTTGAGAAATAAGTTAAGAACTTGTTGAGCGGAGAATAATGAAATTATAATACAGAAGGGGGAGGTGTGAGGTGGTCGGGGAAATAAGGTTTAAGAAAAAAAAGGATTGAAATTATACTTGTTTTTTGTTTGTGTATGTTCGTATGTTTGTGTGTGTTTATGTGTATAAATTGAAACTTAAATAAATATCATTTTAAAAAAAATATTCTATAAAAAAAACAAAAACCAGAAGCGGCATTCAAGTCCTGTTCACAGCATGTGGAAGATTGTGTGTTGGTTGGTTTTTTTAAAAAACTGGAGCACATCAGTAACAGGAATCATCTCTTCAGCATCTGGAGTCAGCAAAGCACATCCCCCACTGAACAACCATGTGGTTTTTTTGAGGCTGTGGTGCTCTGCTTTGTTGCACTCCCTTTTGCTGGAGCTGCCAGAGGTGGGCTTGGTGCTTCCAGGGGCATCTTTTGAGCAAGTCTTGCTTCTCAAGAAGGCATATTTGCTCCCAGGAACAGCTTTCACTCTGGGGAAATGAAAGAACATGCTCCACACCTCAGTTTCTCCACACATGAAGAATGCCATTCCCGCCACTTTTTGGAGGGGATGAATTTGCCATACTCCTCCTCCCCTGGAAGAAGAGGAGAGGTGATATTTCCTTAGGGGATGACATTATGGTCTGCGGATTATTTCACCCAATGGGGAGAGGTGATGGCAGTATATTTATGCTTGCTCAGTTGCATTTGTTGAATATGACTAGTTAATTAGTTTTGCAGATCCTCAAGTTGTTATATTAGTCACATTTGGTTGTCTTGACTCTTTTTCATGGTGTGTTTGCTGGCAATTGGGTCATCACCATCAGCAGTCCAGTGTTGCTGTTGCACCTCAGTGCCTTGCAGGCAGTAATAGAGAAGAAGCCAGTCACCTCCTTGGGTTAGATTTGAAATGAATCAACCACCAACCTCTGGATATCTTGTCAGGTGAATCAGCTACATCTGCCATTGCTATCTCAACAAGGAACAGGAACTTTGTCAGTTAATGGTAAGGAGGATCTGGTGAAACGAACACTGTGCTGCAATTGAAGTACTTCAGTCCTCAATTAATTAGTCTTTGGATTTAGACCATTTAGCAGTTCCAAAAAGCCAGACCAAAATAGGATGGAAGAAAAAGAAACGGGGACTGTGCACTGCTGGCAGGAAAGCAGGGGACAGGAAAGGCACACCTAGAGGACCCTGGGGCTTGATGGGGGCAGAGAGTGGCCAAGTCTAGGGCTCAATGTTAGAGACTTCAGAATACAGACCAGAATGGAAAAATCCAGGCAGCAATATTTCTTTAAGAAAAATATTTTATTCAATTTGGTTTTTGTCAGACAAAAAGCAAAAAGGGGTGCATTCAGAAAGAAATGAGAGAATGCCCACGAACACCAGGGGCAAACAGTTTTTATCCCCTCAGGCAAAACAATGGTTCAACCCCCCTGACCCACCCCTTAATCATTCCCATCTCAACCAATTAAAGAATTGATGATGGCCTTTCGGTTCCAAGTTGCATTATACACTAGGTGGCGCTGCGAATTTAAAATCTTTCTGACCTCTTTTCTAATTTCCAGTAAATACTCCTCGACCCCCTCCTCTTTTGTGGTTTTAACAGGTTGCTCGGCTTAGAACCTTGTGGTGGGCTAGACATCCTGGGCAAACGAACAGTTTCTCAGAACAGCTCCAAAATCCCCTGACCGCATCCTCTTGCAAACTCGCGGTGTTGCAAAAATATTGTTTTGCAAGCAGGGGCAAGCAGGGGAGAGAGAGAAATGTCTTTTTTAGCTTTTAGTTTGCTCTCTAAGATGGCTTTCAGCTTATAAAATGGCTCCAGCCTGGCTCTCCAAAGTGGACCTCTGGTCTCCACTCCTTCATTCCCCCCTTTCCATCATGAAAATGCCGACCAATTATGGTTCTGCATTTTCATTTTGATGGATCTATAGGTACCACATCATAGAGAGCCAGGACATGCGTACATGTAGCTGCATTGACCAATGCTCCTTTGTGAATGGCGGAACGGTTAAGTGGCAGTGGGAGGAGTGGTAGTCCACTCGTGGCATCTGTTGGGGCCATGGTGCATACCAGACATTCTGACTTATTGGCAGAATGGGCTATCATCTCAGCCATTTGTAACCGCTTATTGTAGGGGTTATGGACGCCCCATTCAGTCATTAGACGGGAAAAGTTAGCAGGGGAGACCAGGGAACTCTTTCCCGCTTTGGCCAATGCCGGCAAAAATACAGGAGCATCCAAAGAAGTAGGGCAGTACATACCACGCCTACCCACCAACCCCAATAATTCCATAGTTCCTCCCACCAATACTCGGGGGCCATTCCTTATATTCTTTTACTGCTGAAGGGCCCACTGATATTCGTATTCTATAAACGCTGGGGCCTCTGGGGTTATTTTCCACCTTATTTCGGAAGCTCCTACCACTTGGATCAACTTCCCAACTATTCCCGGTGGGTGGAGACCCCTGTGGTTTCCTGGGAGAGTACTATACCCAAAAGGGGCTTCCCCCTCTTCATATATTACCATGCACCCACAAGAATATATCCACCCCTGCAACGGCCTGACACACGGGGTGACTATATCAAGGGGTTCTGGTCCCAATACCAAAAGTCCTAGTGGTGCCTCTAAATTTGCTGGAGAGCAAGTTTCTACGTTGGGGACGCTGCCCTCGGGCACTCCTCCCATCCAATTCTTCCGGAACAAGGTGCCCTGTCTGTCTGTCTGCCAGTCCCACTGGGTGGCGCACCCTCGTGGCCTCTGACCAGGGCGTATGGAGGCTGAAATCCTGGGATTTTGGGAGGCTTGAGCCACCACGACAACCACAGGTGGGGCTGCAGAACTTACAGGCACCTGTTCAGTAATTTTAATGTGCACCTGATTCAGACACCCTCCCATGCAACACCTGGAGTAAGATTTGGGCCTGGTTTATTAAATGGGGTTGGTACAGTGCTCTACCCTGCAACCAGCAGGCTATTCTCCCACAACCACAAGAGCGGTCTAGAACTCGATAGATTTCGACCGATCCTGCAGCTTCCCGGAGGAGCCACATCCAAGTGCGCTGGGCAATGCAGTGAATAAAGAGCCACAGTGGGAGAGTGGGATGCTGTACTGCGGCCGCCCTATTGAACCCTCGTTCCCAAGAGCCAACGAGTATGCCGTCTCTTACCACCGGCAAGACAAACCAGTCATAGCAGAGGTCAGCAGGCCAATAGGGTCGGTATGGCTCGGTAGGGTCAGGGCAATAAGACATAGAGCAAGTCAATAAAGAAAATAAGAGAGAAAAGAGAAAGTCTTTGTGACTGTCCTTGTGATGATTAGTCGCAGGATCTCGTTGCCCGTGGTCCAACGCTTTCCCCTGGTAGCGTCAGACACAAGGTGATGATCAGCTTCAGAGGGTCAGCAGGATTTCTCTTGCAAGTCCAGACACGTGTGATGTACCCAGGGGATCACCTCGGCTACTTTCACTGCAGTTGGGGATGAGGGGGTCGCCAGACACTGTCACCCAGAGGAACTGGTGAACCGGTTCAGCGAGACTGCCGCGGGACTGCACGGTGTACGCTCGAGGGAATACCTGGAAAGGAAGCAAACACACACAACAAACACAGGGATTGCACTTGTTCTTGGGTGATGTGATCTCCCATCTGCCCCAAACTGGCGGGGATGTCTCGGACGAAAGGGGTTGGCCTGCCATATAGAAGTTCAAAGGGTGATAGTCTCAGTCTCTTGGTTGGCGCACAGGGCACAGTTTTGGGATATAGCAGCAGTTAGTTATAGCAGCAGTTAGTTGAGATAGAATATTCTCCCAAGGTGTGCTTTAGCAGCTGGGCCTTCCAAATGGGTGGACTCGTAGTAATTCTTCACAATCACGCTGGCCAGATGTTGGGGCACAAAAACACGGCTGTCTGGTCCTTCCTGGAGCGTTGCTCCTTCTTGGCTGGTCCACTGCTGTTCATCAAGGGTGTAACGTGGTTCCACATCGTCCGGAGTGAGTTCTGGGATTATTCTTTTGGCATAGCAGGCATTTCCTGGAAATCTGGGCTGCCAGTTGATAAAGGTTGGCTATATAGACATACTTCTCCAGCTGCTTGGTTGTGGCATCTGGCCTCATGTGGGTGGACACATAGTATCTGGTTTGTCAGCAGTGCTTAAGATCCCTTCTGGGACCACTGCTCCAATAACTGAGGCGGGGGCCGGTTCCCGGGCTGCTTCCTTGGCCACTCTGTCTGCCAATCGATTTCCTCTGGCCACTTCTCCTGGTCCAGTCTTGTGTCCATAACCTCAATGCAATCGTGCGTCTGCTCCTCACCTTCTCCTACCGGCAACAGGGTAGCTGGGTTGAGGGCGGTGGTGACCACTGGTGGAGGTTTCAGAGCTGCCTCACA
This sequence comes from Podarcis melisellensis, assembly GCF_964234715.1. Lineage (NCBI taxonomy): Eukaryota > Metazoa > Chordata > Lepidosauria > Squamata > Lacertidae > Podarcis > Podarcis melisellensis. Next base: position 30,974,188 of record NC_138547.1, read on the forward strand.
AGCTGCATTATCTGCTTTCCGTCTAGTGACCATGTCCCAATCTCTATCATGGCCTTTGCAGTGCATTACAGCAATCTCTTTGGGGGCCCATACAGCTTCTAGTAACATCTCAACTTCTGGAACGTATTTCAGAGCTTTCCCGTGGGCTCCACTCAAGCCCCGCTCTTTCCATAGGGCGCCATACGCATGCAGGGTTAAGAAGGCATATTTAGAATCAATATAGATGTTAGCCTTGCATCCAGCTGCCAATTGCATGGCAATGCCTTTCGCTGTTGGACTTCACCTCAGAGGACAAATAACTCTTGGAGACTTTGGCCTCCTCAGAACTCTTGGAATGGCTTGCCTGGCCTGCACCCCCCACTTTTGGGTGCTCCATTGCCTGAGGAACAGCTTGCAACTGCCTTTTCAGCCTTTCTCCAACACCCAGTCCATCACACAGATGCATTGAACCGTAGAAACAACTTCCCAAAGCAGCCTCAGCCCCCTCTGGACTTGGTACTCAGCCCCCTCTGGGCTTGGTACTCTTTTCTGGGCATCCTCTAGGCCCCTCTGGGCTTCCTGGGCGTCCCACAGTCCCTTCTGGGCTTCCAGGTCCCTCTGGTCTGGCTTCCACTGCAGCCTGACATGCCGTCTTCAGTCCCTGCCACGCAACCCAGGGCTTCCCTAGAGCATCAGCCACGTCTCCTTCACAAGCCTCCACTGCGCCTGTAAACTTCTTAATGGGCTGGGCAAAGCCTGTTTCAGCCTGTGTACTTTCCCATAGCTGCTTTTTTGCCAGCCAGTAATACATGCGTTTTGACCAGGCTTCCCAATTGGCTCCATGCAGCCTTTCACAGGGGTAACTCTCATGGCCTTGCTATCACTGAGCAGGCATCTTCCTCCCCCTTGGCCGCGGGTCTCTGAATGGCTACGGCGGACCCCTCGGGTCCCTGGCCTGTGAGCCATTGCTGTGCCTAACACTGCTGCCTTTTCTTTCCTCCACTGCTTTTTCTCCCTCTTCTCAGCCTCTCCTCTTTGTTCAAACACCTTCTGGGCGATGGCCATGATCTGAGATCTGGACATGCCCTGGAACCCAGGCTGTTTTTGGATTTTGGTTCTAATGTCCTTTGCACATTGTCCTATGAAGGAGGCATTTACCATTAACTCATGTGCAGGGAGTTCAGAGTCAAAGGGGGTCCAAATTCTGTATGCCTCCATCAGGCGTTCCAAGAAATTCTAAAGCCTGTGTATTAATTCTCCTCCTTTCCTCTGAGGTAAAGAGATTCCTCAGCAATTGCTGACAATCTGCCCAGGTAGCCTCATGCGCTGCAAATATAGAGGACAGCAAGTCCACAATTGCCTGGGGCTTCTCAGCAAACGCAGGGGTGTGGGTCTTCCAATTCATCAAATCAATGGTGGTGAAGGGGACAAATAGAGGGTGAACGGAGGTGCAGGGAGCGGATTGTCCCAAATTACATGAAGGGGGGTCAGGACTTCTGCTTCTCCTGCCTCATGTACTTCCCCAATGCTTTGGCTCAAACATTGCGATAAGCTTTTGCAGTTTCTCGATACATAGGGGTCGAACTTCTGTATTTGCCCATCTCTTCTCTCAATTCTTTAACTTTGGGGTATATTTTGTCCAGGATCTGGTCACTGGGCTCTGCCTCGTCTACTTCTGGGGTGTCTGGCAGCCCCCCCTTTCCTGCTTCGGCTCCCGGGGCCACATACTGAGGCAGTGGTGGAGCCTTGGGGATATGGGGCTGTCCCTGTCCTCCCGAGGGGCCACCACGGCACTTGGAACAGACATTTTCCTGCCTGTCCTCCTTTAATTTGCATTGATCAGTCTTATATTTCTTCAGTCGGGGGGGGGGGGTCTCTATTATTACGTGAACCTCTAGAACTTCACCCATGTTCCAAGTTAAATGGAGAAAGCTCTTCCTTCTCTTTTAGTTTTATGCAGTTTCTTTTTGTGTTTTTTTTAAACTTCTAGTAGTTCTCCCAGCAGACACCTGACCTTGGCTGGTCACACCCTGTGGTCAGTTTCAGGTGTCCGGCTTGTTTTTTCATCTGTTCCCTCATCCTTTTTCTGTGGCAACTAACTTGTCAACTGTGGTGGCCACAAAGATGCAGGTCTTCTCTTGAGGTTTCTCTGCCTGAGTCTCAAACCAGGGGTCTGGTGCAGTGTTCTCTGAGACACACCTGAGCACCGAGCCATCCAGCTGGCGCCTGGTTAAGGACACCAATTAAATTGCCCTCCCTGTCTCAGCTATAACTGCTATAGGTCTAAAACCATTTTGGGGGCTTTGCCCTGCCAGACTTAAGGTTGTACTATGAAGCCGCAGCTTTCTGCTGGCTAAAAGATTGGCTACTTCTTGAGGACACTGATGTGCTAGATCTGGAAGGTTATAACAATGCTTTTGGTTGGCATGCATATTTGTGGTACGATAAAGTTAAGATTAATAAGGCCTTTAAGAACCATATTGTCAGAAAAGCAGTGTTTAATGTCTGGACAAAATATAAAGACTTACTGGAAAATAAAACACCAAGGTGGCTTTCACCTTTGGAAGCTAAGGCCCGAAAAGGAACCAATATGGAAGCCTACTGGCCAAAATATTGGGAACTGTTAGAAAAAGACGGAGATAATTGGAAATTGCAGAGTATGGAGAAAATGAAGGATAAAGTGCGAGACTGGTTACACTACGCTCAGATTAAGGAAATTTTTAAAAGTGACAAAAAGTTAGGATTCCAGGTGGAGAAATCGAAGTTGGAAACAGAACTGCTAGAACCTAAGACTAAGGTACTTTCAAGAATGTATAACTTGCTGTTGAAATGGAATACACAAGACGAAATGGTTAAGTCGGCTATGATAAAATGGGCACAGGACATGGGGCATAATATTATGTTTGAGGACTGGGAAAGGTTGTGGACCACTGGGCTGAATTTTACTGCATGTAATGCTTTGAAAGAAAATGTAATGAAAATGATATACAGATGGTACATGACCCCAGTTAAACTTGCCAAAATATACCATTCGTCAGATAACAAATGCTGGAAATGTAAGGAAAATGAAGGAACATTCTACCACCTCTGGTGGACTTGCCCTAAGGTGAAGGCCTTCTGGGAAATGATATATAATGAGTTGAAAAAGGTATTTAAGTATACCTTCACCAAGAAACCAGAGGCCTTCCTCCTGGGCATTGTCGACCAGAAGGTGCTAAAGAAAGATAGAACATTTTTCATGTATGCGACAACAGCAGCAAGGATATTACTTGCTAAGAATTGGAAAACTCAAGATCTACCCACACTGGAAGAATGGCAGATGCAACTGATGGACTATATGCAACTGGCGGAGATGACTGGCAGAATCCGAGACCTGGGAGAAGAAAGGATGGAAGAAGATTGGAAGAAATTTAAGACTTACTTACAAAAATATTGTGATTTAATGGAATGTTAAGAAGGATGCTTGGTTATAAATAATTGGCCATCACTAAAATAGATCAGGAATTGATGATAAGAGAGATTAAGAGAAACAAATTTGCAGGAGAACTACTTTATTGTAATTAAATAAGCGGTCACAAAATTTGGAAATAAGATGATAATTTGCTTGACAAAAATTTATTAATGATGCAAATGGGAGCGGGAGGCGTGAGGAAGCTCAAGGATGATATGAAATTTTGTTAAAACAAAGCAATACTGTTTATTATTATTGGAATTTTTTTTTTCTGTAAAAATCTTAATAAATATTTATTAAAAAAAATATATAGGTCTAAAACCATTTCATATTTCCTAGCCATAGACCACCTCTCACTGGTCATCAGAGAAGCTAGGGCACTGCTGGTGGTTTCCCTGATGTGTTCCAAACTGCCGCTGGTCACATAGGTACCCAGCTCTTCCCTAGCTAAGTTCTGGGATTTAGCTTGTCCTCCCTGGTCAAGCTGTAGTTACTATAGGGATCAAAACTGTTGGAGGTCTGCAAGGCTCATGTGCTTCCCAGTTCACTACTGGGCTATGGAAAAACTAGGAGGCTTGCCTTGCTACCAAAGCCACAGCTCAGCAGAGAACCCTCCAGCTTTGCCTGGCTGAACTCTTGCCTTTATTGATCTGAAAGGTTTGTATGCATCCTAGTGCAATATACCAACTTGAATAACCTAAGGGATCTCTGGAGCAATCCCCTCCATCGCTCCCAGACCTGTATGTGAGTCTGAAACTCTTCTCTCATTAGATACTCAGCCTCAAAAGATACTCCTTGTTGCCCTGTCCCAGCTAGGGCCCCTATGTTTCTGAAAGATTTGATGCCTGATGACTGAGGAACAGGCATCAGAAAACCTTGGGGGTGGTTGTTCCTTTGAGGCCTCCTCTCTCTGATTGTAAGTACTTTGGGCCAATTCTAACATCCACTCAAGGGTGTGGCCCATAAAGTCCTCATCAAAAGCATTCAAGAGGATTACATTGGCTTGCTCCAGACCCCATTTTTCAGATACTCCGCTCCTAACCGGGTTTCAAAATTCCTTCCACTCTTCATACACTTCAGGTTGTGACCTAGGTGAGGTCGCCCTACTAGGAACTGCACAACCCTGCACTCGCTTGGCCAAAGGGGTCCTAAACCCTGGTCACTCATTCAACAAATTCATTTACTGGAGTATCTGAACATACAACATAGAAAACACAAACACCAATTCCCTCTGCCCCATTTCCTTCTTCCCAATACCTTAAGCGTGGGTGGTTGTCAGGGTTCAACCCTTCCCTTACTGCCACCACATGCTGGAGATGTGATCAGGATCTCCCTTCCCCTTTTTAATTACAAGGGGGTCTCTGGCTTCCTCTGTCCCCAGGGCCCTTTGCCATGTACTCACCCCAGCCGGCTGGACTCTGCCCTGTCATGTCAACCTCGGTCCTTCAATCCGTTGCCTTCTCTTCCAGGATCCAGCAGAAGGGTCAAATTGGCTTCGCTCTCCTCCGAAGAAAAGCCTCGGTGGCGCCAGGAGTAAGCGGCCTATTGGCTCTTCCCCTGTGTCCTGCCTAGAAAAGGACAAGGGAGCTGCTTTCTGGTCTTTTGAGGACTTAAGGTCCCTATCCGAGTCACGCAGGCACCAGAAATGTTAGAGACTTCAGAATACAGACCAGAATGGAAAAATCCAGGCAGCAATATTTCTTTAAGAAAAATATTTTATTCAATTTGGTTTTTGTCAGACAAAAAGCAAAAAGGGGTGCATTCAGAAAGAAATGAGAGAATGCCCACGAACACCAGGGGCAAACAGTTTTTATCCCCTCAGGCAAAACAATGGTTCAACCCCCCTGACCCACCCCTTAATCATTCCCATCTCAACCAATTAAAGAATTGATGATGGCCTTTCGGTTCCAAGTTGCATTATACACTAGGTGGCGCTGCGAATTTAAAATCTTTCTGACCTCTTTTCTAATTTCCAGTAAATACTCCTCGACCCCCTCCTCTTTTGTGGTTTTAACAGGTTGCTCGGCTTAGAACCTTGTGGTGGGCTAGACATCCTGGGCAAACGAACAGTTTCTCAGAACAGCTCCAAAATCCCCTGACCGCATCCTCTTGCAAACTCGCGGTGTTGCAAAAATATTGTTTTGCAAGCAGGGGCAAGCAGGGGAGAGAGAGAAATGTCTTTTTTAGCTTTTAGTTTGCTCTCTAAGATGGCTTTCAGCTTATAAAATGGCTCCAGCCTGGCTCTCCAAAGTGGACCTCTGGTCTCCACTCCTTCATCAACAGTGAAGCTTCCTACTCATGGACCATCTTGCTCAGATTGTTTGCACTCACCTTTCTGCGTATCTCCAGGGTTTCAGACAGGAATCTCTTCCAGCACTACCTGTAGAAGCCTCCTGGAGCTTTCTGAAGACCAGGCCAATGCTCTACCACATTGATTCAAGAGGTCAATTTCCCGAAGGGTGGGTCGAGGCGATAATCATCTCAATTTATAAAAAGGGTGTGATGGCCTGGGAATCCGATTCAGAGGCTGAACCAGAGGAATCCCAGCCTGCACAGGAGTCCCCACCTCCAGGGCCAGCTGAACTGGGGCAGGGTCTTGATTCTGAACTGCCCGCACCTGTGCCGGATCCTCAGGAGCAGGCACCAGGTGAATCCACTCTGGCTCTGGAGGTGGTTGAGGACACAGTGCCTACAGGTGTGCCTCTCCCAGCCCTGTCAAGGGAAGGTGAGTCTCCCCCTGGGTCCATTTACCCTCCAGCCTCTCCTGAGCTACAGAGGCTCAGGGCAGAGAGGCGGAGGGAACTGGTTTCTCCCAGGAGGAGTGCTCACCTTAAGGCCAGGAGAGGCGGGTCTCCTGGGGGCCAGGACCGCCCCTGGCCTCAGAGAATATAAAGGCCAGTCAGCCCGGTCCCAGGTTGTGGGAGCAACATCGTTGAAGAGCTGTTTCGGCCAGCACCCAGTCCTATTCCTCCAGAGTTCCTGTCCTTGCCTGGCTCCTCGCTTTGGACTCCGCTTTGCCTGTGGAGGACTGTCTGCCGACCCTCGACCCAGGTCCTGGACCTCGCCCTGCAGTAACCGCACCCTGGGACCAGCACACCTGGTAAGTTACAGACCTATTAGTCTTTCACCCATACCTAGCAAATTATATGCAAAACACCTCTATATCAAGTTAACCAGATGGATGTACGCTGAGGCTATCTTGGCGGAGGAGAAAGCTGGATTTAGGCAAGGCAGATCTACCATAGATCACTGTTTTGTCTTAGCACATCTTATTGACAAATACGCCAAGAAAACCTGTGGGGTCTTATATGCAGCCTTCATTGATTTGAAGGCTGCCTTTGATTCAATTTCACGAGTAAGACTCTGGGCCAAATTGAATACATCCAGTATAGATAAAAGATTATTATTTTTGACTAATGGCCTATATAAAGATACTATGTTGTACATAAGATCCTCCACAAATGGCCAACTCATAGGCCCTGTACCAGCCACCAAGGGGGTTAAGCAAGGCTGCATTTTAGCCCCAGCTTTATTTAACCTATATATCAATGACATGGTGAAAAGCCTAACATCTCCGGAGTTCCATGCTCCTAAATTGGCCACAAAACCAATCTCAGTGCTCTTATATGCTGATGAGGGAGCTGCGGAGAGGGCGGGCGGGGGAGAGACAGTCAGAGAGGAAGAGAAAAGAAAGGAAGAAACAGGAGAGAAGGGAGGAAAACCAGGATAAAGGGGAACTGCCCCGCTCCCTCTGGGTCGCCATTCGGAGATGGGGCGCAAAGCAAATAGGCAAAGGGTTCTGCCACAGCCCCACCTGGCGGAAGGGTCTTTCTTTCCCCTTTCTCCAACACCTCCCTCCCCCCGTTTTGGTTTATGGAGAAAAAGAAAATGGTCACTCAGGGTAACCAGGAGCCGACAGCCACTCCTGACACAATGGTCCAGCCATTCACAACAATCCTATTTCCACCTCCCCCACAGAATGGGATCCCCACAGAGTATGGCGTACCCCACACTCAGGACTATGCAGGCCAGACCAGCGAGCACAATCTGACAATCTACGGGAGTACACAGGTGCACGGAGAACAGAACACGAACACAGCCACCACACAGAATGGATCTCTTATGCAGACAGACGGATTGCCAGCCGTCACAGACACAAAGCAAGGAGAGTACCGAGAGCAAATCTACTCCAAAGCGGCTGCATGTCTCCAACATTCCCTTCCGCTTTCGGGATCCTGATCTCAGGCAGATGTTTGGGCAATTTGGCAAAATCCTTGATGTAGAGATAATCTTTAATGAATGTGGCTCCAAGGGATTCGGGTTCGTAACTTTCAAGAATAGTGCTGATGCAGACAGGGCCAGGGAGAAATTACACGGCACCGTGGTAGAGGGCCGTAAAATAGAGGTTAATAATGCCACCGCCCATGTGATGACTAATAAGATGGTCACACTGTATGCAAACGGTTGGAAGCTGAGCCCTGTGGTTGGAGCAGTGTATGGCCTTGAATTATATGCAGTTCCAGACTTCCCTTACCCAACTGCAGCCACCACAGCAGCCGCATTCAGGGGAACTCATCTAAGGGGCCGAGGGCGGACAGTGTACTGTATGGCGCAGTGAGAGCAGTACCTCCAACAGCCATCCCAGCTTACCCAGGTGTGGTTTACCAGGACGGATTTTACGGTGTTGACCTCTATGGTGGATAGGCAGCCTACAGATATGCACAGCCTGCTACCGCAACGGCAGCCACTGCTGCTGCAGCGACTTACAGCGATGGTTATGGCAGGGTGTACCCAGCAGACCCTTACCACGCCCTTGCCCCTGTCACTAGCTATGGAGTTGGCGCTGTGGCAAGTTTATACCGAGGTGGCTACAGCCGATTCACCCCTTACTGAAGTGACATGAGCCCCCTGCAAGTGGGACAGCCCCCCCAGTTCATGAGGCCTGGCTATTGCAAAATTTACTAGTAGAGGAACTCTATAGCAAGAAGAGGAAAACAAAAGGAAAAAAAATGAGAAATACTTTTTTATACCTCACTATGTTCTTTGAATATATATATTTCTTTTAAATTTCTGCCTTTAATTCTTTTGTTCCAAAGATTGTGCATTTTTGGGGGGTTTTCGATTTTGTTTTTTTAAAAACTGTGGTAAACATAATGCATTTCCATGTGTGTATATGCGTAGCTTATCCTACCAATCATAAAAAGAAATGAATAGTGCTAAGGAGCACCATTAGGAACCAGTATCATGAAACTAAATTAGGAACATGCAGACATTTTATTTTACCTGGGTCTGGTGCCTGAGGCCTGCGATACACAAGGAATAGGCCCCTCTGCCTGCAAAGGGCAGTGCTGATTGGCTGCAGCTAGAACCTGCATGCTGTTTGGAAACGCAAAATGTTCCCTTTTTATCATCACCTGACAAACATGGGCTCAGGACAGTTCTAGAAGTGTCAAGATTTTAGAGTTTTCAAGACAAGACTCCTCAAAACTGCCCAAAGACTTAGTCTGTTAATGGTTTTAGGGGGACAAGACTTGAAATACATTTATGATCTTGCTGCTTCTATACATAAGCCCCCCCCCCTTTAGTGATTAACATCCACTACCAAGGCTGTCCTTAGTTTCTTTCACTTGCTATGGTCTTCCTCTCTTCCTGTCCTTCCCCTCTTTTCTTTTCTGGAGGAGCAGCAGATGTGGGACAACGACTGCAGAACTTGAAGCCATGGTGGAGAGTTACATCTCCAATAACAAGGAATCTGATGGCCATGTCGTGCACACCCTGAAGTTATAGAAGAATGTTTTTTTATGGGGGGGGGGAGCTTGCACCAGTGCCACTCTGAGCTAATCAGTCACCCAGTTTCCAAGATCCTTCTTTTCACCCTAAGATACTTAGCTTTGCTGCAAGTATGCCACCAAAAAAAATGCATGAAGAGAAGCATATGGCCTGGGTAATGAACCTAGAAAAGCAGCAGAGGCAGTGGGAACGATATTTTGTGTTGCAAAACTATACTTAAAGTAATCCTTGTGTAGCTTCAGCGTCTGGGGACAAGCAGAAATATATTTCATATGCTGATGATGCGGTCCTCCTATCCCGAACAAAAATAGGCCTTAAAAGGTTGATAGGAGAATTCTCAGCATACTGCACGAGAGAAGAGCTGGTGGTAAACTATAATCTATGCCCAGGGGCCTTGTTCTTTAGCTATGCGATCAAATTCTCTACCTCCACTGTGGTTACAGGTGGCCTGTGGTTGCAGGTGTGAACCCTCTGGTTGAATGCTTGGCTTGTTAATGTTTGGCTTGTTAAACTGAGCTTCCTTGTCATAATACAATGATTGAAAGTATCAGATCCACTCTTGGAGTTCAACAGTACAAATGAGTCCGTTACACTCCTGGTCCAGTAGGCCAGATATGGTACACCAAAAGCTACACTTGATCTTAGCCAAAAGGCCGAGAAGCGATGCTGATGACCTAGTACTTGTATCTAGAACCCAGGTGGGCCTGAGACGGCTGCTTGCAAAATTAAGTTCATATTGCACGAGGAATGCTTTATCTATAAACTACGATAAGATGCAGCTCATTGTATTTGGGATGCGTTCTAAAAAGCATGTTTGGCACCTGGATGAACACATCATAAACCAAGTAAATACGTTTAAATATCTGGGATTGATTTATTCAGAAACGGCATCTTGGAATACACAGCTATCCAATATTAAATGGCAAGCCTTTAAATCAGCAAAAGCTATTCTGAAATTTGCTGCCTGTAAAGGTAGAAATCTGGTCAACCCAGCCTATCTGTGTATAAAGCAAAAACAATGGCCCAGATTTTATATGGTGCAGAGGTTTGGGGTACCTCAAAGGTCTCCGGTCTGGAACCCCCACAGAATTATTTTTTAAGAGTTCTTTTAGGTTTACCCAAAGACGTGCAATCTGCCATGGTCAGGTTGGAAACTCGCATGTTGAACATAGAGAACCAAATAGATAAAAGAATTCTCTGTTACTGGTTTAGAGTTCAACAGTTGGACAACATTAGGCTACCAAAAAAATGCCTGATTGAGCTCTCAAATGGATTACCCCTTAAAAACTGGGTACATCACGCTGCCCAACTGATGGGCAAATATGACCTCTCAGTGACTGAGATTAAAGAACTCCCCTTATATTCACAGAAAAATGTTTTTAAACGAACCATAAGGGCAGTGGCAACTAAAAATGATCTAAACTCTATGTGCACATCTACATGCACCCCACTGTATTTTAAACAGAGAGGTCAATGAACACATGTCTTATTTTAATGAATTGACTTTTGCACAGCTTCGAAAAGTTTTTACAGAGCTACAACTAAATACAATAAGCTCTGCTTATAGAGATGGGAGACACAGAGGCATACCAAAAAACGAACGTGTTTGCATTAGGGGATGTTCTGAAGTAGAGGACCTTATGATTTATACTTGCACTGTCACTTATATAATGATGCAAGAAAAAGATTTTTGGTACCTATAATGACAGGGTCCCCTGGCCAGAACCCCCTTGACATGATGTTATATCTCCTCGCAGACACAGATAAGTATGTGACCTGGCGGGTAGCACTTTTTGCAACTGCTGCTAGGAAAATTAGAGCAAATTATATAGCCAAGGTAGCCATTAACTGTAAAGGAGATGAATTTATTTGATCCCATGTATCTACCTCAGGCTATGCTCTATCTTTGTCACCAAACTCTGAGTATAAATTGCACACTGTATTAATTGATATTGTTTTTAACATTAGTGACCATGTGATGATTTTAGCTTATGAATTTTATTGTTTAATGTTTTTATTTGTACATTGGGGTACTTTTATAGCTTTGTTTAGAGTACGTAATGTTTTAATAATACAAATGTTTTAAGTCTTTTTTTACCAATTCAGTATATTTTCTTTTAATTGTCAAACAATTCTGTGTACATTGCGGCAGCCTTTGGCTATGTGCAATAAAACTGACTGAGACTTGAAGGTACACCAAAAGCAAGTTGGGTCTTTCTCGTGCGAAGCCGTGACCAGGCTTTGTCATGCGATTCGCTTGGCTTTTTGTTTTTGTTTTCTTTAATAGTTGTTTGTAGTTACGTCTTATGGAGATATATGCAGTAAATAAAGGAAGTGCCCCAGTATTCCTATATTTGTGATAAATAGTTCTCAAATGCTTCCTTGTTTGTCTGCACTCTGCATTGAACCAGCTTGCTGCATTGAACCAGCTTGCTGCCCCCTTTGTAGCTGTATTCTGTATCGCAGATGATATTGTGTTTTCAGCTTTTCTATAAGTATCTTAAAAAGTTCTAGGACCACAGCTGTGGAGTTAGTCAAAACAATAGCGGAATGTATATTCTTTAGCTCCACTGATTGAAGGAGGAGGATTCAGCACAGGGCACCATTTAATTCTTTTGGGAGCCGGTATACCCAAATTCACCGTGGGAGTATATTGTGGGTTGGCAATTGGTTTTTCAAAAGGCCTTCAAACACCAAAGTTAGAGGTAGATGGTCACTCTCAGTTTTATGGCCCACTTGGAACTTCATGACAAAGCCATACGCGAATCTTGAAATTAGAATATAATCTGTAACTCTTCTGCCTGCCTTGGAAAAATGTCGTTTAATATCAACAGTTCCCTCCGTTTTGCGACCAGGGCTAAGCAGAGCCCTAAAAACTTGCATATGCAATCATTAGAGAGGCGTGTAATGCCTATATCTGTCTGGCTATCATGGTCCAGGAACTGCTTGTACTGAGTGTATAGACAGTTATCATATGTTCCCATTCGGGCATTGAAGTCTCCACCGATGAGTCTCTCTTCCATGCCTGGAGAGATTCCCAGCAGTGTCCGCCTTCTTTTCAACTCCTGAAACCGGTCACCGTAGTCCCGATGCCCTTCAGGAACTCAATAGTGGCCAGTTGGCACCACTTCTCCATTTCTATGTGTCTCACACTGAGACCGGCGATATCCTCCGAGAGCTTGATGATATTTATTTCCTTTTTCTTCTTCATCTCCCTCTCCAGATCCTCCAGCTCGGTCAGCCAAAAGCGCTGCAGCTCCTCCAGGAAGTTGCGCATCTGCTCAAAAGCACCCATGATCTTGTTCTTCTCCTCCTCTAGCTCCGCCGGATATGCCTGGCTCTTTCTTCTTCAGCCAGTTTCAATTCCATAATCACTTGTCTCTCTTGCACCAGAAACTGGACTATTTGCTTCAACCACTGTGAAGCCTGGTCCAGATTAATAAGTTCATGTTCGCTGTGCTTTTTCGCCCTCTTGCAGACAATGCAGATGGGGGCCGCGCAAGCCCTGCAGAAAAGGTGCAAGGGTTCCCCATGTCCCTCGCAACCGGCTCTCCCCACCTGATGGGTTAACTTCTTCTTTCCCCTCAATTTTTAAAAATTAATTTCCAACATTTATCACAAATGTAACATATAACACACACACACAAAATATACATTACAATACTAAAGAAAAAACACACAAAAATAATAGACTTATTACTTCTAAAACCCAATTTAACTTTCATTGTTAACTAACTTCCTCAAATCCCCCCTAACTGAATTTCGTTGAGTCACTTTGTAACAGCTCTCCAAAATCATATTTCTCATAAAATTAACTCCTTCAATTTACTATTCTCTTTTCTTAATAATCTAGCCCATGATCTTTGACAATTCATTCTTATTCTAGTCCTAGGCCTGTTTGGTACTTTCCAGTAACTTCTAAAATCTTATATTACAATATTTGGTTAAATATTCTTTGAATTTCTTCCAATCTTCCTGATGCTCCTCTTTCTTCTGGTCATGGATTCTTCCAGTCGGGTCTGCCAGCTCCAAACAGTCCAACATATTCATCTGCCATTCTTCTGTTGGTATTTCTTGAGATTTCCAATTTTTAGCTAATAGCAATCTTGTCGCTGTAGTGGCATTCAAAAACAATCTAACATCTTTTTTGGGCAATTCCAATCCTGTAATTCCAAGTAGAAAGGCTTCTGGTTTCTTAACAAATGTATTTTTCAACTTTTTTTTTCCAATTCATTATAAATCTTTTCCCAGAAGTCCTTCACCTTAGGACACGTCCACCCCAAATGGTAAAAAGTGCCTTCATTTTTATTTTATTTTTGCATTTCCAACATAAATTATCATTTGTGTGATAAATCTTTGCTAATTTTACCGGGGTTAAGTACCATCTATACATCATTTTCATGATATTTTCTTTTAATACGGTACAAGCAGTAAACTTAAACCCTTTCTTCCACAACCTTTCCCAATCGTCAAACATTATATTGTGTCCAAAATCTCTTGCCCAATCTATCATCACTGATTTAACTTGTTCATCCTTTGTATGCCACTCCAACAACAACTTATACATTTTGAATAGGTTTTTAACATTTGTATCTGACAATTCTGTTTGCAGTTTGGATTTTTCCATTGCAGAACCATTTTTCTTATCAAGCTTATACAATTCATTGATCTGATAATATTGTAGCCAACCATCTAATTTGTCCAAATGATCTTAATTTAAATCCTTCATTATCTTCCAACAATAAGTCCTCATATTTCAACCATTTAGACTCCATATTTAACTTTTTCTGCTTCCATTGGTGAAAGCCACCTGGGTGTTTTCCTTTCTAGGAGATCTTTATATCTCATCCAAACATTATATAAAGATTTTCTAATTACATGATTTTTAAAACCTTTATGAGCCCTTATCTTGTCGTACCATAAGTATGCATGCCAACCAAATACATTATCAAATCCCTCCAGGTCTAATACATCAACATTATCTAATTGAATCCATTCCTTAATCCAGCAGAAAGCTGCAGCTTCAAAATATATCTTCAAGTCTGACAGGGAAAATCCCCCTCTTTCTTCTGAGTCTGTTAGTATTTTATATTTAATTCTGGGTTTTTCCCCTCGCCAGATAAATTTAGACACTGCTTTCTGCCACTCTTTAAAACATTTTACGTTATCAATAATTGGAATAGCTTGGAATAAAAACAACATCTTTGGCAATACATTCATCTTAACCACCGATATTCAGCCCATCAATGATAATTTTAAATTTGACCAAACCTCAAGATCTCTCTTAATTTCATTCCATAATTTTTCATAATTATCCTTATATAAGTTTTTCACCGATATGTTCACCCCCAAATATTTCACTTTTTTTCACAAAAACAAGGCCTGTCTTTTCCTGAAGGACATTTTCCCTCCTCGTTATCTAGATTTCCCCCCAAAACTTTGGTTTTGCTCTTATTTAACTTAAATCCTGCTACATGCCCGAACTCCTGAATCAACTCCAGTGCTCTCACTGCACTGCAGTCTGGATCTTGTAAAGTTAACACCAGATCATCAGCAAAGGCTTTTAACTTATATTGTTTGGATTCTACTATTATACCTTTAACCTCTTCCTCTTTCCTTAGCATGTTTAGCAAAACTTCCAGAACCGAAATAAAAAGCAGAGGGGAAAGTGGGCACCCTTGCCTGGTTCCTTTTTCAATTCTAATTTCTTCTGAAACCACATTATTTATTATAGTTTTTGCGTTTTGTCCAAAGTAGATTGCATTAATACCATTTAAAAAATCTTGTCCATTTAAAAAATCTTCTAAATTCTTTTTCATAAAATTCCAAGATACATTATCAAAGGCCTTCTCTGCATCAACAAACATTAATATCGCTTTACAATTTTTTTTTAACCTCCAACTTTCCCAACACATCAATTATATTTCTAATATTATCCTTCATATGTCTTCCAGGCAGAAATCCTGCCTGATCCTTGTGAATATAATCTATTAGTACCTTCTTCAACCTATTGGCCAAAATATTAGCAAAAATTTGGAATCCACATTGAGTAATGAGATCGGTGTATAATTTTTTACATTGGATCTATCTTGATCTGGTATCAGAGTTATAAAAGCTTATTTCTAGGTTTCAGGTGCTTTGTCCCTTCTTAATATCTTGTTGCATACATCAACCAATGGCTGAATAAGCCACTCTTTCATAGTCTTATAGTACTTTGCAGACAAACCATCTGGTCCTGGGGTTTTGCCAAGCTGCATCTGGTTAATCGCCTTGTCTGCCTCTTGTCTTGTGATCAGTCCATTAAGTGGGATATTTTTTTTCCCGGGAATTTTTTGTAGTCCATTTACTTTAATAAAGTGCTCAGTTTTGACCTTATCGTCTTTTCCGTTTTTATACAGCTGTTTATAATATTTCTGAAAGCATCTTCTTATCTCTGCAGGGTTCTCCACAGATTTTCCCTCTGATGCAATATTAGTGATGGTACTTTGTTTCTGCCTCTTTTTTAACTGCCAAGCAAGCAGTTTTCCACATTTATTTGGAGATTCAAAATTTCTCTTTCATCATTTTTATTTTCCATTCTATTTCCTGATTTATAATTTGAGAATATTGGATCTGTAGTGTTTTAATTTCCCTTTGGATCTGTTGATTCTTCGGATTAGATCTTAAGTTCTTCTCTTTGTCTTTTAGTTGAGACAGAATATTGTCTTTTTTCTCATTCTGTATTTTTTTCTTAATCAAAATTTTGTTGTATGAGGAATCCTCTCATTACTACTTTACTTGCATCCCAAACGACTCTTGTTCCCACCTCTGAATTCATATTTGTCTCAAAATAATCCTTTAGAGTCTTTGAGCTGTATTTACCAGTCCAGCACAGTGGGAGGCAGGGGGATAACCTTGTCTAGGGAGCTCTCATTCTGAACTCTCTTGCTCACTTCTTTTTGGGGGAAATTTTGCTTTGCTTTGCCTCCTTCGTGGCTCCGTAGAGCTATGAGGCAAGGTTAGTGTGATTCCCAAGTCCTTACAGTTCTTCCTGGTAAGGACCATAATAGATATAGGGCATGGAGTAATTGAGTATCAGCAGTTCTCTGATGACGCGGATGGTGCTGTGGGTAAAACCTCAGCGCCTAGGACTTGCCGATCGCATGGTCAGCAGTTCGAATCCCCGTGGCGGGGTGAGCTCCCGTCGTTCAGTCCCAGCTCCTGCCCACCTAGCAGTTCGAAAGCACCCTTAAGTGCAAGTAGATAAATAGGTACTGCTTTATAGCGGGAAGGTAAACAGCGTTCCGTGTGCTGCTCTGGTGCCGGTTCGTCAGAGCAGCTTCGTCACGCTGGCCATGTGACCCGGAAGTGTCTGTGGACAGCGCTGGCTCCCGGCCTCTAGAGTGAGATGAGCGCACAACCCTAGAGTCGGTCAAGACTGGCCCGTACAGGCAGGGGTACCTTTACCTTTACCTAGTTCTCTGATGACCCTCTGCTCCGGGGGAGTTTAACCTTGCCTTGGCTAATGCCAGAGTCCGGGTGCTAACACTTAAAGATACTCACTAGCGAAGGCAGGAATTTACGGTAGTTGCCACTGAAGTTTACTGATATCTCTGACATAAGATAATAGCTAATGCCAGATAAAAATTATTGAGCCAAACTTGCTTTCAGTTCCTCAGGTAAATCAGCTGGTTCTAGTTTCTAATTGCGACAGAGGACTCGGCGTCTTTGCATAGAGAGTGTTTTAGTCTCGTTTGCTAATAAGCCCCTTTGCAATATTTATTACTGGAAGCAGGTTGTTGAGCCTCTCTAAAAATGAAGTTGTGAGCCTTCAAAAGTGCCTCTCATTCGGGGGGGGGCTGGAAGAGAGTTCAGCTTTTCCTTTCCTGCAACTTCCTGCACCCTCACGATAGAGGTTGTTAGTCCAATAAAATAGCAGGGTAGAACATAAATCACAGCTTTGAGAAGAGCTCTAATAAAGCATTGAAAGGTAGAATGGGGAGGCAGATAAACTGGTGCCAAGAAATAGATTAGGAGCTTAAATCTTGCCTTCAATTAGGGAGTAGCCAGAGTCACCTTGTCTCCTCCATCTTGACTGGAACTGGAAGTCTGGCATTCAGAAGCCTACCCCCCCCCCCCGTCAAAAAAAATCGGCAATTAAGGCCACATGGGCAGATTTAGAGGTCTTCCCAGAGCATCTCGAATCTACCTACCCTACTGCTCCAATTATTACACTGGGTAACAATTTTTTACTTTTTGAATGTTGTCTAGATTTCTACAACTGATTTAGGGTATTTTTGCACTGCTGAATCAGGAAATGGCATCCGTTTCTCTCCATCAGGTCAGGTTTACTGTAAACTGAATGGTGGGCATTGATAAAGGTAAGTGCACGTAAATTGCATGTTGCTTCACCATTTTTCAAACTTCAGGGCTTGAACTTCCATTTCTTGGAACTCCTGGAATGCTCAGTGGCAGGGAGGTCTCTCTTCAGAGTCAACAGTAGTCAGCCATCATGATTGCGTCCCAGCGACCCTGATACCTGGTCTCCATCTCTTTCATGTCCTGATGGAATCTCTCCCCCTGCTCATCACTCATTGAACCCAGTTTCTCAGGAAATAGGTAGTGCTTCTTGACGCTCATGTCGCAGCCCAGGTTTCTGAAAGCAGTCAGCATATTGTTGACAAGTTCTGCGTCGTTTCTGACCTTATTGTTGCCAAGAAAGTTCTTCACTACCAGAACAAATGCCTTCCACGCTTCCAGTTCCACTTCGTTCATTGAGTTTCCGAACTCGGGATCTCTGATGAGCTGACGGATCTGAGGACCGTCAAAGATGCCAGCTTTCAACTTCTTCATGGTCAATCCTGGAAAAGCCTGGCACAAGTAAGTGAAGCAGTCACCATCCTTGTCCAGAGCCTTGGTGAACTGCTTGATTAAGCCAAGCTTGATGTGCAGAGGTGGGAAGAGTACTCTGTCTCTGTCCACCAGAGGGTCGTTGATGACATTCCTTTTTTTGCAAGGCACCAATTCCTTCTGCACAGGCCAGCCCTTCCTCGTGTAATGCTGAGCACGGTCCCTACTATCCCACATGCACAGAAAACATGGGTACTTGGTGAAGCCAGACTGTTGTCCCAACAAAAAGTTCACCATCTTCAGGTCAACACATAGTTCATAGTTCTCCATCAGTGTACTCGAGTGAGCCAGGGGTATAGAGGCAAACTGGTTGCCGTTGTGTAGCAGAACACATTTCAGTGATCACTTGCTGCTGTCAATGAACCGTCTTCAATCTTTGGGTTCGTACTGTGGCACTCCAAGCTTGAGCAGAAGCTGTGCAATATCTGCACAGTACATCAAGTCCTTCTCTTCCGAGAAAAAATGGAGGTACTCTTGATGCCTGTTGCAGAAGAAGCTGATGCGAGCACTGTCAGAGAGGAGGTTTTCCCCCTTCAATCTGGATGCCAACAGTTTGGCAGAGTCCTTTGACAAGCTGAGGTCGCGAACTAGATCATTCAACTCCTTTTGGAAAAATGGATGTGGAGCATCATCTTCAAGAACCACTTCTTCTTCATGTCCTTCAACACTGGAGGCATCTTTGTCACTAATGTCCAGAAGTTCTCCAAAGATAGGCACTGGAATTTCATCACAATAAGCTACAGGACGACGTGCTGATTGAAGTTCAGGATACTTCGTGGGGCGGCTGCCCCATTAACTTAGTTTTGATCCCCCAACTTTATGCTTTGCCGCACCAATTTATGGAAGATTTCAAGGTTTTATGACTTCAAACTGATCCCTTTTTGACCTAATCACACAGAACTATCGGACCTGAATACTTCTTGTCATTAAAATAATCATTTCCAATGAAAACAATTATTCGACATGGGATTTTACCCCCACCAACTTCTTCTAAACTGCTCCACACAAGCGTACATGTGAACAAAAATGTAAAAAAAGACATGTGGCCATAGCTCAAAAACTTGACCTGATTGAGCAAAATCAATGTGATTTTTGGATTCAGCGCATCAGATTCATCCTAAATCAACTGAAAAAATGCAGACAACAAATTTGTTGTTGATTATAATTTACACCCAGAAAAATTCATTTCTGAATGATACCATACAGAAATGCAAAGGGCTACCGATGCAGGCACTGAACAAAGTGAATGTCATTCTGGAGCCAGGAACAGAACACCCTTTTCTTGTTATAACCTGAAGAGGGGGGGTGAAGTGGGGGGGGTATATGGGAACCTACATAATCATTTATAATATAAACTGTTAACTGCGTTGTATTTAAAATTGGGTTTTAGAGGTAATGTCTATTATTTTTGTATGTTTTTTCTTTAGTATTGTAATGTATATTTTGTGTTTGTGTGTTATATGTTATGTTTGTGATAAATGATGGAAATAAATTTTAAAAATTGAGGGGAAGAAGTTAACCCATCAGGTGGGGAGAGCCAGTTGTGAGGGACATGGGGAACCCTTGCACCTTTTCTGCAGGGCTTGCACATCTGCATTGTCTGCAAGAGGTCAAAAAAGCACAGCGAACACGAACTCATTAATCTGGACCAGGCTTCACAGTGGTTGAAGCAAATAGTCCAGTTTCTGGTGCAAGAGAGACGAGTGATTATGGAATTGAAACTGGCTGAAGAAGAAAGAGCTAGGCATATCCGGCGGAGCTAGAGGAGGAGAAGAACAAGATCATAGGCGCTTTTGAGCAGATGCACAACTTCCTGGAGGAGCTGCATCGCTTTTGGCTGACCGAGATGGAGGATCTGGAGAAGGAGATGAAGAAGAAAAAGGAAAAAAATATCATCAAGCTCTCGGAGGATATCGCCGGTCTCAGTGTGAGACGCACAGAAATGGAGAAGAAGTGCCAACTGGCCACTATGGAGTTCCTGAAGGGCATTGGGACTACAGTGGCTGGTTTCAGGAGCTGAAAAGAAGGCGGACACTGCTGGGAATCTCTCCAGGCATGGAAGAGAGACTCATAATTTACACTCAGAAAAATTCATTTCGGAAGGATACCATGGAGAAATGCAAAGGGCTACCGATGTAGGCACTGAACAAAGTGAGTGTCACTTTGGAGCCAGGAACAGAACACCCTTTTCTTGTTATAACGTGAAGAGCTTGAGAAGAAGAAGGGGAAGGCAGGACATGCTGGACAACCCTGGGAGATTCGACAGCATGCTATACGTGCTGGGCCATGCCAAATTCACCTCAGGAAGATATTGGTGGGAGGTGGTGGTGGAAGAGGAGGAGGAGGAAAGGGAATGGGCCACCTGGGCCGTAGGGGTTGCAAAAGAGTCTGTCAGGCGCAAAGGCTTTGTCAGCATGCTTCCTTCTGAGGGGATCTGGGCCATTGGGAAGGCAAAGGATGAGTCAGCCTCATCTGATCCCTTCTGGGCTTCAACCCACCCTGAGCAGACCCCTTTGAGCTTGACTTATGAGCCCAGGAAGATCCGGGTGTCCCTAGACTATGATGAGGGTCGTGTGGAATTCTGTAATGCCCACACTAATGGCTTGATCTTCAATTTCCAACAAGCCTCATTCTCTGGGGAGAAGGTCCAGCCCTTTTCCCATGCTTGGTGGGGAGTTGGTCTGAAGTGTTGATTCCTGGGGACGATCCTCACTGCTCTCAGCTCTGCCACCCCCACGCTGAGAGGAGGTGGCAGCCTAGCATTTTCTATGCAGAGTTATGAGTTTGTGGGTGCCAGACATCCTAAATTTCTGGATCCAGTAAATGTTAGAATTAAATCTGTGTGTGGTGTGTTAGAACTGGATGCCAGACAGTAGGTTTAGCAAGCATTAAAATACAAGCCAGGCCAGCTTCCCCATGTCGGGAAAGTGCCTGGGAGACGAGACATGGCTCCCACACCATTATGTTTCAACTTTATTTTTTACGTTTATTCTGTGCAACTGAAAAACTTTAAAATGTTAATAATAAAAGAACTACATGGTGGAAGGAAGAAAAGAAGGAAGGAATGGGCCATTAAGAAAAGTCAAGGAGAATAGTATTCTGGACCAGATAGCTGTTGGGTGGGGCCCCTGCTGCAGTTCTGAGTTAGTTCAGAAAACAAAGCAAAGTTTGAAAGGAGAGTCTTTACAATGGGTGACCTAGGGGGAAGAGGTTGCAGTCTGGTAAAGGTGGCAAGCTGGGGAGAGGGTCAGAGCACGATGGTCGATATTATTTTGAATCCTAAACTGCAGCTATGGAAGAGTTTGCTCTTTGAAAAATAAAAAATAAAAATCCTTTTAAAAAAAGAAGAGGAAGAGGGGGAAACAACCAGGTGTACAATGGAAATTGAATAATATTGTATATAAGAGCATTTAGTTAGAAGACTTTGAAATTGAGGTAAAATAATGTAAGAAGAATTAGTAAATACTTAAAGAACCAGAAGGGGAAGTTGAGGGGAGTCTTTGGGTGAGGGGAGAACTGGATTTTATGTCATCCTTTTCTCTTCTTATGTTTAAGATGATTATGCTGATTTTAACATTGTATAATTGTAAAACCCAATTTAAAAAATTTAAAGAGGAAGAGGAAGAGGAGGAAAACTACCGCTCAACTTTATGATCAGTAAAAATATTTGCTACTGCAAAGTTAGTATTTCTGTTTTTAAAATATATACATGGGGCTTTTTTGCAAAGAGAAGCATTTTCTGCGTGTACACAATAGAGAATCAACCAGGCTGCCAAGCAAGGGGCAGTATTGATCTCTCTCTCTCAAGGGAATCAGCCCCGTCAGATCAGTCAGGATCTGCTAGGAAGCAAGCTGTGTGCTGCCTCTCTGATCAGAGCCTCACCATCACCCAGGGAACAAGCAACAGAACGAAGCCCCTCGGCCAGTGACTCCTGCTGTACAGGCCTTCAATAAAATGCGATGAGTCTTGCCAAAAAAAGAAAACCAGAGCCCGGCTCAGGAGGAGCCCAAAACCCTCCTTTACAACATGAATGACTGCTACTCCAAGCTGCGCAAGCAGGTGCCCAGGATCCCGCAAGGCCCCAAAGTCAGCCAAGTGGAAATCTTGCAGCACGTCATCGACTATATCTTTGACCTGCAGATTGTGCTAGAGGAACAGGCAAAGAAGGGGCAAGATCCGCCTGCAGCTGAGACTTCCCCACTCTCTTTAAAAGCTGCAGAACGGGCATCTGAACTGTGAAATCGCACACTTCCAACATTCCCACAGCTTGTGACAAATGTGGACTGATCTGTCGTTTGCTCAGAAAAAAGGGCAACAAAAAATACCTTTGTAGGTATGCAGATTGTATGTATGTTTTGGATTATAGTTTTTAAACATCGTTTTCTTGGGGGGAAGGGGACTTTCAAGAACATGAAAACTGATGTGAAGTAGCTGAAAAGGCAGCTTCTTCCCGCTGCTCTCATTGACTGGGTTCAGTATGATGAGTGTGGTTGCTTGCATCCCCTAGTCCACCTGTCTTTGACCATCTATTTTAGAATACACAAGGGACTGCAAGAAAGAGGTGCGGAATTGGAATATGAGCCACCTGCCCATCTCACCAAATGTCAGCTAGAGCCTCCATATTCTGTATATTCTGTATATTTTGAAATTCTCTAAATACTAAGTACACCAAGCAATCAAATACACACACATACACACACACATATACACACACATGAGAGTTATCCAGGCAATTCAGAAATCTGACAAAGTCCACCCATTTAGGGCTTACTTGGATAAAGACGTTGCTGTGTGTAGCGGAGCTTGTCCAAAAATACACACTTATGCTGCTTGGCCCCTTCAACAGCACAGTTTAGGAGTTCAAATGCCTCTTCCCAAAACCATATTAGAGGAGGAGGAGAGAAGGGGCTTCTGTAAAGATTTGAAATCCATATATATTTGTCAGGCTGGCTCCAATACTTCCAACTAAATGGAAGACAAGAAAAAAAGGGTTTGCTGGAGAAATATCAAAACTAATTCACACCCTGCCATCAAAGAACTTTTGTCTCACTTAAAGTGCTTTGGTTACGGGTCAAGTTTTATATCTTATCAAATAAGTCACACATTGCTGCTGCTGCTGCTGCCATTGCGAGTTTTGGGGAAGGCCGCTCCCTCCTGCAGGCCAATTCCATTGGGCCTAGGGGGCGGGGCCCACGCTCACCACCACAGCTTTAAGAGGCTCCAGCAAGGCCTCAGGACACTGATGCTGCTGCTACTGCTGCAGCAAATGTCAAAAATGATTTTACATATTTGAAAATGTTTTAAAAGCATTTTTACATTGTTGCACTGTGAACGGTGGTTTTTATTTATATATTTTTATTTTATTTTATTTTTGTTTGGGGTGGGATAAATGTTGAGCTGCGGTGGGGATTAGTTTTATTTTAGTACAATTGTTTTTGGCTTTGTTTTTACTTTTACTATTTTGTTAGGCTATTGTATAGTTTGTATTTTGCTTTTTAAGGCAAAAGGGTCAGGGCTGCCTAGGAGTGGGCCTCAGCCAACAGAATGGCTGGGGCAGGATCCACAGGGGCAGAAGCACCAGGACACCCGATCTCAGTGATCACAGGCAGGAGGAAGAGCTACACTAAGACCAGACCATCTCATTACCGAGAAGGTAGGTTTAGTCATTGTCTGAGGACTATCCCTCCCTCCGGGTCTGGTCTTGACCGGAAGGATATTGGAATCAGCAAGGGAAACCCACATGACCTGAAAGTGTTGCTGTGCCAGGTCAATGATGAATAAGACCACTGCCATTCATGACCTGATTGTGGATGGAGGACTTGACCTGGCATGTGTAACAGAGACTTGGTTGGATGAAGCAGATGGGCCTGTCTTAGCTGCTGCTTGTCCACCAGGTTTCTCTTACACACAGCAACCCAGGTCATGTGGGTGGGGAGGGAGGGTTGCAGTGATTTTTAGGAAGTCATTAGTTTGCACCAGGCGTCCTATTGGGAAGACCCAGTTCTCTGAGTGCATGTTCTGGAAGCTGGGCAATAGGGGCAGTACAGGATTCCTTTTGGTGTACCGACCTCCCCGTTGTGCCAAGGATTCCCTGCCCAAGCTGCTTCAGGTCGTGGCAGATGTTCTCCTGGAGACACCTAGCTTGGTTGTCCTAGGGGATTTTAACATCCATGCAGACACGAACTTACAAGGGGCCGCTCGGGACTTCGTGGAAAGCATGGCCTCCATGCAGCTGTCCCGCATAAGTTTGGCCCAACTCATAGCCGTGGACATGCCTTAGACCTGGTGTTCACCTCTATGGATGTTGGTGATCTGACATTAAGTAAAAGTGAAACAAAAGAAGTGCCATGGTCAGATCACTTCCGGGTGCAACTGGACTTCTCCATGACCCTTCCCCTCTGCAGGCAGGTGGGACTGATTTGGATGGTCCGCCCCTGCCACTTAATGGATCCAAGTGGTTTCCAGAGTGTGGTAGGGGATGTTTTATCCCATGTTGATGGCCTTTCAGCTGATTCCCTAGTTGGAATATGGAATTAACCAGGCCTATTGACTGTCTGGTTCCAAAGCGTCCTCTCTGATTGCATGGAAACCGGACAGCCCCGTGGTTTTCCCTGGAGCTGAGGGTGATGAAACAATTGCTGAGATGGTTAGAGCGCCGGTGGCGGAAAACGCACTCTGAATCGGACCAGACACGGGTTAGAGCTCAACGTTGAGCCTACCAAGTGGCAACAGCAAAGAGAACTGCAGAAAACAGCAGCAGGAGACTCTTCCAGGTGGTTCGCAATCTATCAGAACCACCTTTGTCATCAGGGCCAGGTAGGCACCCCAAGATCACCTTCACCATGATGAACTGGAATGAAGAAGAGAACAGCACACCTTCCTGTGCCAAAATGAACCCTTAGCAATTTAGAATATTTGTTAGGAAGGCAGCAGCAGAGATAACCTCCCCTCCTACCCTTATCTTGACTTATTTGCTTCCATTTTAAGGGGGGAAGAGAAGCATGCATGTGTGAAAAGCAATGTTGTCCAATGAAATTTGATACTGTGTCACACCAGGCCCACAGACTTTTGAAGAAAAAATCAATGGTGCATTCTGGGCTATTAGCCCATGTGTAGTTCAGATTCTGCAGTTTGATTGCACCCCAATGGCAGAACATTCAGAGTGCTCCTTGCAAGCATGTCTTAAACTTTAGTACCATGGGCCTCCAACCATTTGTGCCATATGACCAAGTAAGGCATCTTTCCAACTGCAGCAGCCCCATTTCCTTTGTAAAAGATGGAAAAAACACAGTTCCATGGAACAACAGGTAATGCCGTGTGAAAGAAACATTGAGGGGGGGTAGGGGTGGACAGAAGCCCTAACAGAATAATCAGGAAAACCAAAACAATAATCACCACATCTAAATACAGCCTATGGCACAAAACCTTTAGTAGCCCCTTGCTATTTGCAGAATCTACTGATCCCAGCAGAGCTAAATCTCTGCTGAGGACTCGTTGCCTCCATTGGTCGGAATCACGGACTGCAGGTACAAGGCAGGGCACACTGAGCAGACCTCCTGGCCACCTAGGGCTTTAGCTCCCTCAGTATTTCTAGACAGGGTGCTCAGTTCCCCCAATATTGAGAGGCCCGGCATCCCCCAGTGCTGGGCTCTTGCTATGGGGCCGCACATGACTGTCACCAGCAGCTGCGGGAAGCCCGGGGCCCTGTTAGCAGCGAGAGACATGCGACAAATATGAATGCCCACGCCTGGCAGGTGAGGCGAAGATGGAGGAGAGGAAAGGGGAAACATTTGATTTTATCTTTTTGCATACTGCAGGACCTAATAACAGGTTTCCAAACAAATAAACAATTTTTAACCAAGAGGAAGGAACCAGAATGATTGGCAATTAGAGCAAAATATTTTGTTTTATCATCATATCTTAAGCCAGCCTATGGGACAAAACAATAAATTTGGTGCAGGGCACAAGTAGCCGAGTGGGACGTATGGCAGATGTGGATGAATACATTTAGGTCACATCGAGGAATTTGACCACATAGTGCCAAGGAAATGGGACTGGCTAGCGAGGCAAAATGGAGGAGAAATTGGAATGTTAATACCCCCCCCCCATTTGGGACAAACTGGTGGAGGCGATAGCAATGGGGCAGCTACAAGAATTCTTGGGGGAAAGGAGTTTGCAGAACAATTAAGGAAACAGTTCAATGTAACATATTTAAGACCAGGAAACAACTATCTTGGTCTAGAGAACCAGTGATGGAGGTTTTCTGTTAAGTGAAAGAAAGACAATAATTGAGTTGCTTGAATGGAACAACAAGCACAACTGGTTATAAAGGTGGGAATTGTGTTGCATGATGTGTGGATACTTTTGAATATGGAATTATTAGAGGCCATTCAAATCAGAGAATAATTAGAGAGTGGGATGGAGTGAAGAAATACATGAAAAAATATGGTAAAGACATAAGCACAGGGCAGGGCAGCCATCTCTCTCTCTTTCTCCACATGCACCGAAGAAGCAACATCTGCTTAGCCAAAGATGCCCTCTTGGCTTCCAGCCAAGACAAAAGGACTGTCTTCTTATGGAATAGTTTCCAAGTAGATGTTACTTTTCTAAGCTAAGTCTGCCTTCTGGGATCCGATTGTAAACAGAATGTGTGAGTAAACCTTTTTATACTTTTATAGAAAACTGTGTTGTGTCTTATCTTTTATGAGGGAAAAAGGGGGAAATACCAGAACAGTTAATATAGAAGCTTTAGTGAGCCTGAGCAAACGCATCCGCTGCAAGTTCTAAAAAAGGGGAATGTTACTCTGCTAAATTGTGGAACTTGTTAACACAAGTTGGAAAAGGATATAATCAGACAATATATCCTCTCTTGCATTCCTGAACATTCCCCCCAAAAAACTACTGGAACCTAAAATCCCGTGGTGCATTTTGCCCATCGAAGCTTTTGCTGTTAAGAAGGAAAATATGATGGGAAATTGGGAAACATATAAAATGTTATTAGAGGGGGAAATAATATATTGAGATGAAAAGACTTTGAAATCTATAAGTATTTGACAGACTGGCTCCAATACTTCCAACTGAATGAAAAACAAGAGAAATATCAAAATGACTGGGAAAGGCTGTGGAGGGAAGACATAAGATTCACTGCATGTTATAAGGGGGTGGTGAAGAAGGAGGGAAGAGAAGGAAGCACTGTCCTGTTCTCAGATTGGGGACAGCCTCCCACCTCCTTCTCCCCAACCTCTGGAAGGACCAGACTCAAATTCTCACCTCCTGACCCCACAGCAAATGTCCAAGCTACAACCCGAGGGTGAAGTGCAAACCTCAGCACCACAAGTCATGTGTCCTTAACTAAGTTTCACAGTCAGAGGCTGCTATCTAAAGAAGTATCTCCCATTTCTAGGAAGGCCACTTCAACTTCATCTAGCACTTAGTCGCTTTCTTCACTGTCTTCCCAGTGCTCCTGGGCAAGCTCTACAGGCTCGCTGACATCCCTGAGGTCCATAGACTATGCTGCCAACCACAGAGCAGATGATTTCCGCATGCTGAAGAAGGAGAAGGAATTCCACTACTCTGTCATCCAGTTCAAGCTGAATCACATGATTTCCATGCTGCCTAGGAGGGGGAATGTGGCAGAAAACTACATAGGCTGTGACCCAGTGAGGTGCAACTCAAAGCCTAGGCAACGGATCAGCACAAGCCTCATAAACCTCAGAGACTTTGCACTGTATTCATCATATGACTGCTTCTGAGAAATGGGATTGTGAGAGCTGGCACACATAATTGCCATACAGGGGGTGCTGCTGGCTTGGTGGTGGTGGTTTTTTTAACTTGGCTGCCCAGCCATTTTTGTGATACTTCAAGCCTTTCTCAGGCTTTGACGTGCCATGGAGAAGAATATGCACATTATAGATTGTGGCACAAAGTTAGCCATCGCATGGAAACACCTTCACGTTGCTCTTTGTGGCTTACATTTTGTGTGCGCCACTTGTAAGTGCTCCAGCCTTCACACTTGGTCAATTCTGTACTGCCCTTACAAATGTTGCTTTTTTGGTCTAAGAAATCATGGGCTAACTTGGTTTCATCAAATAATATTAGCCATTTAGAAAGTGCAAACAGAAAGTGTTTGCAACTGTGATTGTAGTAATCATCTTCCTAAAATATTGCAAGTTTTTGCACGGTGTCTGTATGCACATCAGCTATATGTAATAAATAAATCATCATCAACATCATCATCTTTATACCCCACCCATTTGGCTGGCTTTTCCAAGGGACTCTGGGGGACTTACAGCATATCTAAAAACATCCAGCATTAAAAATCTCCTGATACACGGCTCAGGAGGTAGAGAGTGAGAAGGAAGAGAAAGCAGGAAGGGTAACCATGTCAGACCACTAACTCCTCGAAATACAAATGTCTTCCGGATAGATTGCCCATAAACTCCACCCTTGGTCCAACACGGTTACCTCTTCCATGCTTAGCTAATCTGTTTCGCTTTCCCTCTCTGAGGAAAAACACCTATACCTTTTCCCCATACAAATGTTTAACTTTAACATATAAAACACACACTAATATAAGTGTGATGGGACGATGAGCTGCTTGTGCGTAAAATGCAAGTCCCTCAGAGTTTGATCAGGCTTTCAAACCTCTGCCTGTGACGGAGCCCCTCCAGCATGGCTGCGTCAATCACTAGTAGAATCCGAAAGTGGCTGCTTTCGGAAACGTTTCCAACATAAAAGCTCCTTAACGGAAACACGTCGTCTGGCCTCTCAGCGTGACAGTTTCCGTCGAGGTGTGGGTGTCCCTATAGGAGGTCCTGAGACCTCCCCACTGGTTTCGCTTGAAGCGTCTCTGAGCCATCCCTCCGACTCACTTTCCCTTGGAGTTCTTGCTCGCCCTCTACTGGTTCCCTCTTCCGCTGCTACTGCTCTCTCACCCTCAGTGAGCCTTTGCGCCTCCGGCGCTTTAGATGTCAGTTCCCTGACATCCACCTCCCCTCCAGGGCCCCCTTCACCCCCTCCCGTCTCCTCTCCTACTGGCGGTGAGGAGGTAAAACCCTTGAAAGAACCTCCCTCATCTTCCGACGTCGCGAACACTTCCTTCCACTTGTTGCTGTTCCTACTCTCTAGGTACTCTTCGTCATCAGAGTCCACTCCCTCTTCCAACTCCGACTCCGCGAACCCTTCCATTTCCTCTTCCTCATCGGTGGTGCCGAAATACTCCCTCCTAAACCTTGCTATCGGCTGAGGTTTCCTCGGGAACCTTTGATGGAACGTTTCTGTTAAAACCTCGTCATTGACTTCCTGCGCACTTACCCAGGTGTTTTCTGACTCCGGTTCCCCTTCCCACGCCACTAAATACTCCACCTGATTTCCCTTCCACCTGGAATCGAGGATTTCCGCTACATGGTTGCGGCGTTCCCTCTCTTCCAAGGCTGGTCCCCTGACGTGCTCCCCTTCACCTCCTCCCCTGTATGGTGACAGTAACGACCTGTGGAACACTGGGTGCAATTTCATGTGATTGGGTAATCGGAGTTTGAAAGCTACCGGGTTGACCTGCTGAATCACCTCAAAGGGTCCCAATCTTCTGGGCCTCAGTTTCTTACAACCCCCTTTGAACGGCAACCCTTGGGTTGACAACCACACTTGATCCCCCACCCTTATGGTTTCACCTTCCCTTCTGTTCTTGTCTGCCTGCTTCTTATATTGTGCCTTAGCCCTTTCTAAGTTGAGCTGGAGCTGCTGATGGATGGCTTCCATCTCTTCTACAAAATGTTCAGCCGCTGGGACGCTCCATCTCTCCCCTCCTTCCCCTGGAAATGCCCTGGGGTGACACCCGTAATTAGCCAAAAAGGGACTCATCCCTGTGGACACATTCTCCGCATTATTGTAGGCAAATTCTGCCAACGCCAACTTTTCGACCCAATCGTTCTCTCTGTCATTGACATAACACCTAAGATATTGTTGAAGAATGCCATTTGCCCTTTCCGCCTGCCCGTTGGTTTCAGGGTGCCGGGCAGTTGAAAAATTGACTTCCACGTGTAACAAGCTCATGAGCTTCCTCCAGAACCTGGAAGTAAATTGTTTGCCTCGATCTGAGATCACCCTCGAGGGAGCCCCGTGCAACCTAAAGATATGTTCCACAAACAACTTCGCCGTTTCTTCCGCTGTGACTGCATGTGAGCATGCTACAAAGTGGCACATCTTAGTTAACAGGTCTACTACTACCATGATGGCTGTTTTCCCCTTGGACCTTGGCAGATCCGTCATAAAATCTATTGATATCGCTTCCCAAGGCCGTTCTGGTGTGGGTAAAGGTTCTAATAACCCTGCCGGCGCCCTTCTTTCCCCTTTGGCTCGCTGACATTGGTCACACCCTCTTACATACTCCCTTACATCTTCCCTCACCTTAGGCCACCAAAATTCCCTGGTAACCAACCACATGGTCTTGTGTTGCCCAAAATGTCCCGCCGTGGGGCTATCATGCAACTGCTTGAGTACTCTCCCCCTCAATTCACCTTCGGGTATATACAGTGCCCCTTTGTAATACAATGCCCCATTTCTTTCCTCAAAACCTCCGGGGCTCTCGCCCTCCCCCCTGAGACCTCTGAGCTTATCCTGGGCATATTCATCATTTTCCGTTTCCTCCACCAGTTCTCGTTGCCCCACCATCGCCGCCCCACACACCCAGCGGTCCTCCGGGATGACATGTCTCTCTTCGATCACCCCCTCCCCTTCCCAATATTCTGGTTTGCGTGAGAGCGCGTCCGCCCTGACGTTTTCTGGGCCTGGCACATAACAAATCTCAAAGTTAAATTTGGAGAATTCCTGTGCCCATCTCACTTGTCGTTGGTTGAGCACTCGAGCTGTTCTCCAATACTCTAAATTTTTGTGGTCGGTGCACACTTGCACCTTGTGTTGTGCCCCAATTAATAAATGTCTCCACCTCCGGAATGCTTCGTGAATGGCAAGTAGTTCCCTGTCATACACCGTGTAATTCCTCTCGGACTTATTCAGCTTCCGCGAGAAGAAGGCACACGGTCTCCACTCCGACGCACTCCTCCCCGGTTGAAGAAGGACCGCCCCTACCGCCCGGTCGGATGCATCTGTTTCCACTCTCATGGGTTTTCGTAAATCCACATGCAGAAGTTGTTCTTCCGAGGCGAAAGCCCTTTTCAGTTCTTCAAAGGCTCGATCCGCCTCTGCCGTCCAAACAAATTTCTTCTTGCTGCTGAGACAGTCGGTGATGGGCGCCGTCAAGTGGGCAAAGTTCTTGATGAACTTCCGATAAAAGTTCCCAAATCCCAAGAATCTTTGCACGTCCTTCTTGGTCTTCGGTGTCTTCCATTCCAGTACCGCTTGGACCTTGCCTGGATCCATGGCCAATCCCTTGTCTGACAAGCGGTACCCCAGGAATTCCACCTCCTTGGTATGAAACTGGCACTTCTCCAGTTTCACCCACAGCTGGTTGGCTTGCAGCCTGCCCAACACTTCTCGAACGTCCCTCACATGCTGTTCCTCATTTTCCGAATACACCAACACGTCGTCTAAAAAGGCCACACAATTCTTGTAGAGCAAAGGTCCCAGAACGTGGTTTATAAAAGCTTGAAAACACGCGGAGCCCCCTTGTAGACCGAAGGGCATAACGAGGTATTCAAAGGCTCCCAACGGGGTAAACATGGTGGTCTTCCATTCATCTCCCTTCCTTATGCGTATCAGATTGTACGCCCCCCGCAGGTCCAGTTTTGTAAAAATCTTTCCCTTCCTTACTCTGGTCAAAATGTCATCAATTCGGGGCATAGGGAAAGCCAGGGGCTCCGACACTGCATTGAGGGCCCTGAAGTCACACACCAGTCTCGGTTTGTCTGTGTTCTTTTTGTCCACAAAGAACACTGGGCTGCCCCCCACCGCTCGGGACTCTCTGATGAAACCTCGCTTCAAGTTTTTGTCAATGAACTCCCTCAGCTCCTGCATCTCCCTGTCTGACATGGCGTACAGCTTGCCTACTGGGAGTTGGGCCCCTGGGAGTAGGTTGATTTGACAGTCAAAGGGTCTATGCGGTGGCAGTTTGTCTGCTTCCCTTTCGCTGAATACGTTGCTCAGATCTGCGTATTGCGGGGGCACCTTCCCTTTGTCCATCACTTCCATCCCCGCTAGGGTGACTCTGTCTCCTCCCGAAACCTTCCCCTCCTTGCAGTGTTCTAGGCAATGCGCTGACCCAAAGGAGACCACCCTCTGATGCCAGCCCACTAGCGGATCGTGTAGCGCCAGCCAGCTCATCCCCAAAATGATGGGTGCTCCTCCCAGGATGGCCACATTAAACGCTATCTGTTCGGTGTGCCTTGCCACTCTCATTATCATCGGGACAGTCTGTTGGCTAACTTCTCCCCCCAACAGCTCTCTGCCGTCAATCGTAGTCACCTGCAAGGGGTTACTTAAAGGGATAGTCTGTATCTGGTGCTCAGCTGCAAACTCCTTACTCATGAAATTACAGGAGCTGCCTGAATCCAAAAGCGCCTTGACCTTTAGTGGGTGTCCGTTTGGCAGTTCTAGTAACACCTCTATCACTAAAGCGGGTCTGGGGGGTTCTGGCATGGGCACTTTCATTGCTCTTTGGCCTGGCTGCTGTGCCCCAACGGTGGCAGCCAGGCGTTGGCTTTTACTTGCTCCTTGCCTTCCTCTTCCTTTCCCCCAACAGCTCCTGCCATCCCTTGCCATTCCTTTCTTTGTGGGCAAACTCTGGCAAAGTGCCCTGGCTGTTGGCAGAGATAACATCTCTTGGCGCTCTTTCCCTCCTTTTTCCGCCCTTCACTGGGATTTGAAACTGCGCGCGCCCGCGCTGTTCCAACTTCCATCGGCTCTGCCGGCGGGAAAGGTGGCTCTGGAATGTCTGGAATGCGGAACTCCCTCCAACGGTCTCCTTTCCCTTCCCGCTTTTCCATAGCCCTCGCCTCCTGGCGCGCTCCTATGGCCAGCGCAGATTTGGTTAACTGGTCCATAGACTCCGCCCTGGGGCCCCGGGAAAGCTCATCTTTGACGGTTGAAGAAAGCCCCTCTTCGAAAAGCATTTGGATGGGCTCCTCCGATAGGTCCCACCCCAATTTGTGAATCAACATGGTAAATTCAGTCCAGTACTCACGGACAGATCTGCTTCCTTGCTGGCAAGCCATTAACTGCCTTCGCACCACCCCCTGCTCAATATCGCTGGAAAACATCAGGTCCATGGCACGAAAAAACTTCCTCGTGTCCTTTAAGATCTCATTATTCGCTGCCATCAGGGGTCTAACCCAATCTTTCGCCCCGGATTCGAGATGGCCAATCACATACGCCACTCGCGATTCCTCATCGGGGAAGTCATCAAACTGCAAGTTTAGAGCGTATTGCATCTCTGTTCTAAAGGCATGATAGTTCCTGGGATCCCCCCCGAATTTCTGCACCAATCCTGGCACCTTTCTGGCGAGCGGGGTGGTTTTCTCCTTTCCCTTTTCTGCATCCTGAGCCCTCCTCTCCTCAAGCCTCGCCGTTTGCAGCGCCAACTGGATCTCCAACGCCCTGTACCTTTCTTCCAGGCTTGGACCTCCTCCAGCTGCTCCTGCTTCCCCGGTTCCGGCTGGATTGCTCATGATGCTTCTCCCTGCACAAGCTGGCTTTCGGAGACTTTCGGATTGCTGTGATGGGACGATGAGCTGCTTGTGCGTAAAATGCAAGTCCCTCAGAGTTTGATCAGGCTTTCAAACCTCTGCCTGTGACGGAGCCCCTCCAGCATGGCTGCGTCAATCACTAGTAGAATCCGAAAGTGGCTGCTTTCGGAAACGTTTCCAACATAAAAGCTCCTTAACGGAAACACGTCGTCTGGCCTCTCGGCGTGACAGTTTCCGTCGAGGTGTGGGTGTCCCTATAGGAGGTCCTGAGACCTCCCCACTGGTTTCGCTTGAAGCGTCTCTGAGCCATCCCTCCGACTCACTTTCCCTTGGAGTTCTTGCTCGCCCTCTACTGGTTCCCTCTTCCGCTGCTACTGCTCTCTCACCCTCAGTGAGCCTTTGCGCCTCCGGCGCTTTAGATGTCAGTTCCCTGACAATAAGCAACATCCAAATACCAAAAACCAGTATAATCACAGGGTGCCAAGCCAATTTTAAAATATTGGTCATGGTAGGGCTCTATCCTGAAAAAATGTCCCACTAATGGTGTGTGGTTCATCTTGAATATCCTTGGCTTGGCTTGTTTTACTAAGGCAATATTAGTACTTTGCATTATGACACATTCCAAGTTTTTCTGCAATCTTCATGTACTTTCTCATTCCTTTTCTCCAAGCAGACTGAATCCCTCGCAAACACCCCATCAGATACCTGCAACCACACAACTCAAACCCTGACAGCACTGAACTTTTCAGTTACTTCAACCACTCCACATTTGCCGAGGGTGCATTTGCATTCCTCTCAGCCAGGAATGCCTCCTTCAGGAGTTACAATGACACCATTTGCAGCCCCTGGAATCAGCCAGCAAGGGATCCACAAGAGCCACATTCTCAACTTGAAGAATCCCAAGCACATTTATCTGGCTTTTTCATTCTCTCTGCAAGAGGAGAGAAGTGAAAGGCAGTGCTACATCTGGCGCAGTCATTAGGGAGATACAAACTAGAGCAAACTAGAGCAAAATCCTCAGGTTTTTTAAACCACAACTTAAGCCAGCCTATCGGACCAAACAATTAATTAGGCACAGGGCACAGGCAGCTGAGTGGGACTTACGACAGATGTAGATGCACACATCTAGGTCACATGGAGAAACTTGACCACACAGTGCCAAGGAAATGGGACTGGCCAGCGAGGCAAAGATGGAGAAATTGGAATGTTATCCCCCCAAAAAAAAATCTGGGGCAAACTGGTGGAGACGATAGCGGTGGGGAAGCTCCAAGAACTTTTGGAAAACACAGATAATTAAATGCATTCCCATCTGGGTTGGATCCTGGCCATGGGGGCTCAATTCCCTCAGTATTGAGGGGGCCAACATCCCCCATTGGGTTGTTGTTATGGGGAAGCAAATGACAGCCACCATCAGCTGCAAGACACACACCATCTGTAGTCAAGCGGGATATGCGACAGATGTGGGAGGCCTGGGAATATATTATGATGTGGCGTGCTTTAGTTGGATCAGAGACTGGATTAAGTTAGATTATAATGACATTTTAGACTTGGAGGGATGGAACAACAGATACGGTTGGCATGCCTATCTTATATACAGCAAAGTGGCAGTACATAAAGAATTTCTAAGTCATGTAATTATAAATTAATTATATAAAGTCTGGGTGAGACATAGAAGGTTTTTAGAACATAAAACCCCATGGTGGGTCTCACCGTTAGAAGTAATATCGGTTAAAAAGAAAAATACGATCGGAAGAATGGCGAC
This sequence comes from Podarcis melisellensis, assembly GCF_964234715.1. Classification (NCBI taxonomy): domain Eukaryota; kingdom Metazoa; phylum Chordata; class Lepidosauria; order Squamata; family Lacertidae; genus Podarcis; species Podarcis melisellensis. Next base: position 31,009,698 of record NC_138547.1, read on the forward strand.
ATACCAAGTGCTCCTAAAAGAGGAACAGGGCCAATTAAAACTAAGACCATACAAAGAGGTGACCCAATACTGCACCACATGGTTGCAATATCACCAAATTGCCCAAATATTCAATCAGGATAAAGCAATAGGATTTGAAAAAGAAAAATCAAAATTACAAAAAGTAGTATTACAAAACTCAAAAAAGAATATATCCAAAATGTTTAATTTATTATTAGAATGGGACTTAAAGGAAGAAGAAGTAAAAGAAGTTATGACTAAATGGGCATGCGATATAGGATACATAATTCGGCTGGAAAAATGGGGGAAATTATGGAAATGTGATATTAAATTTACGGCATGTTATACAATCAGAGAAAATTTCATGAAAATGGTGTACCAATGGTACTTAACTCCGGTAAAATTGGCTAAAATTTACAAATTAAAATCAAATACCTGCTGGAGATGCAAAAAAGAAATAGGAACAATGTTTCATATGTGGGGGGGATGCTGACCTAATAAGAATTTTAAGAAATTTAGGAAGAAATCAGAAAGATGTTTAAAATATCTTTCAGTAAAAAAATCGGATGCATTCCTTTTAGGTATAATCAGAAACAATATTCCCAACAATCAAAGGAAAGTATTCCTTTATGCAACGACAGCTGCCAGGATACTTACAGCAAAAAACTGGAAAGGGATAGAAATTCCATCAATGAAAGAATGGCAAATCAAATTTTGTGAATATATAAATCTGGCAAGACTCACAGCATTCATAAGGGGACAATCGGACCAGAAATCATTAAAAGAATGGGGATCTGCTAAAGAGTATATGAAAAAACACTGTTCTGGAGTAAGCATATCGGTATGTAATGAATGATGCTTTACAGGGTTAAAGAAAAAGAAAAATGGTATAAAAAAGTACAGAGATGGAAGTAATCTACATTAGATACAACAATACAGTAAGAGTAAAAATTTTGAGGTCTTAGAACAAAGTAAGAAAGTCAATATGTGTATATGTATGTATTGATTAGATTAGAATGATGATATATCTGTGATTCCTCGGTCTATGGGTTGATGCCGGCCGGACCTCGACACCTGCACAGCATCGCTGCCTGCCTTGGTTGCAAAGTTGCCTTGCTCCCTCCCTCGGAAAACGCCGTAGAGTTTCGAGGCTCCCGTTTTCACCCCGTCGGATCCGGACTTCTGTGCAGGGTCCTTTGGGAAACTGGAGAAGGGAGGTGCACTTGCACTTTCATGGTGGGGAGAAAAGTGACCTCTCCGTGCAAGCGTCAGATGATGGGGCAGAGTTTGCAAGTCGGTGGAGCGACGTTCAAACGCAGGGCTTTGTGCAAAACCCCAAGCGCCATCAGCCGGGTTTTAATCCGAGCGCCGCCATAAAGCTAGGCCAAGCTCACTGAGCCTTTGAGCCTGAAAAATACTGCAGAACTACAGTTCCCATCATCCCTGGCAGCAGTGGCTGATGGGAGTTGTAGTTCGGCAACACCTGGCGCGCCAAAGGTTCCTCGTCCCTGAGCCAGATAAACTTTGGTGCTTCAGGTCTAGCAATTTAGGCTCTTCCAGGATGTACTGCCCGGCCTCCATGAGGCCCTGGATTCGAACTCGAGATCTGAAGATGCCCTTATATGCAGGCTGGAAAGCGCAAGGCATTTTGGGAAGCACACCAGCTGACAAACAGCTGGAAGTTTTGCCTGCTCAGCTGGGATAATCTTCCTCCTGACCCCCATCTTAAAATTTCCTGAGTTCTCGGGGACTAATAAGGGAACTGTAATTCCCGTGCCCCCCTCAAATTCCTGTTATCTGGGGAGATTATATATTTATGATCTCCCTTCCCTCCTCCCTTTGTAATTAAGCAAGAAATATATTTTAAACGAAAGCAAGTAGATTTATTTATTTTTGGTTAAAAAGAATAACGTGCAAATTAACGGGAAGCTGCTTGTCGGTTGAGTGTTCAGGGTTTGTTTGGTCTGTTTGCAATGCGGATTAGAATCGCAGTGCAGGCTTTAAGGGCGGAAATGTTGGTTTTGGTTGGAGGCACGACGTATTTTTTCCTTTACGGCCAAGAAATCTGCACCCACCTGGCGATTTCCATGCACCGACAGGAGGCTGACTGCGTCCAAAGTCCTAATCCATCCATCTTATGTTTATTACGAGAAGCAGCGAGCACAAATGCCTTCATTGCATTTTCTTTCTAAGGATCTTTTTGCATTCTTGTCGGTCAACCCTGCAGATCTTAAAAGAGTTTTGTGGACAGTTCCGTCGGCTCGGAAAACAGGAGCTAGTGAAAGCTAAAACTATTTAAATAAAACTTTTTAGTTTATTAAAACTAAACAAAAAAGCAACAACCCCAAAACCTGAGGTTGCATTCCTAAAGCCTCTTATTACCCTGGAGCAAACTCCATTGAATTAAATAGGATTTCTCCTCCTGCATAGCTGTGGCTATGTTTGCACTAGTAACATTGAACTGGCTGGCATTTTTAAAAGTAGGGTTATGCGACCTCAGGCTGCTTCTGAGAAAACTTGGGAAGTTCTTCAACTGAGATATCTTCCCCCTCTGAGACCCACACAAAGCCCCATGGCTGTCGTTTTTCTCCCTTGAAAAGCACAGGGTGCTGAAGGTGGAAGTTGGGGAGAGTGCCAATCTTTCAAAATTCCTTTCTCGTCTCTATGGGGCTTTTTCGAGGCTTGGATAATCCAACTAGGTCTTTTCTCAAGATCCGTTGGGAACGGAAGAGTTGGGTGTGCATGCACTTTTTATTTCTGTCTTGGCAGGCACGGGAGAGACATGGCCAGAGGGTCTGGCCACCCGCTCAGCAGCCGAAAATTTGCCAAAACAGCTGGCAAACCCTTGTACAAATGGTGGATTATGCAATGTATTTATTTGACAACGTGTTCCCTTCTACTGGTCTTAAAAAACCCATGCATTGTGGTGGGGATGGGGTGAATGATTTGAGAAATTGCCAATATCCCACACACCCTTTTCTCCTATTGTTTTTAAGAAGCACTGAAGCTTGTGTGTGTGTGTGTTTTTTTTGAGTGTGCCGCTTGAAAAAAAATTAAAAATGATGATATGGCTATATTTGTAGATGTATGCTTTTTTGTCTTGTTTTTTACTTTGTTTTTCTTTTCTTTTTTGTATGTTTTGTTTTTCTTTCTTGTTTGTACAGTATTATTTTGGATTTAATGTTTGTAATCCCCCGTTGGGTTGTTGTTATGGGGAAGCAAATGACAGCCACTATCAGCTGCAAGAGACACACGCCAGAGGTAGCCGAGCGGGACATGTGACAGATGTGGAAGGACACATCTCGGTCACATTGAGAGATATAACTTCACAGAGAAGTGGGACTGCAAGGGAAATGGCCCGCTAGTCGTGGATGAAGTAGAGGAATGGGAAGTTCAGATGTGTAGATCAGATTCTGCAGTTTGATTGCACCCAAATGGCAGAACCTTCTGAGTGCTCCTTGCAGGCGTGTCTTAAACTTTAATACCATGCGGCTCCAACCATTTGTGCCATATGACCGAGTAAGGCATCTTTCCAACTGCAGCAGCCCCATTTCCTTTGTAAAAGATTTTGGGCTATTATCCTGCCCAACCCTGCTGTAGATCACCTCATGAAAGCTTTCGGCCAAATATCTAATGACATCCCCAAAGACAAGAAAAATCTATTCCTTTACACAACAACAGCTGCCAGAATATTGATGGAAAGGCGTAAGCAAGAAAATAATAGAATCAATTGAATAATTATTAAATTATAACAACACAACAAGATGGAAGAAGTAAAATATTGGGATCAAACATGGGTGAAGGGGAGTGGGGGTATATGGGAACCTATAATATCATTTATAATATAATTTGTTAATTGTGTTGTATTCACATAGAACAAATGGAAGCTTAGATTATTTAGATATATTTTAATTTGGGTAATCTATGTAATAGGCTTATGTTAGAAAATGAATATAGATTTTGAATTTGATGTTTGTAAAAAAAATGGTTTTGAAATAAAAAAAAATATTGGATTTTTCATTCTCTCTGGAAGAGAAGAGAAGAGAAGAGAAGTGAAAGGCAGTGCTACATCTGGCGCAGTCATTAGGGAGGTGCATTCAGGGATCAATTAACAAAAAAAGGGAAGGGATCCTAACAGCCAGAAAGGGTGCTCTGCTTGGAAAGCAGCAAAGAACTGGCTGCTCCGTCCCTTCCTCCTCCTCCTCCTCCTCCTCCTCCTCCTCCTTCTGCTAATGAGACCTGGAGCAAGGCAAGCCGAGTTCCCGGCTTCATAATCGGTGCAATTTGCAGAGGTGTGGTTTCCACACACCCCCACCATCCCACCCCCTTCCTCTATGCTAGGTAAATAGAATTACAGGATTTCCCACAGTTTCTGCTTTCCTCTTCATTGCTTCTGCTCAAGTACCATCTTTCCTTTTCAAATAAAAAATTGCAGGTTTCTCCACAGTTTCTGTACATACATCAGCAATATGTATGCTTCAGCCTTTCCTACACCAATATGGATTCCGTTCCAAACATGCCTTCAGGTGGTACAGCCACACAGTTCAGACCCTGCCTTTAATGAACTTTTCAGTTACTGCACACACTCCAAATTTGCGGAGGATGCACCTGTGTTATTCGCAGCCAGGTATTCCTAAACCCCTCAACACAAGTGTCCTTTCTGTTTTTCTGCACCCAGATTCAATCCCTTGCCAACACCTGACCAGAAGATGCAGCCACACAACTCAGACCTTATATAAACCATGGATAAAATATAAATATCTCCTGGAACCTACAACTCCTTGGTGCATTTCACCCATCAAAGCCTTTGGCTTTAGGAAGAAAAACATGAAGGGAAATTGGGCAACATATAAAATGTTATTAGAGGGGGAAATTAATAAATTAAAAGGAAAGGACTTTGACATATATATTTGAAAGGCTGGCTCCAATACTTCCAACTGAATGAAAGACAAGGAAAATAGGGCTTGCTAGAGAAGTATCAAAACTAAAGGGAACTCTAACCCAGCCTAAAGGAAAATATCTATCTAAAATGTATAATCTCCTCCACAATTCACACCCTGCCATTATAGAACTTTTTTCTCACTTAAAATGCTCAACCTTTTCTGAGGATGAACACCTCAGAACACATAGGGACAGAGAAAACTAAAACATTCTGCAGATTGCTCCCAAATGGCAGAATATTCAGAGTGCTCCTTTAACACCATGGGGCTTCAACCATTTGTGCCATATGACCAAGTAAGGCATCTTTCCAACTGCAGCAGCCCCATTTCCTTTGTAAAACATGGAAAAAACACAGTTCCATGGAACAACAGGTAATGCCGTGTGAAAGAAACATTGAGGGGGGTGGGGGTGGACAGAAGCCCTAACAGAATAATCAGGAAAACCAAAACAATAATCAACACTTCTAAATACAGCCTATGGCGCAAAACCATTCAATGTATAATCTCCTCCAAAATTCACATCCTACCATCAAAGAACTTTTGTCTCTCTTAAAGCACTCAACCTTTTCTGAGGATGCACACCTCAGAACACAAAGGACAGCGGAAGCTAAAAGGACAGGCCAGTGACTTCTGTCTTGCAAGTAAATTTTTCGGATGACCCAGACCTTTTCTCAAAAGGGGTGGAAGAGGAAGAAAGATGGAGGAAAAATTGGAATGTTTATACTGCCCCTTCCAAATCTGGGACAAGCTGGTGGAGACGATAGTGGTGGGGAAGCTATGTAGAAAATCTTATTTTTTATAAGCCCCTGATTTCCCCCCAGTATAACTAATTTGTATTGTAAAGTGTATTTCTACATATATAGCAGGAGACCAAAACACTGGAAAGAAAATACAGTCTTGAAGAGACTAGTAAATTAATTGTGATGACTATGTTGAATTTCTATTTATTTTGTTGAGTCAGAGTACTACAATCAAGCGTTAGCATATAACTGAGGATGCTTCTAGATTCCATGCTCTGTTTTCTGTGAAGCTCATTGTGTTTAACACAATGTGACAAATCAGGTAAAAACTGTTAACCTTATTGTTTTTTTCTGGTGCTGTCAGAGTGTATGCTTTTGCACATTTGAAGTGCAGCCTGAAAGCAAATTATGTATATAATAAATTACCCTCCCCCCTCCAAATCTGGGGCAAACTGGTGGAGAAAATAGCGGTGGGGAAGCTACCTGAATTATTGGAAAACACAGATAATAAAATGCATTCCCCTCTGGGTTGAATCCTGGCCATGGGGGCTCAATCCCCCCAATATTGAGGGGGCCAACATCCCCCATTGGGTTGCTGTTATGGGGATGCAAATGACAGCCACAATCAGCTGCAAAAGACACACACCAGAGGTAGTGGAGTGGGAAATGCGACAGTGAGGATGTGGATAACCAAGAATGGAGCTCTCTGAACAAGAAGCGGAAGATGCTGGCTGGACAGCATGAAAACGCCCACGAGCTGAAGGAGAACCTGGACTGGCAAGAGCATGTGGTCTGAGCACCTGACATTCATTAAAATAATGAAGGATATACAATAATGAAGCCTTAATTAAAATATTAATGAGAGACCTGCTGTCTTGAACAATATCCATATTTGTATTTTTGAAAGCTACAAGATAGAATTCTGTAAAGACTGCTTCTGAGAAATGGGATCGTGAGAGCTGGCATACATAATTGCCATACAGGAGGTGCAGCTGGCTTGGTCGTGGTGGTTTTTTTAGCTTGGCTGCCCAGCCAATCTTTGGGATACTGCAAGCCTTTCTCAGTCTTTGCCGTGCCATGGAGAAGAAAGGTTTGGAATGCCAACCAATATGCACATTATACCTTGCAGCACAAAGGTAGCCATTGCTTAGATACAACTTCACGTTGCTCTTTGTGGCTTACATTTTGTGTGAGTCATTTGTAAGTGCTCCAGGCTTCACACTTGATCAGTTCTGTACTGCACTTACAAATGTTGATTTCTAGTGCTTTTTTGGTCTAAGAAATCATGGGGTGACTTGGTTTCATCAAGGGACTATAATATTAGATGTTTAGAAAGTGCAAAAAGAAAGTGTTTGCAACTGTGATTGTAATAATCATCTTTTTAAAATATAAACATTGCAAGTTTGGGCACGCTTACTGTATGCACAGCAGCTATATGTAATAAAGCTATATGTAACCATGTCAGACCACTAACTCCTCGAAATACAAATGTCTTCCGGATAGATTGCCCATAAACTCCACCCCTTGGTCCAACACGGTTACCTCTTCCATGCTTAGCTAATCTGTTCCTCTTTCTCTCTCTGAGGAAAAAAACCTATACCTTTTTCCCATACAAATGTTTAACTTTAACATATAAAATGCACACTAATATAAGTAACATCAAAATACCAAAAACCAGTATAATCACAGGGTGCCAAGCCAAATTTAAAATGTTGGTCATGGTAGGGATCTATCCTGAAAAGATGTCCCACCAATGACGTGTGGTTCAATCCTGAATATCCTGAGTAACTCTTCTTAGCTTGGCTTGTTTTACTACGGCAATATTAGTACTTTGCATTATGACACATTCCAAGTTTTTCCGTAATCTTCATGTGCTTTCTCACTCCATTTCTCCAAGCAGACTGAATCCCTCGCAAACACCCCATCGGATACCTGCAGCCACACAACTCAAACCCTGCCAGCACTGAACTTTTCAGTTACTTCAATCACTCCACATTTGCCGAGGGTGCATTTGCATTCCTCTCAGCCAGGAATGCCTCCTTCAGGAGGTACAATGAAACCATTTGCAGCCACTGGAATCAGCCAGCAAGGGATCCACAAGAGCCAGATTCTGGACTTGAAGAATTCCAGGCACATTTATCTGGGTTTTTCATTCTGGCCAAAATTATGCCAATAACCTTAAACTAAATTTGGCATCAATTGTGTATTTATTTGGGGAGGTCTTGGGGGTCTTAACATGCAAAACACCAAAATCAGCCATGGAAATCTTGCAACACGTCATAGATTCCATAGGTCCTCTCCAGTTGTAAAGAAGATAGAAGAAGAGAGAGAGAAAAGACCCTGACTGGGGAAAGGATCAGAAAATATCTACTACTGCAAAGGTAGCATTTCTGTTTTTAAAATATATACATGGGGCTTTTTTGCAAAGAGAAGCATTTTCTGCATGCACACAATAGAAAATCAACCAGGCTGGCAAGCAAGGGGCAGTATCTCGAGGTTGCTTGCTTGCTTCTCCCGCCTTAAGGAAGGAAATCTTGCCCTTCTGCAAATCCCTGCTGGTTTCTCCTCCTTCGTGGCCATGAACGGAATCAGCCCCATCAGATCAGTCAGGAGCTGCTAGGAAGCAAGCTGTGTGCTGCCTCTCTGATCAGAGCCTCACCATCACCCAGGGAACGAACAACAGAACGAAGCCCCTCGGCCATGGACTCCTGCTGCACAGGCCTTCCATAAAATGAGATGAGTCTTGCCAAAACAAAACACCAGAGCCCGGCTCAGGAGGAGCCCAAGACCCTCCTTTACAACATGAATGATTGCTACTCCAAGCTGCGCAAGGAGGTGCCCAGGATCCCGCAAGGCCCCAAAGTCAGCCAAGTGGAAATCTTGCAGCACGTCATCGACTATATCTTTGACCTGCAGATTGTGCTAGAGGAACAGGCAAAGAAGGGGCAAGATTCGCCTGCAGCTGAGACTTCCCTACTCTCTTTAAAAGCTGCAGAGCGGGCATCCGAACTTTGCTCAAAAGAGGAGAGGAATCTCTGCCACTAACCTCTTAAAACAGACTGCAAGTGTGGGATCCTGGCACTTGGTTCTCTCCAGTGAGAAAGGAGATAGAAGAGAGAGAGAGAATAAAGACCTGAACAGGGGAAAGGATCAGATGTTTTAACCCCGTGCATCTTGGAATGGAGAGGACTCCACCATTCTCTTCCAGATAAATTGTAGAACATGGGTCTCCAATTTGGAAGGAGGTAGACTCCACTGTGGGAGCAGGGCGGGATGGGAGAGTGCTAGAGTCCTGTCTAGTCATGTTATATGGGATCAATTCCAATCTGTTATCTCTTAGGATGTGGACAGGCTGCTTGGACGAGTGAAACCAACCAGCTGTCTTCTTGATCCTTGTCCATCCTGGCTGATAAAAGCAAGCCGGGAACAATGATGTCCTGCACCAGGCCAAACAAGAAGCGAATGAGTACCGCAGGCAAATTCAGAGTCTCACCTGTGAAGTGGATGCACTTAAAGGAACTAACGAATCCCTTGAACGTCACATGCGAGAGATGGAGGAGAACTTTAATCTTGAAGCTGCTAACTACCAACACAACATCATAGGCGCCGACTCCATGGGGCATGAGGGTGCCCGAGCCCCCTCAAAAATTCGTTTGGAGGGGCTCCACCCCCCCAATAATTTAAGAAAATTATTAGTTATATTATGCTTTGTAAAATCACAAAATTATGTTGGTATTTTTTATTTTCCTTGTTTGACGATAGTTACCTTTTAAAATACATTCAGTAATGAGTTAAAACAAAGCCACTCCCGATCTAGAGAGGGGGTGGGGTTGCGGGCTCTCGACCCATCAACAATCTTGCAGGGCTGGCGTCAGCCCCGCGAGAAGCGGGGATTCCCCCTAGCTCATTAATATTCACCGCCCACGGCGGCAGCCAATCGGCTGCTGCAAAGGGCGGGCCCTCACAGGTTCACTTAAGGTCGAGGCAGCCTGGAGCTCGCCCCTTTCGTTCCCCCAGCAGCAGCGGTTTGGAGGTCTTGGGCCCCCCCAATATTTTTTATAAGTCGGCGCCCCTGAACAACATTACCCGACTCCAGGAAGTGATCCAAAACATGAAGGAAGAAATGGCTCGTCATCGGCATGAGTACCAAGACCTGCTGAATGTAAAGATGGCTCTTGATATTGAGATTGCCACCTACAGGAAACTGCTGGAAGGAGAAGAGAGCAGAATCACAATGCCCATTCCGACTTTTGCAACCCTGAACTTCACTTGTTCTGTTCTCAGATTGGAGACAGCCTCCCACCTCCTTCTTCCCAACCTGTGGAAGGACCAGACTCAAATTCCTCACCTCTTGACCCCTCAGCAAAAGTCCAAGCTACAATCCCAGGGTGAAGTGCAAACCTCAAGCCCACAAGCCATGTGCCCCTAAGTTTTACAGTCAGAGGCTGCTATCTAAAGAAGTATCTCCCATTTCTAGGAAGGCCTCTTCAACTTCATCTAGCACTCGGTCACTTTCTTCACTGTCTTCCCAGTGCTCCTGGGCAAGCTCTACGGGCTCGCTGACATCCCTGAGGTCCATAGACTATGCTGCCAACCACAGAGCAGACGATTTCCGCAAGCTGAAGAAGGAGAGGGAATTCCACTACTCTGTCATCCAGTTGAAGCTGAATCACATGGTTTCCATGCTGTCTAGGAGGGGAAACAAGGCAGAAAACTACATAGGCTGCCGCCCAGTGAGGTGCAACTTAAAGCCTAGGCAGCGGATCAGCAAGAGCCTCATAAACCTCAGAGACTTTGCACTGGGGGTGCTGCTAACTTAGTGGTTGTTGTTTTTTTTAACTTGGATGCCCTGCCATCTTTGTGATACTGCAAGCCTTTCTCAGGCTTTGACGTGCCATGGAGAAAAATGGTTTGGAATGCCAACCAATATGCACATTTTACCTTGTGGCACAAAGGTAGCCATCACATGGAAACACCTTCTCTTTGTGGCTTACATTTTGTGTGTGTCACTTGTAAGTGCTCCAACCTTCACACCTGGTCAATTCTGTACTGCCCTTACAAATGTTGCTTTTTTGGTCTGAGATATCATGGGCTAACTTGGTTTAATCAAGGGACTATAATATTAGCCGTTTAGAAAGTGCAAACAGAAAAAGTGTGATTGTAGTAATCATCTTTTTAAAATATAAACATTTCAAGTTCTTCCACAGTTTCTGTATGCACATCAGCTATATGTAATAAATAAATCATCATCATCATCTTTATACCCCACCCATTTGGCTGGCTTTCCCAAGGGACTCTGGGGGGCTTACAGCATATCTAAAAACATCCAGCATTAAAAATCTCCTGATACACGGCTCAGGAGATCGAGAGGGGGAAGAAAGAGAAGGCAGGAAGGGTAACCATGTCAGACCACTAACTCCTCGAAATACAAATGTCTTCCGGATAGATTGCCCATAAACTCCACCCCTTGGTCCAACACGGTTACCTCTTCCATGCTTAGCTAATCTGTTTCTCTTTCCCTCTCTGAGGAAAAAAACCTGTACCTTTTCCCCGTACAAATGTTTAACTTTAACATATAAAACACACACTAATATAAGCAACATCAGAATACCAAAAACCAGTATAATCACAGGGTGCCAAGCCAAATTTAAAATGTTGGTCATGGTAGGGCTCCAGCCTGAAAAGATGTCCCACAAATGGATTTTTCATTCTCTCTGCAAGAGGAGAGAAGTGAAAGGCAGTGCTACATCTGGCGCAGTCATTAGGGAGGTGCAATTCAGGGATTAAACAACAAAAAAGAGGAAGGGATCCTAGCAACCAGAAAGGGTGCTCTGCCTGAAAAGCAGCAAGGAGCTGGCTGCTCCGTCTTGTCCTGCTTCTGCTGCTGGTTTTGGGTTTGCTGGAGAAATATCAAATACTCTTATATACAACCCTTTATCCCCCTGCTTCTCCCCCCCCCTTTCCTTCAGAAATGCAGTGGCAAAGGTCTAAATAAAAACCCCAGGATGAAGCGCAAACCTCAACCCCTCAGGCCGTGTGTCTTAACTAAGTTTTAGAGTCAGTGGAAATATTTGCTACTTCAATGGTACTATTTTTCTAATATAGAATTACAGGGTTTTGCACAGTTTCTGGCCTTTTCTACACCAAGATTGATTTATTCCTCCTTTATTATATTTATTCCTCTCACCATAACAGGTTTCCAAACAAATAAACAACTTTTAACCAAGGGGAAGCAACCAGAATGATTGGCAACTCAAACTAGAGCAAACTAAAGCAAAATCCTCCGTTTTTAAAACCACATCTTAAGCCAGCCTATGGGACCAAACAATTAATTTGGCTCAGGGCACAGGCAGCCGAGTGGGACATACGATAGATGTAGATGAACACATCTAGGTCACATTAAGAAACTTGATCACACAGTGCTGAGGAAATGGGACTAGCCAGTGAGGCAAAAATGGAGGAGAAATTGGAATATTAACTCCTCCCCCCCAAAAATCTGGGGCAAACTGGTGGAGACTCTAGCAGTGGGGAAGCTACAAGAATTATTGGAAAACACAGATAATTAAATGCATTCCCATCTGGGTTGAATCCTGGCCATGGGGGCTCAATCCACCCAATATTGAGGGGGCCAACATCCCCCGTCGGGTTGCTGTTATGGGGAAGCAAATGACAGCCACCATCAGCTGTAAGAGACACATGCCATAGGTAGCTGAGCGGGACATGTGATAGATGTGGACGGACACATCTCGGTCACATCGAGAGATATAACTTCACAGAAAAGTGGGACTGGCAAGGGAAATGGCCCACTAGTCGTGGATGAGGGAGAGGAATGGGAAGTTCAGATGTGTAAATCAGATTCTGCAGTTTGATTGCACCCAAATGGCAGAACATTCAGAGTGCCAAGTAAGGCAAGTAAGCCCTAACAGAATAATCAGGAAAAACAAAGCAATAATCACCACATCTGAATACAGTCTATGGCACAAAACCATTCAATTCTTCATGCCCCTGCTATTTGCAGAATCTACTGATCCCAGGAGAGCGAAATCTCTGCTGAGGACTTCTTGCCTCAGTTGGTCGGAATCACCCGCTGCAGGTACAAGGCAGGGCACAATGACCAGACCTCCTGGCCACCCAGGGCTTTAAAAGCCCCCTCAGTATTTCTAAATAGTCTGCAACACTGTCAACTTGAATGTGCTGGACATCTGTGGTTTTCTGCCTCTCCCCACATTCTTTTACTCCCACTTTCCTCCCCCATATCCTAAAACTTTCCTCTTCATAGCTGCTGCTCAAGTACTATCTTTCCTTTTAAAATAAAAAAATGCAGGTTTCTCCACAGTTTCTGTACATACATCAGCAATATGTATGCTTCAGCCCCTTTCCTGCTCCAAAATGGATTCCTTCCAAACTTGTCATCAAGTGGTACAGCCACACAGTTCACACCCTGCCCTTAATGAACCTTTCAGTTACTGCACACACTCCAAATTTGCGGAGGATGCACCTGTGTTATTCGCAGCCAGGTATTCCTAAACCCCTCAACACAAGTGTCCTTTCTGTTTTTCTGCACCCAGATTCAATCCCTTGCCAACACCTGACCAGAAGGTGCAGCCACACAACTCAGACCTTATATAAACCATGGATAAAATATAAATATCTCCTGGAACCTACAACCCCTTGGTGCATTTTACCCATCGAAGCCTTTGGCGATAAGAAGAAAAACATAAAGGGAAATTGGGCAAAATATAAAATGTTATTAGAGGGGGAAATTAATAAATTAAAAGGAAAGGACTTTGACATATATATTTGAAAGGCTGGCTCCAATACTTCCAACTGAATGAAAGACAAGGAAAATAGGGCTTGCTGGAGAAATATCAAAACTAAAGGGAACTCTAATCGAGCCTAAAGGAAAATATCTATCTAAAATGTATAATCTCCTCCACAATTCACACCCTGCCATCAAAGAACACATAGGGACAGAGGAAGCTAAAAGGACAGGCCACACAACAAGCCAGTGACTTCTGTCTTGCAGGTAGATTTTTCGGATGACCCAGACCTTTTCTCAAAAGGGGGGGGGGGAGAGGAAGAACCGCTGGAATATTGAGATGAAAAGGAGGAGGAAGAAGAGGAGTACGACAAGATTGGTAACCACAGAATGCTTTCCATTATTGAAGTTACAAGAGATGCATTCTGACAAAATGAAAAGCTTATTACAAATGAGAAGACATTCTGTTGTCTCCATAATGAGGACCAAATGGCTGTGTAGAAATTGTCTTGTGGAATCAGAAAGTTTGTTGCTGATGAAGTTAAATTGGAGCAGATGATAAAGGAACGAATGTTCAATGCTGCAAATTGAAAGTAGGCATGCCAAACTTATTGGAAGCTGTATGGCTGTACAAGCTGCATATGAACGGATTTTCTGTATTCCAGGCTTTTTCTATGATTTTGCAAACTTAACATATTCTCAGTATGTTTGGCACTTTTGTATATCAAAATTGATACTGCTGGGAGGGGATTGCAGATGACTAAAGGACCAATTGACTGGAAGGGTTTCCCTTCAAAATGATGGTGGTAGCGGTAATAATAAAAGAATTGTGGTACAAAAAAAATAATTAAAATATTTTTAAAAAGTTTATAGTGTGAGTGTTCACCTCTGTTGGTGCCTTGTTCAATGGTCTGAAACTGCTGCAACTGGCTACAGTCAGTGAAAATCTTTGGTACTGCAATTGTACTATTGATCTTTTTAAAATATAAAATTGCAGGTTGTCCCACAGTTTCTGTACGTACATCAGCTATATGTACACTCCTCCCTCTTTCTACGCCAGGATTGTCTTACAAACACGCCATCAGGTGGTATAGCCACACAACTCAAACCCTGCTATTAAAGAACTCCTCTCAAGAAACCTCCGAAGTGGTCCGCAAGTATTTCACTGAACTGCCAGAGCCCACTTTTGGAACTGGCCACCTCCAGGAAGTGTGCAATTCCAGAAAGGCAATCAACCCAGTGTGATCCTGCAGCAGCTCCTATGCAGCCGTCTGCTGTCACTTGGATCAGAGACAAGACAACATACAAGAAAAGGTGTTTGCAACTGAGAACCTTGGCTGGAACATGCCAGGTGTGTGTGGTTGTCTGTCTTCCCAGGCTCCTTATGCTCCCCATTTACTCCTCCTTGCCCTACAACCCTCATCATAACACGTTTCCAAACAAATAAATAACTTTTAACCAAGAGGAAGGAACCAGAATGATTGGCAACTCTAACTAGAGCAAACTAGAGCAAAATCCACAGGTTTTTTAAAACCAAATCTTAAGCCAGCCTATGGGACCAAACAATTATTTTGGCTCACAGTGCAGGTAGCCGAGTGGGACATACAACAGATGTAGATGAACACATCTACATGAACATATTACAGGGTTTTGCAGTGTCTTGGGGGTTTTTCTACACCAAGATTGATTTATCCCTCCTTTATTATATTTATTTCTCTCACCATAACAGGTTTCCAAACACATAAACAACTTTTAACCAAGGGGAAGCAACCAGAATGATTGGCAACTCTAACTAGAGCAAACTAGAGCAAAATCCTCAGTTTTTTAAACCACATCTTAAGCCAGCCTATGGGACCAGACAATTAATTTGGCTCAGGGTTCAGGTAGCCGAGTGGGACATACGACAGATGTAGATGAACACATCTAGGTCACATTGAGAAACCTGGCCACACAGTGCCAAGGAAATGAGACTAGCCAGCGAGGCAAAGATGGAGGAGAAATTGGAATGTTAATTACTCCCCCCCCAAAAAAAATCTGGGGCAAACTGGTGGAGACGATAGCGGCGGGGAAGCTATGTAGAAAATCTTATTTTTCATAAGCCCCCGATTTTCCCCCAGCTTTGGCTTTCTGTAAATTTAATTACCCAAGGTGTATTTCTACATAGATAGCAGGAGACCAAACACTGGAAAGAAAATACAGTCTTGAAGAGACTAGTGAATTGTGATGATTATGTTGGATTTCTATTTCTTTTGTTGAGTCAGAGTACTACAATCAAGTGTTAGCATATAACTGAGGATGCTTCTAGATTCCATGTTCTGTTTTCTGTGAAGCTCATTGTTTTTAACATTGTTTTGCTGTGTTGTGTTTCATGATGGGCGTAAAGCCGAATAAACATTTGTTGTTGTTGTTTTAACACAATGTGACAATTCAGGTAAAAACTAAAAAAAATTCCTTCCAGTAGCACCTTAAAGACCAACTAAGTTAGTTCTTGGTATGAGCTTTCGTGTACATGCACACTTCTTCAGATACACACACGTGTATGCACACGAAAGCTCATACCAAGAACTAACTTAGTTGGTCTTTAAGGTGCTACTGGAAGGAATTTTGTTTTGTTTTGACTATGGCAGACCAACACGGCTACCTATCTGTAACAGGTAAAAACTGTTAACCTTATTGTTTTTTTCTGGTGCTGTCAGAGTGTATGCTTTTGCACATTTGAAGTGCAGTCTGAAAGCAAAGTATGTATATAATAAATTACCCTCCCCTCTCCAAATCTGGGGAAAACTGGTGGAGACGATAGCGGTGGGGAAGCTACAAGAATTATTGTTGGGTTGTTGCTATGGGGAAGCAAATGACAGCCACAATCAGCTGTAAGAGACGCATGCCATAGGTAGCCGAGCGGGACATGTGACAGATGTGGAAGGACACATCTCGGTCACATCGAGAGATATAACTTCACAGAGAAGTGGGACTGGCAAGGGAAATGGCCCGCTAGTCATGAATGAGGTAGAAGAATGGGAAGTTCAGATGTGTAGTTCAGATTCTGCAGTTTGATTGCACCCAAATGGCAAAACATTCAGAGTGCTCCTTGCAGGCTTGTCTTAAACTTTAATACCAGGGAGCTCCAACAATTTGTGCCATATGACCAAGTAAGGCATCTTTCCAACTGCAGCAGCCCCGTTTACTGTATTGTTTCTGTTCGAATGAGAGGGGGTGTTAGGAAAACGTTCTTTAAGAAACAGATAAAAGTTCCTGGAAGCTTTAAAATGGGTTCCAGAATTTTCTTTAGTGCCTAGGAGTGGCACTCTCAGATTGATTGGTGTCCACTGGAGGTGCAAATAAAGGGAGGAAGTTGCAGGCTGCAATGTCCGTACAAGGAAAGCACACTCGCACCAAACACACACAACACACAAGACAATGTGCGCTGCCAATGGAAGTAAGACAATGTGTGCTGCTGATACTGTGAGTTTTGCTGTGTCAGGATTGTTAAGTACTGGACTGAGATTATTCTGTGCTGGATATATAAAGAAGGAATATAACTTTTCATTGTCGCATTTAACTTGTCTTAAAAGGTGGAGAGAGAAATCTAGTATTTGGACTTAGCAAAAAAAGAAAAGATAAGAAATGGGGGGTGGGGGAAAGAGCAAACCCTAGCAACGGAAAATTGTGCATGTCCTGCAACTTTGTATAACAATAGCTTAAAAAGGAATAAGTGGTTTATTAATAAATAAAGAAAAAAGAATATTTTTTCTTTACCTTCTGGTAGGAAACCATTCTAATATTCTCTGTGTAAAAAGTCTCTGCATTATATTGTAATTTGATTTTTTTGTAATTAAGACAAAAACCTCATGCACTCTGCAAAACAAGACCAAGAAAGAATTTAAACAGCTTCTTCCTGCTGCTCTCATTCACTGTGTTGAGTGTTGTGAGTGTGGTGGCTTGCATTGCCTTGGTCCGCCTCTCAGGGACCATCCAGTAGAGGGTGGGAAAAGCCATTCCTTGGACAGTTCTTCATTCAGTGGGACTTGAAAATAAAGACATTTTTCACATCCAAAAAAACAGAATTTTCATTCTGTCTGCAAAAGGAGATAAAGATGCAGTGCTTCATCAGGCACAATCATTAGAGAGGTTCATTCCGGGATTAATTAACAAAAAAGAAGATGGGATTCTAACAGCCAAAAAGGCTGCATCATACTATTGTTTGACTCGTGTTTCGCAACCCTTTCTCGTGCCTGTCCCTCTCTGAAAAGCTTAGTACAAAATATTGAAAAGCTTAGTACTAAAAAGAAAAGCTTAGTACTTGGCAAAAGTCCCAAGTTAAACCCAGGGGTGAATTGCAAACCTCAACCCCTCGAGTCAAGTTCATTGCTGATGGCCCAGCCGAGGGGAATGGAGCTTTCGCCTGGCCAAGCCGTTGAGTAGGTTCTGGGTCGTACCCAGGGAGGATTCCTATGTCGGGAAAAGTATCCCTGAGTGGGTCACTCCATTGTTGCAGCCCCGCAGACTAGACGGGAGGAGTATGACTACAAGGGACCACCGCAATGAACAAGGGAGGTTCGGGAAGAGGACAACTATCGAGAGCCGGAGCGCCCACCCCAGGAAAGTCGCTGACCAACGATGTATCGACCGCCTAGCGCAGCCCAGATATACTCGCCAGGAAGGTCTTGGGAGCCCCGCGGGCCAGTTCAACAGTACGAGGAAGAGGAGGGGTAAGAGCAGCATCCCAGACCCTCTTACAGGTATGAAGGGCAGGAACCTCAGCGCCTGGAAGGACAAGCCCCGAGTTATCGCCCTGCCCCAAGGTACAGCTATGACCAAGAGGCACGAGATGTGGTTCCAGTGCGCGTTTCTCGTGAGTTTACCCTGAGGGATTTTGACTTACCTATTTTCCCTGCGTATAAACCCCCCATGGATTTCCTGAGCTATCTGACTTTATTCGAACTAACCTGCTGGGAGTCCCCTGAAGACTGTATATGTCTTTTCTGAGGGCATTGATTAGTGGGGAATTGGCGGATCTCGTGGGCCATCTTCCTTTGTCCCATGCGCTAGACTATGAACGGTATAAACGCCTTGCTTTGCAAAGATATGCACTGTATGCGGAAACCTACACACGCGCTTTCCAGAAGGTTGATAAAACTGCTTCTTCTGAGTCTACCATTGGCAGCTGCGAAGGTGGCGCAAAATTTCAACTTTTGGCTGTCTGCAAGGAGGTAGATACATTTGAGGGACTGAGGCAGTTGGTGATTAAAGAACAGTTTCTTTTTGGGGCTATTATCCTGCCCAACCCTGCTGTAGATCACCTCATGAAATCTTTCAGCCTAATATCTAATGACATCCCCAAAGGCAAGAAAAATCTATTCCACAACAGCAGCTGCCAGAATATCCCATCACTATTAGAATGGCAAAAAAACTAGTTTGTAGAAATGGCAAAATTGAAAGCAATTATTAGAGGCCACTCAAATCAGAGAATAATTAGTAAGTGGGATGGAGTGAAGGAATACATGAAAAAATATGGTTCCGGAATTGAAATATTAATAGAGAATGTTTAAAACATGCAGGGTAAGCAAGAAAATAATAGTAGAAGCAATTGAATAATTATTAAATTATAACAACGCAACAAGATGGAAGAAGTAAAATATTGAGATCATACATTGGTGAAGGGGAGTGGGGGGTATATGGGAACCTATAATATCATTTATAATATAATCTGTTAATTGTGTTGTATATACATAGAGCAAAGCAAGCCAAGAGCAATTAGATATATTTTAATTTAGGTAATCTATGTAATAGGCTTGTGTTAGAAATGAGTATGGATTTTGAATTTGATGTTTGTAATATTTTCTGGATTTGAAATAAAAATTAAAAAAAGGAAAAAGAAACCATTTGCAGCCTCTGGAATCAGCCAGCAAGAGATCCACAAGAGCCAGATTCTGGACTTGAAGAATCCCAAGCACATTTATCTGGGTTTTTCATTCTCTCTGCAAGAGGAGAGAAGTGAAAGGCAGTGCTACATCAGGCACAGTCATTAGGGAGGTGCATTCAGGGATTAATTAACAAAAAAGAGGAGGTGATCCTAACAGCCAGAAAGGGTGCTCTGCTTGGAAAGCAGAAAAGAGATGGCTGCTCCGTCCATTCCTCCTCCTCCTCCTTCTTCTTCTTCTGCTGCTGCTAATGGAGGCCTGGAACAATGCTTCGTCATGGCTGCCATGACGCCACATTTACCCCGTCCTCCCTGCTCTGCTGGTCCACGTGGCCATTTGCAGAGGGGTGGTTTCCGCAGCCCCCCACCATCCCACCCCCTTTCCTCTATGCTAGGTAAATAGAATTACAGGATTTCCTGTTTTCCTCTTCATGCCTGCTGCTCAAGTACTATCTTTCCTTTTCAAATAAAAAATTGCAGGTTTCTCCACAGTTTGTTTACATACATCAGCAGTATGTATGCTTCAGCCTTTCCTACACCAATATGTATTCCGTTCCAAACATGCCTTCAGGTGGTACAGCCACACAGTTCACACCCTGCCTTTAATGAACTTTTTAGTTACTGCACACACTCCAAATTTGTGGAGGATGCACCTGTGTTATTCGCAGCCAGGTATTCCTAAACCCCTCAACACAAGTGTTGCTAGAGAAATATCAAAACTAAAGGGAACTCTAACCCAGCCTAAAGGAAAATATCTATCTAAAATGTATAATCTCCTCCACAATTCACACCCAGCCATCAAAGAACTTTTGTCTCACTTAAAGCGCTCAACCTTTTCTGAGGATGAACACCTCAGAACACATAGGGACAGAGAAAGCTAAAAGGACAGGCCGCACAACAAGCCAGTGACTTCTGTCTTGCAGGTAAATTTGCATCAAAGCTTTTCTTCTCGGAATTATTTAATCAGAAATCTCTTTTAACTTTCTTTAAAAAAAAAAAAAGAAATGAGGGAAGATTTAATTATTATTTTTTAATTAATGTTGGGGTGTGGAGGGGAAATAAACAGCACGGAAAGATTTCTTTTTCTTCTTCGTCTTCTCCCAGAGATCACAATTTAAATCTGTTTGGAATACATTGGATTCTGGTGGCCAAGCAAGATGCAGAAGAGACTGGCAGCAGGTGCTACGAGGGAGGTCAGTAGCTAATTATAAATAAACTCAATCTGTCCCTGCTGAAGGAGTCTTGCCCCCGTCCCCCCTCTGAGCACCTGACAGTCGTTAAAATAATGAAGGGTATACAATAATGAAGCCTTAATTAAAATATCTTGAACAATATCCATATTTATATTTTTTTAAAGCTACAAGATAGAATTCTGTAAAGACTGCTTCTGAGAAATGGGATCGTGAGACCTGGCACACATAACTACCATACAGGGGGTGCAGCTGACTTGGTCGTGGTTGTTTTTTTTAGCTTGGCTGCCCAGCCAATCTTTGTGATACTGCAAGCCTTTCTCAGGCTTTGCCGTGCCATGGAGAAGAAAGGTTTGGAATGCCAACCAATATGCACATTATACCTTGCGGCACAAAGGTAGCCATTGCTTAGATACATCTCCACGTTGCTCTTTGTGGCTTACATTTTGTGTGAGTCACTTGTAAGTGCTCCAGGCTTCACACTTGATCAATTCTGTACTGCCCTTACAAATGTTGATTTCTAGCGCTTTTTTAGACTAAGAAATCATGGGGTGAGTTGGTTTCATCAAGGGACTACAATATTAGATGTTTAGAAAGTGCAAAAAGAAAGTGTTTGCAACTGTGATTGTAATATTCATCTTTTTAAAATATAAACATTGCAAGTTTGGGCACGCTTACTTAGTTTGGGCACAGCAGCTATATGTAATAAATCATCATCTTTATCTAAAAGCATCCAGCATTAAAAATCTCCTGATACACGGCTCAGGAGGTAGAGAGGGAGAAGGAAGAGAAGGCAGGAAGGGTAACCATGTCAGACCACTAACTCCTCGAAATACAAATGTCTTCCAGATAGATTGCCCATAAACTCCACCCTTGGTCCAACACGGTTACCTCTTCCATGCTTTGCTAATCTGTTCCTCTTTCTCTCTCTGAGGAAAAAAACCTATACCTTTTTCCCATACAAATGTTTAACTTTAACATATAAAATGCACACTAATATAGGTAACATCAAAATACCAAAAACCAGTATAATCACAGGGTGCCAAGCCAAATTTAAAATGTTGGTCATGGTAGGGCTCTATCCTGAAAAGATGTCCCACCAATGACGTGTGGTTCAATCCTGAATATCCTGAGTAACTCTTCTTAGCTTGGCTTGTTTTACTACGGCAATATTAGTACTTTGCATTATGACACATTCCAAGTTTTTCCGTAATCTTCATGTGCTTTCTCACTCCATTTCTCCAAGCAGACTGAATCCCTCGCAAAGACCCCATCGGATACCTGCAGCCACACAACTCAAACCCTGCCAGCACTGAACTTTTCAGTTACTTCAATCACTCCACATTTGCCGAGGGTGCGTTTGCATTCCTCTCAGCCTGGAATGCCTCCTTCAGGAGGTACAATGAAACCATTTGCAGCCCCTGGAATCAGCCAGCAAGGGATCCACGAGAGCCAGATTCTGGACTTGAAGAATTCCAAGCACATTTATCTGGGTTTTTCATTCTGGCCAAAATTATGCCAATAACCTTAAACTAAATTTGGCATCAATTGTGTATTTATTTGGGGAGGTCTTGGGGGTCTTAACATGCAAAACACCAAAATCAGCCATGGAAATCTTGCAACACGTCATAGATTCCATAGGTCCTCTCCAGTTGTAAAGAAGATAGAAGAAGAGAGAGAGAAAAGACCCTGACTGGGGAAAGGATCAGAAAATATCTGCTACTGCAAAGGTAGCATTTTTGTTTTTAAAATATATACATGGGGCTTTTTTGCAAAGAGAAGCATTTTCTGCGTGCACACAATAGAAAATCAACCAGGCTGGCAAGCAAGGGGCAGTATCTCGAGGTTGCTTGCTTGCTTCTCCCGCCTTAAGGAAGGAAATCTTGCCCTTCTGCAAATCCCTGCTGGTTTCTCCTCCTTCGTGGCCATGAACGGAATCAGCCCCGTCAGATCAGTCAGGATCTGCTAGGAAGCAAGCTGTGTGCTGCCTCTCTAATCAGAGCCTCACCATCACCCAGGGAACGAACAACAGAACGAAGCCCCTCGGCCAGTGACTCCTGCTGCACAGGCCTTCAATAAAATGCAATGAGTCTTGCCAAAAAAAGAAAACCAGAGCCCGGCTCAGGAGGAGCCCAAGACCCTCCTTTACAACATGAATGACTGCTACTCCAAGCTGCGCAAGCAGGTGCCCAGGATCCCGCAAGGCCCCAAAGTCAGCCAAGTGGAAATCTTGCAGCACGTCATCGACTATATCTTTGACCTGCAGATCGTGCTAGAGGAACAGGCGAAGAAGGGGCAAGATCCGCCCACAGCTGAGACTTCCCTACTCTCTTTAAAAGTTGCAGAGCGGGCATCCGAACTTTGCTCAAAAGAGGAGAGGAATCTCTGCCACTAACTTCTTAAAACAGACTGCAAGTGGGGAATCCTGGCATTTGGTTCCCTCCAATGAGACAGGAGATAGAAGAGAGACATGAACAGGGGAAAGGATCAGATGTTTTAACCCCGTGCATCCAGTAATGGAGAGACCTCCACCATTCTCTTCCAGATAAACTGTAGAACATGGGTCTGGCCAGGCAGTTTCAGATGCCTTGACTGGCCTTCCAGAAACAACTTTGTGCCCTCAATCTGTTATTCTCTTCCAACGGCCTGAAAACAAAATTTGCAGGCCAGGGAGTGGGGGTGTTGAAAGCAAGCCCACTTTTCACTAACTATCATATGGCTGTATTAAACAAGAAGAAACTTTGCAGAAGAAGAAATTTTGTGGTGTTTGTGTGTCAGACTGGGCAGATAATTATTATTATAATTATTGTTATTAAAGCTCTGAACACTCAGATTCTTCATGCTATTTTACTGGTCATGAGATTTCTTACTGAAATCACACACTTCCAACAATGCAGCAACTTGTGACAAATGTGGACAGATCTGTCATTTGCTCAGAAAAAAGGGGCAACAAAAAACTCCAACAACTTTGCATATATGCAGCTTGTATGCATATTTTGGATTATAGTTTTTTAACATAATTTTTTTGGGGTGAAGGGGACTTTCAAGAACATGAAAACTGAGGTGTCTTAGGGCTGTTTTGCCTCATGGTTTTTGTTGCTCAACTCTAATAGAAAGAACACACATGTATCCTTTTTTGTCAGGAAGGTTGATTTCTTCATCCATAAATTCTACTTCCTTTGGTGTGTGTGTTTTTTAAAAAAACTTTTCATAAAAGCTTTTTGCATAATAAATCTTAAGCTGGTGTTTCTTTAAAAAAACCAAATACATACACACACACACACACATATTGCAATTCCTGCTGCAGTTTCTTAACATACATCAGCAGAGTTTATGCTTCAAGAGGAGAGAAGTCAACAGCATGGCTTCATCAGGCACAGTCATTAGGAAGGTTCATTTAGGGATTAATTAACAAAAAAGAGGAGGGGGTCCTAACAGCCAGAGAGGGCGCTCTGCTTGGAAAGCAGCAAAGCTGTATGTACTCATCACTCCTTTTCTGCACCAAGATAAAATCCCTTTTCGAAAAGCCCTTAGATTGGCTAGCCATTAAGGGGTTACTTAGATTGAGATGTTGCTTCTCCAAAGATACACCCTTATGCTGCTTGGCCCCTTCAACAGCACAGTTTAGGAGTTCAACTGCCTCTCCCCAATGGATGACTTTGTGGACACCCTCAAGTTTCTGGTGTGGATGTGGCTGTTCACCTGCGTTTGTGTCTTATTCAAAGGCTCTGATTTCACCTCTTCAGTATTCCCCTTATTTATGAAAAGCACCAGGTTAGAAGTGACCATTCTAGTGAAACTGCATCGCAAAAAGGCATTGGCAAATGTCCTTTTCAGCACTTTTCTGCACAAAAATCGATTCCCTTGTAAACATGCAATCAGGTTGTATAGCCACACTGTTCACACCCTTCCTATCAGCCAGGAATGCCTCCTTCAGGAGTTACAATGACACCATTTGCAGCCCCTGGAATCAGCCAGCAAGGGATCCACGAGAGCCAGATTCTGGACTTGAAGAATTCCAAGCACATTTATCTGGATTTTTCATTCTGGCCAAAATTATGCCAATAACCGTAAACTAAATTTGGCATCAATTCGTCATGGATGCCATGGGGCCACATTCACCCCGTCCTCCCTGCTCTGCTGGTCCACGTGGCCATTTGCATAGGGGTGGTTTCCGCAGCCCCCACCATCCCACCCCCCTTCCTCTATGCTAGGTAAATAGAATTACAGGATTTCCCACAGATTCTGTACAGACATCAGCTACATGAACGCTTCAGCCTTCTTCTATAGCAAGATGGATTCACGCCATCAAGTGCTACAGGCATACAACGCAAACCCTGTGATTCAAGAGCTTTTCAATTACTTAAACGGCTCCACATTTGCCACGGCGGCAGCAACACTGTCAACCTGAATGTGCTGGACAGTCTATCTTGGTCGCCCTGATGGATGACCTTGCAGACAGGTGCCTATGAAAAACTAAGGGTTATGAGAATTGGAGGCAGTGTATCTTTACTTACTTGCTTCCATTTTAAGGGGGGAAGAGAAGCATGCATGTGTGAAAAACAATGTTGTCCAATGAAATTTGATATTGTGTCACACCAGGCCCACAGATTTTTCAAGAAAAATTCAATGGTGCATTACTGGGCTATCAGACCGTGTGTAGTTCAGATTCTGCAGTTTGATTGCACCCAAAGGACAGAAGATGCGGACTGCTCAGTGTCAGAGCTGGCCCACGCCTCCTTGCAGGCATGTCTTAAGATTTAAGAGCATGGGCCTCAAACCATTTGTGCCATATAACCAAGTAAGGCATCTTTCCAACTGCAGCAGCCCCATTTCCGTTGTAAAAGATGGAAAAAAACACAGTTCCATGGAACAACAGGTAATGTAGTGTGAAAGAAACATTGGGGGGGGGGGCAGAAGCCCTAACAGAATAATCAGGAACACCTAAACAATAATCGCCACATCTAAATACAGCCTATGGCACAAAACCATTCAATTCTTCATGCCCCTGCTATTTACAGAATCTACTGATCCCAGCAGAGCTAAATCTCTGCTGAGGACCTATTGCCTCAGTTGGTCAGAATCACTGTCTGCAGGTACAAGGCAGGGCACACTGACCAGACCTCCTGGCCACCCAGGGCTTTAAAAGCCCCCTCAGTATTTCTAGACAGGGTCTCAGTTCCCCCAATATTCGGGGGCCCGGCATCCCCCACTGCTGGGCTGTTGCTGTGGGGCCGCAAATGACGGTCACCAGCAGCTGTGGGAAGCCCAGGGCCCTGTTAGCAGCAAGGGACATGCAACAAATATAAATGGCTGCGCCTGGTAGATGAGGCGAAGATGGATGAGAGCGAAGGGGAAACATTTGATTATATCTATTTCCATACTGCAGGGCATCAGGTTTCCAAACAAATAAACAATTTTTAACCAAGAGGAAGGAATGATAGCCAACTAGAGCAAAATCTTTAGTTTTTTCATCACATCTTAAGGCAGCCTATGGGACAAAACAATAAATTTTGTGCTGGGCACAAGTAGCCGAGTGGGACGCATTTCGGTCACATTGAGGAATTTGACCAAACAGTGACAAGGAAATGGGACTGGCTAGCAAGGCAAAATGGAGGAGAAATTGGAATGTTAATTACCCCCCCCCCCATTTGGGACAAACTGGTGGAGGCGATAGTGATGGGGCAGCTACAATAATTTTGGGGAAAATGAGTTTGCAAAACAACTAAGAGAACAAAGTAAAATATTTAGGACAAGCAAATAACTGGAGAACCAGTGATGGAAGTTTTTTGTTAAGAGAAAGAAAGACAAACATTGAAAGCAACAACAGAATGAGAGGGGGTGTTAGGAAAACATTCTTTAAGAAACAGATAAAAGTTCCCGGAAGCTTTAAAAAGGGTTCCAGAATTTTCTTTAGTGCATAGGAGTGGAACTCTAGGATTGATTGGTGTCCACTGGAGGTCCAAACAAAGAGAAGTTGCAGGCTGCAATGTCCATAGAAGGAAAGCACACTCACACCCAACACACACATACAAAGTATCAGCACACACGCTGACAAGGTTGGAAGTAAGACAATGTGTGCAGCTGAAACTGTGAGTTTTGCTGTGTCAGGATTGTAAATTACTAGACTGAGATTATACTGTGCTGGAGATACAAAGAAGGAATTTAAATTTGCAGTATCACATTTAACTTGCCTTAAAAGGTGGAGAGAGAAATCTAGTATTTGCACTTACAAAAAAATAAAAGATAAGAAAAGGAGGGTGGGGGAAAGAGAAAACCCTATCGAGTGAAAATTGTGTACGTCCTGCAACTTTGTATAACAATAGCTTAAAAACGAATAAGTGGTTTATTAATGAAGAAAAGAAAAAATCATTTTTTTCCTTTACCTTCTGTTAGGAAACCATTTTAATATTCTGTGTGTAAAAAGTCTCTGTATTACATTGTAATTTGATTATTTTGTAATTAAGACAAGAACCTTGTGCACTCTCAGAAAAAAGAACAAAAAGGAATTTAATCAGTAGTGGATTAGGGTGCGCATGAGTGGCAGGGGCTCCTGAGACCTCTAGTCGTCTTTCGAATGGACAATGTTGAAACAGAGCTTTATCAAAAATGAATGCTGGTCTGTATGATCCCTATCGATAGTTGTTATGATTTCTTCATTCCGTGGGGCTTGAATATAAAGTTCACTGGAAGACCGTCAGGTCAAGATGATGGAGTTCGAAGACATAATCTGGACTCAGCGTGACGAACTGTTTCAAAAGGATTGGAACAAATTTATATTTTTGGGGACCACCAGGGGGCGCGTTGGAAGATGGCCAACAATAACATCTCTCTGACCCACACGAGGTAGTTTAGGGGCTGCTATGGGAAGTAGGCAGCCTTCCCTTCCCACCAGGATGTGGTGGGACCCTGTCTTGCCAGCGGTGTTCATAATGCACCCCCTGATCCGAGAGATGGGGGTGCAGAACACTTGGCACAAGCCCTCGGTGAGGTCAGCTCTTCCTGACGCCGATTCCGATTAGCGCGTGCTGGTTGCTTCAGTGTGGATTTATAATTGGAAACAGATGATTGGAAATGAACGTGAAGCACATATATCAAGCAATGCTCGACAGATAAGGCTGCTGAATAATGGATCTCTGCGACTGAGAGCGACGGATGGATAAGTAAATCTTTTGATATGTCATCACCAAGAGATTGTATGTTTGGAACGAAGGGGGGTGGAGGAAAAACTCTTTTTTTCTTTATATGATGTGATAAAAATAATCCTCCACTCCAGAAAGAAACAAGATCGTTGCGGGTTTTTTTAAGAAGCATAAGCAGAAGTTTAAGAGCTGTGTGGGAGATGGAAAAAAGATCGGTGGACGCTGAGGAATTTTTATGACACAGTTAAAAAATGGTGTCTCGCCAAGACAGGCTGCAGGAGAAAAGAGAAAGATGGGGGAGGAGAATCAGGAATGCTGGAAGGAGAAGGAGTACGAAACTGAAGTTTGACCTGACAGAGCCCCCTGATCTACTTGATTTATTCGGCTAGCCTGGGAAAATAAAGGACAATGAAGATTAATTTTGTCTACGGAGGTGTCGAACAGGGCTGTCCTGGACTAAACCCACAGTTATTTTTCACATCCAAAAAAACAACAACAAAGAAAAAGAAAAACATTTGGATTTTCATTCGGTCTGCAAAAGGAGAGAAGAAAGATGCAGTGCTTTATCAGGCACAATCATTAGAGAGGTTCATTCAGGGATTAATTAACAAAAAAAGAAGAGGGGATTCTAACAGAAAAAAGGCTGCATCATACTATTGTTTGACTCGTGTTTCACAACCCTTTCGTGTGCCTGTCCCTCTCTGAAAAGCTTAGTACAAGAAATTGAAAAGCTTAGTACTATGGGCTCCTGACCTCGCTGAGGTCCATAGACTATGCTGCCAACCACAGGGCAGACGATTTCCGCAAGCTGAACAAGGAGAGGGAATTCCACTATTCTGTCATCCATGCTGTCAAAGAGGGGCAATGTGGCAGAAAACTACATAGGCTGCCGCCCAGTGAGGTGCAACTCAAAGCCTAGACAGCGGATCAGCAAGAGCCTCATAAACCTCAGAGACTTTGCACTGTATTGCTTCTGAGAAATAGGATTGTGAGAGCTGGCACACATAATTGCCATACAGGAGGTGCTGCTGGCTTGGTGGTGGTGGTTTTTTTAACTTGGCTGCCCAGCCATCTTTGTGATACTGCAAGTGTTTCTTAGACTTTGCCATGCCATGGGGAAGAATGGTTTGGAATGCCAACCAATATGCACATTATACCTTGAGGCACAAAGGTAGCCATCTCATGGAAACACCTTCACGTTGCTCTTTGTGGCTTACATTTTGTGTGCGTCACCTCTAAGTGCTCCAGCCTTCACACTTGGTCAATTCTGTACTGCCCTTACATATGTTGGTTTCTAATGCTTTTTTGGTCTAAGAAATCATGGGGTGACTTGGTTTTACCAAGGGACAATAATATCAGCTGTTTAGTTTGTTTAAAAAACCGCTAGTGCCTCTCTTTTTTTGTCCCAATATAGGAGCATGGAAAAATATTTTCATTGTATGACCCTGTAGCTGATGGCCTGATAACAGATGGCTAACAAAAGACTATGACAAAGACAATGTGCAGTGACTCGTAACTTTTCCAGCAGCTATTGCCATATCTTAGGGCTCCTTTTAAAATTGTTTTTAGTGAAATCCCTGAAGTTTGTGGTGTAGATGCCTTGTTCAATGGGCTGACACTGCTGAAACAGGCTCTCATTTCTCTCTTCAGTATTCCCCTTATGAAAATCACCGGGTTGAAATTGACCATTCTTGTGAACTAAATTCCGCCCCACATCGGGGGGGGGATCGTTTTTTAAAAATATATTGAGTTGATGGCACAGTGAATGCCATCAATCCAGTGTGATCCAGGAGTAGCTCCTATACAGAATCCCGCTGTCACTTAGATCAGTGACTAGGCACCATGCAAAAAGAAAGGTTTGCAACTGTGATTGTAGTATTCACCTTTTAAAATATACACATTGCAAGTTTTTGCACAGTTTCTGTACGGACATCAGCTATATGTCTTGCTCACCTCTAAACCCACAGTTATCAGCTATATGTCCTGCTCACCTCTAAACCCACAGTTATCAGCTATATGTCCTGCTCACCCTCTAAACCTTGGTTTATTACCCCTCTTAAGGCTCCCAAACTATTTGAATTCCTTAACTTCTTTGGCTCATAGATATGCCTTTGTAAAGGCAAGATTCAACACCTTCCCATCGAACGTGCTGAGAAATAGATTCTCCAATGGACAGATATCGCTCTTATGTGATTGTAATTGTGGGGCACCGGAATCGTTGCATCACATAATTCTTGATTGTGCTTTTCACTTATCGGCCAGGAGCAAGTTTCTTGCTCAATATCTTAAGGGAATTGCCGATGATACGACTGAAGCCAAACTGAGATATCTATTAAATGATGATGACCCCCTAAGATCACTCATGGTTGCCAGATTCTTGATCAGCGTCCTATCCCTAAAAAAGAGAAACGGACTCTTGTGTGGCTCGGATAATCCCTTTAAACCATGATCTATGTTTTAGGATGTAATTAGGTGATATCACCATTTATGTCTTCTATTAATTTATGAGCAGAGGGCGATGTTTATGTTACAAATTTATTGTAATGTATGATGTTGATCTTTTGTTTTTGTTTTGCTTTGGTTCTT
The DNA here is from genome assembly GCF_964234715.1 of Podarcis melisellensis. Lineage (NCBI taxonomy): Eukaryota > Metazoa > Chordata > Lepidosauria > Squamata > Lacertidae > Podarcis > Podarcis melisellensis. The sequence goes on from NC_138547.1 coordinate 31,039,975, forward strand.
GTCTTTTTTTTTCTTTCTAAGTTTTGGCGGTTTTAAATTTGGAGGTTCAAGTACATTATGGTGGTATGGGAAACTGTCGTGTGACGGGCCAATGGCCGTAATAAAGATCAATCCAATCAGCTATATGAACAAATAAATCATCATCATCAACTTTATACCCCACCCATTTGGCTGGCTTTCCCAAGGGACTCTGGGGGGCTTACAGCATATCTAAAAACATCCAGCATTAAAAATCTCCTGATACACGGCTCAGGAGATTGAGAGGGAGAAGGAAGAGAAGGCAGGAAGGGTAACCAGGTCAGACCACTAACTCCTCGAAATACAAATGTCTTCCGGATAGATTGCCCATAAACTCCACCCCTTGGTCCAACACGGTTACCTCTTCCATGCTTAGCTAATCTGTTCCTCCTTCCCTCTGAGGAAAAAAACCTATACCTTTTCCCCATAGAAATGTTTAACTTTAACATAATGGTATAAAATACACACAAATATAAGCAACGTCAAAATACCAAATAGAAGTATAATCACAGGGTGCCAAGCCAAATTTAAAATGTTGGTCATGGTAGGGCTCTATCCTGAAAAGATGTCTTACCAATGGTGTGTGGTTCAATCCTGAATATCCTGAGTGACTCTTCTTAGCTTGGCTTGTTTTGCTACGGCAATATTAGTACTTTGCATTATGACACATTCCAAGTTTTTCCGTAATCTTTATGTACTTTCTCATTCCTTTTCTCCAAGCAAACTGAATCCCTCGCAAACACCCCATCGGATACCTGCAGCCACACAACACAAACCCTGCCAGCACTGAACTTTTCAGTTACTTCAACCACTCCACATTTGCTGAGGGTGAATTTGCATTCCTCTCAGCCAGGAATGCCTCCTTCAGGAGGTACAATGAAACCATTTGCAGCCACTGGAATCAGCCAGCAAGGGATCCACAAGAGCCAGACTCTGGACTTGAAGAATCCCAAGCACATTTATCTGGGTTTTTCATTCTGGCCAAAATTATGCCAATAACCTTAAACTAAATTTGGCATCAATTGTGTCATTATTTGGGGAGGTCTTGGGGGTCTTAACACACAAGGCACCAAAGTCAGCCGTGGAAATCTTGCAACACGTCATAGATTCCATAGCTCCTCTCCAGTTGTACAGAAGATAGAAGGAGAGAGAGAGAAAACACCTTGACTGGGAAAAGGATCAGATGTTTTAACCCCATGCATCCAGTAATGAAGAGACCTCCATCATTCACTTCCAGATAAACTGTAGAACATGGGTCTGGGCAGGCAGTTTCAGATGCCTTGACTGGTCTTCCAGAAATAACTTTCTGACCTCAATCTGTTATTCTCTTCCAACAGCCTGAAAACAAAATTTGCAGGCCAGGGAGGGGGGGCAGTGAAAGCAAGCCCACTTTTTAATAATTATCGTATTGCTGTATTAAACAAGAAGAAATTTTGCATAAGAAGAAATTTTGTGGGGTTTGTGTGAGAGACTGGGTGGATTATTATTATTTTTTTTAAAAAAAAGCTCTGAACACTCAGATTCTTCATGCTAATTTACTGGACAGGAGATTTCTTACTGAAATCACACACTTCCAACATTGCAACAGCTTGTGACAAATGTGGACTGATCTGTCGTTTGCCCAGTAATAAGGGCAACAAAAAACCCAAAAAATTTTCATATACGCAGCTTGTATGTATATTTTGGAATATAGTTTTTTAACAACATTTTTTGGGGGTGAAGGGGGGGTATATGGGAACCTATAATATCATTTATAATGTAATTTGTTAATTGTGTTGTATTTACATAGAACAAAGGTAAGCCGAGAGCAATTAGATATATTTTAATTTAAATAATCTATGTAATAGGCTTGTGTTAGAAAATGAGTATGGATTTTGAATTTGATCAGCCAGCAAGTGATCCCTAAGACTCAGATTCTGGACTTGAAGAATTCCATGCACATTTATCTGGCATTATCTGGCATTTTCATTCTCTCTGCAAGAGGAGAGAAGTGAAAGGCAGTGCTGATGCAGTCATTAGGGAGGTGCATTCAGGGATTAATTAACAAAAAAGGGGAGGGGATCCTAACAGCCAGAAAGGGTGCTCTGCTTGGAAAGCAAAGAGCTGGCTGCTTTGTCCCTTCCTCCTCCTCCTCCTCCTCCTCCTCCTCCTCCTCCTTCTTCTGTAGCTAATGGAGGCCTGAAGTAAAGCAGTCCGAGTTCTCGGCTTAATCTCCTCCGCAATTCATACCCTGCCATCAAAGAACTTTTGTCTCACTTAAAGCACTCAATCTTTTCTGAGGATGCACACCTCAGAACACGCAGGGATAGAGTAAGCTAAAAGGACAGGCCACACAACAAGGCAGTGACTTCTGTCTTGCAGGTAAATTTTTCGGATGACCCAGACCTTTTCTCAAAAAGGGGCTGGAAGAGGAAGAACCGCTGGAATATTGAGATGAAGAGGAGGAGGAAGAAGAGGAGTACGACAAGATTGGTAACCACAGAATGCTTTGCATTCTGACAAAATGAAAAGCTTAGTACAAATGAGAAGACATTCCGTTGTCTCCATAATGAGGACCAAATGGCTGTGGAGAAATTGTCTTGTGGAATCAGAAAGTTTGCTGCTGATGAAATTAAATTGGAGCAGATGATAAAGGAACGAATGGTCAATGCTGCAAATGGAAAGTAGGCATGCCAAGCGTATTCGAAGCTGTATGGCTGTACAAGCTGCATATGAATGGACTTTCTGTATTCCAGACTTTTTATATGATTTTGCGAACTTAACATATTCTCAGTGCGTTTGGCTTTTTTGTATATCAAAATTGATACTGCTGGGGGGGGGGATTGCAGATGACTAAAGGACCAATTGACTGGAAGGGTTTCCCTTCAAAATGGTGGTGGTAGTGGTAATAATAAAAGAATTGTGGTACAAAAAAATATTAAAATATTTTTTAAAAGTTTATAGTGTGGGTGTTCGCCTATGTGGGTGCCTTGTTCAATGGCCTGACACTGCTGCAACTGGCTCTGATTTCGCTCTTCACTATCCCCCTTCTTAATGAAAAGCAACAGGTGGAAATTGACAATTCTTGTGAACCAGAATCTCAGAAATGCACTGGCAAAAGTCCCAAGTTTAACCCAGGGATGAAGCGCAAACTTCAACCCCTCAAGTCAAGTTCTACAGTCAGTGCAAATATTTTGGTACTGCAATTGCACTATTGTTCTTTTTAAAATATAAAAGTGCAGCTTTTCCCACAGTTTCTGTACGTACATCAGCTATATGTACACTTCTCCCTCTTTCTACACCAGGATTGTCTTACAAACACACCATCAGGTGGTACAGCCTCGCAACTCAAACCCTGCAATTAAAGAACTCCTGTCAAGACACTTCTGAAGTGGCCTGCAAGTATTTCACTGAACTGCCAGTGCCCACTTTTGGAACACTGGCCACCTCCGGAAAGTGTGCAATTCCAGAAAGGCCATCAACCCAGTGTGATCCACCAGCAGCTCCTATGCAGCCGTCTGCTGTCACTTGGATCAGAGACAAGACAGCATACAAGAAAAGGTGTTTGCAACTGAGAACCTTGGCTGGAACATGCCAGGTGGGTGTGGTTGTCTGTCTTCCCAGGCTCCTTATGCTCCCCATTTACTCCTCCTTGCCCTACAACCCACATCATAACAGGTTTCCAAACAAATAAAAAACTTTTAACCAAGAGGAAGGAACGACAATGATTGGCAACTCAAACTAGAGCAAAATCCTCAGTTTTTAAAACCACATCTTAAGCCAGCCTATGGGACCAAACAATTAATTTGGCTCAGGGCACAGGCAGCCGAGTGGGACATACGACAGATGTAGATGAACACATCTAGGTCACACTGAGAAAACTTGACCACACAGTGATAAGGAAATGGGACTGGCCAGCGAGGCAAAGATGGAGGAGAAATTGGAATGTTAACCCCCCCCCCCAAAAAAAAATCTGGGGAAAACTGGTGGAGACAATAGCGGTGGGGAAGCTACAAGAATTATGGGAAAACACAGATAATTAAATGCATTCCCATCTGGGTTGAATCCTGGCCATGGGGGCTCAATCCCCCCAATATTGAGGGGGCCAACATCCCCTGTTGGGTTGTTGTTATGGGGAAGCAAATGACAGCCACCATCAGCTGCAAGAGACACGCCCCATAGGTAGCCCAGTGGGACATGCGACAGATGCGGAAGGACACATCTTGGTCACATGGAGAGATATAACTTCACAGAGAAGTGGGACTGGCAAGGGAAATGGCCCGATAGTTGTAGATGAGGGAGAGGAATGGGAAACATTCAATGTATCCATCTGTAGATCATTTGCATACTGCAGGGCTTCAAACAATGTTTCTAAACAAGTAAACAAAAAAAAAGTTTTTTTCATGGTAACATTAGCATTGTATACAGAAACAATGGGTACATTTCATATCTTTATGTATTGGCTTATTTAAATATTTGTACTTTCCCTCTCCTTTCCTTCTGAAAAGCTCAAAGCAGCTAACAAAAAATCAAACCATGATTTAGCAATTTAGAATATTTGTTAGGAAAGCAGCAGCAGAGATAACCTCCCCTCCTCCCCTTCTCTTTGCTTATTTGCTTCCATTTTAAGGGGGGGAAGAGAAACATGCATGTGTGAAAAGCAATGTTGTCCAATGAAATTTGATATTGTGTCACACCAGGCCCACAGATTTTTCAAGAAAAATTCAATGGTGCATTACCGGGCTATCAGCCCGTGTGTAGTTCAGATTCTGCAGCTTTATTGCACCCAAATGGCAGAACATTCAGAGTGCTCCTTGCAGGCGTGTCTTAAACTTTAATACCATGGGGCTCCAACCATTTGTGCCATATGACCAAGCAAGGCATCTTTCCTATAGCAGCAGCCCCATTTCCATTGTAAAAGATGGCGAGGAAACTGTTCCATGGCAGAACAGGTAATGTAGTGTGAAAGAAACATTGGGAAAAAATAACAGAAGCTCTAACAGAATAATCAGGAAAACCAAAGCAATAATCACCACATCTGAATAAAGTCTATGGCGCAAAACCATTAAAACCGGTACTGGGAAGAAATATATTTGTGTTATAATTGATTATGTTTCTAGGTATTTGGGCTATTATCCTGCCCAACCCTGCTATAGATCACCTCATGAAATCTTTTGGCCTAATATCTGATGACATCCCCAAAGACAAGAAAAATCTATTCCTTTACACAACAGCAGCTGCCAGAATATCCCATCACTATTAGAATGGCAAAACAAACTCGGCGAGTTTGTAGAAACGGCAAAATTGACGGCAATTATTAGAAGCCACTCAAATCAGAGAATAATTAGGAAATGGGATAGAGTGAAGGAAAACATGAAAAAATATGGTCCCGGAATTGAAATATTAATAGAGAATGTATAAAACTTGCAGGGGAAGGCAAGAAAATAATAATAGAATCAACTGAATAATTATTAAATTACAACAACACAACAAGGTGGAAGAAGTAAAATATTGAGATCACACATGGGTGAAGGGGAGTGGGGGTATATGGGAACCTATAATATCATTTATAATATAATCTGTTAATTGTGTTGTATTTACATAGAGCAAAGGGAAGCCTAGAGCAACTAGATATATTTTAAATTAGGTAATCTATGTTATAGGCTTGTGTTAGAAAATGAGTATGGACTTTGAATTTGATGTTTGTAATATTTTTTGGTTTTGAAATAAAAATTAGAAAAAGAAAAAGAAACCATTTGCAGCCACTGGAATCAGCCAGCAAGAGATCCCCAAGACCCAGATTCTGGACTTGAAGAATTCCAAGCACATTTATCTTCATTTTTCATTCTGGCCAAAATTATGCCAATAACCGTAAACTAAATTTGGCATCAATTGTGTCTTTACTTGGGGAGGTCTTGGGGGTCTTAACACGCAAGGCACCAAAATCAGCCGTGGAAATCTTGCAACACTTCATAGATGCCTTGACTGGTCTTCCAGAACCAACTTTCTGCCCTCAATCTGTTATTGTCTTCCAACAGCCTGAAAACAAAATTTGCAGGCCAGGGAGGGGGGGGGCAGTGAAAGCAAGCCCACTTTTTGATAAGTATCATATTGCTGTATTAAACAAGAAGAAACTTTGTGGACTGATGTGTCGCTTCCTCAGAAAAAAAGGGCAACAAAAAGAACAACAACTTTGCATATATGCAGCTTGTGTGTATATTTTGGATTATAGTTTTTTAACAACATTTTTGGGGGTGAAGTGGGGGGGTATATGGGAACCTACAATATCATTTATAATATAAACTGTTAACTGCGTTGTATTTAAAATTGGGTTTTAGAGGTAATGTCTATTATTTTGTGTGTTTTTTCTTTAGTATTGTAATGTATATTTTGTGTTTGTGTGTTATATGTTATGTTTGTGATAAACGATGGAAATAAATTTTAAAAATTGAGGGGAAGAAGTTAACCCATCAGGTGGGGAGAGCCAGTTGCGAGGGACATGGGTAACCCTTGCACCTTTTCTGCAGGGCTTGGTTGAAGCAAATAGTCCAGTTTCTGGTGCAAGAGAGATGAGTGATTATGGAATTGAAACTGGCTGAAGAAGAAAGAGCTAGGCATATCCGGCGGAGCTAGAGGAGGAGAAGAACAAGATCATGGGCGCTTTTGAGCAGATGCGCAACTTCCTGGAGGAGCTGCAGTGCTTTTGGCTGACCGAGCTGGAGGATCTGGAGAAGGAGATGAAGAAGCAAAAGGAAAAAAATATCGTCAAGCTCTCGGAGGATATCGCCGGTCTCAGTGTGAGACGCACAGAAATGGAGAAGAAGTGCCAACTGGCCACTATGGAGTTCCTGAAGGGCATTGGGACTATGGTGACCAGGTTTCAGGAGCTGAAAAGAAGGCGGACACTGCTGGGAATCTCTCCAGGCATGGAAGAGACACTCATAATTTACACTCAGAAAAATTCATTTCGGAAGGATACCATGGAGAAATGCAAAGGGCTACCGATGTAGGCACTGAACAAAGTGAGTGTCACTTTGGAGCCAGGGACAAAACACCCTTTTCTTTTTATAATGTGAAGAGCTTGAGAAGAAGAAGGGGAAGGCAGGACACGCTGGACAACCCTGGGAGATTCGACAGCATGCTCTACGTGCTGGGCCATGCAAAATTCACCTCAGGAAGATATTGGTGGGAGGTGGTGGTGGAAGAGGAGAAGGAGGAAAGGGAATGGGCCACCTGGGCCGTAGGGTTTGCAAAAGAGTCTGTCAGGCGCAAAGGCTTTGTCAGCATGCTTCCTTCTGAGGGGATCTGGGCCATTGGGAAGGCAAAGGATGAGTCAGCCTCATCTGATCCCTTCTGGGCTTCAACCCACCCTGAGCGGACCCCCTTTGAGCTTGACTTATGAGCCCAGGAAGATCCGGGTGTCCCTAGACTATGATGAGGGTCGTGTGGAATTCTGTGATACCCACACTAATGGTTTGATCTTCAATTTCCAACAAGCCTCATTCTCTGGGGAGAAGGTCCAGCCCTTTACTTCCGTCTTAGCGCCATCGGCAGTGGCGGAATTCCTCTGATCCAGTGGAACCCGCTCCGCAAAAATCGGGTCTTGCCGCCGTGGCAAAGGTGGAGACCCTTTAAAAATCCCAGGCGGAGGAAGCCTGGGAACGTGGGATTCGGCTGACACCAGGAGCGCCCCCCTACACACAAGGAAACCCCTTTTTCTGGGATCCGAAGCGACGTGGGGTGAGCGGCGTGGTGTTTTGAATCGACCGCTATTTTTACGGAGTGAAGCCGCACAGCCGTTGCCGGAGAGTGCTGACTTTTTCCTGTGGACAATTGGACTCTAAACAAGTACCCGTGAGTAGAACGGAAAATTGGGCTAAGAAACATTTTAATTTGGCACACAAGCGGGAAGGTCCTAAACAGGAAGTCTGCCTTCCGTTTTTGTAAATAGTCTGAAGCAAAAATTGTGCAAGCTAAAGTCTGGAAAGTTGTACATAAAGGTTTAAAATTCCTCCTGTTTTAACCATCTAAACCCCTCTTGGAAGCAGGAGTAAAGAGGCCGAATTTTGACTGTTCAATCCTGCAGGAGAGAGAGTAAAGAAAGATAATTTCCACCGTCTCAAACCTGAGAACGGGGTGTCAGAGACAGAGATTTTTGGTGAAGTTCATTGACTGTGAATGGAACATATTTTGACAGATAGTTAAGAAGAGAAACAAATTGATTCCAATGTTGCCTTTTGCATTTAAAAGAAACAAAAAATCCGAAAAATGAAAGTAATTTTCTTTTGTTGGACCTGCTTTTAAAAGATGGATACAAATAGAAATTGCCTCCTCTAGAGGGAGCTTGTTAAATTGTTGCTGGAGTCGATCTGGGGACTTTACAGCTGTGGAGATTAGGATCGTGGGACCAGACTGTGACCTTGAATAAAAATGTGTTTGGAAGAAGTTTTGGTGCTTGCTTTTTGCAAGACAAGCGCTTTGTTGGAGCAGATGCATGAGAAGATAGATTTGATGACTGTTGCAGTCAAAAACTTTGGACAAACAGTGAATATTTATACAGAAACCATCCAGGAGCCAACCCAGGAACCTGTTTTGATAGAGCAAGTGCAAACGCAGAAGATAATGGAGGAGGCTGCTGTTGAACCTCAAGTAACACAAATGGAGAGGCCCGAGGCCCTACAGGAGCATAAGCCGTTGTTGTTGAAGGCTGAATTTGGAATGGGCCGGGGGGGTCTGGAGTTGTGGGGGCCCTTAATTTTGGAGGGGCTTTGAAACATGCCTTTAAATATTTTCTGGACTACACTGTTGACTGTGGGGAATGGGACTGTGGGGAATGGGCCGATCTGCTGAGGAGAGATGGAGACATTTTCGAGTTGGAACATCCCCGAGAACTACTCTTCAATGAGAAAGGAAAGAAATTAAGAAAGAGATCAACAAAAGACAAGGTAAAGTGCAAGCACAAACAAGACGAAGATCTGCAAAAGGGACATGGAAAATACTTAAGAGCCTCGGACATAAGATTACCAGGTTGATGGACTAGATGGAATGGACGGTAAGGACTGGCACTTGGTTCTCTCCAGTGAGACAGGAGATAGAAGAAGAGAGAGAATAAAGACCTGAACAGGGGAAAGCTGTCTGCCTAGAAGAAAGCAATTTTGTAATACTTCCTCTGAAGCAAGTGATGCTTCATCAGATCCGATCTTGCTGGGTCATTTAATTAATCTTGCATGCAGAGTGGTTGCCCTGCCGTTCCCGCTAGGCCAGGCTGCCTGCGGTCCAAGGTCCCCTTGCCTTCATGTATGCTTACCAAGTGAGGTGAAGGCGGATCTCATGTGGTGGTTGCAATTCCTAAGTGATTGCAATAGTAGTTCACCTTGGCAGGTGCCTTGAACCTGCACAGTGATTTTCGGGTTCATGATGATGCTGGATCTAGAGAGTCTGGAGGCTTATAGTTTTTTAAGATCATTTTTTTGGGGTAAAGAGGACCTTCAAGAACATGAAAACTGAGGTGTCTTAGGGCTGTGTTGCCTCCTGGTTTTTGTTGCTGAACCCTAATAGAGAGAACACATGCATCTTATTTGGCAGGAAGGTTGATTTCTTCATCCATAAATTCTACTTCCTTTTAAAAAAAAACTTTTCATAAAAGCTTTTTGCATAATAAATCTTAAGCTGGTGTTTCTTTTAAAAGAACCAAATACACACACACACACACACATATGCACATTGCAATTTCTGCTGCAGTTTCTCAACATACATAGCAGAGTTTATGCTTCAAGAGGAGAGAAGTGAACGGCAGTGCTTCATCAGCCAGATTTGCCTCTGCGGCAGCAACACCGTCAACTTGAATGTGCTGAACATCTGTGGTTTTTTGCTCCCCCCACCCTCTTTTACTACCACTTTCCTCCTCCATATGATAAAACTTCCCTCTTCATTGCTTCTGCTATAGTACTATCTTTCCTTTTAAAATAAAAAATTGCAGGTTTCTCCACAGTTTCTGTACATACATCAGCAGTATGTATGCTTCAGCCCTTTCCTACACCAATATGGATTCCGTTCCAAACATGCCTTCAGGTGGTACAGCCACACAGTTCAGACCCTGCCCTTAATGAACCTTTCAGTTACTGCACACACTCCAAATTTGCGGAGGATGCACCTGTGTTATTCGCAGCCAGGTATTCCTAAACCCCTCAACACAAGTGTCCTTTCTGTTTTTCTGCACCCAGATTCAATCCCTTGCCAACACCTGACCAGAAGGTGCAGCCACACAACTCAGACCTTATATAAACCATGGATAAAATATAAATATCTCCTGGAACCTACAACCCCTTGGTGCATTTCACCCATCGAAGCCTTTGGCGATAAGAAGAAAAACATAAAGGGAAATTGGGCAAAATATAAAATGTTATTAGAGGGGGAAATTAATAAATTAAAAGGAAAGGACTTTGACATATATATTTGAAAGGCTGGCTCCAATACTTCCAACTGAATGAAAGACAAGGAAAATAGGGCTTGCTGGAGAAATATCAAAACTAAAGGGAACTCAAATCCAGCATAAAGGAAAATATCTATCTAAAATGTATAATCTCCTCCACAATTCACACCCTGCCATTATAGAACTTTTGTCTCACTTAAAGCGCTCAACCTCTTCTGAGGCTGCACACCTCAGAACACATAGGGACAGAGAAAGCTAACACATTATGCAGCTTGATTGCCCCCCAATGGCAGAACCTTCATAGTGCTCCTTGCAGGCGTACCTCAAACTAGGAATGCCTCCTTCAGGAATGCCTCCTTTAGGAGTTACAATGACACCATTTGCGGCCACTGGAATCAGTCAGCAAGTGATCCACAAGAGCCAGATTCTGGACTTGAAGAATCCCAAGCACATTTATCTGGCTTTTTCATTCTCTCTGCAAGAGGAGAGAAGTGAAAGGCAGTGCTACATCTGGCGCAGTCATTAGGGAGGTGCAATCAGGGATTAATTCCCAAAGAAGAGGAGGGGATCCTAACAGCCAGAAAGGGTGCTCTGCTTGGAAAGCAGCAAAGAGCTGGCTGCTCCGTCCCTTCCTCCTCCTCCTCCTCCTCCTTCTTCTGCTGCTGCTAATGAGACCTGGAGCAAAGCAGGCCGAGTTCCTGGCTTCGTCATCGGTGCAATTTGCAGAAGGGTGGTTTCTGCAGCTGGCTGCTCCGTCCCTTCCTCCTCCTCCTCCTCCTCCTCCTCCTCCTTCTGCTGCTAGTAGAGGCCTGGAACAAGGTGGGCCGAGTTTTCGGCTTCGTCATGGATGCCATGGGGCCCCATTCACCCCGTCCTTCCTGCTCTGCTGGTCCACGTGGCCATTTGCAGAGGGGCGGTTTCCGCAGACCCCCACCATCCCACCCCCCTTCCTCTATGCTAGGTAAATAGAATTACAGGATTTCCCACAGTTTCTGTACAGACATCAGCTACATGAACGCTTCAGCCGTCTTCTATAGCAAGATGGATTCACGCCATCAAGTGCTACAGGCATACAACGCAAACCTTGTGATTCAAGAACTTTTCCATTACTTAAACAACTCCACATTTGCCACGGCGGCAGCAACACTGTCAACTTGAATGTGCTGGACATCTGTGGTTTTCTGCCTCCCCCCCCTTCTTTTACTCCCACTTTCCTCCTCCATATGCTAAAGCTTTCCTCTTCATTCCTGCTGCTATATTACTATCTTTCCTTTTAAAATTGGAATACCCCCCCTCCAAATCTGGGGCAAACTGGTGGAGACAATAGCGGTGGGGAAGGTATGAAGAAAATCTTATTTTTTATAAGCCCCCGATTTTTCCCCAGCATAACTAATTTTTATTTGGCTTTGGCTTTCTGTAATTTTAATTACCCAAAGTGTATTTCTACATAGATAGCAGGAGACCAAAACACTGGAAAGAAAATACAGTCTTGAAGAGACTAGTAAATTAATTGTGATGACTATGTTGGATTTTTATTTCTTTTGTTGAGTCAGAGTACTACAATCAAGTGCTAGAATATAACTTAGGATGCTTCTAGATTCCATGTTCTGTTTTTTGTGAAGTTCATTGTGTTTAACACAATGTGACAATTCAGGTAAATACTGTTAACCTTTTTTCCCCCCTGGTGCTGTCAGAGTATATGCTTTTGCACATTTGAAGTGCAGTCCGAAAGCAAATTATGTATATAATAAATTACCACCCCCCCCTCCAAATCCGGGGCAAACTGGTGGAGACGATAGCAGTGGGGAAGCTACAAGAATTATTGGAAAACACAGATAATAAAATGCATTCCCCTCTGGGTTGAATCCTGGCCAGGGGGGCTCAATCCCCCCAATATTGAGGGGGCCCACATCCCCCATTGGGTTGCTGTTATGGGGAAGCAAATGACAGCCACTATCAGCTGCAAGAGACACACGCCATAGGGAGCCGAGCGGGAAATGCGACAGATGTGGAAGGACACATCTCGGTCACATGGAGAGATATAACTTCACAGAGAAGTGGGACTGGCAAGGGAAATGGCCCGCTAGTCGTGCATGAGGGAGAGGAATGGGAAACATTCAATGTATCCATCTGTAGATCATTTGCATGCTGCAGGGCTTCATACAATGTTTCTAACCAAATAAACAAAACAGAAATAAAAAGTAGATCATTTGCATACTGCAGGGCTTCAAACAATGTTTCTAAACAAGTAAACAAAAAAAAAGTTTTGTTCATGGTAACATTAGCATTGTATACAGAAACAACGGGTTCCTTTCATATCTTTATGTATTGGTTCATTTAAATTGGTTGAACTTTCCCTCTCCTTTCCTTCTGAAAAGCTCAAAGCAGCTAACAAAAAATCAAAGCATGACTTAGCAATTGAGAATATTTGTTAGGAAACAGCAGCAGAGATAACCTCCCCTCCTCCCCTTCTCTTTACTTATTTGCTTCCATTTTAAGGGGGGAAGAGAAGCATGCATGTCTGAAAAGCAATGTTGTCCAATGAAATTTGATATTGTGTCACACTAGGCCCACAGAGTTTTCAAGAAAAATTTAATGGTGCATTACCGGGCTATCAGCCCGTGTGTAGTTCAGATTCTGTAGTTTGATTGCACCTAAATGGCAGAAAATGCAGACTGCTCTGTGTCAGAGCTGGCCCATACCTCCTTGCAGGCATGTCTTAAACTTTAATACCAAATATCAAAACAAAAGGAACTAAAGGAAAATATCTATCTAAAATGTATAATCTGCTCCACAATTAACATCCTGCCATCAAATAACTTTTGTCTCACTTAAAGCGCTCAACCTTTTCTGAGGATGCACACACTCAGAACACATAGAGCCAGAGAAAGCTAAAACTTTCTGCAGCTTGATTGTCCCCAAATGGCAGAACCTTCAGAGTGCTCCTTGCAGGCGTATTTTAAACTTTAATACCATGGGGCTCCAACCATTTGTGCCATATGACCAAGTAAGGCATCTTTCCAACTGCAGCAGCCCCATTTCCTTTCCATGGAACAACATGGTTGCCTCTCCTGCAGAGGATGATTTGCTGGGGCCCCGGGCACCTTCTTCCAGAAGGAAACGTCATCTGAGGAGGTGATCCAGGAGGAGGGCAAAGAAGAGCAGGGATGGTGATTCTACTGTACTTCATTGTCAGGTAAATCGTCGCAGAGCTCTGATGCGATTCAGATGTCACCTTGGACCTCTACAGGGGTCAGAGTGAGGCCATCCCAGGCCTTTCAGCTCCACCTAAGGTAGAGAGGCGATCGCCATGACGGAATGTTAGACTCAGGGTTGCCAAGATCCCCACAGCTCGCTGGGATTGTAGGGACGCAGACGTGTGGACTGCTGAAAAGGCTCCACATTTCGAATGGAAATTCCCTGAGCGATAGAAAATGAAGCAGGTATACAGGAAGCTGGCTTGGCAGCAGCTTTGTTGGGACTTCATTAGCGGTTCTTGCCAGCATCAGCCCTGTAAATATATGCATCTTTGTGTTAGGTGCTCTGGGTATCATTCGGCCACTGCTTGCTGTATTAGACAGGCACCCCTTTTTGTGGTGGAGAAGGGGGCTCAAAGCAGCAAGCCAAAAATGCCCCCTGCCCAAGCAGGGCTGGGGCTGATAAGCAAGAATTCAATACCTCTTGCCCATACTCTCATAAGATTATCTCCCTTGTAAGCCTGGCTGGAAGCTTATACAGATTGGTCAGCTGTTTTGTACTTGTGGGAAGGGTTTCCCAATATTTTAGGATTCCCGTGGCTGTCCAGCCCATGGCCTGGAATACAGCAAATCTAAAGTCGGTTAGAGAGCTACCTGGGGTAGCCAGAAAGCAGATTGGAAGAAGTTTGCATTGAGGCATATGGCTGGACCCCTTCGATTCTCCTTTTATTCTCGACTTGATTTATCCCCATTGGAGATTGTCCCTAAGAAAGCCCCATGTGATTTCTGTCTGATCCATAATTTATTGCATCCCAAAGACCCCCGTGAATGACGCCATCCCACTGGAACTTTATTCCATGAAATACACATCCCTGGATCAGGCGGTTAAGCATATCAATAAAAGACTGGAAGAGGGGCCTTGTGGGCAAAAGGTGTTATTGAATCGGCTTTTAGGTTATTGCCGGTTCACCCTCAAGATTTTAAGTGGCTGGGCTTTCATTTGGATGGCACTTATATTGATAAGACGATGCAAATGGGCTGCGCAATACCCTGTGCAGCATTTGAGTCCTTTAGCACCATCCTTCATTGGGCTTTGCGAGTTAAGTCTGGTTCACTGGAGTGACCCATTATCTTGATTATTCTCCTGGCTGGATCATGTGACACCAGCAACTGCATAGTCTTAGTGGACGCCTTTTTTCCATCACTGAGGAGCTGGGTGTCCCGTTGACAGCAGATTAGACAGAGGGCCCTTTTAGCGTATTTAGGGATCCAGATGGATATCGTTGCTCAAACAGGCCACTTGCCTATGGAGAAGCTGTCTGCCTTGAAGAAAGTTATTTTGTAATACTTCCTCTGAAGCAAGTGGTGCTTCATCAGATCCGATCTTGCTGGGTCATTTAATTAATCTTGCATACAGAGTGGTTCCCCCAGGCCGCCCCTTCCGTTCCTGCTTGGCCAGGCTGCCTGAGGCCCGAGGTCCCCCTGCCTTCATGCACGCTTACCAAGTGAGGTGAAGGCGGATCTCATGCAGTGGTTGCAATTCCTAAGTGAATGCAATAGTAGTTCACCTTGGCAGGATACCTTGAACCTGCACAGTGATTTTCAGGTTCACGCTGATGCTGCTGGATCTTTGGCCTTTGGTTTTTATTTCAGGGGCTGCTGGTGTGCAAAGCCATGGCCTCAAGCCTGGTGTGGTGAGGCAATCATTTAACCTAACTTTTCTTGAGTTTTCCCCATTGTAGTAGCTGTTCACATCTGGACCGAGGAGTTCAGTGACCGTCGGATCTGCTTTTGGTCTGATAACCAGGCAGTGGTGAGCATCTTGGCAAAACAGTCTTCACGCTCCAGCAGAGTCTCTGCCCCTCCACTCACACTTTCGAGCTGCGCTGCTTAAGGTTTAAAATTGTGGTTTCTGCTCACCTGAGTACAGGATCCTCTAATGATATCGCTGACACACTATCCCATTTTCAGATGGAGCGCTTCAGATCCTGGGCTCCAAACACCCAGCTATTGCTGGACTTTTCCGGACCACCTGTGGCACTTTGACAACAATTAGTAATTACAGGGAGTAGCAGCTTCCATTTCCCCTTCTGCTTTTAGCTCTTATGAGAAGGCCTGGACTGTTTTCTTAGCCTTTAGCTGGCACTCCTCGGCCATTCAAAGGCACTTGCCCCCATCCTCTGAGAAGGCCCTGCAGTATTTGGCCCATCTGCTGCAGATTGGATGTGTTGTTACAATTATCAGAATTCAGTCCACTGCAATGTCTGTTATAGTGAAACTTTATTTTTCAGAGACTCTTGTAAAAAGTTTGTCACGTGCGGGGCCTTGGAAGGTTGGAATAGGCTCCAACTTCATAGGACAGTGGGCAGGAAGCTGGTCAATTTTTACCTATGCAGGTTCTACAACAAATTAAGACTTGTCTGCTGGTTAAAGTTACAGGAGTCATAGGAGCAGCTGTGCTGTGCGCATTTGGATTGTTGGCCACAGCATTGTACATTGGACTGGCAAGCGCGCTGATGAGTCTGGACTGGGGCGCCATCTCAGTCTTCCTGCCCATGTGAACGTATCCTGGATGTCCAGATTGGGAATGCTTTGGGAGGAGTTCCTTCCTTTGGTGCGGTCGAGTGTGACCTGTGCAGGTCCTCCCACAGCGCTGGTGGTGCAGCTGGGCAAAAATGATTTGCTGTCTTCCTCCAGCATAAGCTTGCATTCCTGCTTGCAAGAGGACTTGGATGAGTTGCTGGCAGCTCTCCCTGGACTCAAAATATTTTAAAGCATTGGTTCAAGGTGGTCTGGGGTGTGTGTGTTGGAGAACCTATTCCCTCCAATGCGCAAAGGTATTCCGTTAAAGGTATCCAGGGATTCACCATGCTTTTGTCGACCCCTTTCGAGGGGTAGGGCCATGCATGAGTCCCTGGGAGCATTTGGGGTGAGCTTGAGTCTGATCCCAACCTGTGGAAGGACCAGACTCAAATTCCTCACCTCTTGACCCCTCAGCAAATGTCCAAGCTACAACCCGAGGGTGAAGTGCAAACCTCATCCCCACAAGTCATGTGTGCTTAAATAAGTTTTACGGTCAGAGGCTGCTATCTAAAGAAGTATCTCCCATTTCTAGGAAGGCCACTTCATCTAGCACTCAGTCGCTTTCTTCACTGTCTTCCCAGGGCTCCCAGGCAAGCTCTCCAGGCTCACTGACATCCCTGAGGTCCATAGACTATGCTGCCAACCACAGGGCAGACTATTTCCGCAAGCTGAACAAGGAGAGGGAATTCCACTATTCTGTCATCCAGTCCAAGCTGAATCATGTGATTAACATGCTGTCTAGGAGGGGCGATGCGGCAGAAAACTACATAGGCTGCCACCCAGTGAGGTGCAACTTAAAGCCTAGGCAGCGGATCAGCACAAGCCTCATAAACCTCAGAGACTTTGCACTGTATTCATCATATGACTGCTTCTGAGAAATGGAATCGTGAGAACTGGCACACATAATTGCCATACAGGGGGTGCTGCTGGCTTGGTGGTGGTTGGTTTTTTAACTTGGCTGCCCAGCCATTTTTGTGATACTGCAAGCCTTTCTCAGGATTTGCCATGCCATGGAGAAGAATATGCACATTATACCTTGTGGCACAAAGGTAGCCATCTCATGGAAACACCTTCACGTTGCTCTTTGTGGCTTACATTTTGTGTGCGTCACTTCTAAGTGCTCCAGCCTTCACACTTGGTCAGTTCTGTACTGCCCTTACCAATGTTGCTTTCTAGTGGTCTTTTGGTCTAAGAAATCATGGGCTAACTTGGTTTTACCAAGGGACAATAATATTAGCTGTTTAGTTTGTTTAAATACCCCGCTAGTGCCTCTCTTTTTTTTGTCCCAATATAGGAACATAGAAAAATATTTTTTTCTATGCAACTGATTGCCTGATAACAGATGGCTAACAATGTCAAAGACAATGTGCAGTGACTTGTAACTTTTCCAGCAGCTATTGCCATATCTTAGGGCTCCTTTTCAAAGTGTTTTTAGTGAAATCCCTGAAGTTTCTGGTGTGGATGTGGCTCTTCACCTATGTAGGTGCCTTGTTCAATGGGCTGACAAGGCTGAAACCGGCTCTCATTTCTCTATTCACTATTCCCCTTGGTTATGAAAAGCACCGGGTTGAAATTGACCATTCTTGTGAACTAAATTCCGCCCCACATGGGGGGGGCGTTTTTTAAAAAAATATTTAGTTTATGGCACAGTGAATGCCATCAACCCAGTGTGATCCAGGAGTAGCTCCTATACAGCCGTCTGCTGTCACTTAGATCAGTGACTAAGCACCATGCAAAAAGAAAGGGTTTGCAACTGTGATTGTATTATTCATCTTTTTAAAATATAAACATCGCAAGTTTTGGCACAGTTTCTGTATGGACATCAGCTATATGTATAAATAAATCATCATCATCATCTTTATAACCCACCAATTTGGCTGGCTATCCCAAGGGATTCTGGGGGGCTTACAGCATATCTAAAAACATCCAGCATTAAAGATCTCCTGATTTACGGCTCAGGAGATCGAGAGGGAGAAGGAAGAGAAGGCAGGAAGGGTAACCATGTCAGATCGCTAACTCCTCGAAATACAAACGTCTTCCGGATTGATTGCCGATAAACTCCACCCTTGGTCTAACATGGTTTCCTCATCCATGCTTAGCTAATCTGTTCCTCCTTCCCTTTTTGAGTAAAAAAAATTTTCACCACTTTTCCATACAAAAGTTTAACTGAAATATAACGGTTTAAAATACACATTAATATAAGCAACGTCAAAATACCAAATAGAAGTATAATCACAAGGTTGCAAGCCAATTTTAAATATTGGTCATGGTAGGGCTCCATCCTGAAAATATGTCCCACCAATGGTACTTTGAAAGAGTTACTCCAGAGCTGGAAAAGTAGTATCCTGACAGTACTGGGAAACTGGAGCAGGACCTAGCCCCCTGTCACACATCAAAAGTGGGGAAGAAATTCATGACAGAGCAGCAAATACAGGTACTTGATTGGCCAGGGAATTCCCTGGATGTAAATCCCATTGAGAATTCGTGGGCTATTTGCAAAAGTCACCTCTGTGCTGTAGACTGTATGACTATGGAGAAACTCATTCAGGCGCTGATTCAAGTGTGGTACAGGAATCCGAAAATCAACAGTAACTCTTTGAAATGAGTAGACTCCATGCCAAACCGTGTTCAAATGCTGCTTAAAAATAGCGGTCATGTCCATTAATAATGTACATGTCTGTGAGTTTTGTACATCTCTGTGTGAGTTTTGTACAATATACTATTGTGTGAAATTGTTTCAATTAATTTGTACAGCACATTGTTATGTGTTTAGTAAGACATGGACACACACTAGAACTGTTCACATTACTGAACCAGAAACAGGTCAAATCACCCCTTAATTCAGAGGGCGCACAATGTGAGTTCCTGCACTAAAACAGCAGTGTTTGCTTTGATAACCAGATAAATAAATCAAGTTGACTTTCAGGTAATACTATATAGTATGGCCCCTGGGCCATTGCTTCTACATTTATGATGTTCTACCGATTTTGACGTAGATTGAATATTTTTCTTTCAAATCAGTATATAATAAATGTTTGGGGGGAATTGAAAGGAAACCCACATCCCGCCCACTTTAGAAGTCCACAGTTGGTTAAAAGACAAAGGCCTAGTTAAAAAGGAATTACTCATTTTGCTAAGCTCTCATATTAACAGTTTCACCAAATTTAAGAAACTCAGGAAGAAGATGGGTGTGTGTGTACTTCCTGACCCTCTGAAGATACCTAGCCTCATGTGCCTAACCCCATCTGGAAGGCCTTAGGACTTCTCAGCAGAAGCTCCACCCTCCTGGAAGAAGACCCACAATGCCACCTACCTTGGAGGGCCACTGCATTCTGGGTGGAAAGGAACTTCAACTCCATACCGGCTGATGGGAAGAGCAGCTCCATGATCGACCAGGCCATGGCTGGGTATTGCCCCTCCATCTTCCAGAAGTAGCGCATCAGGTGTCTTGGGATACATACCTGCAAATACAGTCCTGTGAGAACAAGGCCCTCCATGCCAGCTGAGACCTAGGACCAAACAGCTAAATGCCAGATGGCCCAAGAAACCCCAAATAAAAACCTATATGACTACATATAGGATATTTTCTGCAATCTACCCCCCCACACTCTTTAACCCAAATCCAATTCTAACCCCCTACTCCCCCACCCACCACACTCTAGGACAGCGCAACTGCATTGGTTCGTTAGACAATACAGGTTGAGACACACAGGGGAATCTGGATGGGTTGGCAGGGAATCACCCTATACTGTAGATAAGCAAGATAGCTAGCTTAAAAGCAATTACATTACATGTAATTATGTCTGCATTGCATAAATTGGGAAACCTCATCAAAGGAAAACACATCACTTCATTTATAAACACCAGGACTGACCATGCCTACCTTAACTTATGAGGAACAGGAATTCATAGACAGTCCTATCACCCAAGAGGAAATAGATATGGTCCTCAATAACCTCAAGCCACATAAAGCTCCAGGCCCAGATGGCTTTCCTGCAAATCCTCCAACAAATATACTCCCAAGCCTCAGCAATATGGAGGACTAACAATAGGGACTCTAATACCATAGCAATCCAAAAGGCATAAAACAAGGATTCCCACGGTCTCTCTTCTTATTCATCCTGGCTCTGGAACCTTTAGCGGTCTGAATCTGAGCAGCCACAGACATCAAGGAAGTGGAAAGAAAAGGAAAAACCTACAAATTAGGACTCTTTGCAGATGACAGCACCACACCCCATAAATACAGCAATCTCCTTAATCAGAGAACTCAAAACATCTGCAATGGTGTTGGGCCTACTGTAAATTTTGCATAGTCGGAAGCTATGTGCTTCTCACACACAAAATGGACTCGCTAACGTCACCAAGATAAAAGTTTGCCACAGCAAGTTCAGATACCATAGGGTACAAAGAACCTGAAACCTCAATAAAGTATACCTCCACAACTACAACCCCTTGTTGGCGGCAAATTAACAAAGACCTAAAGAGATAGAACAAGATTAGCTTCACTCTCTCAGACAAAATAGGTCCAGTCGTGACCGACTCTGGGGTTGCGGCGCTCATCTCGCTTTACTGGCCGAGGGAGCCAGCGTACAGCTTCCAGGTCATGTGGCCAGCATGACTAAGCCACTTCTGGCGAACCAGAGCAGCGCATGGAAATGCCGTTTACCTTCCCGCCGGAGTAGTACCTATTTATCTACTTGCACTTTGACGTGCTTTCAAACTCCTAGGTTGGCAGGAGAAGGGACCGAGCAATGGGAGCTCACCCCGTCACGGGGATTCTAACCGCCGACCTTCCGATTGGCAAGTCCTAGACTCTGTGGTTTAACCCACAGCGCCACCCGCGTCCCCTCAGACAAAATAACCATGATCAAAATGATCACCCTCCCAAAACTAACCTACGTATTCCAAACAAAAAACCAAGAATAAGCCCCAAATACCTGCACCTCCCCTCCTCAGAGGGACGATGGGGAATCCCCAACATACATTGCCAGCCAAGTAAGCTACATAATCCCAAATATACTAGAAGATGAAACAAAACAGTGGGTGTACCTGGAGAGAGACACAATTGAAAATACTTGCACCACAGCATACCCAATTCCAAGCAAACTAAGGAAAATTCCCACAATACTTAACCATGCTTAACCAATACACAGACCATGCTTAAAGCATGGAAAGCAGAAATAGGCAAACTGTCCCCAACCCCATCCCCACTAATTCCCCTGGCACACCACCCATTATTCCATCACACAGCACAAAACCTCCAGATAAAAACTTGGCAAACCAAAAGCTTATATCGCCTAATCAACCTCTATAAAAATGGCAAACCCTTGCCAACACAAGAAATACAAGACAAACTAGAAGACGCCCAAATGCCCTGGTTAACACACCACCAACTACATGCCCTCTTAAATAATCCAGTAGTAAAATCAGCAGCAACTAGGCCCCTGACAACCTTCAAAAACCACCCCAAAAAATCTCCTATGGGATTAACCCCACTCAGTGGACCAGAACATGGTCTAAACCCTGCTTTAAATCCATATCAAAGGAAAGGAAAGCACTCACTCTGAAACTTACCTACAGGTGGTACCTAACACCAAGGAAATTAGCACTAATAAGCCCAGGTGATTCACCAAAATGCTGGAGAGGGTGCACCTCCCCAGGGACATACCTCCACATGTGGTGGGAATGCCCCCAAATCCAGCTCTTCTGTACAAAATCCACATGAGAAATACGTAAAATAACTAAGCAAGTATTAGAAATCAACCCAGAACTGGCCCTACTAAACATCTTCCAAGACAACAATGCCCACTCAAATCACGAAGAACTCATAACCCACCTACTCTGAGCAGCCAGAAACATCATAATCTGGTGAGACCTGTCAGGAATAAGTATGGAACAATGGTACCAAGTAGTATGGGAAGCCGCCTTAAAAAAATTAACCAATAAATTGAAACTGACACGGGGACAAATAGAAGAGGACGCCTTCACCCTGGTATGACTCCCCTTTATCACATACATAGCCCAACAAGACAAAAATCCACCAACAGAATACAAATCAATATGGCTAACCTGATCCAAAACACCCACCCACCCCACTCACACATGAAAACAAAGACCAACACAGCCAACCACAAACAGCCACACCCTAGGCCAGTGTTTCCCAACCTTTTTTGGGCAAAGGCACACTTGTTTCATGAAAAAAATCTCGAGGCACACCACCATTAGAAAATGTTTAAAAAATTAACTCTGTGCCTATATTGACTATATATAAAGTAACTCTCTTTAATAGGCCTCAAATAAACACAAAGAACGTATTTTATAATTACTTTATTATGAAATAGTAAGTACCGTATTTTTCGTCCCATAGGACGCTCCGTCCCATAGGACGCACCTACTTTTTTTGGGGGGGGGAAATAAAGGAAAACATTTTTTCCTTTATTCCCCCCCCCAAACAAGGTCGGGGAACAGTGGGATGGCGGTGCTGCACCTCCCCGCTGTCCCCCGAGCTTGTGGGGCTGGCCCATGTCTGCCTGGCACGAGGGGCGCACTGCTTCAGGGCGCCCCGGCGTCGGGCGGCAGGCTACAGTCCGCAGCATGGGGAACCCTCTGTTTCAGGGCGCCCCACGCGCCCCCCGGGTGCGCAAGGCTTGCCAACACGAGCGCAGAGCACGGGGCGTCCTCCGAAGGGCGCCCCGTGCTCCGCGTTGCCAGCTGCCGCCCACAAGCCTTGCGCTCCTGGGGGGAGATCCCCCGGGTGCGCAAGGCTGGCCAACACCAGCGCGGAGCACGGGGTGTCCTCCGAAGGGCGCCCCGTGCTCCGCGCTGCCAGCTGCCGCCCGCAAGCCTTGCGCTCCCGGGGGGAGATCCCCCGGGTGCGCAAGGCTTGCCGACACCAGCGCGGAGCACGGGGCGTCCTCCGAAGGGCGCCCCGTGCTCCGCGCTGCCAGCTGCCGCCCGCAAGCCTTGCGCTCCTGGGGGGAGATCCCCTGGGTGCGCAAGGCTGGCCAACACGAGCACAGAGCACGGGGCGGCCTCCGAAGGGCACCCCGTGCTCCGTGCTGCCGGCTTCCTCCCGCAAGCGTTGCGCTCTCGGGGGGAGATCCCCCGGGTGCGCAAGGCTTGCCGACACCAGGGCGGAGCACGAGGCGTCCTCCGAAGGGCGCCCCGTGCTCTGCGCTGCCAGCTCCCGCCCGCAAGCCTTGCGCTCTCGGGGGGAGATCCCCCAGGTGCGCAAGGCTTGCCGACACCAGCGCGAAGCACGGGGCGTCCTCCGAAGGGCGCCCTGTGCTCCGCGCTGCCAGCTGCCGCCCGCAAGCCTTGCGCTCCTGGGGGGAGATCCGCCGGGTGCGCAAGGCTTGCCGACACCAGCGCGGAGCACGGGGTGTCCTCCGAAGGGCGCCCCGTGCTGCCGGCTTCCGCCAGCAAGCCTTGCGCTCTCGGGGGGAGATCCCCCGGGTGCGCAAGGCTTGCGGACACCAGCGCGGGGCGTCCTCCGAAGGGCGCCCCGTGCTCCGCGCTGCCAGCTGCCGCCCGCAAGCCTTACGCTCCTGGGGAGAGATCCCCCGGGTGTGCAAGGCTTGCCGACACCAGCGCGGAGCACGGGGCGTCCTCCGAAGGGCGCCCCGTGCTCCGCGCTGCCAGCTGCCGCCCGCAAGCCTTACGCTCCTGGGGGGAGATCCCCCGGGTGCGCAAGGCTTGCCGACACCAGCACGGGGCGTCCTCCGAAGGGCGCCCCGTGCTCCGCGCTGCCAGCTGCCGCCCGCAAGCCTTACGCTCCTGGGGAGAGATCCCCCGGGTGTGCAAGGCTTGCCGACACCAGCGCGGAGCACGGGGCGTCCTCCGAAGGGCGCCCCGTGCTCCGCGCTGCCAGCTGCCGCCAGCAAGCCTTGCGCTCTCGGGGGGAGATCCGACTCGCCCGCCTCCCTCCCACGGCACACCAGGCAACGTCTCGCGGCACACTAGTGTGCCGCGGAACACCGGTTGGGAAACACTGCCCTAGGCCAACCCCAACCTCTCTCACCACCAAAGGAAGACAAGCGAACAGCAAAGAACCTGCACAAGCAACGCTGAAACAAAACCCCACATATATTAAGTAAAATAGAATCACCCCCACCCCACCCAGACTCATCTTTCCCCTCCTCCACCTCTTTCCCCCTATTCTTCCTAATGTCTCAACAAATGTGGGGAAAATGTGTTACGTGGGGGGGGATACAAGACAGAGACATTGCACATACCTTTGTAAATCAAGAAAATCTTTACAAAAATACATTTTTAAAAAACAAATGAAACTGACCTGTAGAAAATGTAACTTGAAAAAAGAAACATTGCACATACTTTTGTAAACCAAGAAATCGTTAATAAAAAAGACATTAAAAAATATTTACAGTTTCGCCACATTTCAGAAACTCAGGAAGAAGGATGGGCATGTGTGTGCTTCCTGACCCTCTGAAGATACCCAGCCTCATGTGCCCAACCCCAGCTGGAAGGCCGGCCTGCCTTAGGACTTTTCAGCAGAAGCTCCACCTGCCTGGAAGAAGGCCCACAATGCCACCTACCTTGGAGGGCCACTGCTTCATGATGGAACAGCTTCATGATGGAACAGGCCATGGCTTGGGAGTTCCCCTCCATCTTCCAGAAGCACTGCATCAGGCGTCTTGGGATACATCCCTGCTAATACAGTCCTGTGAGAAGAACGCCAGGAAACGTTCTGCTAGCACGAAGCCTGTCCTCTAAAGGGAGAGGCAGAACCTATGGTGCTCAGAGGCTTGGGGCGCTTTGGCAATCTAAAAGAGGAATATTGGAAAAGCTCTAAGGTGGAATCTAGATACACATAAAAAAAACCACTAGTAAAACACATATTTAAAAAATAACAGAGGCTTTTTTCTTAGGTTTGGTAGGAGAAGAATTACCGAAGGATAAGAAAGTACTGTTTATGTATGCGATGACAACGGCAAGAATACTACTTGCCCAGGGATGGAAAGAAAAAAGAGCCCCATCAAAAGGAGAATGGATAATGAAGATGATGGACTATGTGGAGATGGCAAGGTGGACCGGGAAAATCAGGCACTAAGAGTTTAACCAATTTACTAAAGAATGACATACCTCTAAAGAATATAGTAAAGAACACTGTAAACATTTTAAAATGTTGGCAGGATTGACATAGCACTTGTAATTTAAAATAACAAAGGATAAAAATGAAGTACCATAATTTGGATAAATGCAATTAGATGCAGTTTAGAAAGGTACTGATATGGACTATGGTGTAATGTAAGTGTGTGTGTGTGTGTGTGTGTGTGTGTGTAAAAAATTGTGATTTTTCTTTTTGAAACATTGAAAATAAAAATTTTTAAAAAATACTTTTTTAAAGTGTTTTGAAAAATATCTTGAATTTGCCATGAGCTCACCCTCGCCATCTAGTGTCTAGCTGGAACCTGTGCCAAGGTGGGCAACCAAGATGATCACGGGTCTAGAAACCAACACTTATGAGGAACAGTTGAAGCAGCTGGGTATGTCTAGCCTGGAAAAGAGGAGATTTGAAAGAGATATGATAGCCATCTTCAAATATCTCAAGGGCTGTCACATGGAAGATGGAGCAAGCTTGTTTTCTTCTGTTCTGTGGGGTAGGACTCAAACCAATGGCTTCAAGGTACATGAAAGGAGATTCAAACTAAACATCAGGAAGAATTTGCTGACAATAAGAGATCTTTAGACAGTGGGACAGCCTGCTTTGGGAGGTATGTGGGCTCTCCTTGCTTGGAGGTTTTTCAGTAGAGGTTGGGTGGCCATCTGTCATGGATGCTTTAGTTGGGATTCCCGCATTGCAGGGGGTTGGACTAGATGACCCTTCAGGTCCCTTCTAATTCTATGAAATCCCCATCTGATGGGTCTGTTGGTATTCACAATCTGCTTTTAACAGTCCTATTCTTAACAAAATGAATAACAGAAAGGGCTTATAGGAGAACCATGGTGAATGGTTTGAACAACTCCCAGCAGGTCCAGTCAGGATGATGGGCCTTGTGGGAGTTGCAATCTGAAACACTTGGAAGACACAAACTTGGTGAAAGCTGCTCCACAGTGAGGCCTCTGCTCAAAAGAGGATCCCTTCTCTGTCAGAGCCAAGGTGTATCTGTCCAGCATGCTGCTTCCATCAAGGACTAACCTGATCCCCCTGGATGTTCTTAAGTGGCTCCCCAGCAGTTGGTATTCAGAGGTAGACTGCTCCTTCAACAGGAAGTTCTATTTGGCTATTCAAACCACTGATCGGCTCAGCCAAACCCAGGTTCTAGAGAAGGCTTCGCCAACCTGGTATAGCCCAAAACATCTCGGGGGGGGGGGTGGCACGATGTTGACAAAAGTCCAATACAGGGTGTATGTGAAAAAAATGGCATTATTGCACTTTGAATGGAAAAAATCTAGGAGAAAAGAGGGGAAATGTTTTCAAATAGCACCTTTAACCCAACAGAGCAAAACGCTTGCTTTGCCGCCAGGTACATAAGGGAATGCAAGCAGGACGTTTTCGTAAGATCAGCCGTATCAATGGAACAACTTCCCTAGGAAGAAAATATGCAGCTTTCAGAACTTTGAAACAAGTTTAGAGAAAAAGCAAGTTAGAGGCAATGGAACCAGAAGTTCTAAAATCCTGCAAGACTTGCAGAAAGTGGGTAGGAAAATGTTTTTCTCCCTCTCTCATAACACCAGAACTCGTGCAGGAACCAATGCAGGAAGATTCAGAGCAGATAAGAAAGTACAGTGGTGCCTCGCAAGACGAAATTAATTCGTTCCGCAAGTCTCTTCGTCTTGCGGTTTTTTCGTCTTGCGATGCACGGTTTCCCATAGGAATGCATTGAAAATCAATTAATGCGTTCCTAGGGAAACCGCCTTCAGACCAGGTCCGGGGACAGTCTGTCCCCGGACCTCTTCTGAAGGCTGGGGGGCGGGGACAAGGGCTTTTCTTCCCACCCCCAGCATTTTAAAAAACCTGGGACAGCGGAGGACTTCTCCGCTGTCCGGGGCGATTTAAAAGCCCCTGGGAAGGCAGGCAGGGGGGACAAAGACTTTCGCCCCCCGCCCGCCTTCAGAAGGTGTTCCCGCCCCCCGCCCGGCTTCGCAGCAGCGCTACGAAGCCCGGCGGCTGGGGCAGGTGTTCCCGCCCCCCCACCCCGCTTCGGAGCAGCGTTCCGAAGCGGGGTGGCTGGGGCAGGTGTTCCCGCCCCCCGCCCGGCTTCGCAGCAGCGCTACGAAGCCCGGCGGCTGGGGCAGGTGTTCCCGCCCCCCCACCCCGCTTCGGAGCAGCGTTCCGAAGCGGGGTGGCTGGGGCAGGTGTTCCCGCCCCCCGCCCGGCTTCGCAGCAGCGCTACGAAGCCCGGCGGCTGGGGCAGGTGTTCCCGCCCCCCCACCCCACTTCGGAGCAGCGTTCCGAAGCGGGGTGGCTGGGGCAGGTGTTCCCGCCCCCCCACCCCGCTTCGGAGCAGCGTTCCGAAGCGGGGTGGCTGGGGCAGGTGTTCCCGCCCCCCGCCCGGCTTCGCAGCAGCGCTACGAAGCCCGGCGGCTGGGGCAGGTGTTCCCGCCCCCCCCACCCCGCTTCGGAGCAGCGTTCCGAAGCGGGGTGGCTGGGGCAGGTGTTCCCGCCCCCCGCCCGGCTTCGCAGCAGCGCTACGAAGCCCAGCGGCTGGGGCAGGTGTCCGGGATCTCTTTTGAAGCAAGCGGCTGCGGAGAGACGCGATCTCCACGCAGCCGCTTGCTTCAAAAGAGGTCCGGGATCTCTTTTGAAGCAAGCGGCTGCGGAGAGACGCGATCTCCCCGCAGCCGCTTGCTTCAAAAGAGGTCCGGGATCTCTTTTGAAGCAAGCGGCTGCGGAGAGACGCGATCTCCCCGCAGCCGCTTGCTTCAAAAGAGGTCCGGGATCTCTTTTGAAGCAAGGGGCGGTGGGGAGAAGCGATCTCCCCGCCGCCCCTTGCTTCAAAAGAGAAGACCCGCTGTCCCCGGGGCAAGCTTCGTTTTGCGAAGCAAGCCCATAGGGAAATTCGTCTTGCGAGGCAACTCGAAAACGAAAAAACCTTTCGTTTTGCGAGTTTTTCGTCTCGCGAGGCGTTCGTCTTGCGGGGTACCACTGTATTTACAGAAGAATGTAAGAGGAGTCTACTGGATCTGGCCAATGAGCCCCCTACTCCATCATCCTGTTCACAGTGACCACCCAGATGCTCCTTAAGGGAAACCCACAAACAGGACAGGAGCGCAAGAGCAACTCTGCCCTCCTGCGGTTTGCAGCAGCTGGGATTGAGAAGCATGCCCGTCCTGCCCATGCAAGCAGTGCTAACGGGCAGGGAGGCTTCTTTCCTGTGCATTAGCTCTGCCCATGCACAGAGCAGCCCTGTGTCTTTGGCTGACATCTTGGTGGTCACGGTGGGAACAGGATGCTCAACTAGATGGTCCCCCTTTGGCCTGGTGCAGAAGGCTCCTCTGACATTCCTATACACTGCTGCTGAAGACAAGTTGCCCGTCTTGCCTCAGAACATGGTCACTCCATCCCTGTAAGGGAGGGAGAAATATAATGCCAGATGAAAACTCAAACCATCTTAGTCAGCTCAACAGAAAAGTCCTGGCAGGAGAGTTCTCTACTCCCAGTTCAGCCATGGAGAGCCCAGCAGCAGCCAGATATTGAGAGCCTTGCCACCCAGGAGCACATGCCAGCTTTCTTCCTGGGCACATTTGACAAGGCAGGATATCCCACTGAGCACTGCAGGACTCAATTCCAAGTCAGCATGCACAGGATATGGACTCAACAGCATAGCTGCACTGCAGAAAGTCTCTCTCCAGGGCCAGGCAGGCTGCAGCACTTCAAGGACTAAGGAGAACTAAGATGCTGGTGAAAGGCAGCCCTTAAGATTTCTAGAGACTTGCGCCCCCTAGTGACAAAAGTTCCTGCTCCTCTGCAGCTGCTCTGGGTTAGCAGTTAGGCTCTAGGGGAAAAAAACCACTTCAAGGAAAACCAAGAACACAACATAAAGAGGAGCTGTGTTGTACCAAATCTGACCACAGGTGCATCCAGAGTTCTGTACTGACTGTGAGGAGCCCACCATAGTATCAGACAAGGGGACATTCCCAACCCTACCCAAGGAGGCCAAGGATAATCCTGTGGAACTTCTGCCTGCACCTCACCTACCCCATAGAAGCTGCTATGGCTTCCAACCTTACATGTGCAGTACCCAAAAACGTTTTTCCCTCTAAGTGTACAGAAAAGCGTGTTGTTGTTTTTTAAAAGGAAAGAAAATATCATAGAGCAGCAGGATAATCCTACACATTTTTACCAAGGAGTAAACAGGCTTTGCTCCCAAATAAGAAGACATAGGATTCATCTAACATCCATCATAACCAACGATAACTGAAAAGAACCTCCATGGCCAGAAAAAATCTACCCTACCCAAAGAGCCAGGGATTGCCCTGTGGAACTTCTGCCTGCACCTCACCTTCCCCACAGAAGCTAAAGGCACCAAGGAGGAAGGGATGGGACGTGGAGTGCTCAAGCCCAAAAATGGAGGGTTGGTTGGCGGAAAACGCTTTGCGTCCTTTTTTGCGCTGGAGTGCGCGCGGCCAACACAACCCACCAACACAACCCACCGCGCCAGGCGCTGCCCTCGCCACCAACGTGCCCAGGGCGGGAAGGGTTCCGCGCGTCAACTCAGCCTGGCCACCAGAGCCAAGCGGGACTGCCCTTCGCCCCAGCATGCCCTTGCCAGGAGAAGCTTGGTCGGCAGGCAAATCCCGCTCCCCCACGCTGGTCTGGGACGCGCGGCGGCTAGTCCAAGCCGGGTCCCGGCGGCACTCGGGGCGGGACGGGGTTCCCTGCGTGGGGGCGCCTGGCTCCCGCCCCCTAAAAATCGCGCGATTGGGACTACCCTCCCCCGGCCCAACCCCACACGCCACTGCCCATGTCCATACACACGTGCTCTTCGCAGTTTCAGACCCGACTCTTTCCCCAGCCCTGCCTGGAAATCCTGCGGGTAGAGTAACCCTGGCCTCTCCCCCCCCCCCCCACCGCAAAGCTCTACCTCCGCGGAGCAGCCCTTCCTCCTGAAACCAAGGACCCAAGGTCGAGGGCCAACCCGACACATTCCCAAAGCCACAACGAAGTTGCTTGGCTGGGCGAGGCGGCTACCCAAATCCCACCACCCGAAATGCCCCCCCATCCGCCCCTATCGCCAGCCAGAACCCTACCTACCCCAGGACTCTCCGCCGTCCCGCAGCACGGATGCGCTCCGCCCGGATGCTGAGCGGAGCCAGGAGCGCACCCTTCGCCAAGGAGGAGGAGGAGGTGCAGCAGCGAGCGAGCTCCAAGCACCCCTTGCCACCCTCCCTCCCGCAGCGCCAGGCAGATGGAAGTAGAGAAGACGCCGAGGACGCCCCAGGTGTTAGAAACAGAGATCCGTAGCCCCGCCCCCTGGCCAGTTTAAACTCCAGCGAGTTAAAGGGACTCTGCTTCCCAATTTCACCCCCCCCCCACGGGGACCACACACCCTCCAATAAAGTAAACCCCCTATATCTTGCGAATACACGTGTATTCAAGCTTATAGCCTGGTTCCCCAAGGAAATCCAAAAGACCCCATGGCCGCCAACTTTTCAGCCTCCTCCAGACCCTGCCTTGAGAGTTGGCTCCCTAACAGGCTCCATTGTTTCCCTTTCTGTCCCTGGAATTGTCACCTGCAGATTTCTTTCTACCCCTGCGTTTCCCTTAAAGGCACAGGCACACCTGGCAGGCCGAAAGACAGCAGGTTAGCGAAGGCTGACTTAAGCATGCAGGTGGGAGCCACAGGCACAGCAGAAAGATACAGGAGCTTTGGCAAAAAGCTATAATCTAAAACATCCGGCGTTTTGGGTGGCGATTCTAGGAAAGATCAGCTGTCCATCTAGGTCTTCTAACCAGCAGTCACACAAACAAGAATTAAGCACGCAAAAGTTTTCTGCTTCTTATTCGCCTCTCTGCCCCCCATCTCAGCTAAACAGGAGCAGACACTACGCAGGTGGGAGAAGGTGGCACTCTGCACATTCTCGTATTCATTGGGACTTTGGGACCCTGGCTGAAATTACTTTTCAGCACACACTTACTTGGGAGTAAGTCCCATTGGACTCAACAATAGTAATTGTGATTTTAGAAAAACTGCAGTGTTTAGAGGAGTGGCTGGTTTAGCAGACTTGGCCGCCACTGTGTGCTACAATGATGGAGTTCCTGGTTTATTTTAATTGTTGCATTGGTGACCAGCTGAAAATGAAGAAGGCTCCAAGCCTTGACAGAAACATGCTAGGAGAACAAATGAACTTTGGACACATTACCCACGTTGGAACAAGAGAGGGCAAATTCAGGAACAAATGAATTCCAAAGGAGGCTACAACAATAATTATCCTTCAACTGCAAAGGTGTAAGATGTCTGAATGAGAGAATGAAATGCCAGTTTGGGGATGTGATGCTTTGAAAGCAGCTGGCTGTAAGGAGGAGAACTGACCAATTTTATTTCATACATCTTTATATTTTTATATTGAGACTACTGATCTGCTAGTAAGGCTGTGAAATGCTAAATTTAATGCCACCTCGTTTCTGTGGAAGCCTGTTCATGTTGGAGATTGAATCTTGACATAACCATTTAGCTATAGCATCATGACCACAAATTGTTGTCTAAAAGCAGCACTGAAGATGGTAGCTACATTTTAATGAACAACTCGACTAAAAATGCCTCAGGTTTTGTAGTTCTGCTGGGGGATTAGAGAGACTAGGTTACACTGTTTTAAATTAAGAAATTAAGTGACTCACAAACTTTGGCTCTCATAAAATAAAAACCTTCCAGTAATAATCTTGAATTAAAAATCAAAAACACAAATCAATAGTAATTGTGAAGCACCAACACTTTCTGAACCCAGGTAAAGGTAAAGGGACCCCTGACCATTAGTCGTGGCTGACTGTGGGGTTGTGGCGCTCATCTCGCTTTATTGGCCGAGGGAGCCGACTATCTACTATCTACTTGCACTATTTATCTACTTGCACTTTTTTTCGTTTCGAACTGCTAAGTTGGCAGGAGCAGGGACCGAGCAATGGGAGCTCACCCCCTCATCGCGGGGATTCAAACCGCCGACCTTCTGATCGGCAAGTCCTAGGCACTGTGGTTTAACCCACAGAGCCACCTGCGTCCCATCTGAACCCAGGAAGGGCACTTAAATTCTAAGAATTAACAAAACTTAAAGTTTTGTTAATGTTTAAAGTTTAAAGTGTCCACTGTTTCTTTGCAAAAGTGGAGGATAGGGAGAGAATCAGAACAGGTAAGGGCCACACTACTTTTCACTCTTTTAATTAATCTGAAGAAGCACAAACTTGAGGAACATCCACTATATAAAATCATGCTTGTCTTCTGAACTTTTGAGAGCTGATCTAAGACATTTTGCTGAGGGAAAAGGAGTGGCCAGTTTCTTCTAGCACACAAGGCAGAAAGCAACAAGACTCATGGGTAGGCAAACTAAGGCCCGGGGGCCGGATCCGGCCCAATCACCTTCTAAATCCGGCCTGCAGACGGTCCGGAAATCTCTGCAGAATGTGTCCTTTTATTAAAAATTCATCTCCAGGTTATTTGTGGAGCATAGGAATTCGTTCCCCACAAAAAATATAGTCCAGCCCCGCACAAGGTCTGAGGGACAGTGCTCTCCTGCGCCTTGTCCATAAAACATCTGATAATAATAAATTAAAATCAGGAACAACCCGTTGCCCCTCTCAGGGCATCTAAAATCAGTTCCCTGAGGCAGCCCTCCTATTTTGATGATCAGGAACCAAAAGGTAATACTCCTCGGCGCCTCTATGCCAATAAAACGTTCCTCCCCTTCCAGTTCTGCCGCACAGCTGTTTAAAGCACCACTTTCCCCTGAAACGTAGCAGTCTTGCTATTCTTTTTCTGCAGCACCCCATGCTCCCATTTCTAGGAAGGCCACTTCAACTTCATCTAGTGCTCGGTCACTGGGCAAGCTCCTGGGCAACCTCTATGGGCTCGCTGACATCCCTGAGGTCCATAGACTATGCTGCCAACCACAGGGCAGACGATTTCCGCAAGCTGAACAAGGAGAGGGAATTCCACTACTCTGTCATCCGGTTGAAGCTGAATCACATGGTTTCCATGCTTCCTAGGAGGGGCAATGCGGCAGAAAACTACATAGGATGCCACCCAGTGAGGTGCAACTTAAAGCCTAGGCAGCGGATCAGCAAGAGCCTCATAAACCTCAGAGACTTTGCACTGTATACATCATATGACTGTTTCTGAGAAATAGGATTGTGAGAGCTGGCACACATAATTGCCATACAGGGGGTGCTGCTGGCTTGGCGGTGGTTGTTTTTTTAACTTGGCTGCCCAGCCATCTTTGTGATACTGCAAGCCTTTCTCAGGCTTTGCCATGCCATGGGGAAGAATGGTTTGGAATACCAACCAATATGCACATTATACCTTGTGGGCACAAAAGCAGCCATCACATGGAAACACCTTCACATTGCTCTTTGTGGCTTACATTTTGTGAGCGTCATAAGTGCTCCAGCCTTCACTCTTGGTCAATTTTGTACTGCCCTAACAAATGTTGCTTTCTAGTGCTTTTTTGGTTTAAGAAATCACATGCTAACCTGATTTTATCAAGGAACAATAATATTAGCTGTTTAGAAAGTGCAAAAACAAAGTGTTTGCAACTGTGATTGTAGTAGTCACCTTGTAAAATATAAACATTGAAAGTTTTGGCACAGTTTCTGTATGCACATCAGCTATATTTATAAATAAATCATCATCATCATCATCATCTTTATACCCCACCCATTTAGCTGGCTTTCCCAAGGGACTCTGGGAGGCTTACAGCATATCTAAAAACATCCAGCATTAAAAAATCTCCTGATA
Source organism: Podarcis melisellensis (assembly GCF_964234715.1). Taxonomy (NCBI): domain Eukaryota; kingdom Metazoa; phylum Chordata; class Lepidosauria; order Squamata; family Lacertidae; genus Podarcis; species Podarcis melisellensis. The sequence continues at coordinate 31,074,090 of NC_138547.1, forward strand.
CACGGCTCAGGAGATCGAGAGGGAGAAGGAAGAGAAGGCAGGAAGGGTAACCATGTCAGACCACTAACTCCTCGAAATACAAATGTCTTCCGGGTAGATTGCCCATAAACTCCACCCTTGGTCCAACACGGTTACCTCTTCCACGCTTAGCTAATCTGTTCCTCCTTCCCTCTCTGAGTAAAAAAACCTATACCTTTTCCCCATAAAAATGTTTAACTTTAACATATAAAATACATACTAATATAAGCAACATCAAAATACCAAAAACCAGTATAATCACAGGGTGCCAAGCCAAATTTAAAATGTTGGTCATGGTAGGGTTCTATCCTGAAAAGATGTCCCACCAAAGGTGTGTGTTTCAATCCTGAATATCCTGAGTGACTCTTCTTAGCTTGGCTTGTTTTGCTACAGCAATATTAGTACTTTGCATTATGACACATTCCAAGTTTTTCCGCAATCTTCATGTACTTTCTCATTCCTTTCCTCCAAGCAAACTGAATCCCTCGCAAACACCCCATCAGATACCTGCAGCCACACAACTCAAACCCTGCCAGCACTGAACTTTTCAGTTACTTCAACCACTCCACATTTGCTGAGGGTGCATTTGCATTCCTCTCAGCCAGGAATGCCTCCTTCAGGAGGTACAATGACACCATTTGCAGCCACTGGAATCAGCCAGCAAGGGATCCACAAGAGCCAGATTCTGGACTTGAAGAATCCCAAGCACATTTATCTGGGTTTTTCATTCTCTCTGCAAGAGGAGAGAAGTGAATGGCAGTGCTACATCTGGCGCAGTCATTAGGGAGGTGCATTCAGGGATTAAACACCAAAAAAAGGAAGGGATACTAACAGTCAGAAAGGGTGCTCTGCCTGAAAAGCAGCAAAGAGCTGGCTGCTCCGTCCTGTCCTGCTTCTGCTGCTGGTTTTGGGTTTGCTGGAGAAATATCAAAACTAAAGGGAAATCTCATCCAGCCTAAAGGAAAATACCTATCTAGAATGTATAATCTCCTCCACAATTCACACCCTGCCATCAAAGAACTTTTGTCTCACTTAAAGCGCTCTACCTTTTCTGAGGATGCACACCCCAGAACACATAGGGACAGAGGAAGCTAAAAGGACAGGCCACACAACAAGCCAGTGACTTCTGTCGTGCAGGTAAATGTTTTGGATGACCCAGACCTTTTTTCAAAAGGGGGGGGGGAGAGGAAGAACCACTGGAATACTGAGATGAAGAGGAGGAGGAAGAAGAGGAGGAGTACGACAAGATTGGTAAACACAGAATACTTTCCATTATTGAAGTTACAAGAGATGCACTCTGACAGAATGAAAAGCTTAGTACAAAAAAAAAGTTTGTAGTGTGTGGGTGTTCACCTATGTTGGTGCCTTGTTCAATCTCGCTGCAGAAAAGAGGGGGGAGAGGATACCCTGCTAGATATATAGATATACGGATTAATCATTCTCATATATATATATATATATTAATATAATATAATATAATATAATATAATATAATATAATATAATATAATATAATAATTAATATAATATAATATAATATAATATAATATAATATAATATAATATAATAATATAATATAATATAATATAATATTTGGAGGGACGGGGTGGTGGTTGTGGGGCTCCTATTGATCCGAGAGTAGCACGGATTTCATCTAGTTGTAGAAAATGAGTGAAAAGAACATGCAGATCGTGGAAAAAGTGGAGTTGTTGAAGTAGCTGAAAAGTTCATTAAGGGCAGGTGTGAGCTGTGTGCCTGTACCACCTGATGGCATGTTTGAAAGAGAATCCGTTTTGGTGTAGAAAGGACTGAAGCGTACCTATTGCTGATGTATGTACAGAAACTGGGAACTCCTGCAATTTTATTTCTCTAGCATAGAGGAAGGGGGGGTGTGATGATGGGGGACTGTGGAAATCACCCCTCTGCAAATGGCGACATAGACCAGCAGAGCACGGAGGACAGGGGGAATCTGGAGGGCATGGCAATTGCCACCAGACCTTATATAAACCATGGATAAAATATAAATATCTACTGGAACCTACAAATCCTTGGTGCATTTCACCCATCAAAGCCTTTGGTGTTAAGAAGAAATACATGAAGGGAAATTGGGCAACATAGAAAAAGCTATTAGAGTTAGGAATTAATAAATTAAGTGGAAAGGACTTTGAAATCCATATATATTTAACAGGCTGGCTCCAATATTTCCAACTGAATGAAAGACAAGGAGAATAGGGTTTGCTGGAGAAATATCAAAACTAAAGAGAACTCTAATCCAGCCTAAAGGAAAATATCTATCTAAAATGTATAATCTCCTCCACAATTCACACCCTGCCATCAAAGAACTTTTGTCTCACTTAAAACGCTCAACCTTTTCTGAGGATGCACACTTTAGAACACATAGGGACAGAGAAAGCTAAAACATTCTGCAGATTGCTCCCAAATGGCAGAACATTTATTAATATATTTAAAGATATATTTATTTTGAAAGTTGTACTATGCTGCACTCTAAAGAAAAGAACTTTAAATGTGAAACTTTAAATTATGTATTCATCTCATGGTATAAGTTATTTAGTAGGTTTAGCTACAGTATATGAAATATTAACCTAATCAACTAAAATGCTGACATGGGTTTATTTAAATTCTGTTAGTACTCTTTTTATAAGGGTACTTTCAATACTTTTTAAAAAGCTTTTGATCTTAAAAATGCTAGTTTATACAATGATTTTGCATTGAAAATAAAATAATGTGTTGTTGTTTTTTTTAAAAAAAAGAATTATTGGAAAACACAGATAATAAAATGCATTCCCATCCGGGTTGAATCCTGGCCATGGAGGTTCAATCCATCCAATATTGAGGGGACCAACATCCCCCTTTGGGTTACTGTTATGGGGATGCAAATGACAGCCACCATCAGCTGCAAGAGACACACGCCATAGGTAGCCAAGCGGGACATGCAACAGAAGTGGAAGGACACATCTCGGTCACATGGAGAGATATAACTTCACAGAGAAGTGGGACTAGCAAGGGAAATGGCCCGCTAGTCGTGGATGAGGGAGAGGAATGGGAAACATTCAGTGTATCCATCTGTAGATCATTTGCATGCTGCAGGGCTTCACACAATGTTTCTAAACCAATAAACAAAAAATAAATAAAAAGTTTTCTTCATGGTAACATTAGCATTGTATACAGAAACAATGGGTTTCTTTCATATCTTGAAGTATTGGTTTATTTAAGGTAGTTGTACCTTGAGCTTGTTTGGAGGTTCTAGCAGGGGAGCGCAGCTATCGTATACCCTTGACCGAAGAAGGGTACACTCCTTCTATCAGGGATGGTCGTCCTCTTCCACCCGCCTAGCCAGCCAGATCAGCCGAATCAACCCTGGCGATCAATGGGGTGACAGATGTCGCAGCCAGATTGGCCTCACATCTTTCCCTCAACTCCCCCTCCACGTTGGCGAGGCAGTGGGAAGGACGGAGCTCGGCGCAGCAGCAGCAGCAGCAGCAGCACGGTCATGGGAGAGTTTCATTCAGCACGTGGAGGGAGCCCCACGCGCGACAGCTTAGCGGGCTGCACTGCTCCCGCTCAGCGGTTCACCGCCTCGTCTCCCCTTTCCACGGAAGCTGAGACTTCCACGTCCTTCATTGAGAAGAAAGAAGCCAGCAGAGCAGGATTAATGCAGAATTGTTTCTGGTGGTCTTCTTATACAAAGGCTGCCTTCGAGGGTGGGGGAAGAAGGAAGAAAACAACACCGTGCTTATTTAATGAGCTGTGAAATGAAGCGCTGCTGCTGCTAACCTCCCAATTCCTAGATTCATCTGCTCTTCATTGTGCTTAATATATATGTTTCTGCACTGTGCATTTAGAAGATCCCAGAAAGGAATTCAAAACGGCTGCTGGGGAAAGACCACCAAACATGCCTACAGAAACACTACAGACAGGTAGCATGGTGAAACCTGTCAGCCCTGCCATCACTTTCACTTCAGCCGTTCCACTCCGCATTCTAAACAAAGGTAGTTGTACTTTCCCTCTCCTTTCCTTCTGAAAAGCTCAAAGCAGCTAACAAAAAATCAAACCAATTGAGAATATTTGGTAGGAAAGCAGCAGCAGAGATAACCTCCCCTGCTCATTTATTTGCTTCCATTTTAAGGGGGGAAGAGAAGCATGCATATGTGAAAAGCAATGTTGTCCAATGAAATTTGATATTGTGTCACACCAGGCCCACAGATTTTTCAAGAAAAATTTAATGGTGCATAGCAGGCTATCAGCCCGTGTGTAGTTCAGATTCTGCAGTTTGATTGCCCCCAAATGGCAGAAAATGCAGAGTGCTCCTTGCAGGCGTGTCTTAAAATTTAATACCATGGGGCTCCAACCATTTGTGCCATATGACCAAGTAAGGCATCTTTCCAACTGCAGCAGCCCCATTTCCTATATAAAAGATGGAAAAAACACAGTTCCATGGCAAAACAAGTAATGTAGTGTGAAAGAAACATGGGGGGGTGGACAGAAGCCCTAAAAGAATAATCAGGAAAACCAAAACAATAATCACCACATCTAAGTACAGCCCATGATGCAAAACCATTAAATTTTTCATGCCCCTGCTATTTGCAGAATCTACTGATCCCAGCAGAGCTAAATCTCTGCTGAGGACTTGTTGCCTCAGTTGGTCAAAATCACCTGCTGCAGGTACAAGGTAGGGCATAGTGACCAGACCTTTGATATTTTTTTTTTTGAAATAAAAATTAGAAAAAGAAAAAGAAACCATTTGCAGCCACTGGAATCAGCCAGCAAGTGATCCACAAGATCCAGATTCTGGACTTGAAGAATTCCAGGCACATTTATCTTCATTTTTCATTCTGGCCAATCTGTTATTTTCTTCCAACGCCCTGAAAACAAAATTTGCCGGTGGGGGGGGGGGCGGCGGTGAAAGCAAGCCCACTTTTTGATAACTATCATATGGCTGTATTAAACAAGAAGAAACTTTGCACAAGAAGAAATTTTGTGGGGTTTGTGTGAGAGACTGGGTGGATTATTATTATTTTTTAAAGCTCTGAACACTCAGATTCTTCATGCTAATTTACTGGTCAGGAGATTTCTTACTGAAATCACACACTTCCAACTATGCAGCAGCTTGTGACAAATGTGGACTGATCTGTCGTTTGCTCAGAAAAAAAGGGCAACAAAAAGAACAACAACTTTGCATATATGCAGCTTGTGTGTATATTTTGGATTATAGTTTTTTAACAACATTTTTTGGGGGTGAAGTGGGGGTATATGGGAACCTATAATATCATTTATAATATAATCAGTTAATTGCGTTGTATTTAAAATTGAGTTTTAAAAGTAATAAGTCTATTATTTTTGTGTTTTTTTACTTTAGTATTGTAATGTATATTTTGTGTTGTGTGTGTTATATGTTATGTTTGTGATAAATGATGAAAATAAATTTTAAAAATTGGGGGGAAGAAGTTAACCCATCAGGTGGGGAGAGCCGGTTGCGAGGGACATGGGGAACCCTTGCACCTTTTCTGCAGGGCTTGCACGGCCCCCATCTGCATTGTCTGCAAGAGGGCGAAAAAGCACAGCGAACATGAATTTATTAATCTGGACCAGGCTTCACAGTGGTTGAAGCAAATAGTCCAGTTTCTGGTGCAAGAGAGACGAGTGATTATGGGATTGAAACTGGCTGAAGAAGAAAGAGCCAGGCATATCCGGCGGAGCTAGAGGAGGAGAAGAACAAGATCATGGGTGCTTTTGAGCAGATGTGCAACTTCCTGGAGGAGCTGCAGCGCTTTTGGCTGACCGAGCTGGAGGATCTGGAGAAGGAGATGAAGAAGAAAAAGGAAATAAATATCATCAAGCTCTCGGAGGATATCGCCGGTCTCAGACGCACAGAAATGGAGAAGAAGTGCCACCTGCCCGCTATTGAGTTCCTGAAGGGCATCGGGAGAACGGTGACTGGTTTCAGGAGTTGAAAAGAAGGCGGACACTGCATTGGAATCTCTCCAGGCATGGAAGAGAGACTCATAATTTACACTCAGAAAAATTCATTTCGGAAGGATACCATGGAGAAATGCAAAGGGCTACCGATGTAGGCACTGAACAAAGTGAGTGTCACTCTGGAGCCAGGAACAGAACACCCTTTTCTTTTTATAACATGAAGAGTTTGAGAAGAAGAAGAAGAGGAAGGCAGGACACACTGGAAAACCCTGGGAGATTCGACAGCATGCTCTACGTGCTGGGCCATGCCAAATTCACCTCAGGAAGATATTGGTGGGAGGTGGTGGTGGAAGAGGAGGAGGAGGAAAGGGAATGGGCCACCTGGACCGTAGGGGTTGCAAAAGAGTCTGTCAGGCGCAAAGGCTTTGTCAGAATGCTTCCTTCTGAGGGGATCTGGGCCATTGGGAAGGCAAAGGATGAGTCAGCCTCATCTGATCCCTTCTGGGCTTCAACCCACCCTGAGCAGACCCCTTTGAGCTTGACTTATGAGCCCAGGAAGATCCGGGTGTCCCTAGACTATGATGAGGGTCATGTGGAATTCTGTGATGCCCACACTAATGGCTTGATCTTCAATTTCCAACAAGCCTCATTCTCTGGGGGGAAGGTCCAGCCTTTTTCCCATGCTTGGTGGGGAGTTGGTCTGAAGTGTTGATTCCTGGGGACGATCCTCACCGCTCTCAGCTCTGCCACCCCTACCCTGAGAGGAGGTGGCAGCCTAGCATTTTCTCCGCAGCGTTATGAGTTTGTGGGTGCCAGACATCCTAAATTTCTGGATCCAGCACATGTTAGAATTAAATCTGTGTGTGGTGTGTTAGAACTGGATGCCAGACAGTAGGTTTAGCAAGCATTAAAATACAAGCCAAGCCAGCTTCCCCATGTCGGGAAAGTGCCTGGGAGATGAGCCATGGCTCCCACACCATTATTTTGTACAACTTTATTTTGTGCAACTGAAAAACTTTAAAATGTTAATAATAAAAGAACTACATGGTGGAAGGAAGAAAAGAAGGAAGGAATGGGCCACTAAGAAAAGTCAAGGAGAATGGGTTTCTGGACCAGATATCTGTTGGGTGGGACCCCTGCTGCAGTTCTGAGTTAGTTCAGAAAACAAAGCAAAGTTTGAAAGGAGAGTCTTTACAATGGGTGACCTAGGGGGAAGAAGTTGCAGTCTGGTAAAGGCGGCAAGCTGGGGAGAGGGTCAGAGCACGATGGTTGATATTATTTTGAATCCTAAACTGCAGCTATGGAAGAGTTTGTTCTTTGAAAAATAAAAAATAAAAATCCTTTAAAAAAAAGAAGAGGAAGAGGGGGAAACAACCAGGTGTACAATGGAAATTGAATAATATTGTATAAAAAGGATAATATAAGAGCATTTAGTTAGAAGACTTTGAAATTGAGGTAAAATAATGTAAGCAGAATTAGTAAATACTTAAAGAACCAGAAGGGAAAGTTGAGGGGAGTCTTTGGGTGAGGGGAGAACTGGATTTTATTTAATCCTTTTCTCTTCTTCTGTTTAAAATGATTATGCTGATTTTAACATTGTATGACTGTAAAACCCAATTTTAAAAATTTAAAGAGGAAGAGGAAGAGGAGGAAAACTACCGCTCAACTTTATGATCAGTAAAAATATTTGCTACTGCAAAGTTAGCATTTCTGTTTTTAAAATATATACATGGGGCTTTTTTGCAAAGAGAAGCATTTTCTGCGTGCACACAATAGAGAATCAACCAGGCTGGCAAGCAAGGGGCAGTATTGATCTCTCTCTCTCGAGGTTGCTTGCTTGCTTCTCCCGCCTTAATGAAGGAAATCTTGCCCTTCTGCAAATCCCTGCTGGTTTCTCCTCCTTCATGGCCATGAACGGAATCAGCCCCGTCAGATCAGTCAGGAGCTGCTAGGAAGCAAGCTGTGTGCTGCCTCTCTGATCAGAGCCTCACCATCACCCAGGGAACGAACAGAAGGAAGCCCCTCGGCCAGTGACTCCTGCTGCACAGGCCTTCAATAAAATGTGATGAGTCTTGCCAAAACAAAAAAACCAGAGCCCGGCTCAGGAGGAGCCCAAGAACCTCCTTTACAACATGAATGACTGCTACTCCAAGCTGCGCAAGGAGGTGCCCAGGATCCCGCAAGGCCCCAAAGTCAGCCAAGTGGAAATCTTGCAGCACGTCATCGACTATATCTTTGACCTGCAGATTGTGCTAGAGGAACAGGCAAAGAAGGGGCAAGATCCGCCCACAGCTGAGACTTCCCTACTCTCTTTAAAAGCTGCAGAGTGGGCATCCGAACTTTGCTCAAAAGAGGAGAGGAATCTCTGCCACTAACCTCTTAAAACAGACTGCAAGTGTGGGATCCTGGCACTTGGTTCTCTCCAGTGAGACAGGAGATAGAAGAGAGACGTGAATAGGGGAAAGGATCAGATGTTTTAACCCCGTGCATCTTGTAATGGAGAGGACTCCACCATTCTCTTCCAGATAAATTGTAGAACATGGGTCTCCGATTTGGAAGGAGGTAGACTCCACTGTGGGAGCAGGGCCGGGATGGGAGAGTGCTAGAGTCCTGTCTAGTCATGTTATATGGGATCAATTCCAATCTGTTATCTCTTAGGATGCGGACAGGCTGCTTGGACGAGTGAAACCAACCAGCTGTCTTCTTGATCCTTGTCCATCCTGGCTGATAAAAGCAAGCCGGGAACAATGATGTCCTGCACCAGGCCAAACAAGAAGCGAATGAGTACCGCAGGCAAATTCAGAGTCTCACCTGTGAAGTGGATGCACTTAAAGGAACTAACGAATCCCTTGAACGTCACATGCGAGAGATGGAGGAGAACTTTAATCTTGAAGCTGCTAACTACCAAGATTACGCGACTCAAGGAAGTGATACAAAACATGAAGGAAGAAATGGCTCGTCATCGGCATGAGTACCAAGACCTGCTGAATGTAAAGATGGCTCTTGATATTGAGATTGCCACCTACAGGAAACTGCTGGAAGGAGAAGAGAGCAGAATCACAATGCCCATTCCGACTTTTGCATCCCTGAACCTGACTTGTCCTGTTCTCAGATTGGAGACAGCCTCCCCCCTCTTCCTCCCAACCTGTAGAAGGAACAGACTCAAATTCCTCACCTCTGGACCCCTCAGCAAAAGTCCAAGCTACAACCCGAGGGTGAAGTGCAAACCTCAAGCCCACAAGTCATGTGCCCTTAACTAAGTTTTACAGTCAGAAGCTGCTATCTAAAGAAGTATCTCCCATTTCTAGGAAGGCCACTTCAACTTCATCTAGCACTCGGTCACTTTCTTCACTGTCTTCCCAGTGCTCCTGGGCAAGCTCTACGGGCTCGCTGACATCCCTGGGGTCCATAGACTATGCTGCCAACCACAGAGCAGACGATTTCCGCAAGCTGAAGAAGGAGAGGGAATTCCACTACTCTGTCATCCGGTCCAAGCTGAATCACATGGTTTCCATGCTGTCTAGGAGGGGAAACAAGGCAGAAAACTACATAGGCTGCCGCTCAGTGAGGTGCAACTTAAAGCCTAGGCAGCGGATCAGCAAGAGCCTCATAAACCTCAGAGACTTTGCACTGTATTCATCATATGACTGCTTCTGAGAAATGGGATTGTGAGAGCTGGCACACATAATTGCCATACAGGGGGTGCTGCTGGCTTGGTGGTGGTGGTTTTTTTAACTTGGCTGCCCAGCCATCTTTGTGATACTGCAAGCTTTTCTCTGGCTTTGCCATGCCATGGAGAAGAATGGTTTGGAATGCCAACCAATATGCACATTATACCTTGTGGCACAAAGGTAGCCATCACATGGAAACACCTTCTCTTTGTGGCTTACATTTTGTGTGTGTCACTTGTAAGTGTTCCAACCTTCACACCTGGTCAGTTCTGTACTGCCCTTACAAATGTTGCTTTTTTGGTCTGAGATATCATAGGCTAACTTGGTTTCATCAAGGGACTATAATATTAGCCGTTTAGAAAGTGCAAACAGAAAGTGTTTGCAAGTGTGATTGTAATAATCATCTTTTTAAAATATAAACATTGCAAGTTCTTTCACAGTTTCTGTATGCACATCAGCTATATGTAATAAATAAATCATCATCATCATCTTTATACCCCACCTATTTGGCTGGCTTTCCCAAGGGACTCTGGGGGGCTTAGAGCATATCTAAAAACATAAAGCATTAAAAATCTCCTGATACATGGCTCAGGAGATCGAGAGGGAGAAGAAAGAGAAGGCAGGAAGGGTAACCATGTCAGACCACTAACTCCTCGAAATACAAATGTCTTCCGGATAGATTTCCCATAAACTCCACCCCTTGGTCTAACACAGTTACCTCTTCCATTCTTAGCTAATCTGTTCTTCCTTCCCTCTCTGAGAAAAAAAACCTATACCTTTTTCCCATACAAATGTTTACCTTTAACATATAAAATGCACACTAAAATAAGCAACATCAAAATACCAAAAACCAATATAATCACAGGGTGCCAAGCCAAATTTAAAATGTTGGTCATGGTAGGGCTCCAGCCTGAAAAGATGTCCCACAAATGGATTTTTCATTCTCTCTGCAAGAGGAGAGAAGTGAATGGCAGTGCTATATCTGGCGCAGTCATTAGGGAGGTGCAATCAGGGATTTAACAACAAAAAAGAGGAAGGGATCCTAACAGCCAGAAAGGGTGCTCTGCTTGGAAAGCAGCAAAGAGCTGGCTGCTCCGTCTTGTCCTGCTTCTGCTGTTGGTTTTGGGTTTGCTGGAGAAATATCAAATACTCTTATATACAACCCTTTATCCCCCTGCTTCTCTCCCCCCCCCTTTCCATCAGAAATGCAGTGGCAAAGGTCTAAATAAAAACCCCAGGATGAAGCGCAAACCTCAACCCCTCAGGCCATGTGTCGTTAAGTAAGTTTTAGAGTCAGTGGAAATATTTGCTACTTCAATGGTACTATTTTTCTAATATAGAATCACAGGGTTTTGCACAGTTTCTGGGCTTTTCTACACCAAGATTGATTTCTCCCTCCTTTATTATATTTATTCCTCTCACCATAACAGGTTCCCAAACAAATAAACAACTGTTCACCAAGAGGAAGCAACCAGAATGATTGGCAACTCTAACTAGAGCAAACTAGAGCAAAATCCTCAGTTTTTTTAAACCACATTTTAAGCCAGCCTATGGGACCAAACAATTAATTTGGCTCAGGGCACAGGCAGCCGAGTGGGATATACAACAGATGTAGATGAACACATCTAGGCCACATTGAGAAACCTGACCACACAGTGCCAAGGAAATGGGACTGGCCAGCGAGGCAAAAATGGAGGAGAAATTGGAATGTTAATTACCCCCCCCCCCAAAAAAAATAAATCTGGGGCAAACTGGTGGAGACGATAGTGGTGGGGAAGCTACAAGAATTATTGTTGGGTTGTTGCTATGGGGGAGCAAATGACAGCCACAATCAGCTGTAAGAGACGCATGCCATAGGTAGCGGAGCGGGACATGTGACAGATGTGGAAGGACACATCTCGGTCACATCGAGAGATGTAGCTTCACAGAGAAGTGGGACTAGCAAGGGAAATGGCCCGCTAGTCATGGATGAGGTAGAAGAATGGGAAGTTCAGATGTGTAGTTCAGATTCTGCAGTTTGATTGCCCCCAAATGGCAGAACATTCAGAGTGCTCCTTGCAGGCTTGTCTTAAACTTTAATACCAGGGGGCTCCAACCATTTGTGCCATATGACCAAGTAAGGCATCTTTCCAACTGCAGCAGCCCCGTTTACTGTATTGTTTCTGTTCAAATGAGAGGGGGTGTTAGGAAAACGTTCTTTAAGAAACAGATAAAAGTTCCTGGAAGCTTTAAAATGGGTTCCAGAATTTTCTTTAGTGCCTAGGAGTGGCACTCTAGGATTGATTCGTGTCCACTGGAGGTGCAAATAAAGGGAGGAAGTTGCAGGCTGCAATGTCCGTACAAGGAAAGCACACACACACCAAACACACACAACACACAAGACAATGTGTGCTGCCAATGGAAGTAAGACAATGTGTGCTGCATTAAATGTAGCTAAATTCTGTGCGTCTGCAATCAATCGCTGGAAGCAAGTGGTATCATATAATGTTCAAACGCCTAAATGTTAATTACAGGGGACACGCTAACAATTAATTTTAATTTTTATATTTAAAGCCTTGTTATATTCATATTGTCCCTTGTATTTCTGATATTTTTTATGATCTGTGATATTGTGTGTGTTGACGCTGGTCTGTGACCGTATTAATAAATTCATTCAATGTGTGCTGCTGATACTGTGAGTTTTGCTGTGTCAGGATTGTTAAGTACTGGACTGAGATTATTCTGTACTGGATATATAAAGAAGGAATATAAATTTTCATTGTCGCATTTAACTTGTCTTAAAAAGTGGAGAGAGAAATCTAGCATTTGCACTTAGCAAAAAAAGAAAAGATAAGAAATGGGGGGCGGGGGAAAGAGCAAACCCTAGCGACGGAAAATTGTGCATGTCCTGCAACTTTGTATAACAATAGCTTAAAAAGGAATAAGTGGCTTATTAATAAATAAAGGAAAAAAGAATATTTTTTCTTTACCTTCTGGTAAGAAACCATTCTAATATTCTATGTGTAAAAAGTCTCTGCATTATATTGTAATTTGATTTTTTTGTAATTAAGACAAAAACCTCATGCACTCTGCAAAACAAGACCAAGAAATAATTTAAACAGCTTCTTCCTGCTGCTCTCATTCACTGTGTTGAGTGTTGTGAGTGTGGTGGCTTGCATTGCCTTGGTCCACCACCCATCCAGCAGAGGGTGGGAATAGCCATTCCTTAGACAGTTCTTCATTCAGTGGGACTTGAAAATAAAGATATTTTTCACATCCAAAAAAACAGAATTTTCATTCTGTCTGCAAAAGGAGAGAAGAAAGATGCAGTGCTTCATCAGGCACAATCATTAGAGAGGTTCATTCCAGGATTAATTAACAAAAAAGAAGATGGGATTTTAACAGCCAAAAAGGCTGCATCATACTATTGTTTGACTCGTGTTTCGCAACCCTTTCTCGTGCCTGTCCCTCTCTGAAAAGCTTAGTACAAAATATTGAAAAGCTTAGTACAAATTAAAAAAAGCATAGTACTTGACAAAAGTCCCAAGTTAAACTTCAACCCCTCGAGTCATGGTCATTGCCGATGGCCCAGCCGAGGGGAATGGAGCTTTTGCCTGGCCAAGCTGTTGAGTAGGTTCTGGGTTGTACCCAGGGAGGATTCCTATGTCGGGAAAAGTATCCCTGGGTCACTCCATTGTTGCAGCCCCACAGACTAGACGGGAGGAGTATGACTACAAGGGACCACCGCAATGAACAAGGGAGGTTCGGGAAGAGGACAACTATCGAGAGCCGGAGCGCCCACCCCAGGAAAGTCGCTGACCAACGATGTATCGACCGCCTAGCACAGCCCAGATATACTCGCCAGGAAGGTCTTGGGAGCCCCGCGGGCCAGTTCAACAGTACGAGGAAGAGGAGGGGTAAGAGCAGCATCCCAGACCCTCTTACAGGTATGAAGGGCAGGAACCTCAGCGCCTGGAAGGACAAGCCCCGAATTATCGCCCTGCCCCAAGGTACAGCTATGACCAAGAGGCACGAGATGTGGTTCCAGTGCGCGTTTCTCGTGAGTTTACCCTGAGGGATTTTGACTTACCTATTTTCCCTGCGTATAAACCCCCCATGGATTTCCTGAGCTATCTGACTATTCGAACTAACCTGCTGGGAGTCCCCTGAAGACTGTATATGTCTTTTCTGAGGGCGTTGATTAGTGGGGAATTGGCGGATCTCGTGGGCCATCTTCCTTTGTCCCATGCGCTAGACTATGAACGGTATAAACGCCTTGCTTTGCAAAGATATGCACTGTATGCGGAAACCTACACACGCGCTTTCCAGAAGGTTGATAAAACTGCTTCTTCTCAGTCTACCATTGGTAGCTGCGAAGGTTGCGCAAAATTTCAACTTTTGGCTGTCTGCAAGGAGGTAGATACATTTGAGGGACTGAGGCAGTTGGTGATTAAAGAACAGTTTCTTTTTGGGGCTATTATCCTGCCCAACCGTGCTGTAGATCACCTCATGAAATCTTTCGGCCTAATATCTAATGACATCCCCAAAGGCAAGAAAAATCTGTTCCACAACAGCAGCTGCCAGAATATCCCATCACTATTAGGATGGCAAAAAAACTCAGCAAGTTTGTAGAAATGGCAAAATTGAAAGCAATTATTAGAGGCCACTCAAATCAGAGAATAATTAGTAAGTGGGATGGAGTGAAGGAAAACATTTAAAAATATAGTCCCGGAATTGAAATATTAATAGAGAAGGTATAAAACTTGCAGGGGAAGGCAAGAAAATAATAATAGAAGCAATTGAATAATTATTAAATTATAACAACGCAACAAGATGGAAGAAGTAAAATATTGAAATCACACATGGGTGAAGGGGAGAGGGGGGTATATGGGAACCTATAATATCATTTATAATATAATTTGTTAATTGTGTTGTATATACATAGAGCAAAGCAAGCCAAGAGCAATTAGATATATTTTAATTTAGGTAATCTATGTAATAGGCTTGTGTTAGAAATGAGTATGGATTTTGAATTTGATGTTTGTAATATTTTCTGGTTTTGAAATAAAAATTAAAAAAAGGAAAAAGAAACCATTTGCAGCCTCTGCAGTCAGCCAGCAAGTGATCCCCAAGACCCAGATTCTGGACTTGAAGAATCCCAAGCACATTTATCTGGATTTTTCATTCTCTCTGCAAGAGGAGAGAAGTGAAAGGCAGTGCTACATATGGCACAGTCATTAGGGAGGTGCATTCAGGGATTAATTAACAAAAAAGAGGAGGGGATCCTAACAGCCAGAAAGGGTGCTCTGCTTGGAAAGCAGAAAAGAGATGGATGCTCCGTCCCTTCCTGCTCCTCCATCTTCTTCTTCTGCTGCTGCTAATGGAGGCCTGGAACAATGCGGGCAGAGTTCTCGGCTTCGTCATGGCTGCCATGACGCCACATTCACCCCGTCCTCCCTGCTCTGCTGGTCCATGTGGCCATTTGCAGAGGGGTGGTTTCCGCAGCCCCCCACCATCCCACCCCCTTTCCTCTATACTATGTAAATAGAATTACAAGATTTCCCACAGTTTCTGCTTTCCTCTTCATAGCTGCTGCTCAAGTACTATCTTTCCTTTTCAAATAAAAAATTGCAGGTTTCTCCACAGTTTCTGTACATACATCAGCAATATGTATGCTTCAGCCTTTCCTACACCAATATGGATTCCGTTCCAAACATGCCTTCAGGTGGTACAGCCACACAGTTCACACCCTGCCCTTAATGAACCTTTCAGTTACTGCACACACTCCAAATTTGCAGAGGATGCACCTGTGTTATTCGCAGCCAGGTATTCCTAAACCCTCAACAGAAGTGTCCCTTCTCCTTTTCTGCACCCAGATTCAATCCCTTGCCAACACCTGACCAGAAGGTGCAGCCACACAACTCAGACCTTATATAATCCATGGATAAAATATAAATATCTCCTGGAACCTACAACCCCTTGGTGCATTTCACCCATCGAAGCCTTTGGCGATAAGAAGAAAAACATGAAGGGAAATTGCGCAACATATAAAATGTTATTGGGGGGGGATTAATAAATAAAGAGGAAAGGACTTTGACATCCATATATATTTGAAAGGCTGGCTCCAATACTTCCAACTGAATGAAAGACAAGGAAAATAGGGTTTGCTGGAGAAATATCAAAACTAAAGGGAACTCTAATCCAGCCTAAAGGAAAATATCTATCTAAAATGTATAATCTCCTCCACAATTCACACCCTGCCATCAAAGAACTTTTGTCTCACTTAAAGCGCTCAACCTTTTCTGAGTATGCACACCTCAGAACACATAGGGACAGAGGAAGCTAAAAGGACAGGCCACACAACAAGCCAGTGACTTCTGTCTTGCAGGTAAATTTGCATCAAAGCTTTTCGTCTCAGAATTATTTAATCAGAAATCTCTTTTAACTTTTATTTTTAAAAAAAGGAATGAGGGAAGATTTAATTATTATTTTTTAATTAATGTTGGGGTGTGGAGGGGAAATAAACAGTACGGAAAGATTTCTTTTTCTTCTTCGTCTTCTCCCGGAGATCACAATTTAAATCTGTTTGGAATACATTGGATTCTGGTGGCCAAGCAAGATGCAGAAGAGACTGGCAGCAGGTGCTACGAGGGAGGTCAGTAGCTAATTATAAATAAACTCAAGCTGTGCCTGCTGAAGGAGTCTTGCCCCCCTCCCCCCTCTGAGCACCTGACAGTCGTTAAAATAATGAAGGATATACAATAATCAAGCCTTTATTAAAATATTAATGAGACACCTGCTGTCTTGAACAATATCCATATTTATATTTTTTAAAGCTACAAGATAGAATAATTCTGTAAAGACTGCTTCTGAGAAATGGGATCGTGAGAGCTGGCATACATAACTGCCATACAGGGGTGCAGCTGGCTTGGTGGTGGTTGTTTTTTTACCTTGGCTGCCCAGCCAATCTTTGTGATACTGCAAGCCTTTCTCAGGCTTTGCTGTGCCATGGAGAAGAAAGGTTTGGAAGGCCAACCAATATGAACATTATACCTTGCGGCACAAAGGTAGCCATTGCTTAGATACATCTTCACGTTGCTCTTTGTGGCTTACATTTTGTGTGAGTCATTTGTAAGTGCTCCAGGCTTCACACTTGGCCAATTCTGTACTGCCCTTACAAATGTTGATTTCTAGTGCTTTTTTGTTCAAAGAAATGATGGGCTGACTTGGTTTCATCAAGTGACTATAATATTAGATGTTTAGAAAGTGCAAAAAGAAAGTGTTTGCAACTGTGATTGTAATATTCATCTTTTTAAAATATAAACATTGCAAGTTTGGGCACGCTTTCTGTATGCACAGCAGCTATATGTAATAAATCATCATCTTTATCTAAAAGCATCCAGCATTAAAAATCTCCTGATACACGGCTCAGGAGATCGAGAGGGAGAAGGAAGAGAAGGCAGGAAGGGTAACCATGTCAGACCACTAACTCCTCGAAATACAAATGTCTTCCGGATAGATTGCCCATAAACTCCACCCTTGGTCCAACACGGTTACCTCTTCCATGCTTTGCTAATCTGTTCCTCTTTCTCTGAGGAAAAAAACCTATACCTTTTCCCCATACAAATGTTTAACTTTAACATAATGGTATAAAATACACACAAATATAAGCAACGTCAAAATACCAAATAGAAGTATAATCACAGGGTGCCAAGCCAAATTTAAAATGTTGGTCATGGTAGGGCTCTATCCTGAAAAGATGTCTCACCAATGGTGTGTGGTTCAATCCTGAATATCCTGAGTAACTCTTCTTAGCTTGGCTTGTTTTGCTACGGCAATATTAGTACTTTGCATTATGACACATTCCAAGTTTTTCCATAATCTTCATGTACTTTCTCATTCCTTTTCTCCAAGCAGACTGAATCCCTCGCAAACACCCCATCGGATACCTGCAGCCACACAACACAAACCCTGCCAGCACTGAACTTTTCAGTTACTTCAACCACTCCACATTTGCCAAGGGTGCATTTGCATTCCTCTCAGCCTGGAATGCCTCCTTCAGGAGGTACAATGAAACCATTTGCAGCCCCTGGAATCAGCCAGCAAGAGATCCACAAGAGCCAGATTCTGGACTTGAAGAATTCCAGGCACATTTATCTTCATTTTTCATTCTGGCCAAAATTATGCCAATAACCGTACTGCCTGGGGAAAGGATCAGAAAATATCTGCTACTGCAAAGGTAGCATTTCTGTTTTTAAAATATATACATGGGGCTTTTTTGCAAAGAGAAGCGTTTTCTGTGGGCACACAATAGAGAATCAACCAGGCTGGCAAGCAAGGGGCAGTATCGATCTCTCTCTCTCGAGGTTGCTTGCTTGCTTCTCCCGCCTTAAGAAAGGAAATCCTGCCCTTCTGCAAATCCCTGCTGGTTTCTCCTCCTTCATGGACATGAAAGGAATCAGCCCTGTCAGATCAGTCAGGATCTGCTAGGAAGCAAGCTGCGTGCTGCCTCTCTGATCAGAGCCTCACCATCACCCAGGGAACAAGCAACAGAACAAAGCCCCTCGGCCAGTGACTCCTGCTGCATAGGCCTTCAATAAAATGTAATGAGTCTTGCCAAAAAAAGAAAACCAGAGCCCGGCTCAGGAGGAGCCCAAGAACCTCCTTTACAACATGAATGACTGCTACTCCAAGCTGCGCAAGCAGGTGCCCAGGATCCCGCAAGGCCCCAAAGTCAGCCAAGTGGAAATCTTGCAGCACGTCATTGACTATATCTTTGACCTGCAGATCGTGCTAGAGGAACAGGCAAAGAAGGGGCAAGATCCGCCCACAGCCGAGACTTCCCTACTCTCTTTAAAAGCTGCAGAGTGGGCATCCGAACTTTGCTCAAAAGAGGATTGGAATCTCTGCCCTAACCTCTTAAAACAGACTGCAAGTGTGGGATCCTGGCACTTGGTTCTCTCCAGTGAGACAGGAGATAGAAGAGAGACCTGAACAGGGGAAAGGATCAGATGTATTAACTCAGTGCATCCAGTAATGGAGAGACCTCCATCTTTCTCTTCCAGATAAACTGTAGAACATGGGTCTGGCCAGCCAGTTGCTGATGCCTTGACTGGTCTTTGAGAAACAGCTTTGTGCCCTCAATCTGTTATTCTCTTCCAACGGCCTGAAAACAAAATTTGCAGGCCGGGGAGTGGGGGTGTTGAAAGCAAGCCCACTTTTCACTAACTATCATATGGCTGTATTAAACAAGAATAAACTTTGCAGAAGAAGAAATTTTGTGGCGTTTGTGTGTCAGACTGGGCAGATTATTATAATTATTGTTATTAAAGCTCTGAACACTCAGATTCTTCATGCTATTTTACTGGTCATGAGATTTCTTACTGAAATCACACACTTCCAACAATGCAGCAACTTGTGACAAATGTGGACAGATCTGTCATTTGCTCAGAAAAAAGGGCAACAAAAAACTCCAACAACTTTGCATATATGCAGCTTGTATGTATATTTTGGATTATAGTTTTTTAACATAATTTTTGGGGGGTGAAGGGGACTTTCAAGAACATGAAAACTGAGGTGTCTTAGGGCTGTTTTGCCTCATGGTTTTTGTTGCTCAACTCTAATAGAAAGAACACACATGTATCCTTTTTTGTCAGGAAGGTTGATTTCTTCATCCATAAATTCTACTTCCTTTGGTGTGTGTGTTTTTTTAAAAAACTTTTCATAAAAGCTTTTTGCATAATAAATCTTAAGCTGTTGTTTCTTTAAAAAAACCAAATACACACACACACACACACACACACACATATATTGCAATTCCTGCTGCAGTTTCTTAACATACATCAGCAGTGTTTATGCTTCAAGAGGAGAGAGGTGAACAGCATGGCTTCATCAGGCACAGTCATTAGGAAGGTTCATTTAGGGATTAATTAACAAAAAAGAGGAGGGGGTCCTAACAGCCAGAGAGGGCGCTCTGCTTGGAAAGCAGCAAAGCTATATGTACTCATCACTCCTTTTCTGCACCAAGATAAAATCCCTTTTTGAAAAGCCCTTAGATTGGCTAGCCATTAAGGGGTTACTTAGATTGAGATGTTGCTTGTCCAAAGATACACCCTTATGCTATTTGGCCCCTTCAACAGCACAGTTTAGGAGTTCAACTGCCTCTTCCCAATGGATGTCTTTGTGGACTCACTCAAGTTTCTGGTGTGGATGTGGCTGTTCACCTGCGTTTGTGTCTTATTCAAAGGCTCTGATTTCACCTCTTCAGTATTCCCCTTATTTATGAAAAGCACCAGGTTAGAAGTGACCATTCTAGTGAAACTGCATCGCAAAAAGGCATTGGCAAATGTCCTTTTCAGCACTTTTCTGCACAAAAATCGATTCCCTTGTAAACATGCAATCAGGTTGTATAGCCACACTGTTCACACCCTTCCTATCAGCCAGGAATGCCTCCTTCAGGAGTTACAATGACACCATTTGCAGCCCCTGGAATCAGCTAGCAAGGGATCCACGAGAGCCAGATTCTGGACTTGAAGAATTCCAAGCACATTTATCTGGATTTTTCATTCTCTCTGCAAGAGGAGAGAAGTAAAAGGCAGAGCTACATCTGGCTCAGTCATTAGGGAGGTGCATTCTGGGATTAATTAACAAAAAAGAGGAGGGGATCCTAACAGCCAGAAAGGGTGCTCTGCTTGGAAAGCAGCAAAGAGATGGCTGCTCTGTCCCTCCTCCTCCATCTTCTTCTTCTGCTGCTAATGCAGGCTTGGAACAATGCGGGCTGACGCCACATTCACCCCGTCCTCCCTGCTCTGCTGGTCCACGTGGCCATTTGCATAGGGGTTGTTTCCGCAGCCCCCCACCATCCCACCCCCTTCCTCTATGCTAAGTAAATAGAATTACAGGATTTCCCACAGTTTCTGTACAGACTTCAGCTACATGAACGCTTCAGCCTTCTTCTATAGCAAGATGGATTCACGCCATCAAGTGCTACAGGCATACAACGCAAACCCTGTGATTCAAGAGCTTTTCAATTACTTAAACGGCTCCACATTTGCCACGGCAGCAGCAACACTGTCAACCTAAATGTGCTGGACAGTCTGTCTTGGTCGCCATGATGGATGACCTTGCAGACAGGTGCCTATGAAAAACTAAGGGTTATGAGAATCGGAGGCAGTGTATCTTTACTTACTTGCTTCCATTTTAAGGGGGGAAGAGAAGCATGCATGTGTGAAAAACAATGTTGTCCAATGAAATTTGATATTGTGTCACACCAGGCCCACGGATTTTTCAAGAAAAATTCAATGGTGCATTACCGGGCTATCAGCCCGTGTGTAGTTCAGATTCTGCAGTTTGATTGCACCCAAAAGACAGAAGATGCGGACTGCTCTGTGTCAGAGCTGGCCCACGCCTCCTTGCAGGCATGTCTTAAGATTTAAGAGCATGGGCCTCAAACCATTTGTGCCATATAACCAAGTAAGGCATCTTTCCAACTGCAGCAGCCCCATTTCCGTTGTAAAAGATGGAAGAAACACAGTTCCATGGAACAACAGGTAATGTAGTGTGAAAGAAACATTGGGGGGGGGGGGGCAGAAGCCCTAACAGAATAATCAGGAACACCAAAACAATAATCGCCATCTAAATACAGCCTATGGCACAAAACCATTCAATTCTTCATGCCCCTGCTATTTGCAGAATCTACTGATCCCAGCAGAGCTAAATCTCTGTTGAGGACCTATTGCCTCAGTTGGTCAGAATCACTGTCTGCAGGTACAAGGCAGGGCACACTGACCAGACCTCCTGGCCACCCAGGGCTTTAAAAGCCCCCTCAGTATTTCTAGACAGGGTCTCAGTTCCCCCAATATTCGGGGGCCCGGCATCCCCCACTGCTGGGCTGTTGCTATGGGGCCACAAATGATGGTCACCAGCAGCCGTGGGAAGCCCAGGGCCCTGTTAGCAGCAAGGGACATGCAACAAATATAAATGGCTGCGCCTGGTAGATGAGGCGAAGATGGATGAGAGCGAAGGGGAAACATTTGATTATATCTATTTCCATACTGCAGGGCTTCAGGTTTCCAAACAAATAAACAATTTTTAACCAAGAGGAAGGAACGAGAGTCAACTAGAGCAAAATCTTTAGTTTTTTCATCACATCTTAAGGCAGCCTATTGGACAAAACAATAAATTTTGTGCTGGGCACAAGTAGCCGAGTGGGACGCATTTCGGTCACATTGAGGAATTTGACCAAACAGTGACAAGGAAATGGGACTGGCTAGCAAGGCAAAATGGAGGAGAAATTGGAATATTAATTACCCCCCCCCCCCATTTGGGACAAACTGGTGGAGGCGATAGTGATGGGGCAGCTACAATAATTTTGGGGAAAATGAGTTTGCAAAACAACTAAGAGAACAAAGTAAAATATTTAGGACAAGCAAATAACTGGAGAACCAGTGATGGAAGTTTTTTGTTAAGAGAAAGAAAGACAAACATTGAAAGCAACAACAGAATGAGAGGGGATGTTAGGAAAACATTCTTTAAGAAACAGATAAAAGTTCCCGGAAGCTTTAAAAAGGGTTCCAGAATTTTCTTTAGTGCATAGGAGTGGAACTCTAGGATTGATTGGTGTCCACTGGAGGTCCAAACAAAGAGAAGTTGCAGGCTGCAATGTCCATAGAAGGAAAGCACACTCACACCCAACACACACATACAAAGTATCAGCACACACGCTGACAACAAGGTTGGAAGTAAGACAATGTGTGCAGCTGATACTGTGAGTTTTGCTGTGTCAGGATTGTAAATTACTAGACTGAGATTATACTGTGCTGGAGATACAAAGAAGGAATTTAAATTTGCAGTATCACATTTAACTTGCCTTAAAAGGTGGAGAGCGAAATCTAGTATTTGCACTTACAAAAAAATAAAAGATAAGAAAAGGAGGGTGGGGGAAAGAGAAAACCCTATCGAGTGAAAATTGTGTACGTCCTGCAACTTTGTATAACAATAGCTTAAAAACGAATAAGTGGTTTATTAATTACCTTCTGTTAGGAAACCATTTTAATATTCTGTGTGTAAAAAGTCTCTGTATTACATTGTAATTTGATTTTTTTTGTAATTAAGACAAGAACCTTGTGCACTCTCAGAAAAAAGAACAAAAAGGAATTTAATCAGTAGTGGATTTGGGTGCGCATGAGTGGCAGGGGCTCCTGAGACCTCTAGTCATCTTTCGAATGGACAATGTTGAAACAGAGCTTTATCAAAAATGAATGCTGGTCTGTATGATCCCTATCAATAGTTGTTATGATTTCTTCATTCCGTGGGGCTTGAATATAAAGTTCACTGGAAGACCGTCAGGTCAAGATGATGGAGTTCGAAGACATAATCTGGACTCAGCGTGACGAACTGTTTCAAAAGGATTGGAACAAATTTATATTTTTGGGGACCACCAGGGGGCGCGTTGGAAGATGGCCAACAATAACATCTCTCTGACCCACACGAGGTAGTTTAGGGGCTGCTATGGGAAGTAGGCAGCCTTCCCTTCCCACCAGGATGTGGTGGGACCCTGTCTTGCCAGCGGTGTTCATAATGCACCCCCTGATCCGAGAGATGGGGGTGCAGAACACTTGGCACGAGCCCTCAGGGGGGCCAGCTCTTCCTGACGCCGATTCCGATTAGCGCGTGCTGGTTGCTTCAGTGTGGATTTATAATTGGAAACAGATGATTGGAAATGAACGTGAAGCACATATATCAAGCAATGCTCGACAGATAAGGCTGCTGAATAATGGATCTCTGCGACTGAGAGCGACGGATGGATAAGTAAATCTTTTGATATGTCATCACCAAGAGATTGTATGTTTGGAACGAAGGGGGGTGGAGGAAAAACTCTTTTTTTCTTTATATGATGTGATAAAAATAATCCTCCACTCCAGAAAGAAACAAGATCGTTGTGGTTTTTTTAAGAAGCATAAGCAGAAGTTTAAGAGCTGTGTGGGAGATGGAAAAAAGATCGGTGGACGCTGAGGAATTTTTATGACGCAGTTAAAAAATGGTGTCTCGCCAAGACAGGCTGCAGGAGAAAAGAGAAAGATGGGGGAGGAGAATCAGGAATGCTGGAAGGAGAAGGAGTACGAAACTGAAGTTTGACCTGACAGAGCCCCCTGATCTACTTGATTTATTCGGCTAGCCTGGGAAAATAAAGGACAATGAAGATTAATTTTGTCTACGGAGGTGTCGAACAGGGCTGTCCTGGACTAAACCCACAGTTATTTTTCACATCCAAAAAAACAACAACAAAGACAAAGAAAAACATTTGGATTTTCATTCGGTCTGCAAAAGGAGAGAAGAAAGATGCAGTGCTTTATCAGGCACAATCATTAGAGAGGTTCATTCAGGGATTAATTAACAAAAAAAGAAGAGGGGATTCTAACAGAAAAAAGGCTGCATCATACTATTGTTTGACTCGTGTTTCACAACCCTTTCGTGTGCCTGTCCCTCTCTGAAAAGCTTAGTACAAGAAATTGAAAAGCTTAGTACTAAAAAAAAAAGTTTATAGTGTGGGTGTTCACCTGTGTTGGTGCCTTGTTCAATGGCCCAACACTGCTGCAACTGGCTCTGATTTCGCTCTTCACTATTCCCCTTCTTAATGAAAAGCACCAGGTGAAATTGACCATTCTTGTGAACCAGAATCTCAGAAATGCAGTGGCAAAAGTTCCAAGTTAAACTCAGGGGTGAAGCACAAACCTCAACCCCTCAAGTCAGGTTCAGAACCGATGGCCCAGCTGAGGGGGATGGAGCTTTTGCCTGGCCAAGCCGTCGAGGGGTTGCCAGGTCGTCCCCATGAAGGATTCCTATGTCGGGAAAAGTATCCCCGAGTGGGTCACTCCATTGTTGCAGCCCTGCAGACTAGATGGCAGGAGTATGACTACAAGGGACCACCATGATGACCAAGGGAGGTTCGGGCAGAGGACGTCATGTAATTAGAAATTCATTATATAAGGTCTGGGTGAGACATAGAAGGCTGTTGGAACCGAAAACCCCATGGTGGGTCTCACCGTTAGAAGTAATATCGGTTAAAAAGAAAAATACGATCGGAAGAATGGCTACGTACCAGGCACTCCTAAAAGAGGAACAGGGCCAGTTAAAACTAAGACCATATGAAAAGGTGACCCAATACTGCACCACATGGTTGCGATATCACCAAATTGCCCAAATAGTCAATCAGGATAAAGAAATAGGATTTGAAAAAGAAGAATGAAATTACAAAAAGTATTATTACAAAACTCAAAAAAGACTATATCTAAAACGTATAATTTATTATTAGAATTGGAGTTAAAGGATGAAGAAGTAAAGCAAGTTATGACTAAATGGGCGTGTGATATAGGATACGTAATTTGGCTGGACCAATGGGAGATATTAAGGAAATGGGATATTAAATTTACGGCATGTTATACAATCAGAGAAAATTTCATGAAAATGGTGTACCAATGGTACTTAACTTCGGTAAAACTGGCTAAAATTTACAAATTAAAATCAAATAGCTGCTGAAGATGCAAAAAATAAATAGGAACAATGTTTCACATGTGGTGGGAATGCTGACCTATTAAACAATTCTGGAATGAAATTTATGAAGAAATCAAAAAGATGTTTAAAATATCTTTCAGTCAAAAACCGGAGGCATTCCTTTTAGGTATAATCACAAACGATATTCCCAACAATCAAAGGAAAGTATTCCTTTATGCAACGACAGCTGCCAGGATGCTTAGAGCAAAAAACTGGAAAGGGAGAAAAATTCCATCAATGAAAGAATGGCAAATTAAATTTTTTGAATATATAAATCTGGCAAGACACACAGCATTCATAAGGGGACAATCTGACCAGAAATTATTAAAAGAATGGGGATGTGCTAAAGAGTATATGAAAACACACTGTTCTGGAGTAAGCTTGTTGGTATGTAATGGATGATGCTTTACAGGGTTAAAGTACAAAGATGGAAGTAATCTACATTAGACATAGCAATACAGTTAGAGTAAAAATTTTGAGATCTTAGAACAAAGGAAGGAAGTCAATATGTGTATATGTATGTACTGATTAGATTAGAATGATGATATAGTTTTATTTGGAGATGTATGCTTTTTTGTCTTGTTTTTTACTTTGTTTTTCTTTCTTTTTTGTATGTTTTGTTTTTCCTTCCTGTTTATACAGTATTATTTTAGATTTAATATTTGTAATTTTTGTTACAAAAGCATAGATCTCTCATGAGACTGCTTGTTGAGATTGCAGTTCTTCAAGGGTTAATGCTATTGTGCCTTAATTGTAATGCTATTTAAAGATATATTTATTTTGAAAGTTGTACTATGCTGCACTCTAAAGAAAACAACTTTAAATGTGAAACTTTATGTATTCATGTCATGGTATAAGTTATTTAGTAGGTTTAGCTACAGTGTATGAAATATTAACCTAATCAACTAAAATGCTGACATGGGTTTATTTAAATTCTGTTAGTACTCTTTTTATAAGGGTACCTTCAATACTTTTTTTAAAGGTTTTGATCTTATAAATGCTAGTTTATACAATGATTTTGCATTGAAAATAAAATAATGGTTTTTAAAATATATATATATATATAGAATTATTGGAAAACACAGATAATAAAATGCATTCCCCTCTGGGTTGAATCCTGGCCATGGAGGTTCAATCCATCCAATATTGAGGGGACCAACATCCCCCTTTGGGTTACTGTTATGGGGATGCAAATGACAGCCACCATCAGCTGCAAGAGACACACGCCATAGGTAGCCAAGCGGGACATGCAACAGAAGTGGAAGGACACATCTCGGTCACATGGAGAGATATAACTTCACAGAGAAGTGGGACTAGCAAGGGAAATGGCCCGCTAGTCGTGGATGAGGGAGAGGAATGGGAAACATTCAGTGTATCCATCTGTAGATCATTTGCATGCTGTAGGGCTTCACACAATGTTTCTAAACCAATAAACAAAAAATAAATAAAAAGTTTTGTTCATGGTAACATTAGCATTGTATACAGAAACAATGGGTTTCTTTCATATCTTGAAGTATTGGTTTATTTAAGGTAGTTGTACCTTGAGCTTGTTTGGAGGTTCTAGCAGGGGAGCGCAGCTATCGTATACCCTTGACCGAAGAAGGGTACACTCCTTCTATCAGGGATGGTCGTCCTCTTCCACCCGCCTAGCCAGCCAGATCAGCCGAATCAACCCTGGCGATCAATGGAGTGACAGATGTCGCAGCCTGATCGCCTTCACATCTTTCCCTTGACTCCCCCTCCACGTTGGCGAGGCAGTGGGAAGGACGGAGCTCAGCGCCACCGCCACAGCCAGCGGCCCTAGCAGTGGCAGCAGCAGCAGCTCGGTCGTGGGAGAGTTTCATTCAGCGCATGGAGGGAGCCCCACACGCGACAGCTTAGCGGGCTGCACTGCTCCCACGCCCACTCAGCGGTTTGCCGCCTCGCCTCCCCTTTCTGTGGGAGCTGAGACTTCCATGTCCTTCATTGAGAAGAAAGAAGCCAGCAGAGCAGGATTAATACAGGATTGTTTCTGGTGGTCTTCTTATACAAAGGCTGCCTTCGAGGGTGGGGGAAGAAGGAAGAAAACAACACCGTGCTTATTTAATGAGCTGTGAAATGAAGCGCTGCTGCTGCTGCTACTGCTGCTGCTGCTGTTAACCTCCCAATTCCTAGATTCATCTGCTCTTCATTGTGCTTAATATACATGTTTCTGCACTGTGCATTTAGAAGATCCCAGAAAGGAATTCAAAACAGCTGCCGGGGAAAGACCATCAAACATGCCTACAGAAACACTACAGACAGGTAGCCATCACTTTCACTTCAGCCGTTCCACTCCGCATTCTAAACAAAGGTAGTAGTTGTACTTTCCCTCTCCTTTCCTTCTGAAAAGCTCAAAGCAGCTAACAAAAAATCAAACCATGATTTAGCAATTGAGAATATTTGTTAGGAAAGCAGCAGCAGAGATAACCTCCCCTCCTCCTCTTATCTTTATTTATTTGCTTCCATTTTAAGGAGGGAAGAGAAGCATGCATGTGTGAAAAGCAATGTTGTCCAATGAAATTTGATATTGTATCACATCAAGAAAAATTCAATGGTGCATAGCGGGCTATCAGCCCGTGTTTCGTTCACATTCTGCAGTTTGATTGCCCCCCAATGGCAGAACACTCAGAGTGCTCCTTGCAGGCGTGTCTTAAACTTTAATACCATGGGGCTCCAACCATTTGTGCCATATGACCAAGTAAGGCATCTTTCCAACTGCAGCAGCCCCATTTCCTTTGTACATGATGGAAAAAACACAGTTCCATGGCAAAACAAGTTCTTTCTAAAAGATTTCGGGCTATTATCCTGCCCAAC
Source organism: Podarcis melisellensis (assembly GCF_964234715.1). Taxonomy (NCBI): domain Eukaryota; kingdom Metazoa; phylum Chordata; class Lepidosauria; order Squamata; family Lacertidae; genus Podarcis; species Podarcis melisellensis. The sequence goes on from NC_138547.1 coordinate 31,102,081, forward strand.
CCTGCTGTAGATCACCTCATGAAAGCTTTTGGCTAAATATCTAATGACATCCCCAAAGACAAGAAAAATCTACTCCTTTACACAACAACAGCTGCCAGAATATTGACTGCAAAAAAACTGGAAGGGGGAGAAAACCCCATCACTATCAAAATGGCAAAACAAACTCGGCGAATTTGCAGAAACTGCAAAATTGACAGCAATTATTAGAGGCCACTCTAATCAGAGAATAATTAAAGAGTGGGATGAAGTGAAGGAATACATGAAAAAATATGGTTCCGGAACTGTAATATTAATAGAAAATGTGTAAAACATGCAGGGGTAAGCAAGAAAATAATAGAATCAACTGAATAATTATTAAATTACAACAACACAACAAGGTGGAAGAAGTAAAATATTGAGATCACACATGGGTAAAGGGGAGTGGGGGTATATGGGAACCTATAATATCATTTATAATATAATTTGTTAATTGTGTTGTATTTACCCAAGCACATTTATCTGAATTTTTCATTCTGGCCAAAATTATGCCAATAACCTTAAACTTTGGCATCAGTTGTGTCATTATTTGGCCATTCTGGCCAAAATTATGCCAATAACCTTAAACTTTGGCATCAGTTGTGTCATTATTTGGGGAGGTCTTGGGGGTCTTAACACGCAAGGCACCAAAGTCAGCCATGGAAATCTTGCAACACGTCATAGATTCCATAGGTCCTCTCCAGTTGTACAGAAGATAGAAGGAGAGAGAGAGAAAGAGAGAGGAAAGACCTTGACTGGGGAAAGGATCAGATGTATTAACTCTGGGCATCCAGTAATGAAGAGACCTCCATCATTGGTTTTGAAAGAAAAAAGAAAAAGAACCCATTTGCAAAGAAAAAGAACCACTTCTAATTTCATTAGAACAACAAAGGGAGTTAAACAAGGATGCATTTTGGCCCCCTTTTTGTTCAACATCTATATAAACTCCCTAATAGACCGCCTACGAGGAGTGGATACACACGCCCCAAAATTAGCAGACAAAAAACTGCCTATCCTACTCTATACAGACGATGCGGTTATATTGTCCCAGACTCAGATGGGCCTCAAAAGAGCTCTTAACAGCTTATCCCAATATTGTAGAGAAGAGAAACTAGCAGTGAACTACCAAAAAACAAAAATCATGGTTTTCTCTAACAAAAGAAAAATATACAGATGGAATTTAGACAATCAGGAGATTGAACAAGTGACATGCTTTAAATACCTAGGAGTTATATTCCAAGCATCAAGGAAGAAGACTGCCTACATAAATTACAGCTCCTCTGCAGCACAAAAAAGTACAACAGCAATTCTAAGATACCATCGCACAACAGGAGGAAATTTCATTCCTGCTACAATTAAACTATTCGCTGCAAAACCAACAGCACAAATACTATACGGCGCACCACTCTTCTCCCTCTCTAATCTAGACCCATATGAAAAGATACAATCAGGCTTCCTTAGATCACTCCTGCAAACACCTAAATGCATCTACGACTGGAAGCGGGCTTATACACCATTAAAGCCAAAGTATGGATAAGAACCTTATGCACTTGGCTAAGACTTAACAACTCGCCGGTTGGACTACTTTCCCTGATGCTTCTTGACAAATTCCAATCTAGTTGGAGGAAGGGCACTCTCAGAAAATTGGCCACATATGGTCTCTCCCCAGAGTATTTAAGTTTAGAAAGGGGAAGGGCCAAGAACATAATCAAAGAAAGACTCAGGGACATCGAGGTGGTCACTGGATTGCAGCTTTTTATCTCTCTCAGTGCCCAGTGAATGTTGCCAGTAAGTGACATTTCCATGAAAGCGTTGCACAGCAAAATCCCATCTTCCAGATCGCCATTGGAACAAGCACTTGTGTGAACCAAACAACTCAGGAGTCAACGTGAAACTGAAGCAAAGAGATACTTCCTCCTTGAGACTCTCTCTTGGGCTCTGTGATATTATTATTTTTTTAAAAAAGAAAAACAGTAACAAGAGAAAGCATGGAACTGCCTGCATGCAGCCTGCAAACTTATTTGAATTACTTCTTGAGGTGGTTCATTGAATGTCCTTATTTATAGATTGCTGGAAACGGAAACGGAGAAAATAAATTCTTCATGCTCCTACTATTTTCAGAAACTAATGATTTGCAGAATCTAATGAATATTAATAAATTAAGAACTTTGAAATCCATATATATTTGGCAGACTAGCTCCAATACTTCCAACTGAATGAAAGACAAGAAAAATGGGGTTTCCTGGAGAAATATCAAAATGACTGGGAAAGGCTGTGGAGGGCAATGCATGTTATAAGGGAGCGGTGAAGAAGGAGGGAAGAGAAGGAAGCGCTGTACTGTTCTCAGATTGGGGACAGCCTCCCACCTCCTTCTTCCCAACCTGTGGAAGGACCAGACTCAAATTCCTCACCTCTTGACCCCTCAGCAAACGTCCAAGCTACAACCTCAGGGTGAAGACCAAACCTCAACCCCACAAGTCATGTGCCCTTAACTAAGTTTTGCAGTCGGAGGCTGCTATATAAAGAAGTATCTCCCATTTCGCGGAAAGGCCACTTCAACTTCATCTAGCGCTCGGTCACTGGGTAAGCTCCTGGGCAAGCTCTATGGGCTCCTGACCTCGCTGAGGTCCATAGACTATGCTGCCAACCACAGGGCAGACGATTTCCGCAAGCTGAACAAAGAGAGGGAATTCCACTATTCTGTCATCCATGCTGTCAAAGAGGGGCAATGTGGCAGAAAACTACATAGGCTGCCGCCCAGTGAGGTGCAACTCAAAGCCTAGGCAGCGGATCAGCAAGAGCCTCATAAACCTCAGAGACTTTGCACTGTATTCATCAAATGACTGCTTCTGATAAATGGGATCGTGAGAGCTGGCACACATAATTGCCATACAGGGGGTGCTGCTGGCTTGGTGGTGGTGGCTTACATTTGTGGCTTACATTTGTGGCTTACATTTTGTGTGCGTCACCTCTAAGTGCTCCAGCCTTCACACTTCGTCAATTCTGTACTGCCCTTACATATGTTGGTTTCTAATGCTTTTTTGGTCTAAGAAATCATGGGGTGACTTGGTTTTACCAAGGGACAATAATATCAGCTGTTTAGTTTGTTTAAAAAACCGCTAGTGCCTCTCTTTTTTTCTCCCAATATAGGAGCATGGAAAAATATTTTCATTGTATGACCCTGTAGCTGATGGCCTGATAACAGATGGCTAACAAAAGACAATGACAAAGACAATGTGCAGTGACTCGTAACTTTTCCAACAGCTATTGCCATATCTTAGGGCTCCTTTTAAAATTGTTTTTAGTGAAATCCCCGAAGTTTGTGGTGTAGATGCCTTGTTCAATGGGCTGACACTGCTGAAACAGACTCTCATTTCTCTCTTCAGTATTCCCCTTATGAAAATCACCGGGTTGAAATTGACCATTCTTGTGAACTAAATTCCGCCCCACATCGGGGGGGGGGGGATCGTTTTTTAAAAAAATATTTAGTTTATGGCACATTGAATGCCATCAACCCAGTGTGATCCAGGAGTAGCTCCTATACAGCCGTCTGCTGTCACTTAGATCAGTGACTAGGCACCATGCAAAAAGAAAGGGTTTGAAACTGTGATTGTAGTATTCATCTTTTTAAAATATAAACATCGCACGTTTTTGCACAGTTTCTGTACGGACATCAGCTATATGAACAAATAAATCATCATCATCATCTTTATACCCCACCCATTTGGCTGGCTTTCCCAAGGGACTCTGGGGGCTTACAGCATATCTAAAAACATCCAGCATTAAAAATCTCCTGATACACGGCTCAGGAGATCGAGAGGGAGAAGGAAGAGAAGGCAGGAAGGGTAACCATGTCAGACCACTAACTCCTCGAAATACAAATGTCTTCCGGATAGATTGCCCATAAACTCCACCCCTTGGTCCAACACGGTTACCTCTTCCATGCTTAGCTAATCTGTTCCTCCTTCCCTCTGAGGAAAAAAACCTATACCTTTTCCCCATAGAAATGTTTAACTTTAACATAATGGTATAAAATACACACAAATATAAGCAACGTCAAAATACCAAATAGAAGTATTATCACAGGGTGCCAAGCCAAATTTAAAATGTTGGTCATGGTAGGGCTCTATCCTGAAAAGATGTCTCACCAATGGTGTGTGGTTCAATACTGAATATCCTGAGTGACTCTTCTTAGCTTGGCTTGTTTTGCTACGGCAATATTAATACTTTGCATTATGACACATTCCAAGTTTTTCCGTAATCTTTATGTACTTTCTCATTCCTTTTCTCCAAGCAAACTGAATCCCTCGCAAACACCCCATCGGATACCTGCAGCCACACAACACAAACCCTGCCAGCACTGAACTTTTCAGTTACTTCAACCACTCCACATTTGCTGAGGGTGCATTTGCATTCCTCCTAGCCTAGAATGCCTCCTTCAGGAGGTACAATGAAACCATTTGCAGCCACTGGAATCAGCCAGCAAGGGATCCACAAGAGCCAGATTCTGGACTTGAAGAATCCCAAGCACATTTATCTGGGTTTTTCATTCTGGCCAAAATTATGCCAATAACCGTAAACTAAATTTGGCATCAATTGTGTATTTATTTCGGGAGGTCTTGGGGGTCTTAACACACAAGGCACCAAAATCAGCCATGGAAATCTTGCAAAAAGTCATAGATTCCATAGCTCCTCTCCAGTTGTACAGAAGATAGAAGCAGAGAGAAAAAAAGACCTTGACTGGGGAAAGGATCAGATGTATTAACTCTGTGCATCCAGTAATGAAGAGACCACCATCATTCACTTCCAGATAAACTGTAGGCCATGGGTCTGGCCAGGCAGTTTCAGACGCCTTGACTGGTCTTCCAGAAATAACTTTCTGCCCTCAATCTGTTATTCTCTTCCAACAGCCTGAAAACAAAATTTGCAGGCCAGGGAGGGGGGCAGTGAAGGCAAGCCCACTTTTTAATAACTATCGTATTGCTGTATTAAACAAGAAGAAATTTTGCATAAGAAGAAATTTTGTGGGGTTTGTGTGAGAGACTGGGTGGATTATTATTATTATTATTTTTTAAAAAAGCTCTGAACACTCAGATTCTTCATGCTAATTTACTGGTCAGGAGATTTCTTACTGAAATCACACACTTCCAACTATGCAGCAGCTTGTGACAAATGTGGACTGATCTGTCGTATGCTCAGAAAAAAAGGGCAACAAAAAGAACAACAACTTTGCATATATGCAGCTTGTGTGTATATTTTGGATTATAGTTTTTTAACAACATTTTTGGGGGGTGAAGTGGGGGGTATATGGGAACCTACAATATCATTTATAATATAAACTGTTAACTGTGTTGTATTTAAAATTGGGTTTTAGAGGCAAAAGTCCCAATTAAACCCAGGGATGAAGCGCAAACCTCAACCCCTCAAGTCAAGTTCTGCAGTCACCGCAAATATTTGGTACTGCAATTGTACTATTGTTCTTTTTAAAATATAAAATTGCAGCTTTTCCCACAGTTTCTGTACGTACAACAGCTATATGTACACTTCTCCCTCTTTCTATACCAGGATTGACTTACAAACACGCCATCAGGTGGAACAGCCTCGCAACTCAAACCCTGCAATTAAAGAACTCCTGTCAAGACACTTCTGAAGTGGCCTGCAAGTATTTCACTGAACTGCCAGTGCCCACTTTTGGAACACTGGCCACCTCCGGGAAGTGTGCAATTCCAGAAAGGCCATCAACCGAGTGTGATCCACCAGCAGCTCCTATGCAGCCATCTGCTGTCACTTGGATCGGAGACAAGACAACATACAAGAAAAGGTGTTTGCAACTGAGAACATTGGCTGGAACATGCCAGGTGGGTGTGGTTGTCTGTCTTCCCAGGCTCCTTATGTCCCCTGTATAGAATTACAGGGTTTTGCACAGTTTTTTGGGCTTTTCTACACCAAGATTGATTTATTCCTCCTTTATTATATTTATTCCTCTCACCATAACAGGTTTCCAAACAAATAAAAAACTTTTAACCAAGAGGAAGGAACCAGAATGATTGGCAACTCAAACTAGAGCAAAATCCTCGGTTTTTAAAACCACATCTTAAGCCAGCCTGTGGGACCAAACAATTAATTTGGCTCAGGGCACAGGCAGCTGAGTGGGACATACGACAGATGTAGATGAACACATCTAGGTCACACTGAGAAAACTTGACCACACAGTGATAAGGAAATGGGACTGGCCAACGAGACAAAGATGGAGGAGAAATTGGAATGTTAACCCCCCCCCCATAAAAAAAAAATCTGGGGAAAACTGGTGGAGACAATAGCGGTGGGGAAGCTACAAGAATTATGGGAAAACACAGATAATTAAATGCATTCCCATCTGGGTTGAATCCTGGCCATGGGGGCTCAATCCCCCCAATATTGAGGGGGCCAACATCCCCTGTTGGGTTGTTGTTATGGGGAAGCAAATGACAGCCACCATCAGCTGCAAGAGACACGCCCCATAGGTAGCCCAGTGGGACATGCGACAGATGCGGAAGGACACATCTTGGTCACATGGAGAGATATAACTTCACAGAGAAGTGGGACTGGCAAGGGAAATGGCCCGATAGTTGTAGATGAGGGAGAGGAATGGGAAACATTCAATGTATCCATCTGTATATCATTTGCATACTGCAGGGCTTCAAACAATGTAAACAAAAAACAAGTAAACAAAAAAAAAGTTTTTTTCATGGTAACATTAGCATTGTATACAGAAACAATGGGTACATTTCATATCTTTATGTATTGGCTTATTTAAATATTTGTACTTTCCCTCTCCTTTCCTTCTGAAAAGCTCAAAGCAGCTAACAAAAAATCAAACCATGATTTAGCAATTTAGAATATTTGTTAGGAAAGCAGCAGCAGAGATAACCTCCCCTCCTCCCCTTCTCTTTGCTTATTTGCTTCCATTTTAAGGGGGGGAAGAGAAACATGCATGTGTGAAAAGCAATGTTGTCCAATGAAATTTGATATTGTGTCACACCAGGCCCACAGATTTTTCAAGAAAAATTCAATGGTGCATTACCGGGCTATCAGCCCGTGTGTAGTTCAGATTCTGCAGCTTTATTGCACCCAAATGGCAGAACATTCAGAGTGCTCCTTGCAGGCGTGTCTTAAACTTTAATACCATGGGGCTCCAACCATTTGTGCCATATGACCAAGCAAGGCATCTTTCCTATAGCAGCAGCCCCATTTCCATTGTAAAAGATGGTGAGGAAACTGTTCCATGGCAGAACAGGTAATGTAGTGTGAAAGAAACATTGGGAAAAAATAACAGAAGCTCTAACAGAATAATCAGGAAAACCAAAGCAATAATCACCACATCTGAATAAAGTCTATGGCGCAAAACCATTAAAACCGGTACTGGGAAGAAATATATTTGTGTTATAATTGATTATGTTTCTAGGTATTTGGGCTATTATCCTGCCCAACCCTGCTATAGATCACCTCATGAAATCTTTTGGCCTAATATCTGATGACATCCCCAAAGACAAGAAAAATCTATTCCTTTACACAACAGCAGCTGCCAGAATATCCCATCACTATTAGAATGGCAAAACAAACTCGGCGAGTTTGTAGAAACGGCAAAATTGACGGCAATTATTAGAAGCCACTCAAATCAGAGAATAATTAGGAAATGGGATAGAGTGAAGGAAAACATGAAAAAATATGGTCCCGGAATTGAAATATTAATAGAGAATGTATAAAACTTGCAGGGGAAGGCAAGAAAATAATAATAGAATCAACTGAATAATTATTAAATTACAACAACACAACAAGGTGGAAGAAGTAAAATATTGAGATCACACATGGGTGAAGGGGAGTGGGGGTATATGGGAACCTATAATATCATTTATAATATAATCTGTTAATTGTGTTGTATTTACATAGAGCAAAGGGAAGCCTAGAGCAACTAGATATATTTTAAATTAGGTAATCTATGTTATAGGCTTGTGTTAGAAAATGAGTATGGACTTTGAATTTGATGTTTGTAATATTTTTTGGTTTTGAAATAAAAATTAGAAAAAGAAAAAGAAACCATTTGCAGCCACTGGAATCAGCCAGCAAGAGATCCACAAGACCCAGATTCTGGACTTGAAGAATTCCAAGCACATTGATCTTCATTTTTCATTCTGGCCAAAATTATGCCAATAACCGTAAACTAAATTTGGCATCAATTGTGTCTTTACTTGGGGAGGTCTTGGGGGTCTTAACACGCAAGGCACCAAAATCAGCCGTGGAAATCTTGCAACACTTCATAGATGCCTTGACTGGTCTTCCAGAACCAACTTTCTGCCCTCAATCTGTTATTCTCTTCCAACAGCCTGAAAACAAAATTTGCAGGCCAGGGAGGGGGGGCAGTGAAAGCAAGAAGAAACTTTGTGGACTGATGTGTCGCTTCCTCAGAAAAAAGGGCAACAAAAACAACAACAACTTTGCATATATGCAGCTTGTGTGTATATTTTGGATTATAGTTTTTTAACAACATTTTTGGGGGGTGAAGTGGGGGGTATATGGGAACCTACAATATCATTTATAATATAAACTGTTAACTGCGTTGTATTTAAAATTGGGTTTTAGAGGTAATGTCTATTATTTTTGTATGTTTTTTCTTTAGTATTGTAATGTATATTTTGTGTTTGTGTGTTATATGTTATGTTTGTGATAAATGATGAAAATAAATTTTAAAAATTGGGGGGAAGAAGTTAACCCATCAGGTGGGGAGAGCCAGTAGCAAGGGACATGGGGAACCCTTGCACCTTTTCTGCAGGGCTTGCACATCAGCACTGTCTGCAAAAGGTCAAAAAAGCACAGCGAACACGAACTCATTAATCTGGACCAGGCTTCACAGTGGTTGAAGCAAATAGTCCAGTTTCTGGTGCAAGAGAGACGAGTGATTATGGAATTGAAACTGGCTGAAGAAGTAAGAGCCAGGCATATCCGGCGGAGCTAGAGAAGGAGAAGAACAAGATCATGGGTGCTTTTGAGCAGATGCACAACTTCCTGGAGGAGCTGCATCGCTTTTGGCTGACCGAGCTGGAGGAAGAAAAAGGAAAAAAATATCATCAAGCTCTCGGAGGATATCGCCGGTCTCAGTGTGAGACGCACAGAAATGGAGAAGAAGTGCCAACTGACCACTATGGAGTTCCTGAAGGGCATCGGGACTACAGTGGCTGGTTTCAGGAGCTGAAAAGAAGGCGGACACTGCTGGGAATCTCTCCAGGCATGGAAGAGAGACTCATAATTTACACTCAGAAAAATTCATTTCGGAAGGATACCATGGAGAAATGCAAAGGGCTACCAATGTAGGCACTGACTGTCACTCTGGAGCCAGGAACAGAACACCCTTTTCTTGTTATAACCTGAAGAGTTTGAGAAGAAGAAGAGGAAGGCAGGACACGCTGGACAACCCTGGGAGATTCGACAGCATGCTCTACGTGCTGGGCCATGCCAAATTCACCTCAGGAAGATATTGGTGGGAGGTGGTGGTGGAAGAGGAGGAGGAGGAAAGGGAATGGGCCACCTGGACCGTAGGGGTTGCAAAAAGAGTCTGTCAGGCACAAAGGCTTTGTCAGAATGCTTCCTTCTGAGGGGATCTGGGCCATTGGGAAGGCAAAGGATGAGTCAGCCTCATCTGATCCCTTCTGGGCTTCAACCCACCCTGAGCGGACCCCTTTGAGCTTGACTTATGAGCCCAGGAAGATCCGGGTGTCCCTAGACTATGATGAGGGTCGTGTGGAATTCTGTAATGCCCACACTAATGGCTTGATCTTCAATTTCCAACAAGCCTCATTCTCTGGGGGGAAGGTCCAGCCTTTTTCCCATGCTTGGTGGGGAGTTGGTCTGAAGTGTTGATTCCTGGGGACGATCCTCACCGCTCTCAGCTCTGCCACCCCTACCCAGAGAGGAGGTGGCAGCCTAGCATTTTCTCCACAGCGTTGTGAGTTTGTGGGTGCCAGACATCCTAAATTTCTGGATCCAGCACATGTTAGAATTAAATCTGTGTGTGGTGTGTTAGAACTAGATGCCAGACAGTAGGTTTAGCAAGCATTAAAATACAAGCCAAGCCAGCTTCCCCATGTCGGGAAAGTGCCTGGGAGATGAGCCATGGCTCCCACGCCATTATTTTGTACAACTTTATTTTGTGCAACTGAAAATCTTTAAAATGTTAATAATAAAAGAACTACATGGTGGAAGGAAGAAAAGAAGGAAGGAATGGGCCACTAAGAAAAGTCAAGGAGAATGGGTTTCTGGACCAGATATCTGTTGGGTGGGACCCCTGCTGCAGTTCTGAGTTAGTTCAGAAAACAAAGCAAAGTTTGAAAGGAGAGTCTTTACAATGGGTGACCTAGGGGGGGAAGTTGCAGTCTGGTAAAGGCGGCAAGCTGGGGGGAGGGTCAGAGCAGGATGGTTGATATTATTTTGAATCCTAAACTGCAGCTATGGAAGAGTTTGTTCTTTGAAAAATAAAAAATAAAAATCCTTTAAAAAAAAGAAGAGGAAGAGGGGGAAACAACCAGGTGTACAATGGAAATTGAATAATATTGTATAAAAAGGATAATATAAGAGCATTTACTTAGAAGACTTTGAAATTGAGGTAAAATAATGTAAGCAGAATTAGTAAATACTTAAACAACCAGAATGGGAAGTTGAGGGGAGTCTTTGGGTGAGGGGAGAACTGGATTTTATTTCATCCTTTTCTCTTCTTCTGTTTAAAATGATTATGCTGATTTTAACATTGTATGACTGTAAAACCCAATTTCAAAAATTTAAAGAGGAAGAGGAAGAGGAGGAAAACTACCGCTCAACTTTATGATCAGTAAAAATATTTGCTACTACAAAGTTAGCATTTCTGTTTTTAAAATATATACATGGGGCTTTTTTGCAAAGGGAAGCATTTTCTGCGTGCACACAATAGAGAATCAACCAGGCTGGCAAGCAAGGGGCAGTATTGATCTCTCTCTCTCGAGGTTGCTTGCTTGCTTCTCCCGCCTTAATGAAGGGAATCTTGCCCTTCTGCAAATCCCTGCTGGTTTCTCCTCCTTCATGGCCATGAACGGAATCAGCCCTGTCAGATCAGTCAGGAGCTGCTAGGAAGCAAGCTGTGTGCTGCCTCTCTGATCAGAGCCTCACCATCACCCAGGGAACAAGCAACAGAACGAAGCCCCTCGGCCAGTGACTCCTGCTGCACAGGCCTTCAATAAAATGCGATGAGTCTTGCCAAAAAAAGAAAACCAGAGCACAGCTCAGGAGGAGCCCAAGACCCTCCTTTACAACATGAATGACTGCTACTCCAAGCTGCGCAAGGAGGTGCCCAGGATCCCGCAAGGCCCCAAAGTCAGCCAAGTGGAAATCTTGCAGCACGTCATCGACTATATCTTTGACCTGCAGATCGTGCTAGAGAAACAGGCAAAGAAGGGGCAAGATCCACCCTCAGCCGAGACTTCCCTACTCTCTTTAAAAGCTGCAGAGTGGGCATCCGAACTTTGCTCAAAAGAGGAGAGGAATCTCTGTCACTAACCTCTTAAAACAGACTGCAAGTGTGGGATCCTGGCACTTGGTTCTCTCCAGTGAGACAGGAGATAGGAGAGAGAGAGAATAAAGACCTGAACAGGGGAAAGGATCAGATGTTTTAACCCCGTGCATCTTGTAATGGAGAGGACTCCACCATTCTCTTCCAGATAAATTGTAGAACATGGGTCTCCGATTTGGAAGGAGGTAGACTCCACTGTGGGAGCAGGGCGGGATGGGAGAGTGCTAGAGTCCTGTCTAGTCATGTTATATGGGATCAATTCCAATCTGTTATCTCTTAGGATGTGGACAGGCTGCTTGGACGAGTGAAACCAACCAGCTGTCTTCTTGATCCTTGTCCATCCTGGCTGATAAAAGCAAGCCGGGAACAATGATGTCCTGCACCAGGCCAAACAAGAAGCGAATGAGTACCGCAGGCAAATTCAGAGTCTCACCTGTGAAGTGGATGCACTTAAAGGAACTAACGAATCCCTTGAACGTCACATGCGAGAGATGGAGGAGAACTTTAATCTTGAAGCTGCTAACTACCAAGATTACCCGACTCAAGGAAGTGATCCAAAACATGAAGGAAGAAATGGCTCGTCATCGGCATGAGTACCAAGACCTGCTGAATATAAAGATGGCTCTTGATATTGAGATTGCCACCTACAGGAAACTGCTGGAAGGAGAAGAGAGCAGAATCACAATGTCCATTCCGACTTTTGCATCCCTGAACCTGACTTGTCCTGTTCTCAGATTGGAGACAGCCTCCCCCCTCTTCCTCCCAACCTGTAGAAGGAACAGACTCAAATTCCTCACCTCTGGACCCCTCAGCAAAAGTCCAAGCTACAACCCGAGGGTGAAGTGCAAACCTCAAGCCCACAAGTCATGTGCCCTTAACTAAGTATTACAGTCAGAGGCTGCTATCTAAAGAAGTATCTCCCATTTCTAGGAAGGCCACTTCAACTTCATCTAGCACTCGGTCACTTTCTTCACTGTCTTCCCAGTGCTCCTGGGCAAGCTCTACGGGCTCGCTGACATCCCTGAGGTCCATAGACTATGCTGCCAACCACAGAGCAGACGATTTCCGCAAGCTGAAGAAGGAGAGGGAATTCCACTACTCTGTCATCCAGTTCAAGCTGAATCACATGGTTTCCATGCTGTCTAGGAGGGGAAACAAGGCAGAAAACTACATAGGCTGCCGCTCAGTGAGGTGCAACTTAAAGCCTAGGCAGCGGATCAGCAAGAGCCTCATAACCCTCAGAGACTTTGCACTGTATTCATCATATGACTGCTTCTGAGAAATGGGATTATGAGAGCTGGCACACATAATTGCCATACAGGGGGTGCTGCTGGCTTGGCGGTGGTGGTTTTTTTAACTTGGCTTCCCAGCCATCTTTGTGATACTGCAAGCCTTTCTCAGGCTTTGCCATGCCATGGAGAAGAATGGTTTGGAATGCCAACCAATATGCACATTATACCTTGTGGCACAAAGGTAGCCATCGCATGGAAACACCTTCTCTTTGTGGCTTACATTTTGTGTGTGTCACTTGTAAGTGTTCCAACCTTCACACCTGGTCAGTTCTGTACTGCCCTTACAAATGTTGCTTTTTTGGTCTGAGATATCATAGGCTAACTTGGTTTCATCAAGGGACTATAATATTAGCCGTTTAGAAAGTGCAAACAGAAAGTGTTTGCAAGTGTGATTGTAGTAATCATCTTTTTAAAATATAAACATTGCAAGTTCTTTCACAGTTTCTGTATGCACATCAGCTATATGTAATAAATAAATCATCATCATCATCTTTATACCCCACCTATTTGGCTGGCTTTCCCAAGGGACTCTGGGGGGCTTAGAGCATATCTAAAAACATAAAGCATTAAAAATCTCCTGATACATGGCTCAGGAGATCGAGAGGGAGAAGAAAGAGAAGGCAGGAAGGGTAACCATGTCAGACCACTAACTCCTCGAAATACAAATGTCTTCCGGATAGATTTCCCATAAACTCCACCCCTTGGTCTAACACAGTTACCTCTTCCATTCTTAGCTAATCTGTTCTTCCTTCCCTCTCTGAGAAAAAAAACCTATACCTTTTTCCCATACAAATGTTTACCTTTAACATATAAAATGCACACTAATATAAGCAACATCAAAATACCAAAAACCAATATAATCACAGGGTGCCAAGCCAAATTTAAAATGTTGGTCATGGTAGGGCTCCAGCCTGAAAAGATGTCCCACAAATGGATTTTTCATTCTCTCTGCAAGAGGAGAGAAGTGAATGGCAGTGCTATATCTGGCGCAGTCATTAGGGAGGTGCAATCAGGGATTTAACAACAAAAAAGAGGAAGGGATCCTAACAGCCAGAAAGGGTGCTCTGCTTGGAAAGCAGCAAAGAGCTGGCTGCTCCGTCTTGTCCTGCTTCTGCTGTTGGTTTTGGGTTTGCTGGAGAAATATAAAATACTCTTATATACAACCCTTTATCCCCCTGCTTCTCTCCCCCCCCCCCTTTCCATCAGAAATGCAGTGGCAAAGGTCTAAATAAAAACCCCAGGATGAAGCGCAAACCTCAACCCCTCAGGCCATGTGTCGTTAAGTAAGTTTTAGAGTCAGTGGAAATATTTGCTACTTCAATGGTACTATTTTTCTAATATAGAATCACAGGGTTTTGCACAGTTTCTGGGCTTTTCTACACCAAGATTGATTTCTCCCTCCTTTATTATATTTATTCCTCTCACCATAACAGGTTTCCAAACAAATAAACAACTTTTCACCAAGAGGAAGCAACCAGAATGATTGGCAACTCTAACTAGAGCAAACTAGAGCAAAATCCTCAGTTTTTTTAAACCACATTTTAAGCCAGCCTATGGGACCAAACAATTAATTTGGCTCAGGGCACAGGCAGCCGAGTGGGATATACAACAGATGTAGATGAACACATCTAGGCCACATTGAGAAACCTGACCACACAGTGCCAAGGAAATGGGACTGGCCAGCGAGGCAAAAATGGAGGAGAAATTGGAATGTTAATTACCCCCCCCCAAAAAAAAATAAATCTGGGGCAAACTGGTGGAGACGATAGTGGTGGGGAAGCTACAAGAATTATTGTTGGGTTGTTGCTATGGGGGAGCAAATGACAGCCACAATCAGCTGTAAGAGACGCATGCCATAGGTAGCGGAGCGGGACATGTGACAGATGTGGAAGGACACATCTCGGTCACATCGAGAGATGTAGCTTCACAGAGAAGTGGGACTAGCAAGGGAAATGGCCCGCTAGTCATGGATGAGGTAGAAGAATGGGAAGTTCAGATGTGTAGTTCAGATTCTGCAGTTTGATTGCCCCCAAATGGCAGAACATTCAGAGTGCTCCTTGCAGGCTTGTCTTAAACTTTAATACCAGGGGGCTCCAACCATTTGTGCCATATGACCAAGTAAGGCATCTTTCCAACTGCAGCAGCCCCGTTTACTGTATTGTTTCTGTTCAAATGAGAGGGGGTGTTAGGAAAACGTTCTTTAAGAAACAGATAAAAGTTCCTGGAAGCTTTAAAATGGGTTCCAGAATTTTCTTTAGTGCCTAGGAGTGGCACTCTAGGATTGATTCGTGTCCACTGGAGGTGCAAATAAAGGGAGGAAGTTGCAGGCTGCAATGTCCGTACAAGGAAAGCACACACACACCAAACACACACAACACACAAGACAATGTGTGCTGCCAATGGAAGTAAGACAATGTGTGCTGCATTAAATGTAGCTAAATTCTGTGCGTCTGCAATCAATCGCTGGAAGCAAGTGGTATCCTATAATGTTCAAACGCCTAAATGTTAATTACAGGGGACACGGTAACAATTAATTTTAATTTTTATATTTAAAGCCTTGTTATATTCATATTGTCCCTTGTATTTCTGATATTCTGATAGGGACAGAGGAAGCTAAAAGGACAGGCCACACAACAAGCCAGTGACTTCTGTCTTGCAGGTAAATGTTTCAGATGACCCAGACCTTTTCTCAAAAAGGGGCTGGAAGAGGAAGAACCGCTGGAATACTGAGATGAAGAGGAGGAGGAAGAAGAAGAGTACGACAAGATTGGTAACCACAGAATGCTTTCCAGTATTGAAGTTATAAGAGATGCATTCTGACAAAACAAAAAGCTTAGTACCAAAAAAAAAAGTTTATAGTGTAGGTGCTCACTTTTGTTGGTGCCTTGTTCAATGGTCTGACACTGCTGCAACTGGCTCTGATTCTGCACTTCACTATTCCCCTTCTTAATGAAAAGCACCAGGTGGAAACTGACAATTCTTGTGAACCAGAATCTCAGAAATGCACTGGGAAAAGTCCCAAGTTAAACCCAGGGATGAAGGAGGGGAGGGGATCCTAACAGCCAGAAAGGGTGCTCTGCTTGGAAAGCAAAGAGCTGGCTGCTTTGTCCCTTCCTCCTCCTCCTCCTCCTCCTCCTCCTCCTCCTCCTTCTGCAGCTAATGGAGGCCTGAAGTAAAGCAGTCCGAGTTCTCGGCTTAATCTCCTCCGCAATTCATACCCTGCCATCAAAGAACTTTTGTCTCACTTAAAGCACTCAATCTTTTCTGAGGATGCACACCTCAGAACACGCAGGGATAGAGTAAGCTAAAAGGACAGGCCACACAACAAGGCAGTGACTTCTGTCTTGCAGGTAAATTTTTCGGATGACCCAGACCTTTTCTCAAAAAGGGGCTGGAAGAGGAAGAACCGCTGGAATATTGAGATGAAGAGGAGGAGGAAGAAGAGGAGTACGACAAGATTGGTAACCACAGAATGCTTTGCATTCTGACAAAATGAAAAGCTTAGTACAAATGAGAAGACATTCCGTTGTCTCCATAATGAGGACCAAATGGCTGTGGAGAAATTGTCTTGTGGAATCAGAAAGTTTGCTGCTGATGAAATTAAATTGGAGCAGATGATAAAGGAACGAATGGTCAATGCTGCAAATGGAAAGTAGGCATGCCAAACTTATTGGAAGCTGTATGGCTGTACAAGCTGCATATGAATGGATTTTCTGTATTCCAGACTTTTTATATGATTTTGCAAACTTAACATATTCTCAGTGTGTTTGGCTCTTTTGTATATCAAAATTGATACTGCTGGGGGGGGGGATTGCAGATGACTAAAGGACCAATTGACTGGAAGGGTTTCCCTTCAAAATGGTGGTGGTAGTGGTAATAATAAAAGAATTGTGGTACAAAAAAAATAATTAAAATATTTTTAAAAAGTTTATAGTGTGGGTGTTCGCCTATGTGGGTGCCTTGTTCAATGGCCTGACACTGCTGCAACTGGCTCTGATTTCGCTCTTCACTATCCCCCTTCTTAATGAAAAGCAACAGGTGGAAATTGACAATTCTTGTGAACCAGAATCTCAGAAATGCACTGGCAAAAGTCCCAAGTTTAACCCAGGGATGAAGCGCAAACTTCAACCCCTCAAGTCAAGTTCTACAGTCAGTGCAAATATTTTGGAACTGCAATTGCACTATTGTTCTTTTTAAAATATAAAAGTGCAGCTTTTCCCACAGTTTCTGTACGTACATCAGCTATATGTACACTTCTCCCTCTTTCTACACCAGGATTGTCTTACAAACACGCCATCAGGTGGTACAGCCTCGCAACTCAAACCCTGCAATTAAAGAACTCCTGTCAAGACACTTCTGAAGTGGCCTGCAAGTATTTCACTGAACTGCCAGTGCCCACTTTTGGAACACTGGCCACCTCCGGAAAGTGTGCAATTCCAGAAAGGCCATCAACCGAGTGTGATCCTGCAGCAGCTCCTATGCAGCCGTCTGCTGTCACTTGGATCAGAGACAAGACAACATACAAGAAAAGGTGTTTGCAACTGAGAACATTGGCTGGAACATGCCAGGTGGGTGTGGTTGTCTGTCTTCCCAGGCTCCTTATGCTCCCCATTTACTCCTCCTTGCCCTACAACTCTCATCATAACAGGTTTCCAAACAAATAAAAAAACTTTTAACCAAGAGGAAGGAACCACAATGATTGGCAACTGAAACTAGAGCAAAATCCTCAGTTTTTAAAACCACATCTTAAGCCAGCCTATGGGACCAAACAATTAATTTGGCTCAGGGCACAGGCAGCTGAGTGGGACATACGACAGATGTAGATGAACACATCTAGGTCACACTGAGAAAACTTGACCACACAGTGATAAGGAAATGGGACTGGCCAGCGAGGCAAAGATGGAGGAGAAATTGGAATGTTAACCCCCCCATAAAAAAAAAATCTGGGGAAAACTGGTGGAGACAATAGCGGTGGGGAAGCTACAAGAATTATGGGAAAACACAGATAATTAAATGCATTCCCATCTGGGTTGAATCCTGGCCATGGGGGCTCAATCCCCCCAATATTGAGGGGGCCAACATCCCCTGTTGGGTTGTTGTTATGGGGAAGCAAATGACAGCCACCATCAGCTGCAAGAGACACGCCCCATAGGTAGCCCAGTGGGACATGCGACAGATGCGGAAGGACACATCTTGGTCACATGGAGAGATATAACTTCACAGAGAAGTGGGACTGGCAAGGGAAATGGCCCGATAGTTGTAGATGAGGGAGAGGAATGGGAAACATTCAATGTATCCATCTGTAGATCATTTGCATACTGCAGGGCTTTAAACAATGTTTCTAAACAAGTAAACAAAAAAAAGTTTTTTTCATGGTAACATTAGCATTGTATACAGAAACAATGGGTACATTTCATATCTTTATGTATTGGCTTATTTAAATATTTGTACTTTCCCTCTCCTTTCCTTCTGAAAAGGTAGTTGTACTTTCCCTCTCCTTTCCTTCTGAAAAGCTCAAAGCAGCTAACAAAAAATCAAACCATGGTGCACAAGGGTTTTAAAAACCATATTGTTAGGAAAGCACTATATAATGTTTGGACTCGGTACAAAGATCTGTTGGAAAATAAAACCCCCAGGTGGCTATCACCAATGGAGGCCAAAGAGGTGAAGAAACTTAATATGACAACCAATTGGCCAAAATATTCCGAGATTTTAGAATTTGAAAGTGGTGAATTTAAATTACAGAGTTTTGAGAAAATAAAGTCCAAGGTACGAGATTGGCTCCATTATTTTCAAATAATGGAGACTTTTAAACAAGACAGGAAACTCGGATTCCAGGTGGAAAAATCGAAATTAGAAACTGAACTGCTAGAACCCAATACTAAGAATTTATCAAGAATGTATAACTTGCTGTTGAAGTGGAATACAATTGATGAGACAGTTAAATCAGCTATGATTAGATGGGCACAGGATTTAGGCCATGATATTATGTTTGCTGACTGGGAACAGTTGTGGACCACAGGTATTAAATTTACGGCTTGTAATGCCTTAAGAGAAAACATTATGAAAATGATTTACAGATGGTACATGACCCCAGTCAAGTTTGCGAAGATTTATCATTTGCCCAATAACAAATGCTGGAAATGTAATGAGACCGAAGGTACCTTCTTTCACCTCTGGTGGACCTGCCCAAAGATTAAGACCTTCTGGGAAATTATCTATAATGAAATTAAGAAAGTACTCAAATGTACTTTTCATAAGAAACCAGAGGCTTTTCTCTTGGGCATGGTCGGCCAATTGGTGCCAAGGAGGGATAAGATCTTTTTTATGTACGCCACAACGGCAGCAAGGATTCTCCTAGGAAAGTATTGGAAGACACAAGAGCTACCCACGCTGGAAGAATGGCAGGCGAAAGTGATTGACTACATGGGACTGGCAGAAATGACCGGCAGAATCCGCGACCAAGAGAAAGAGACTGTGGAGGAGGACTGGAAGAAATTTAAAGTATATCTTAAGAATTGCTACAAATTTGAGGAGTGTTAAAGTGTTAAGGGAGAGGAAGATGTATAATTACAGCTATATTTAACTTCTTTTTTCTTTTTTGATTTAAAGTGAAATTGAAATGAGAATAAGTTAAATTTTGATTGATTAAAAGGGTTGCTGAAAAACTGGAAAACTAGGATGCAAAAAGGGGAAGGTATGGGGAAGTCCGAGAAAAGAGGCTTATGAAAATGAGGTTAAGAAAACAAAATTTATGTTTTGTTTGTGTCTGTTGTTGTGTGTTTTGTTTGGTGTGGTTTTGATGTAAAAATTGGAAAATTAATAAAAATTATAAAAAAACAAACAAACAAAAAATCAAACCATGATTTAGCAATTTAGAATATTTGTTAGGAAAGCAGCAGCAGAGATAACCTCCCCTCCTCCCCTTCTCTTTACTTATTTGCTTCCATTTTAAGGGGGGGGAGAGAAGCATGCATGTGTGAAAAGCAATGTTGTCCAATGAAATTTGATATTGTGTCACACCAGGCCCACAGATTTTTCAAGAAAAATTCAATGGTGCATTACCGGGCTATCAGCCCGTGTGTAGTTCAGATTCTGCAGCTTTATTGCACCCAAATGGCAGAACATTCAGAGTGCTCCTTGCAGGCGTGTCTTAAACTTTAATACCATGGGGCTCCAACCATTTGTGCCATATGACCAAGCAAGGCATCTTTCCTATAGCGGCAGCCCCATTTCCATTGTAAAAGATGGCGAGGAAACTGTTCCATGGCAGAACAGATAATGTAGTGTGAAAGAAACATTGGGAAAAAATAACAGAAGCTCACAACAGCAGCTGCCAGAATATCCCATCACTATTAGAATGGCAAAACAAACTCGGCGAGTTTGTAGAAACGGCAAAATTGACGGCAATTATTAGAAGCCACTCAAATCAGAGAATAATTAGGAAATGGGATAGAGTGAAGGAAAACATGAAAAAATATGGTCCCGGAATTGAAATATTAATAGAGAATGTATAAAACTTGCAGGGGAAGGCAAGAAAATAATAATAGAATCAACTGAATAATTATTAAATTACAACAACACAACAAGGTGGAAGAAGTAAAATATTGAGATCACACATGGGTGAAGGGGAGTGGGGGTATATGGGAACCTATAATATCATTTATAATATAATCTGTTAATTGTGTTGTATTTACATAGAGCATAGGGAAGCCTAGAGCAACTAGATATATTTTAAATTAGGTAATCTATGTTATAGGCTTGTGTTAGAAAATGAGTATGGACTTTGAATTTGATGTTTGTAATATTTTTTGGTTTTGAAATAAAAATTAGAAAAAGAAAAAGAAACCATTTGCAGCCACTGGAATCAGCCAGCAAGAGATCCACAAGAGCCAGATTCTGGACTTGAAGAATTCCAAGCACATTGATCTTCATTTTTCATTCTGGCCAAAATTATGCCAATAACCGTAAACTAAATTTGGCATCAATTGTGTCTTTACTTGGGGAGGTCTTGGGGGTCTTAACACGCAAGGCACCAAAATCAGCCGTGGAAATCTTGCAACACTTCATAGATGCCTTGACTGGTCTTCCAGAACCAACTTTCTGCCCTCAATCTGTTATTGTCTTCCAACAGCCTGAAAACAAAATTTGCAGGCCAGGGAGGGGGGGGCAGTGAAAGCAAGCCCACTTTTTGATAACTATCATATTGCTGTATTAAACAAGAAGAAACTTTGTGGACTGATGTGTCGCTTCCTCAGAAAAAAAGGGCAACAAAAAGAACAACAACTTTGCATATATGCAGCTTGTGTGTATATTTTGGATTATAGTTTTTTAACAACATTTTTGGGGGGTGAAGTGGGGGGTATATGGGAACCTACAATATCATTTATAATATAAACTGTTAACTGCGTTGTATTTAAAATTGGGTTTTAGAGGTAATGTCTATTATTTTGTGTGTTTTTTCTTTAGTATTGTAATGTATATTTTGTGTTTGTGTGTTATATGTTATGTTTGTGATAAACGATGGAAATAAATTTTAAAAATTGAGGGGAAGAAGTTAACCCATCAGGTGGGGAGAGCCAGTTGCGAGGGACATGGGGAACCCTTGCACCTTTTCTGCAGGGCTTGGTTGAAGCAAATAGTCCAGTTTCTGGTGCAAGAGAGATGAGTGATTATGGAATTGAAACTGGCTGAAGAAGAAAGAGCTAGGCATATCCGGCGGAGCTAGAGGAGGAGAAGAACAAGATCATGGGCGCTTTTGAGCAGATGCGCAACTTCCTGGAGGAGCTGCAGTGCTTTTGGCTGACCGAGCTGGAGGATCTGGAGAAGGAGATGAAGAAGCAAAAGGAAAAAAATATCGTCAAGCTCTCGGAGGATATCGCCGGTCTCAGTGTGAGACGCACAGAAATGGAGAAGAAGTGCCAACTGGCCACTATGGAGTTCCTGAAGGGCATTGGGACTATGGTGACCAGGTTTCAGGAGCTGAAAAGAAGGCGGACACTGCTGGGAATCTCTCCAGGCATGGAAGAGACACTCATAATTTACACTCAGAAAAATTCATTTCGGAAGGATACCATGGAGAAATGCAAAGGGCTACCGATGTAGGCACTGAACAAAGTGAGTGTCACTTTGGAGCCAGGGACAAAACACCCTTTTCTTTTTATAATGTGAAGAGCTTGAGAAGAAGAAGGGGAAGGCAGGACACGCTGGACAACCCTGGGAGATTCGACAGCATGCTCTACGTGCTGGGCCATGCAAAATTCACCTCAGGAAGATATTGGTGGGAGGTGGTGGTGGAAGAGGAGAAGGAGGAAAGGGAATGGGCCACCTGGGCCGTAGGGTTTGCAAAAGAGTCTGTCAGGCGCAAAGGCTTTGTCAGCATGCTTCCTTCTGAGGGGATCTGGGCCATTGGGAAGGCAAAGGATGAGTCAGCCTCATCTGATCCCTTCTGGGCTTCAACCCACCCTGAGCGGACCCCCTTTGAGCTTGACTTATGAGCCCAGGAAGATCCGGGTGTCCCTAGACTATGATGAGGGTCGTGTGGAATTCTGTGATACCCACACTAATGGTTTGATCTTCAATTTCCAACAAGCCTCATTCTCTGGGGAGAAGGTCCAGCCCTTTACTTCCGTCTTAGCGCCATCGGCAATGGCGGAATTCCTCTGATCCAGTGGAACCCGCTCCGCAAAAATCGGGTCTTGCCGCCGTGGCAAAGGTGGAGACCCTTTAAAAATCCCAGGCGGAGGAAGCCTGGGAACGTGGGATTCGGCTGACACCAGGAGCGCCCCCCTACACACAAGGAAACCCCTTTTTCTGGGATCCGAAGCGACGTGGGGTGAGCGGCGTGGTGTTTTGAATCGACCGCTATTTTTACGGAGTGAAGCCGCACAGCCGTTGCCGGAGAGTGCTGACTTTTTCCTGTGGACAATTGGACTCTAAACAAGTACCCGTGAGTAGAACGGAAAATTGGGCTAAGAAACATTTTAATTTGGCACACAAGCGGGAAGGTCCTAAACAGGAAGTCTGCCTTCCGTTTTTGTAAATAGTCTGAAGCAAAAATTGTGCAAGCTAAAGTCTGGAAAGTTGTACATAAAGGTTTAAAATTCCTCCTGTTTTAACCATCTAAACCCCTCTTGGAAGCAGGAGTAAAGAGGCCGAATTTTGACTGTTCAATCCTGCAGGAGAGAGAGTAAAGAAAGATAATTTCCACCGTCTCAAACCTGAGAACGGGGTGTCAGAGACAGAGATTTTTGGTGAAGTTCATTGACTGTGAATGGAACATATTTTGACAGATAGTTAAGAAGAGAAACAAATTGATTCCAATGTTGCCTTTTGCATTTAAAAGAAACAAAAAATCCGAAAAATGAAAGTAATTTTCTTTTGTTGGACCTGCTTTTAAAAGATGGATACAAATAGAAATTGCCTCCTCTAGAGGGAGCTTGTTAAATTGTTGCTGGAGTCGATCTGGGGACTTTACAGCTGTGGAGATTAGGATCGTGGGACCAGACTGTGACCTTGAATAAAAATGTGTTTGGAAGAAGTTTTGGTGCTTGCTTTTTGCAAGACAAGCGCTTTGTTGGAGCAGATGCATGAGAAGATAGATTTGATGACTGTTGCAGTCAAAAACTTTGGACAAACAGTGAATATTTATACAGAAACCATCCAGGAGCCAACCCAGGAACCTGTTTTGATAGAGCAAGTGCAAACGCAGAAGATAATGGAGGAGGCTGCTGTTGAACCTCAAGTAACACAAATGGAGAGGCCCGAGGCCCTACAGGAGCATAAGCCGTTGTTGTTGAAGGCTGAATTTGGAATGGGCCGGGGGGGTCTGGAGTTGTGGGGGCCCTTAATTTTGGAGGGGCTTTGAAACATGCCTTTAAATATTTTCTGGACTACACTGTTGACTGTGGGGAATGGGACTGTGGGGAATGGGCCGATCTGCTGAGGAGAGATGGAGACATTTTCGAGTTGGAACATCCCCGAGAACTACTCTTCAATGAGAAAGGAAAGAAATTAAGAAAGAGATCAACAAAAGACAAGGTAAAGTGCAAGCACAAACAAGACGAAGATCTGCAAAAGGGACATGGAAAATACTTAAGAGCCTCGGACATAAGATTACCAGGTTGATGGACTAGATGGAATGGACGGTAAGGACTGGCACTTGGTTCTCTCCAGTGAGACAGGAGATAGAAGAAGAGAGAGAATAAAGACCTGAACAGGGGAAAGCTGTCTGCCTAGAAGAAAGCAATTTTGTAATACTTCCTCTGAAGCAAGTGATGCTTCATCAGATCCGATCTTGCTGGGTCATTTAATTAATCTTGCATGCAGAGTGGTTGCCCTGCCGTTCCCGCTAGGCCAGGCTGCCTGCGGTCCAAGGTCCCCTTGCCTTCATGTACGCTTACCAAGTGAGGTGAAGGCGGATCTCATGTGGTGGTTGCAATTCCTAAGTGATTGCAATAGTAGTTCACCTTGGCAGGTGCCTTGAACCTGCACAGTGATTTTCGGGTTCATGATGATGCTGGATCTAGAGAGTCTGGAGGCTTATAGATTTTTAACATCATTTTTGGGGGGTAAAGAGGACCTTGAAGAACATGAAAACTGAGCTGTCTTAGGGCTGTGTTACCTCCTGGTTTTTGTTGCTGAACCCTAATAGAGAGAACACATGCATCCTATTTGGCAGGAAGGTTGATTTCTTCGTCCATAAATTCTACTTCCTTTTAAAAAAACTTTTCATAAAAGCTTTTTGCATAATAAATCTTAAGCTGGTGTTTCTTTTAAAAGAACCAAATACATACACACACACACACACACACACACACACATATGCACACTGCAATTTCTGCTGCAGTTTCTCAACATACATAGCAGAGTTTATGCTTCAAGAGGAGAGAAGTGAACAGCAGTGCTTCATCAGCCAGATTTGCCTCTGCGGCAGCAACACCGTCAACTTGAATGTGCTGGACATCTGTGGTTTTTTGCCTCCCCCCACCCTCTTTTACTCCCACTTTCCTCCTCCATATGATAAAACTTCCCTCTTCATTGCTTCTGCTATAGTACTATCTTTCCTTTTAAAATAAAAAATTGCAGGTTTCTCCACAGTTTCTGTACATACATCAGCAATATGTATGCTTCAGCCTTTCCTACACCAATATGGATTCAGTTCCAAACATGCCTTCAGGTGGTACAGCCACACAGTTCACACCCTGCCCTTAATAAACTTTTCAGTTACTGCACACACTCCAAATTTGTGGAGGATGCACCTGTGTTATTCGCAGCCAGGTATTCCTAAACCCCTCAACACAAGTGTCCTTTCTGTTTTTCTGCACCCAGATTCAATCCCTTGCCAACACCTGACCAGAAGGTGCAGCCACACAACTCAGACCTTATATAATCCATGGATAAAATATAAATATCTCCTGGAACCTACAACCCCTTGGTGCATTTCACCCATCGAAGCCTTTGGCGATAAGAAGAAAAACATAAAGGGAAATTGTGCAACATATAAAATGTTATTAGAGGGGGAAATTAATAAATTAAAAGGAAAGGACTTTGACATATATATTTGAAAGGCTGGCTCCAATACTTCCAACTGAATGAAAGACAAGGAAAATAGGGCTTGCTGGAGAAATATCAAAACTAAAGGGAACTCTAATCCAGCATAAAGGAAAATATCTATCTAAAATGTATAATCTCCTCCACAATTCACACCCTGCCATTATAGAACTTTTGTCTCACTTAAAACACTCAAACTTTTCTGAGGATGAACACCTCTGAACACATAGGGAGAGAGAACGCTAACACATTCTGCAGCTTCATTGCCCCCCAATGGCAGAACCTTCAGAGTGCTCCTTGCAGGCGTATCTCAAACTAGGAATGCCTCCTTCAGGAATGCCTCCTTTAGGAGTTACAATGACACCATTTGCGGCCAGTGGAATCAGTCAGCAAGGGATCCACAAGAGCCAGATTCTGGACTTGAAGAATCCCAAGCACATTTATCTGGGTTTTTCATTCTCTCTGCAAGAGGAGAGAAGTGAAAGGCAGTGCTACATCTGGCGCAGTCATTAGGGAGGTGCAATCAGGGATTAATTCCCAAAGAAGAGGAGGGGATCCTAACAGCCAGAAAGGGTGCTCTGCTTGGAAAGCAGCAAAGAGCTGGCTGCTCCGTCCCTTTCTCCTCCTCCTCCTCCTTCTTCTTCTGCTGCTGCTAATGAGACCTGGAGCAAAGCAGGCCGAGTTCCTGGCTTCATCATCGGTGCAATTTGCAGAAGGGTGGTTTCTGCAGCCCCCCACCATCCCACCCCCTTCCTCTATACTATGTAAATAGAATTGCAGGATTTCTCACAGTTTCTGCTTTCCTCTTCATAGCTGCTGCTCAAGTACTATCTTTCCTTTTGAAATAAAAAAATTGCAGGTTTCTCCACAGTTTCTTTACATACATCAGCAATATGTATGCTTCAGCTTTCCTACACCAATATGGATTCAGTTCCAAACATGCCTTTAGGTGGTATAGCCACACAGTTCACACCCTGCCTTTAATGAACTTTTCAGTTACTGTACACACTCCAAATTTGCGGAGAATGCACCTGTGTTATTCACAAATATATATACATATATATATATACACACACACACACACGTGTGTGTGTGTGTGAACGGCAGTGCTTCATCAGGCACAGTCATTAGGAAGGTTCATTTAGGGATTAATTAACAAAAAAGAGGAGGGGGTCCTAACAGCCAGAGAGTGCGCTCTGCTTGGAAAGCAGCAAAGCTATATGTACTCATCACTCCTTTTCTGCACCAAGATCAAATCCCTTTTCGAAAAGCCCTTAGATTGGCTACCTATTAAGGGGTTACTTAGAGTGAGATGTTGCTTGTCCAAAGATACACCCTTATGCTGCTTGGCCCCTTCAACAGCACAGTTTAGGAGTTCAACTGCCTCTTCCCAATGGATGTCTTTGTGGACTCACTCAAGTTTATGGTGTCGATGTGGCTGTTCACCTGCGTTTGTGTCTTATTCAAAGGCTCTGATTTCACCTCTTCAGTATTCCCCTTATTTATGAAAAGCACCAGGTTAGAAGTGACCATTCTAGTGAAACTGCATCTCAAAAAGGGCATTGGCACAAGAGCCACAAGAGCCAGATTCTGGACTTGAAGAATCCCAAGCACATTGATCTGGCTTTTTCATTCTCTCTGAAAGAGAAGAGAAGAGAAGTGAAAGGCAGTGCTACATCTGGCTCAGTCATTAGGGAGGTGCATTCAGGGATTAATTAAGAAAAAGGGGACATACGACAGATGTAGTGGGACATACGACAGATGTAGATGAACACATCTAGGTCACACGGAGAAAACTTGACCACACAGTGATAAGGAAATGGGACTGGCCAGCGAGGCAAAGATGGAGGAGAAATTGGAATGTTAACCCCCCCCCCAAAAAAAAAAATCTGGGGAAAACTTGTGGAGACAATAGCGGTGGGGAAGCTACAAGAATTATGGGAAAACACAGATAATTAAATGCATTCCCCTCTGGGTTGAATCCTGGCCATGGGGCTCAATCCCCCCAATATTGAGAGGGCCAACATCCCCCATTGGGTTGTTGTTATGGGGAAGCAAATGACCATCGCAGCGACCGAGATGACTACTTGAAAGAGCTCTATGAGACGGCCAACAAATACCACTTCTTCCACAGCTTGGCCCTCCTGGCTGTGCCATGTTTATGTATGCCACAGTGGCTGCAAGGACACTTCTGGCTCAGAAATGGAAGCAGTAGGAACTTCCAACACTGGAAGACCGGCAGGTCAAGATGATGGAGTTCGAAGACATAATCCAGACTCAGCGAGACGAACTGTTTCAAAGGGACTGGTACAAATTTATATTTTATATGAAGGAAAATTGTAAACATTTGAAAATGTTTGTACACTTCAATTGAAATGTTTTGTAATGTAACTATAAGGAATTGATTTACTGATAATAAGGTGAAATATTATAATTTTACAAAGGGTAAATAAGTGCTTATAGAAATGCGAAGAATATAGAAAGTTATGTAGAAGTCAGAAAGAGGGAGGGCAGGAGGTCGATGCTCTTACAGAATAATAGATTAAGTCATAGAATTACGTAACAAAAGGTGAATATGATTTAATGGAAAACTCAGTAAAAATTACTTTAAAAAAATAAAAAGAGAAAATATATTAGGAGTGGCTTTTCTTTTAATAAGTTAATAAATGAACTACTTCATTGGCACAGCATCCAAATGAGGTGTAGTGGTTGTATAGTTCTTGATACGTTTTGTTTCATAGTTATATTTGGGTTACTGCTTTTTTTAAGAAAAAATGGTTAGCTTTTTGTATCATAAAGTTCACAAAACTGATTCCTAGTATACAACTGAAAGCAGAAATGGGCTCACGATTTCCATCGCAGCGACCGAGATGACTACTTGAAAGAGCTCTATGATACAGCCAACAAATACCACTTCCTCCACAGCCTGGCCCTCCTGGCTGTGCCCCACTGCCGCTATCCCATGATAGCCAGCACCATCCTGTCTCTGGGCATGGGGATGTTCTCTGCCGCCCTGTATTACCACACCGTGACAGGGGACCCGATCCTGACCAAGGTGGCCCCGCATGGTGGTTCCCTCCTCATCCTCGGCTCGATCGCCATGGCCGCTTGACACCCCATTCTGTCCCCATGTGGCCTCCATCTCCCAATGCCAGGGCAGCCAGCCCTGCCCCTCTCTCCTCCCTTAGGCTAGCCAGAAGGGAGCCCTAGGAGAGGAGAGATTTCCAAATGTCAGAGTGGAATCCCTTGAGGTCTTTAGCCCCCCCTGAATGCGTCTCCGTCCTGCATCTTGTAATTCCCCAAATGCCGAATCCCTTTTTAAAAAGCCAAGATCCTTTCCCCCCCAAAAAAATTGCAACCAGATTTGAGTTTGCGATGGAGGCCTTGAAATGCAATGTCTGATCGGTGCTTTTCAATTGGTGTTTTTTAACTTAATAAATGATGAGAGTGATTTCACTTTTTAAAAAACCCACACACTTTTTTGTGTGTGAATAAATTTATTTTGGGGGGGGGAAGAAAAATATATATAATTGATATAATGGAATATCTGGACTCCAGGAGAGACAAACAAGTTGCCCTAATGTTTCTGGATGCTGAAAAAGAATTTGATAATGTGTCTTGGCATTTTATGAAACAAAATTTAGAATTTATGGATATCGGTGAAAAACTTTTAAATGGTATTCGGGCTATTTATTCGGAAGAATATGCTAAATTGATAGTTAATAATAACTTCACAGGCAAAATTGAGATAACAAAGGGAACCAGACAGGGGTGCCCGCTATCGCCATTGTTATTTATAACAATACTAGAGGTCCTGTTGAGGAAAATAGAAGCAACAAAAGAAATAAAGGGGATTGGTGTAGGCTCAAAAGAATATAAGTATAAGGCCTTTGCCGATGACTTTGTCTTGAATTTAGAACAACCTATGTCCAGTGCAATAGAAGCTTTGATAAGTATGGGTAATTAGCAGGCTTTAAGCTCAACAAAAATATTAACTAAAAATTTGGACAGTAAAGAAATAGAATTACAACAAAAGACAGGTATGTCGATAGAAAAAAAAGTAAAATACCTAGAGTCTGGCTCACATCTAAGAACATAAACCTCTTTAAAGACAACTATGAAAAGGTGTGGAATGAAGTGAAGAGAGATCAGGAGATATGGACTAGAATGAAATTATCAATGATGGGTAGAATCTCAGCTATCAAAATGAACGTGTTACTGAGACTGATGTTTTTATTTCAGACAATTCCGGTTATCAGTGGAACAAAACAATTTAATGTATGGCAAGAAGATTGTCTAAATATATCTAGCAGGTTAAAAAGCCAAGAATTAAGTATAAAATATTGACAGATGCAAAAGAAAGGCGGTTTTTCCATGCCAGATCTAAAAATTTACTACGAGGCGGCGTGTTTTTGTTGGTTGAGAGAACGGATAACCTTAGATAATTCAGATATATTGGATTTGGAGGGATTTGACAACAGATTCACGTGGCACGCCTACCTGTGGTCAGAATGGTCAGAATACACAGAGGGTTTTTGAACCATACTATTAGGAAATCATTGTATGAGGTGTGGAGCAGACATAAAACATTATTGGAATGCAAAACTCCGAGGTGGCTCTCACCTCTGGAGGCTTTTGCAATAAAAATAAATAAATAAATATGGGAACTGAATGGGTGACATACAAAGACTTGCTGATGGAAGTGATAATAAAATAAAGACATTCAAAGAACTAAGAGGAAAAGTAGCCGATTGGTTGCAATACCATCAGTTACAAGATGTGTTTAGAGAGGATAATAAAAGAAACGGATTTGGAAGTAACAAATCTAAATTAGAAACAGAATTGCTGGGTAGTAAAATGAAAATGCTGTTGAAAATTATCAGTTACTACTGGAGTGGCACACAAAGGATGACGAGGTAAAAAGTGTTATGATTAGGTGGGCCCAGGATTTGGGGCACAATATTGATTTTAAAAGGTGGGGGAAACTGTGGACCGAAACAATTAAATTCACAGCATGTGTGTCATTCAAAGAAAATATATTTAAGATGATGTATCGATGGTTTTTACACGTCAAACTTGCTAAAATGTATAGACAAAATTTGTAGGAAGTGTAAGGAGAAGGAGGGGAACTTCCTCCATCTGTGGTGGACTTGTTCTAAAGTGAAAGCCTTCTGGGACATATAATACAAGATAAAAATAATACAAAATATAATTTTAATAATTAAAAAGAGGCATTTCTATTAGGCTTAATTGGTGAGGAAATACATAAAAGTGATGTAAACATGTTTATGTATGCCACAATGGCTGCAAGGACACTTCCGGCTCAGAAATGGAAGCAGCAGGAACTTCCAACACTGGAAGACTGGCAGGTCAAGATGATGGAGTTCGAAGACATAATCCGGACCGAGATGACTACTTGAAAGAGCTCTATGAGACAGCCAAATACCACTTCTTCCACAGCTTGGCCCTCCTGGCTGTGCCATGTTTATGTATGCCACAATGGCTGCAAGGACACTTCTGGTTCAGAAATGGAAGCAGCAGGAACTTCCAACACTGGAAGACTGGCAGGTCAAGATGATGGAGTTCGAAGACATAATCCGGACCGAGATGACTACTTGAAAGAGCTCTATGAGACAGCCAAATACCACTTCTTCCACAGCTTGGCCCTCCTGGCTGTGCCATGTTTATGTATGCCACAATGGCTGCAAGGACACTTCTGGTTCAGAAATGGAAGCAGCAGGAACTTCCAACACTGGAAGACTGGCAGGTCAAGATGATGGAGTTCGAAGACATAATCCGGACCGAGATGACTACTTGAAAGAGCTCTATGAGACAGCCAAATACCACTTCTTCCACAGCTTGGCCCTCCTGGCTGTGCCATGTTTATGTATGCCACAATGGCTGCAAGGACACTTCTGGTTCAGAAATGGAAGTAGCAGGAACTTCCAACACTGGAAGACTGGCAGGTCAAGATGATGGAGTTATATTTGGGTTACTGCTTTTTTTAAGAAAAAATGGTTAGCTTTTTGTATCATAAAGTTCACAAAACTGATTCCTAGTATACAACTGAAAGCAGAAATGAGCTCACGATTTCCATCGCAGCGACCGAGATGACTACTTGAAAGAGCTCTATGAGACAGCCAACAAATACCACTTCCTCCACAGCCTGGCCCTCCTGGCTGTGCCCCACTGCCGCTATCCCATGATAGCCGGCACCACCCTGTCTCTGGGAATGGGGATGTTCTCTGCCACCCTGTATTACCACACCATGACAGGGAACCCGATCCTGACCAAGGTGGCCCCGTATGTTGGTCCCCTTCTCATCCTTGGCTGGTACGTTTTGTTTCATGGTTATATTTGGGTTGTTGCTTTAAAAAAAATGGTTAGCTTTTGGTATCATAAAGTTCACAAAACTGATTCCTAGTATACAACTGAAAGCAGAAATGGGGCACTTTTTCCTTTTGCTTTGCTGCAGATATACATGCTATTTTAATATAGCTCGCAGAATGGCATCATGGCACCTTTTTACTATGTATGTGAATTATTTTTTAAAAAACTGTTACTCGTTGACATTTTGTCTGGTCAATATATTTCAGCTTCATGTTTAGTTACGTGTATAATATTTTTTCTATTTTTAAAAAAGTGTCAGAACTCATGAACACTTCCCTTGTTCTCTAATGGTGTCCACCTGAGAGGTGCTGGGTCTGTTCGAGCAACTGCCGCAACAACCACAACAAATGAGGGTTGTTTACAAGATAGGGAATATAGAATGCAAAATGGCTGACAATTCAGACTGCCTGCTCTGGTCCAGTCCTTTACTGACAGTACCTTCCCAGAGTATGATATTGTGATGTTTCCTACATCTCAGCCTTTCAAACAGCGGCTTGAGTGGGTGGCACCAGTCACAGATAAAGTGCCTTTGCCGGTGCAAGTGGGAGTTGGCACCCTTCACACCTTTTGGACTTGGGAGCTTTCAGTGTGTTAAAAAGTCATTATCCACCTAGACATAGGAGGCGATAGCAGTGGGGCGGCTACAAGAATTCTTGGAAAACAGAGATGATTTAAATCCATTCCCATCTGGGTTCAATCCTGGCTGAAGAACTGAGTCTTGGTCGCCCTGATGGATGACCTTTGCAGACAGGTGCCTATGAAAAACTAAGGGTTATGAGACTTCCGGGTTAGCGCCATCGCCTAATGGCGGACTCCCTCTGATCTCCGGAGGGAATCTGCTCAGCAGGGGTCGGGTTCTGCCAGGGCGGCGACGTGGGGACCCTAAAAAACCACAGGCGCGGAAGCTTGTGGACTTGGTGACTTGGTGGGCACCATTTGCGCCCCCGACCCGCGAAGGAGCCTTTTTAAAGGCTATGGAACGGGGGCGGGGGGCGGCGTGGTGCTGAGAGTCCTCTGCTTCCCCTGCTGAGTGAACCGCATGCCATGGACGCAGAGCGCTGACTTTTTCCTTTGAACATCTGGATCAAAAGCAACAACCCGTGAGTATTACAGAATTTGGACTTAAAAGAGAAATCTTCTTTTTGAATTTGGCACGATCGGGGAAGACGCAAAAAGGAAGTCCGTCTCCCCCCCTTGTAAACAACTTAAAGCAAGGACTAATTAACTAAGGTTGAGAGAATATCTTCTCCTTTACTGGATAAAAGTAATTAATTTCACGATTGGACAGTACAAGTAATTTTGCTGGAGGATAAGAGTTGATTTTGAGAGCTGAAGTGTAACCCCCCGGGACCCGGGAGTGATACGCGAGAGAGCCTGTTGAAAAGATACAGAGGACTTTGACAGCTGTCAAAATTAGCTGTCAAAGTTGGGGAATAAAAAGAAACAT
The DNA here is from genome assembly GCF_964234715.1 of Podarcis melisellensis. Taxonomy (NCBI): domain Eukaryota; kingdom Metazoa; phylum Chordata; class Lepidosauria; order Squamata; family Lacertidae; genus Podarcis; species Podarcis melisellensis. The sequence continues at coordinate 31,135,349 of NC_138547.1, forward strand.
TGTTTCTGCTGTCTTTGCCGGTAGGATTTATTACAATTCGGTTATAAACTGTTGAAAATAAAGAGAAACAAGTTATTTTGACTTTGGGACTGGAATTAGAAGGATAGTAAGTAACCATAATCCCTCTAGAGGGGGTTTTGGGACACTGCAAGAATGGCTGCAAGTGGAAAAATACTCATTGAGCTGAACAGGACTTTTTATCTCCTGGGAAAGCTTCAAGAACAGAGTGATATTTTAGCTATGAGGGTAATTACAATGAATGAAACAGTAAATAATTTTACTGAAACTGGAAGGGACTTGACTCAAGTCTTTGTTGCTGAACAAAAAGCCCTTGTAGAGGAAATAAAAATCTTTGCAGCTGAGCAGGAAAAGAAATTTGATAAATCTGAGAAAGTGGAACAAGAGATATATGATGATCTGGAGGGAAATGAAGGAGGAGCTACAATGCTGCAGAAGGCTAAGGAAGGCCAGAGGCCTGGCAGGAAGGACATGAAGGAAAATAAGAAATGGATGATGAAAATTTGGTTTGAATTGGAAAATGAAGAACGGAGAGACCTCCCTATGTGGAGACCTGAAGACCTATGGATTACAAATTTGATCAAGAAGGAAGTTGGAGCTTTTGGGACATTTAGATTCAAAAGGATTAAGAAACAAGATTTGAGCTCCACTTATGAATATAGAGGCCTGGCTGGAAGAAAAATGGACATTATCGAGACAGGGCTTCTCCGAGATTTGAGGTTTTACATAAAGGACTGCCAAAAAAACTGGCAAAGAGGAACTGAGAGAGAATTGAGAGCCTCGGATGTAAGGTCTCCAGGCTGAGAGCAGATAGACTGATAAACATTGGGGATTGAAACCGGGAAAGGGGGGGGAGTTTGGGAATCCAAAGGGTGTATAACTATATTTTGATTTATTCTTCCTTTTATTTTGTTTTGTTATGAGTATAAAAATGGGGAAATCGTGGAAGAGAACAGGGGTCGATCTTAGAAAAAGATTTTAATGTATAAAGAATGAGGACTATAAGGTAGAATTGGTTATATAAAATGAACTAAATATAATAATGAATTAAATATAATAAGGTCAAAAATTGGGGATAAGAACTTGTTGAATTAAATAAATGGAATTGGAATACAAGAAAGGGAGGTGTGGGGAAGTCATGGAAATATGTCATTGAAAATAAGGCTTAAAAGGTGAATACTTTTCTTTTTTTAAAAAAATTCTTCCTTTTTTTTCTTTGTTCGCTTTTTTCCTTTCTTTTTCTGTATTTCTTGAAAACTTCAATAAATATGTTGTTGTTTTTTAAAAAAGAGAGAATCGGGGACAGTGTATCTTTACTTACTTGCTTCAATTTTAAGGGGGGAAGAGAAGCATGCATGTGTGAAAAACAATGTTGTCCAATGAAATTTGATATTGTGTCACACCAAACCCACAGATTTTTCAGGAAAAATTAAATGGTGCATTACCGGGCTATCAGACCGTGTGTAGTTCAGATTCTGCAGTTTGATTGCACCCAAAAGACAGAAGATGCAGACTGCTCTGTGTCAGAGCTGGCCCACACCTCCTTGCAGGCATGTCTTAAGATTTAAGAGCATGGGCCTCAAACCATTTGTGCCATATAACCAAGTAAGGGATCTTTCCAACTGCAGCAGCCCCATTTCCATTGTAAAAGATGGAAAAAACACAGTTCCATGGAACAACAGGTAATGTAGTGTGAAAGAAACATGGAGGGGGGGCAGAAGCCCTAACAGAATAATCAGGAACACCAAAACAATAATCGCCACATCTAAATACAGCCTATGGCACAAAACCATTCAATTCTTCATGCCCCTGCTATTTGCAGAATCTACTGATCCCAGCAGAGCTAAATCTCTGCTGAGGACTTGTTGCCTCAGTTGGTCAGAATCACTGTCTGCAGGTACAAGGCAGGGCACACTGACCAGACCTCCTGGCCACCCAGGGCTTTAGCCCCCTCAGTATTTCTAGACAGGGTCTCAGTTCCCCCAATATTCGGGGGCCTGGCATCCCCCACTGCCGGGCTGTTGCTATGGGGCCGCAAATGACGGTCACCAGCAGCTGTGGGAAGCCCAGGGCCCTGTTAGCAGCAAGGGACATGCAACAAATATAAATGGCTGCACCTGGTAGATGAGGCGAAGATGGATGAGAGCGAAGGGGAAACATTTGATTATATCTATTTCCATACTGCAGGGCTTCAGGTTTCCAAACAAATAAACAATTTTTAACCAAGAGGAAGGAATGATAGCCAACTAGAGCAAAATCTTTAGTTTTTTTCATCACCTCTTAAGGCAGCCTATTGGACAAAACAATAAATTTGGTGCAGGGCACAAGTAGCCGAGTGGGACACATTTCGGTCACATTGAGGAATTTGACCACATAGAGCCAAAGAAATGGGACTGGCTAGCAAGGCAAAATGGAGGAGAAATTGGAATGTTAATACCCCTCCCCCCCATTTGGGACAAACTGGTGGAGGTGATAGTGATGGGGCAGCTACAAGAATTTTGGGGAAAATGAGTTTGCAAAACAACTAAGAGAACAAAGTAAAATATTTAGGACAAGCAAATAACTGGAGAACCAGTGATGGAAGTTTTTTGCTAAGAGAAAGAAAGACAAACATTGAAAGCAACAACATGCACAACTGGTTATAAAGTTGGGAATTGTGTTGTATGATGTGTGGATACTTTTGTATATATTTATAATGCTGTATTGTTTCTGTTTGAATGAGAGGGGGTGTTAGGAAAACATTCTTTAAGAAACAGATAAAAGTTCCCGGAAGCTTTGAAAAGGGTTCCAGAATTTTCTTTAGTGCGTAGGAGTGGAACTCTAGGATTGATTGGTGTCCACTGGAGGTCCAAACAAAGAGAAGTTGCAGGCTGCAATGTCCGTACAAGGAAAGCACACTCACACCCAACACACACATACAAAGTATCAGCACACACGCTGACAAGGTTGGAAGTAAGACAATGTGTGCAGCTGATACTGTGAGTTTTGCTGTGTCAGGATTGTAAATTACTAGACTGAGATTATACTGTGCTGGAGATACAAAGAAGGAATTTAAATTTGCAGTATCGCATTTAACTTGCCTTAAAAGGTGGAGAGAGAAATCTAGTATTTGCACTTACAAAAACAATAAAAGATAAGAAAACGAGGGCGGGGAAAAGAGAAAAGCCTATCGAGTGAAAATTGTGTACGTCCTGCAACTTTGTATAACAATAGCTTAAAAATGAATAAGTGGTTTATTAATGAAGAAAGGAAAAAATCATTTTATTCCGTTACCTTCTGGTAGGAAACCATTTTAATATTCTGTGTGTAAAAGTCTCTGTATTACATTGTAATTTGATTTTTTTGTAATTAAGACAAGAACCTTGTGCACTCTCAGAAAAAAGAACAAAAAAGAATTTAATCAGTAGTGGATTCGGGTGCGCATGAGTGGCAGGGGCTCCTGAGACCTCTAGTCGTCTTTCGAATGGACAATGTTGAAACAGAGCTTTATCAAAAATGAATGCTGGTCTGTATGATCCCTATCGATAGTTGTTATGATTTCTTCATTCCGTGGGGCTTGAATATAAAGTTATTTTTCACATCCAAAAAAAAAAAACCAAAGAAAAAGAAAAACATTTGGATTTTCATTCGGTCTGCAAAAGGAGAGAAGAAAGATCCAGTGCTTTATCAGGCACAATCATTAGAGAGGTTCATTCAGGGATTAATTAACAAAAAAAGAAGAGGGGATTCTAACAGAAAAAAGGCTGCATCATACTATTGTTTGACTCGTGTTTCACAACCCTTTCGTGTGCCTGTCCCTCTCTGAAAAGCTTAGTACAAGAAATTGAAAAGCTTAGTACTAAAAAAAAAAAGTTTATAGTGTGGGTGTTCACCTGTGTTGGTGCCTTGTTCAATGGCCCGACACTGCTGCAACTGGCTCTGATTTCGCTCTTCACTATTCCCCTTCTTAATGAAAAGCACCAGGTGGAAATTGACCATTCTTGTGAACCAGAATCTCAGAAATGCAGTGGCAAAAGTTCCAGGTTAAACCCAGGGGTGAAGTCAGGTTCAGAACCGATGGCCCAGCTGAGGGGAATGGAGCTTTTGCCTGGCCAAGCCGTCAAGTGGCTGCCGGGTCGTCCCCAGGAAGGATTCCTATGTCGGGAAAAGTATCCCCGAGTGGGTCACTCCATTGTTGCAGTCCTGCAGACTAGATGGCAGGAGTATGACTACAAGGGACCACCGTGATGACCAAGGGAGGTTCGGGCAGAGGACGTCATGTAATTAGAAATTCATTATATAAGGTCTGGGTGAGACATAGAAGGCTGTTAGAACAGAAAACCCCATGGTGGGTCGGAAGAATGGCGACGTACCAGGCACTCCTAAAAGAGGAACAGGGCCAATTAAAACTAAGACCATATGAAGACCCACATGACCTGAGACCCACATGACCTGAAAGTGTTGCTGTGCAATGCCAGGTCAATGATGAATAAAACCACTGCCATCCACGACCTGACTGTGGATGGAGGATTTGACCTGGCATGTGTGACAGAGACCTGGTTGGATGAAGCAGATGGGCCTGTCCTTGCCGCTGCTTGTCCACCAGGTTTCTCTTATGCACAGCAACCCAGGTCATGTGGGCGGGGAGGGGGGGTTGCAGTGATTTTTAGGAAGTCATTAGTCTGCATCAGGCGTCCTATTGGGAAGACCCAGTTTTCTGAGTGCATGTTCTGGAAGTTGGGCAATAGGGGCAGTACAGGATTCCTACTGGTGTACCGACCTCCCCGCTGCACCAAGGATTCCCTGCCGAGCTGCTTCAGGTCATGGCGGATATGCTCCTGGAGACACCTAGCTTGGTTGTCCTGGGGGATTTTAACATCCATGCCGACACGACCTTACAAGGGGCCGCTCGGGACTTTGTGGAAAGCATGGCCTCCATGGGGCTGTCCCTGAATAAGTCTGGCCCAACTCATAGCCACGGACATGCCTTAGACTTGGTGTTTACCTCTACGGATGTTGGTGATCTGATATTAACTAAAAGCGAAACAAAAGAAGTGCCAAGGTCAGATCACTTCCTAGTGCAACTGGACTTCTCCGCAACCCTTCACCTCCGCAGGGAGATGGGACCGATTCGGATGGTCCGCCCCCGCCACTTAATGGATCCAATTGGCTTCCAGAGAGTGGTAGGGGATGCTTTATCCCAAGTTGATGGCCTTTCAGCTGATTCCCTGGTGGCACGCTGGAATGCGGAGTTAACCAGGGCTATTGACTGTCTGGCTCCGAAGCGCCCTCTCCGATTGCATGGAGCCCGGACAGCCCCGTGGTTTTCCCCGGAGCTGAGGGTGATGAAACAATCGTTGAGACGGCTAGAGCGCCGGTGGCGGAAAACTCATTCTGAATCAGACCGGACACGGGTTAGAGCTCAACATCGAGCCTACCAAGTGGCAATGGCGACGGCGAAGAGGGCCTTCTTCGCCGCCTCCATTGCATCTGCAGAAAACAGCAGCAGGAGACTTTTTCAGGTGGTTGGCAGTTTATCGGAACCACCTGTATCACCGGGGCCTGGTAGGGACCCCAAGATCTCCTGCAATGCTTTTGCAAAGTTTTTTGCAGATAAAATCGCTCAGATTCAGAAGGAGGTAGACTCCACCGTGGGAGCAGGGCCAGGGCGGGAGAGTGCTAGAGTTCTGTCTGGTCCTGTTATATGGGATCAATTCCAATCTGTTACCTCCGAGGATGTGGACAGGCTGCTTGGACGAGTGAAACCGACCACCTGTCTCCTTGATCCTTGCCCATCCTGGCTGATAAAAGCGAGCCGGGAAGGGCTGGGCGATGGGCTTTGCGGGGTGGTGAATGCTTCCCTCTGTGAGGGAGCCTTCCCAGACCCGCTGAAAGAGGCGGTCATTAAACCGCTTCTTAAAAAAACATCTTTAGACCCGGCCAATTTGGCCAACTATCGCTCAGTCTCAAATCTGCCATTCTTGGGCAAGGTGATTGAGCGGGTGGTGGCTGAACAACTCCAAGCACGCCTGGAGGAAACGGACCATTTGGATCCCTTCCAATCGGGATTCAGGCCTCACCATGGGACTGAAACTGCCTTGGTCGCGCTGGTTGATGATCTCCGGCGGGCTAGGGACAAAGGTGAGAACTGTTTCCTAGTTCTGCTGGATCTCTCAGCGGCCTTTGACACCATCGACCATAACATCCTTCTGGACCGTCTAGAGGGGCTGGGAGCTGGGGGCACTGTCATACAGTGGTTCCGCTCCTTCCTCCTGGGCCGTGTCCAGAAAGTGGTGGTGGGGGATGAGTGTTCAGACCCCTGGGCTCTCACTTGTGGGGTGCCTCAGGGTTCTGTCCTCTCCCCCATGCTTTTTAATATCTATATGAAGCCGCTGGGAGAGATCATCAGGGGGTTTGGACTGGGTGTTCATCAGTATGCAGATGACACCCAGCTCTACCTCTCCTTTAAATCAGAACCAGTGAAGGCGGTGAAGGTCCTGTGTGAGTGCCTGGAGGCGGTTGGAGGTTGGATGGCGGCTAACAGATTGAGGTTGAATCCTGACAAGACAGAAGTACTGTTTTTGGGGGACAGGAGGCGGGCAGGTGTGGAGGATTCTCTGGTTCTGAATGGGGTAACTGTGCCCCTGAAGGACCAGGTGCGCAGCCTGGGAGTCATTTTGGACTCACAGCTGTCCATGGAGGCGCAGGTTAACTCTGTGTCCAGGGCAGCTGTCTACCAGCTCCACCTGGTACGCAGGCTAAGACCCTACCTCCCCGCGGACTGTCTCGCCAGAGTGGTGCATGCTCTGGTTATCTCACGCTTGGACTACTGCAACACGCTCTACGTGGGGCTACCTTTGAAGGTGACCCGGAAACTGCAATTAATCCAGAATGCGGCAGCTAGACTGGTGACTGGGAGCGGCCGCCGGGACCACATAACACCGGTTCTGAGAGAGCTGCACTGGCTCCCAGTACGTTTCCGAGCACGATTCAAAGTGTTGGTGCTGACCTTTAAAGCCCTAAACGGCCTCGGTCCTGTATACCTGAAGGAGCGTCTCCACCCCCATCGTTCAGCCCGGACACTGAGATCCAGCGCCGAGGGCCTTCTGGCGGTTCCCTCATTGCGAGAAGTGAGGCTACAGGGAACCAGACAGAGGGCCTTCTCGGTAGTGGCACCCGCCCTGTGGAACGCCCTCCCATCAGATGTCAAAGAGATAAAGAATTACCTGACATTCAGAAGACATCTTAAGGCAGCCCTGTTCAGGGAAGTTTTTAATATGTAATGCTGTACTGTTTTTAACACTGATTGGGAGCCGCCCAGAGTGGCTGGGGAAACTCAGCCAGATGGGCGGGGTATAAATAATAAATTATTATTATTATTATTATTATATTATGAAAAGATGACCCAATACTGCACCACATGGTTGCAATATCACCAAATTGCCCAAATATTCAATCAGGATAAAGAAATAGGATTTGAAAAAGAAGAATGAAATTACAAAAAATATTATTACAAAACTCAAAAAAGAATATATCCAAAACGTATAATTTATTATTAGAATTGGAGTTAAAGGATGCAGCAAGGACACTGTTGGCCCAGAGGTGGAAACAAGAAGAGGTTCTGATAAATGGAGGATAAAACTAACAGATTACGCAGAATAGGACAAATTAACTGGGAAAATTAGATACCAAAAGGACTACAGGTTTTTTGAGGACTGGGGGAAATTTACGGAGTATTTGAAAAATATATGTGAGGACTGTACAACGCTAGTGTGTTTTAAAGAAGCTTTGTGAAAATAGAAGGAGTATTGTCAAAAGGCAAGCAAGGACAGAAATACAATATTTAATGGCAATATCAAAACTAAGGAATGTGAAGATAGGATTTGAACTACGAACGATTGTCAGAGAAGTTGAGGGAGGTCCAAATAAGGCAAAACATGTGATATGTAAATGGATTTGTTTAGTGTTTTTTATGGAAAAATTTTAATAAAAATTTATTTAAAAAAAAATAGAATTGGAGTTAAAGGATGAAGAAGTAAAACAAGTTATGACTAAATGGGCGTGTGATATAGGATACGTAATTTGGCTGGACCAATGGGAGATATTATGGAAATGGGATATTAAATTTACAGCATGTTATACAATCAGAGAAAATTTCATGAAAATGGTGTACCAATGGTACTTAACTCTGGTAAAATTGGCTAAAATTTACAAATTAAAATCAAATACCTGTTGGAGATGCAAAAAAGAAATAGGAACAACGTTTCACATGTGGTGGGAATGCCAACCTATTAAACAATTCTGGAGTGAAATTTATGAAGAAATCAAAAAGATGTTTAAAATATCTTTCAGTCAAAAACCGGAGACATTCCTTTTAGGTATAATCACAAACGATATTCCCAACAATCAAAGGAAAGTATTCCTTTATGCAACGACAGCTGCCAGGATGCTTAGAGCAAAAAACTGGAAAGGGAGAAAAATTCCATCAATGAAAGAATGGCAAATTAAATTTTGTGAATATATAAATCTGGCAAGACACACAGCATTCATAAGGGGACAATCTGACCAGAAATTATTAAAAGAATGGGGATGTGCTAAAGAGTATATGAAAACACACTGTTCTGGAGTAAGCATATCGGTATGTAATGAATGATGCTTTACAGGGTTAAAGTACAAAGATGGAAGTAATCTACATTAGACATAGCAATACAGTTAGAGTAAAAATTTTGAGATCTTAGAACAAAGGAAGGAAGTCAATATGTGTATATGTATGTATTGATTAGATTAGAATGATGATATAGTTTTATTTGGAGATGTATGCTTTTTTGTCTTGTTTTTTATTTTGTTTTTCTTTCTTTTTTGTATGTTTTGTTTTTCCTTCTTGTTTATAACGTATTATTTTAGATTTAATATTTGTAATTTTGTTACAAAAGCATAGGTCTCTCATGAGACTGCTTGTTGAGATTGCAGTTCTTCATCTCATGTATTCATCTCATGGTATAAGTTATTTAGTAGGTTTAGCTACAGTATATGAAATATTAACCTAATCAACTAAAATGCTGACATGGGTTTATTTAAATTCTGTTAGTACTCTTTTTATAATGGTACCTTCAATGCTTTTTTTAAAGGTTTTGATCTTAAAAATGCTAGTTTATACAATGATTTTGCATTGAAAATAAAATAATGGTTTTTTAAAAAAATAAAAATAGAATTATTGGAAAACACAGATAATAAAATGCATTCCCCTCTGGGTTGAATCCTGGCCATGGAGGTTCAATCCATCCAATATTGAGGGGACCAACATCCCCCTTTGGGTTACTGTTATGGGGATGCAAATGACAGCCACCATCAGCTGCAAGAGACACACGCCATAGGTAGCCAAGCGGGACATGCAACAGAAGTGGAAGGACACCAAACATGCCTACAGAAACACTACAGACAGGTAGCATGGTGAAACCTGTCAGCCCCACCATCACTTTCACTTCAGCTGTCCCACTCCGCATTCTAAACAAAGGTAGTTGTACTTTCCCTCTCCTTTCCTTCTGAAAAGCTCAAAGCAGCTAACAAAAAATCAAACCATGATTTAGCAATTGAGAATATTTGTTAGGAAAGCAGCAGCAGAGATAACCTCCCCTCCTCCTCTTATCTTTATTTATTTCCTTCCATTTTAAGGGGGGAGAGAAGCATGCATGTGTGAAAAAAAATGTTGTCCAATGAAATTTGATATTGTATCACATCAAGAAAAATTCAATGGTGCATAGCAGGCTATCAGCCCGTGTGTCATTCAGATTCTGCAGCTTGATTGCCCCCCAATGGCAGAACACTCAGAGTGCTCCTTGCAGGCGTGTCTTAAACTTTAATACCATGGGGCTCCAACAATTTGTGCCATATGACCAAGTAAGTCATCTTTCCAACTGCAGCAGCCCCATTTCCTTTGTAAAAGATGGAAAAAACACAGTTCCATGGCAGAACAGGTAATGTAGTGTGAAAGAAACATTGGAAAAAATAACAGAAGCCCAACAGAATAATCAGGAAAACCAACGCAAAAATCACCACATCTAAATACAGCCTATAGCACAAAACAGAAGATGCAGCTTCACAACTCAGGTCTTATATAAACCATGGATGAAATATAAATATCTCCTGGAACCTACAACCTCTTGGTGCATTTCACCCATCGAAGCCTTTGGTGTTAAGAAGAAAAACATGAAGGGAATTTGGGCAACATATAAAATGTTATTAGAGGGGGAAATTAATAAATTAAGAGGAAAAGACTTTGAAATCCATATATATTTGACAGGCTGGCTCCAATACTTCCAACTGAATGAAAGACAAGGAAAATAGGGTTTGCTGGAGAAATATCAAAACTAAAGGGAACTCTAATCGAGCCTAAAGGAAAATATCTATCTTAAATGTATAATCTCCTCCACGATTAACACTCTGCCATCAAATAATTTTTGTTTCACTTAAAACGCTCAACCTTTTCTGAGGATGCACACCTCAGAACACATAGAGACAGAAAAAGCTAAAACTTTTTGCAACTTGATTGCCTCCAAATGGCAGAAAATTCAGAGTGCTCCTTGCAGGCGTGTCTTAAACTTAAATACCATGGGGCTTCAACCATTTGTGCCATATAACCAAGTAAGGCATTTTTCCAACTGCAGCAGCCCCATTTCCTTTGTAAAAGATGGAATAAAACACAGTTCCGTGGCAGAACAGGTTATGTAGTGTGAAAGAAACTTTGGGGGGGGGGTGGACAGAAGCCCTAACAGAATAATCAGGAAAACCAAAACAATAATCAATACTTCTAAATACAGCCAACGGCGCAAAACCATTCAATGTATAATCTCCTCCACAACTCACATCCTGCCATCAAAGAACTTCTCTCTCACTTAAAGCACTCAACCTTTTCTGGGTATGCACACCTCAGAACACAAAGGGACAGCGGAAGCTAAAAGGACAGCCCAGTGACTTCTGTCTTGCAAGTAAATGTTTCGGATGACCCAGACCTTTTCTCAAAAGGGGGGGAAGAGGAAGAAAGATGGAGGAGAAATTGGAATGTTAATACCCTCCCTCCAAATCTGGGGCAAACTGGTGGGAACGATAGCAGTGGGGAAGCTATGTACAAAATCTTATTTTTTATAAGCCCCCAATTTTCCCCCAGAATAACTAATTTTTATTTGGCTTTGGCTTTCTGTAAATTTAATTACCCAAAGGTTTATTTCTACATATATAGCAGGAGACCAAAACACTGGAAAGAAAATACAGTCTTGAAGAGACTAGTAAATTAATTGTGATGACTATGTTGGATTTCTATTTCTTTTGTTGAGTCAGAGTACTACAATCAAGTGCTAGCATATAACTTAGGATGCTTCTAGATTCCATGTTCTGTTTTCTGTGAAGTTCATTGTGTTTAACACAATGTGACTAATCAGGTAAATACTGTTAACCTTTTTTTCTGGTGCTGTCAGAGTATATGCTTTTGCACATTTGAAGTTCAGTCTGAAAGCAAATTAAGTATATAATAAATTACCCTCCCCCTTCCAAATCTGGGGCAAACTGGTAGAGACAATAGCGGTGGGGAAGCTACAAGAATTATTGGAAAACACAGATAATAAAATGCATTCCCCTCTGGGTTGAATCCTGGCCATGGGGGCTCAATCCTCCTAATATTGAGGGGGCCAACATCCCCCATTGGGCTGTTGTTATGAGGAAGCAAATGACAGCCACTATCAGCTGCAAGAGACACACGCCAGAGGTAGCGGAGCGGGACATGCGACAGTGAGGATGTGGATAACCAAGAATGGAGCTCTCTAAACAAGAAGCGGAAGATGCTGGCTGGCCAGCATGAAGACGCCCGTGAGCTGAAGGAGAACCTGGACAGGCGAGAGCACGTGGTCTTGGACATCCTATGCAATTACCTCTCGGGGGAGCAGCTCTGAGGTTACCAGCATTTCTTGAAGATGAAATCTGGAACAGCGCGAGCTGGACAACAAGATCAAGCTAGGGCAGGAACAGCTCAAGTGCCTTCTGGAGAGCCTCCCCACGGACTTCGTGCTTAGCAGCAGAAAGGGAGCAGAACCTCCATCAGCCACTGGGACCAGCCGACCTCCCGCACCAGCATCTTCGCTCTGACCCTTCCAGATACGGCTGCATCAAACCTTTTCTTCTCATAATTATTTAATCAGAAACCTCTTTTAACTTTTTTTTTAAAAAAAAGAATTGAGGGAGGATTAAATTATTATTATTTAATTAATGTTGGGGTATGGGGGGGGGAATAAACAGTACGGAAAGATTTCTTTTTCTTCTTCGTCTTCTCCCGGAGATCACAGTTTAAATCTGTTTGGAATACATTGGATTCTGGTGGCCAAGCAAGATGCAGAAGAGACTGGCAGCAGGTGCTACGAGGGAGGTCAGTAGCTAATTATAAATAAACTCAAGCTGTGCCTGCTGAAGGAGTCTTGCCCCCCTCCCCCCTCTGAGCACCTGACAGTCGTTAAAATAATGAAGAATATACAATAATCAAGCCTTTATTAAAATATTAATGAGACACCTGCTGTCTTGAACAATATCCATATTTATATTTTTTTAAAGCTACAAGATAGAATAATTCTGTAAAGATTTTGTACATACGCTAACCAGTTATCGATTCTACTTCAACATGTATTTAGGGGGGGAATGGTTAAATATATTTTTTGTACTTCACATGGGAAAAGAAAAGAGGAACAGCCTCACCCCCCCAAAAAAAAAACCCCATAGTCACACACTATATCTAAATAAAGGACTAGCCAGAAAAGCTACAAGCCAGGATCCAAGGATGCTTGCATGCAGAAAGATGTACTTGGTGAATGTCAACCTAGACATTGGATGTGGGTGCCGTTTGGCATCTCGTATTCCTTTGGGCAAGGATCCCCAGTCAGAGTGCTATGGCTCTGTCCTTTTTCTCCCTCTCCCCCGCATGGTGGCATCCAGTGCAGGTCCGTGGCAGGGTCCCCCCCCCCCCCGTGTACCGTTGAGGCAGTCACTGGATTGCAGCTTTTTATCTCTCTCAATGCCCAGTGAATGTTGCCAGTAAGTGACCTTTCCACGAAAGCGTTGCACAGCAAAATCCCATCTTCCAGATCTGCAGTGTGAAGCAGCCGCCGTTGGAACAAGCACTTGTGTGAACCAAACAACTCAGGAGTCAACGTGAAACTGAAGCAAAGAGATACTTCCTCCTTGAGACTCTCTCTTGGGCTCTGTGATATTATTATTTTTTAAAAAAAGAAAAACAGTAACAAGAGAAAGCATGGAACTGCATGCAGCCTGCAAACTTATTTGAATGACTTCTTGAGGTGGTTCATTGAATGTCCTTATTTATAGATTGCTGGAAACGGAAACAGAGAAAATAAATTCTTCATGCTCCTGCTATTTTCAGAATCTAATGATTTGCAGAATCTAATGAAAATTAATAAATTAAGAACTTTGAAATCCATATATATTTGGCAGACTACCTCCAATACTTCCAACTGAATGAAAGACAAGAAAAATGGGGTTTCCTGGAGAAATATCAAAATGACTGGGAAAGGCGGTGGAGGGAAATGCATGTTATTGGGGGGGGTGAAGAAGGAGGTAGGAGGTAGGAAGAAGGAGAGAAGGAAGCGCTGTCCTATTCTCAGATTGGGGACAGCCTCCCACCTCCTTCTTCCCAACCTCCTGACCCCTCAGCAAACGTCCACACTACAACCCCAGTGTGAAGAGGAAACCTACAGTCAGAGGCTGCTATCGGAAGAAGTATCTCCCAATTCTAGGAAGGCCACTTCAACTTCATCTAGCGCTCGGTTGCTTTCTTCACTGTCTTCCCATTGTTCCTGGGCAAGCTCTATGGGCGCGCTGACATCCCTGAGGTCCATAGACTATGCTGCCAACCACAGGGCAGACGATTTCCGCAAGCTGAAGAAGGAGAGGGAATTCCACTACTCTGTCATCCAGTTGAAGCTGAATCACATGGTTTCCATGCTGTCTAGGAGGGGAAACAAGGCAGAAAACTACATAGGCTGCCGCTCAGTGAGGTGCAACTTAAAGCCTAGGCAGTGGATCAGCACGAGCCTCATAAACCTCAGAGACTTTGCATTGTATTCATCAAATGACTGCTTCTGAGAAATGGGATCGTGAGTGTTGGCACACATAATTGCCATACAGGAGGTGCTGCTGGCTTGGTGGTGGTGGTTTTTTAAACTTGGCCATGCCGTAGAAGAATGGTTTGGAATGCCAACCAATATGCACATTATACCTTGCGGTACAAAGGTAGCCATTGCATGGAAACACCTTCACGTTGCTCTTTGTAGCTTACATTTTGTGTGCGCCACTTGTAAGTGCTCCAGGCTTCACACTTCGTCAATTCTGTACTGCCCTTACAAATGTTGATTTCTAGTGCTTTTTTAGTCTAAGAAATCATGGGGTGACTTGGTTTTACCAAGGGACTATAATATTAGCTGTTTAGTTTGTTTAAAAAACCCGCTAGTGCCTCTCTTTTTTTTGTCCCAATATAGGAGCATAGAAAAATATTTTCATTGTATGACCCTGTAGCTGATGGCCTGATAACAGATGGCTAACAAAAGACAATGACAAAGACAATGTGCAGTGACTTGTAACTTTTCCAACAGCCATGGCCATATCTTGGGGCTCCTTTTAAAATTGTTTTTAGTGAAATCACTGACGTTTGTGGTGTGGATGTGGCTGTTCACCTATGTAGGTGCCTTCTTCAATGACAAGGCTGAAACTGGCTCTCATTTCTCTCTTCACTATTCCCTTTATGAAAATCACCGGATTGAAATTGACCATTCTTGTGAACTAAATTCCACCCAACATTGGGGGGATCTTTTTGTTTTTTTTAAATAGTGGGTTGATGGCACAGTGAATGCCATCAACCTAGTATGATCCAGCAGTAGTTCCTATACAGAAGTCCGCTGTCACTTAGATCAGTGACTAGGCACCATGCAAAAAGAAAGGGTTTGCAACTGTGATTGTAGTATTCACCTTTTAAAATATAAACATTGCAAGTTTTTGCACAGTTTCTGTATGCACATCAGGTATATGTATAAATAAATGATCATCAACATCTTTATATCCCACCCATTTGGCTGGCTTTCCCAAGGGACTCTGGGGGGGCTTACAGCATATCTAAAAACATCCAGCATTAAAAATCTCCTGATACACGGCTCAGGAGATCGAGAGGGAGAAGGAAGAGAAGGCAGGAAGGGTAACCATGTCAGACCACTAACTCCTCGAAATACAAATGTCTTCCGGATAGATTGCCCATAAACTCCACCCCTTGGTCCAACATGGTTACCTCTTCCATGCTTAGCTAATCTGTTCCTCCTTCCTTCTCTGAGTAAAAAATCCTATACCTTTTCCCCATACAAATGTTTAACTTTAACATATAAAATATACACTAATATAAGCAACATCAAAATACCAAAAAACCAGTATTATCACAGGGTGCCAAGCCAAATTTAAAATGTTGGTCATGGTAGGATTCTATGCTGAAAAGATGTCCCACCAATGGTGTGTGGTTCAATCCTGAGTATCCTGAGTGACTCTTCTTAGCTTGTACTTTGCATTCTGACACATTCCAAGTTTTTCCATAATCTTCATGTACTTTCTCATTCCTTTTCTCCAAGCTGACTGAATCCCTCGCAAACACCCCATCAGATAGCTGCAGCCACACAACTCAAACACTGCCAGAACTGAACTTTTCAGTTACTTCAACCACTCCACATTTGCTGAGGGTGAATTTGCATTCTTCTCAGCCTGGAATGCCTTCTTCAGGAGGTACAATGAAACCATTTGCAGCCACTGGAATCAGCCAGCAAGAGATTCTCTCTGCAAGAGGAGAGAAGTGAAAGGAGCAAAGAGCTAGCTCCTCCGTCTTGTCCTGCTTCTGCCGCTGGTTTTGGGTTTGCTGGAGAAATATCAAAACTAAAGGGAAATCTAATCCAGCCTAAAAGAAAATATCTATCTAAAATGTATAATCTCCTCCACAATTCACATCCTGTCGTCAAAGAACTTTTGTCTCACTTAAAGCGCTCAACCTTTTCTGAGTATGCACACCTCAGAACACATAGGGACAGAGGAAGCTAAAAGGACAGGCCGCACAACAAGCCAGTGACTTCTGTCTTGCAGATAAATTTTTCGGATGACCCAAACCTTTTCTCAAAAGGGGGGCAGAGGAAGAACCGCTGGAATATTGAGATGAAGAGGAGGAGAAAGAAGAGGAGTACGACAAGATTGGTAACCGCAGAATGCTTTCTATTATTGAAGTTACAAGAGATGCATTCTGACAGAATGAAAAGCTTAGTACAAAAAAAAGTTTGTAGTGTGGGTGTTCACCTATGTTGGTGCCTTGTTGAAACTTGCTGCAGAAAAGAGGGGAAAGGATATCCTGCTAGATATATAGATATACAGATTAATCATATATATATATAAAATATTATATATAATATTTGAAGGGACTGGGTGGTGGTTGTGGGGCTCCTATTGATGCGAGAGTAGCACAGATTTCATCTAGTTGTAGAAAATGAGTGAAAAGAACATGCAGATCGTGGAAAAAGTAGAGTGATTGAATTAGCTGAAAGGTTCATTAAGGGCGGGTGTGAGCTGTATTCCTGTACCACCTGATGGCGTGTTTGAAAGAGAATCCGTTTTGGTGTAGGAAACGACTGAAGCGTACATATTACTGATGTATGTACAGAAACTGGGAACTCCTGCAATTATATTTCTCTAGCATGGAGGAAGGGGGGGCGTGATGGTGGGGGACTGTGGAAATCAGCCCTCTGCAAATGGCCACATGGACCGGCAGAGTGTGGAGGACAGGGGGAATCTGGCGACATGGCAGCTGCCACCTGATGAATCCCAGAACTCAGCCCATTTTCCTCCAAAGGAATGTCCAAGGAATGGTTTGTCTTGTCTCTCCTTGGCAAAGTGTAATCCCTCATTCTGCTGCACCTCGGTTTGGGGGTGGTTCGTTCCCACCCTCTCCTGGTCACTGACAGGTGGAAGAAGGCAATGCAAGCAACCACACTCTCAACACTGGCTCCTAACACCACGCTTGCCTACTTGCCAGTAACGGAGGTCAGAGCCAAAGTTCTCTATCGGTAGCCCTTTGCATTTCTCCATGGTATCCTTCGGAAATGAATTTTTCTGAGTGTAAATTATGAGAGATTCCCAGCAGTGTCCGCCGCCTTTTCAACTCCTGAAACCTGGTCACCGTAGTCCCGATGCCCTTCAGGAACTCAATAGTGGGCAGTTAGCACTTCTTCTCCATTTCTGTGTGTCCTAGGGTTGATGAAGCAGACAGAATGAAAAGCAAAGCATGGAAGAGGTAACCGTGTTGGACCAAGAGAATCAACCAGGCTGGCAAGCAAGGGGCAGTATTGATCTCTCTCTCTCGAGGTTTCTTGCTTGCTTCTCCCGCCTTAAGGAAGGAAATCTTGCCCTTCTGCAAATCCCTGCTGGTTTCCCCTCCTACATGGCCATGAACGGAATCAGTCCCGTCAGATCAGTCAGGAGCTGCTAGGAAGCAAGCTGTGTGCTGCCTCTCTGATCCGAGCCTCACCATCACCCAGGGAACGAACAACAGAACGAAGGCCCTCGGCCAGTGACTCCTGTTGCAAAGGCCTTCCATAAAATGAGATGAGTCTTGCCAAAACAAAACACCAGAGCCCGGCTCAGGAGGAGCCCAAGAACCTCCTTTACAACATGAATGACTGCTACTCCAAGCTGCGCAAGGAGGTGCCCAGGATCCCGCAAGGCCCCAAAGTCAGCCAAGTGGAAATCTTGCAGCACGTCATCGACTATATCTTTGACCTGCAGATCGTGCTAGAAGAACAGGCAAAGAAGGGGCAAGATCCGCCCACAGCTGAGACTTCCCTACTCTCTTTAAAAGCCAGGTTTCTGTTGGACAAAGGACTGGATAACTCAGGAGAACCTAGACTTGTTAGATTTGGAGGGGTTCAACAATAGATATGGATGGCACTCTTATCTTTGGTGTGGTAAGGGGAAAGTGCATAACGGGTTTACAAATCATGTGATAAGAGGTGCCTTATTTGAAGTCTGGGAAAGAAACAAGAATTTGTTGGAAAGGAAAACACCGTGGTGGCTGTCACCAATTGATATATTAACAGTTAAAAAAATGAACATACTAGGGAGAGGGGATGCATATGAGGAAATTTTGATGAAGGCCGAAAAAGGTTGGAAATTAAAGCCCTATGAGTGTATTGCTGAAAAATTGACAGGATGGTTGCAATACCATCAAGTCAATGATGTCTTTAAAGAGGATAAAAAAATAGGATTTGAGGATTAAAAAATCGAAATTTCAAATAGATATTTTAGAGAGTAAATCCAAGCTATTATAAAAAATGTACAATCTCTTACTAGAATGGAACACAAAACATAAATTCATAAAAGAGGCTATGATAAAATGGGCTATTGATTTAGGACATAACATAGAATATGATGTATGGGCCAAACTCTGGAATGAGAGCATAAAATTCACTGCTTGTTCTGCCTTAAAAGAAAATGTTAAGAAGATGGTTTATTATTGGTATCTCACTCCCACCAAATTGGCAAAAATGTATTGAACAAGTAGTAAAACCTGCTGGAAGTGCAAGGAAAAAGACGGCGATTTCTATCATATGTGGCGGTCTTGCAATAAAATAAAAGAATTTTGGGATGAGGTTTACAACGAGTTAAAAAAGATGTTTAAGTACAGTTTTCCCAAAAAACCGGAAGAATTTTTGCGAGGTTTGGTGGGAGAAGGGATTAAAAAGATAAATCAAAGATTATATTTATATGCAACAACTGCAGCCAGAGCTTTGATAGCTCAAAAGTGGAAGCAACAGGAGATGACGACGATAAGAGAATGGCAGATAAAGTTGGTTGAGTATGCTGAGATGGCTAAATTGACACACAGAATTCGCAATCAGGAGGAGACAAAGCACCAAAAAGAATGGAGTGAATTTATGGTTTATGTAAGTGAAAATTGTACAAATCTGAAAACATTGGAAGGATTGCAATAAATCTCATGTCATGGTATAATTTATAATTAAAGAATCTGTAAACTATAGAATAGAATAGGAAAACTGGTGGAAGGGAAGGACGGAAGCTAATGGATTTATGAAACACAAAGTAGGATACATGTAACAAGATGTGATGTTTTGGTGGTGGTTGGTGGGGGTTGGTTGGTGATTGTAAATTTTAATAAAAATCATTAATATAAAATAAAATAAAAGCTGCAGAGCGGGCATCCGAACTACACGGCTCAGGAGATCGAGAGGGAGAAGAAAGAGAAGGCAGGAAGGGTAACCATGTCAGACCACTAACTCCTCGAAATACAAATGTCTTCCGGATAGATTGCCCATAAACTCCACCCCTTGGTCCAACACGGTTACCTCTTCCATGCTTAGCTAATCTCTTCCTCCTTCCCTCTCTGAGGAAAAAAACCTATACCTTTTCCCCATACAAATGTTTAACTTTAACGTAGAAAATACACACTAATATAAGCAACATCAATACACCAAAATCCAGTATAATCACAGGGTGCCAAGCCAAATTTAAAATGTTGGTCATGGTAGAGCTCTATCCTGAAAAGATGTCCCACCAATGGTGTGTGGTTCAATCCTGAATATTCTGAGTGACTCTTCTTAGCTTGGCTTGTTTTACTACGGCAATATTAGTACTTTGCATTATGACACATTCCAAGTTTTTTCGCAATCTTCATGTACTTTCTCATTCCTTTTCTCCAAGCAGACTGAATCCCTCAAAATTATTATTATTATTTTTAAAGCTCTGAACACTCAGATTCTTCATGCTAATTTACTGGTCAGGAGATTTCTTACTCAAATCACACACTTCCAACATTGCAACAGCTTGTGACAAATGTGGACTGATCTGTCGTTTGGTCAGAAATAAGGGCAACAAAAAAACAACAACTTTGCATATATGCAGCTTGTATGTATATTTTGGAATATAGTTTTTTAGCAACTTTTTTGGGGGTGAAGTGGGGGGTATATGGGAACCTATAATATCATTTATAATATAATCTGTTAATTGCATTGGATTTACATACAGCAAAGGGAAGCCTAGTGCAATTAGATATATTTTAATTTAGGTAATCTATGTAATAGGCTTGTGTTAGAAAATGAGTATGGATTTTGAATTTGATGTTTGGGACACATTTAGGTTACATTTGATGAGTGGGACACATTTAGGTTACATTGACGAATTTGACCGCAAAGAGCCAAGGAAATGTGAATGGCTAGCAAGGCAAAATGGAGAAGAAATTGGAATGTTAATTACCCCCCCCCCCAATTTGGGACAAACTGGTGGGGGCGATAGCGATGGGGCAGCTACAAGAATTCTTGGGGGAAAGGAGTTTGCAAAACAATTAAGGAAATAGTTCAAAGTAAAATATTTAGGACCAGCAAAGAACTATCTTGGTCAAGAGATCCAGTGATGGAAGATTTTTGTTAAGTGAAAGAAAGACAATAATTGAAAGCAACAAAATGCACAACTGTTTATAAAGTTGGGAATTGTGTTGTATGATGTGTGAATACTTTTGTATATGTTTATAATGCTGTATTGTTTCTGTTCGAATGAGAAGGGGTGTTAGGAAAATGTTCTTTAAGAAACAGATAAAAGTTCCTGGAAGCTTTAAAAAGTGTTCCAGAATTCTCTTTAGTGTGTAGGAGTGGCACTCTAGGATTGATTGGTGTCCCCTGGAGGTGCAAATAAAGAAAGTAAGTCGCAGGCAGCAATGTCCATACAAAGAAAGCACACTCACACCCAACACACACGAACTACACACAAACTCTCAGCACACACGCTTACAAGATTGGAAGTAAGACAATGTGTGCTTCTGATACTGTGAGTTTTACTGTGTCAGGATTGTTAAATACTGGATTGAGATTATTCTGTGCTGGAGATATAAAGAATGAATTTAAATTTGCAGTGTCACATTTAACTTGCCTTAAAAGGTGGAGAGAGAAATCTAGTATTTGCACTTAGCAAAAAAAGAAAAGATAAGAAAGGGGGGGCGGGGGAAAGAGCAAACCCTATTGGGGGAAAATTGTGCATGTCCTGCAACTTTGTATAACAATAGCTTATAAACGAATAAGTGGTTTATTAATAAAGAAAAAAGAATATTTTTTCTTTACCTTCTGGTAGGAAACCATTCTAATATTCTGTAAGAAAAAAGTCTCTGCATTATATTGCAGCCAGGTATCCCCAAACCCCTCAAAACAAGTGTCCTTTCTGATTTTCTGCACCCAGATTCAATCCCTCGCCAACACCTTACCAGAAGATGCAGCCACACAACTCAGACCTTAAATCATGGATAAAATATAAATATCTCCTGGAACCTACAACCCCTTGGTGCATTTCACCCATCGAAGCCTTTGGCATTAAAAAGAAAAACATGAAGGGAAATTGGGCAACATATAAAATGTTATGGAGGGGGGGAATTAATAAATTAAGAATTTTGAAACCCATATATATTTGACAGACTGGCTCCAATACACACAACTGAATGAAAGACAAGGAAAATAGGGTTTGCTAGAGAAATATCAAAACTAAAAGGAACTCTAATCCAGCCTAAAGGAAAATATCTATCTAAAATGTATAATCTCCTCCACAATAAACACCCTGCCATCAAAGAACTTTTGTCTCACTTAAAGCGCTCAACCTTTTCTAAGGATGCACACCTCAGAGCACATAGGGACAGAGAAAGCTAAAAGGACAGGCCACACAACAAGGCAGTGACTTCTGTCTTGCAGGTAAATGTTTCAGATGACCCAGACCTTTTTTCAAAAGGGGGTGGGAGAGGAAGAACCACTAGAATATTGAGATGAAGAGGAGGAGGAAGAAGAGGAGTACGACAAGATTGGTAACCACAGAATGCTTTCCAGTATTGAAGTTATAAGAGATGCATTCTGACAAAACAAAAAGCTTAGTACCAAAAAAAAAAGTTTATAGTGTAGTTGCTCACCTGTGTTGGTGGAGATGATAGCGGTGGGGAAGCTACAATAATTATTGGAAAACACATATAATTAAATGCATTCCCATCTGTGTTGAATCCTGGCCATGGGGGCTCAATCCCCCCAATATTGAGGGGGCCAACAGCAGGAGCACAGATAACTTCCCCTCCTCCCTTATCTTTACTTATTTTGGGAGAAAAAAGGAAGAAAAAAACACCGTGCTTATTTAATGAGCTGTGAAATGAAGTGCTGCTGCTGCTGCTGCTGCTACTGCTGCTGCTAACCTCCCAATTCCTAGATTCATCTCCTGTTCATTGTCCTTAATATACATGTTTCTGCACTGTGCATTTAGAAGATCCCAGAAAGGAATTCAAAATGGCTGCTGGGGAAAGACCACCAAACATGCCTACAGAAACACTACAGACAGGTAGCATGGTGAAACCTGTCAGCCCTGCCATCACTTTCACTACAGCCATTCCACTCTGCATTCTAAACAAAGGTAGTTGTACTTTCCCTCTCCTTTCCTTCTGAAAAGCTCAAAGCAGCTAACAAAAAAATCAAACCATGATTTAGCAATTGAGAATATTTGTTAGGAAACAGCAGCAGAGATAACCTCCCCTCCTCCTCTTTTCTTTATTTATTTGCTTCCATTTTAAGGGGGGGGGAGAAGCATGCATGTGTGAAAAACAATGTTGTCCAATGAAATTTGATATTGTGTCACACCAGGCCCACAGATTTTTCAAGAAAAATTCAATGGTGCATACCAGGATATCAGCCCATGTGTAGTTCAGATTCTGCTGTTTGATTGCACCCAAATGGCAGAACATTCAGAGTGCTCCTTGCAGGCGAGTCTTAAACTTTAATACCATGGGGCTCCAACCATTTGTGCCATATGACCAAGTAAGGCATCTTTCCAACTGCAGCAGCCCCATTTCCTTTGTAAAAGATGGAAAAAACACAGTTCCATGGCAGAACATGTAATGTAGTGTGAAATAAACATTGGGGGGGGGGGACAGAAGCCCAAACAGAATAATCAGGAAAACCAAAGCAATAATCACCACATCTAAATATAGCCTATGGCGCAAAACAGAAGATGCAGCTACACAACTCAGGTCTTATATAAACCATGGATGAAATATAAATATCTCCTGGAACCTACAACCGCTTGGTGCATTTCACCCATTGAAGCCTTTGGTGTTAAGAAAAACATGAAGGGAAATTGGGCAACATATAAAATGTTATTAGAGGGGGAAATTAATAAATTAAGAGGAAAAGGCTTTGAAATCTATATATATTTCACAGGCTGGCTCCAATACTTCCAACTGAATGAAAGACAAGGAAAAAAGGGTTTGCTGGAGAAATATCAAAACTAAAGGGAACTCTAATCCAGCCTAAAGGAAAATATCTATCTAAAATGTATAATCTCCTCCACAATTCACACCCTGCTGCACACCTCAGAACACAGTGACAGACCACATAAGAAGCCAGTGACTTCTGTCTTACAGGTAAATTTTTCGGATGACCCAGAGCTTTTCTCAAAAGGGGGGGAATGTGAAGAACCGCTGGAATATTGAGATGAAGAGGAGTACGACAAGATTAGTAACCACAGAATGCTCTCCATTATTGAAGTTACAAGAGATGTATTCTGACAAATGAAAAGCTTAGTACAAATGAGAAGACATTCCGTTGGCTCCATAATGAGGACCAAATGGCTGTGGAGAAGTTGTCAAATGGAATCAGAAAGTTTGCTGCTGATGCAGTTAAATTGGAGCAGATGATAAAGGAATGAATGTTCATTGCTGCAAATGGAAAGTAGACATGCCAAACATATTGGAAGCTGTATGGCTGTACAAGCTGCATATGAATATATTTTCTGCATTCCAGGCTTTTTATATGATTTTGCAAACTTAACATATTCTCAGTGTGTTTGGCACTTTTGTATATCAAAATTGATACTGCTGTGGCGGGGGTGGATTGCAGATGACTAAAGGACCAATTGACTGGAAGGGTTTCCCTTCAAAATGATTGTGGTAGCGGTAATAATAAAAGTATTGTGGTACCAAGAAAAATTTAAAAAGTAAAAAAAGTTTTTAAAAAGTTTATACTGTGGGTGTTCACCTATCTTGGTGCCTTGTTCAATGGTCTGACACTTCTGCAACTGGCTCTGATTCTGCTCTTCACTATTCCCCTTCCTAATGAAAAGCAACAGGTGGAAATTGACCATTCTTGTGAACAAGAATCTCAGAAATGCACTGGCAAAAGCCCCAAGTTAAACCCAGGAGTGAAGCGCAAACCTCAACCCCTCAAGTCAAGATCTACAGTCAGTTGGTACTGCAATTGGACTATTGTTCTTTTTAAAATATAATTTGTAGGTTTTCCCACAGTTTCTGTACGTACATCAGCTATATGTACACTTCTCCCTCTTTCTACACCAGGATTGTCTTACAAACACGCCATCAGGTGGTACATCCACACAACTCAAACCCTGCTATTAAAGAACTCCTGTCAAGACACTTCTGAAGTGGCCTGCAAGTATTTCACTGAACTCCCAGTGCCCACTTTTGGAACACTGGCCACCTCCGGGAAGTGTGCAATTCCAGAAAGGCCATCAACCCAGTGTGATCCTGCAGCAGCTCCTATGCAGCCATCTGCTGTCACTTGGATCAGAGACAACATATAAGAAAAAAGTGTTTGCAACTGAGCACTTTGGCTGGAACATGCCGGGTGTGCGTGGCTGTCTGACTTCCCAGGCTCCTTATGCTCCCCATTTACTTCTCCTTGCCCTACAACTCTCATCATAACAGGTTTCCAAACAAATAAACAACTTTTAACCAAGAGGAAGGAGCCAGAATGATTGGCAACTCAAACTAGAGCAAACTAGAGCAAAATCCTCAGTTTTTTTAAACCACATCTTAAGCCAGCCTATGGGACCAGACAATTAATTTGGCTCAGGGTGCAGGTAGCCAAGTGGGACATACGACAGACGTAGATGAACACATCTAGGTCACATTGAGAAACTTGACCACAGAGTGCCAAGGATATGGGACTGGCTAGCAAGGCAAAATGGAGGAGAAATTGGAATGTTAATACCCGCCCCTCCCCCCATTTGGGACAAACTGGTAGAGGTGATAGCGATGGCGCAGCTACAAGAATTCTTGGGGGAAAGGAGTTTGCAAAACAACTAAGGAAACAGTTCAAAGTAAAATATTTAGGACCAGCAAACAACTATCTTGGTCTAGAGAACCAGTGATGGAAGTTATTAGTTATAAATTGGTGGAGGAGGGGTTAGGATAGGCTGGGCCTGCCCCTCCATAGTTGCTGCGGAAAGGGAATTCCGTTAAAGGAATCCTGGGGCTTGCCATCTTTTCGTCCAATCCCTGGATTGGGACTAGGGCCGGCAAGGGCAAGCCTTTGGGGAGCATGCGGATGAGAACTGTGGGTCTGTGACTCAGCTCCATTTCTCCCCGACTTGCTTTCCCCCACACTGTCTTTCGGTGGTGCCCGGAAGTCAGTTCTGTCCCCAGGCGGGGGGACAGATAGTCTTAACCAATGCCTAAACAACCACTCACGATTTTGTATGTAAATAAAGTTGTGGCCAAAATTATGTCAAAAACCTTAAACAAAAATTAAGTGTGCGTTGTGAGTTATTTGGGGGGTGGCTTGGGGACCTCGACACGCAATTCTCTTTAGTGCGTAGGAGTGGTACTCTAGAGGTGCAAATAAAGAGAGGAAGTCGCAGGCTGCAATGTCCATACAAGGAAAGCACACTCACTCCAAACACACACACACACAAAAACACAAACTCTCAGCACACATGCTGACAACAAGGTTGGAAGTAAGACAATGTGTGCTGCTGATACTGTGAGTTTTGCTGTGTCAGGATTCTTAATTACTGGACTGAGATTATACTGTGCTGGAGATATAAAGAAGGACTTTCAATTTGCAGTGTCGCATTTAACTTGCCTTAAAAGGTGGAGAGAGAAATCTAGTATTTGCACTTAGCAAAAAATGAAAAGGTAAGAAATGGGGGGCGGTGAAAAGAGGAGACCCTATCGAGGGAAAATTGTGCATGTCCTGCAACTTTGTATAACAATAGCTTAAAAACTTGTAAGTGGCTTATCAATAAAGAAAGGAAAAAAAGAATATATTTTCTTTACCTTCTTTAACATTATGTGTGTAAAAAGTTTCTGTATGATATTGTAATTTGATTTTTTTGTAATTAAGACAACAATCTCATGCACTCTCCCAAAAAAGAACTAGAAAGAATTTAAACAGCTTTTTCCTGCCGCTCTCATTCACCGTGTTGAGTGTTGTGAGTGTGGTGGCTTGCATTGCCTTGGTCCGCCTCTCAGGGACCATCCTGTAAAGGGTGGGACAAGCCATTGCTTGGACCTCCGCCAGGATCCAGGAGGAGTCACCCCACCACCAGTGCTCTTCCAGTAGGGGAGAGTAGTGGATCCGAGTGGCAGGGGCTCCTGAGACCTCTAGTCGTCTTTCAAATGGACAATGTTGAAACAGAATTTTATCAAATATGAATGCTGGTCTGTATGATCCCTATCGATAGTTCTTATTATTTCTTCATTCATTCTGGGTTTACTCACCAGAATGGTCTTGGGAGACCCGCGGGCCGGTTCGACAGTACGAGGAAGAGGAGGGCTACGGCCAGCATCCCAGACCCTCTTACAGGTATGAAGGGCAGGAACCTCAGCGTCCAGATGGACGAGCCCCGAGTTATCGCCCTGCCCCAAGGTACAGCTATGACCAAGAGCCATGACATGTGGTTCCAACGCGCGTTACTCCTGGGTTTACCCTGAGGGATTTTGACTTACCTCTTTTCCCTGCGTATAAACCCCCCATTGATTTCCTGAGCTATCTGACTTTATTCGAACTAATCTGCTGGGAACTGGAGCTCCCTTCAAGACTGTATATGTCTATTCTGAAGACGGTGATTAGTGGGGAGTTGGCGGATCTCGTGGGCCATCTTCCTTTGTCCCACGCGCTAGACTATGAACGGTATAAACGCCTTGTTTTGGAAGCTGTATGGCTGTACAAGCTGCATATGAATGGATCTTCTGTATTCCAGGCTTTTTATATGATTTTGCAAACTTAACATATTCTGTTTGGCACTTTTGTATATCAAAATTGATACTGCTGTGGGGGGGGGGGATTGCAGATGACTAAAGGACCAATTGACTGGAAGGCTCCTGAGACCTCTAGTCATTTTTCGAATGGACAATGTTGAAACAGAGCTTTATCAAATATGAATGCTGGTCTGTATGATCCCTATCGATAGTTGTTATTATTTCTTCACTCAGTGGGGCTTGAAAATAAAGTTATTTTTCACATCCAAAAACACAAAGAAAAAGAAAAACATTTGTTTTTTCATTCTGTCTGCAAAAGAAGGGAAGAAAGATGCAGTGCTTTATCAGGCACAATCATTACTGAGGTTCATTCAGGGATTAATTAACACAAAAAAGAGGGGATCCTAACAGCAAAAAAGGCTGCATCATACTACTGTTTGACTCATGTTTTGCAACCCTTTCGCCTGTCCCTCTCTGAAAAGCTTAGTATAAAAAAAGAAAAGGGATGAATTTGGTGGGTCCCTTGCAGAAAACCAGTACTGGGAAGCAATGTTTCTGTTATACCGTAATTGATTATGTTTCTAGGTATGTTTGGGCTACTATAATGCCCAGCCCTGCTGTATATGACCTAATGAAAGCTTTCGGCCTAATATCGAATGACATCCCCAAAGACAAAAAAAATCTATTCCTTTACACAACAGCAGCTGCCAGAATATCCCATCACTATTAGAATGGCAAAACAAACTCAGCAAGTTTGTAGAAACGGCAAAATTGACAGCAATTATTAGAGGCCACTCAAATCAGAGAATAATTAGCGAGTGGGATGGAGTGAAGGAATACATGAAAAAATATGGTTCCGGAATTGAAATATTAATAGAGAATGTGTAAAACATGCAGGGGTAAGTAAGAAAATAATAATAAAATCAATTGAATAATTATTAAATTATTAACAACACAAGATGGAAGAAGTAAAATACTGAGATCACACATGGGTGAAGGCGGTTGGGGGTATATGGGAACCAATAATATCATTTATAATATAATTTGTTAATTGTGTTGTATTTACATACAACAAATGGAAGCCTAGAGTATTTAGATATATTTTAATTTAGGTAATTTATATAATAGGCTTAAATTATAAAATGAATATGGATTTTGAATTTGATGTTTGTAATATAATTTTTTGGGGTTTTGAAATAAAAAGAAAAAAAAGAAAAAGAAACCATTTGAAACCACTGGAATCAGCAAGCAAGTGATCCACAAGAGCCAGATTCTGGACTTGAAGAATTCCAAGCACATTTATCTTCATTTTTCATTCTGCCCTAAATTATGCCAATAACCTTAAACTAAATTTGGCATAAATTGTGTCTTTATTTGGGGAGGTCATGGGGGTCTTAACACGCAAAGCACCAAGGTCAGCCATGGAAATCTTGCAACACGTCATAGATTCCATAGGTCCTCTCCAGTTGTACAGAAGATAGAAGGAGAGAAAGAGAAAAGACACTGACTGGGGAAAGGATCAGAAAATATCTGCTACTGCAAAGGTAGCATTTCTGTTTTTAAAATATATACATGGGGCTTTTTTGCAAAAAGAAGCATTTTCTGCGTGCACACAATAGAAAATCACCCAGGCTGGCAAGCAAGGGGCAGTATCTCGAGGTTGCTTGCTTGCTTCTCCCGCCTTTATGAAGGAAATCTTGCCCTTCTGCAAATCCCTGCTGGTTTCTCCTCCTTCTGGACATGAAAGGAATCAGCCCTGTCAGATCAGTCAGGATCTGCTAGGAAGCAAGCTGCGTGCTGCCTCTCTGATCAGAGCCTCACCATCACCCAGGGAACGAACAACAGAACGAAGGCCCTCGGCCAGTGACTCCTGTTGCAAAGGCCTTCCATAAAATGAGATGAGTCTTGCCAAAACAAAACACCAGAGCCCGGCTCAGGAGGAGCCCAAGAACCTCCTTTACAACATGAATGACTGCTACTCCAAGCTGCGCAAGTAGGTGCCCGGGATCCCGCAAGGCCCCAAAGTCAGCCAAGTGGAAATCTTGCAGCACGTCATCGACTATATCTTTGACCTGCAGATCGTGCTAGAGGAACAGGCAAAGAAGGGGCAAGATCCGCCCACAGCCGAGACTTCCCTACTCTCTTTAAAAGCTACAGAGTGGGCATCTGAACTTTGCTCAAAAGAGGAGAGGAACCTCTGCCACTAACTTCTTAAAGCACACTGCAAGTGGGGAATCCTGGCATTTGGTTCTCTCCAATGAGACAGGAGATGGAAGAAGAGAGAAAAAATAAAGCCCTAAACAGGGGAAAGGATTAGATGTTTTAACCCCGTGCATCCAGTAATGAAGAGACCACCATCTTTCTGTAGAACATGGGTTTGGCCAGCCAGTTGCTGATGCCTTGACTGGTCTTCCAGAAACAACTTTGTGCCCTCAATCGGTTATTCTCTTCCAACGGCCTGAAAACAAAATTTGCAGGCCGGGGAGTGGGGGCGTTGAAAGCAAGCCCACTTTTCACTAACTATCATATGGCTGTATTAAACAAGAAGAAACTTTGCAGAAAAAGAAATTTTGTGGCGTTTGTGTGTCATACTGGGCAGATTATTATTATTATAATTATTGTTATTAAAGCTCTGAACACTCAGATTCTTCATGCTATTTTACTGGTCATGAGATTTCTTACTGAAATCACACACTTCCAACAATGCAGCAACTTGTGACAAATGTGGACTGATCTGTCATTTGCTCAGAAAAAAGGGCAACAAAAAACTCCAACAACTTTGCATATATGCAGCTTGTATGTATATTTTGGATTATAGTTTTTTAACATAATTTTTGGGGGGTGAAGGGGACTTTCAAGAACATGAAAACTGATGTGTCTTAGGGCTGTTTTGCCTCATGGTTTTTGTTGCTCAACTCTAATAGAAAGAACACACATGTATCCTTTTTTGTCAGGAAGGTTGATTTCTTCATCCATAAATTCTACTTCCTTTGGTGTGTGTGTTTTTTAAAAAAACTTTTCATAAAAGCTTTTTGCATAATAAATCTTAAGTTGGTGTTTCTTTTAAAAGAACCAAATACACACACACACACACACACACACACATATGCACATTGCAATTTCTGCTGCAGTTTCTCAACATACATAGCAGAGTTTATGCTTCAAGAGGAGAGAAGTGAACGGCAGTGCTTCATCAGCCAGATTTGCCTCTGTGGCAGCAACACCGTCAACTTGAATGTGCTGGACATCTGTGGTTTTCTGCCTCCCCCCACCCTCTTTTACTCCCACTTTCCTCCTCCATATGATAAAACTTTCCTCTTCATTGCTTCTGCTATAGTACTATCTTTCCTTTTGAAATAAAAAATTGCAGGTTTCTCCACAGTTTCTGTACATACATCAGCAGTATGTATGCTTCAGCCCTTTCCTACACCAATATGGATTCCGTTCCAAACATGCCTTCAGGTGGTACAGCCACACAGTTCACACCCTGCCCTTAATGAACCTTTCAGTTACTGCACACACTCCAAATTTGCGGAGGATGCACCTGTGTTATTCGCAGCCAGGTATTCCCAAACCCTCAACAGAAGTTTCCTTTCTCCTTTTCTGCACCTCGATACAATCCCTTGCCAACACCTGTCCAAAAGATGCAGCCACACAACTCAGACCTTATATAATCCATGGATGAAATATAAATATCTCCTGGAACCTAAAACTCCTTGGTACATTTCACACATTGAAGCCTTTGCCGTTAAGAAGAAAAACATGAAGGGAAATTGTGCAACATATAAAATGTTATTGGGGGGGGATGGATTAATTAAGAGGAAAGGACTTTGACATCCATATATATTTGACAGACTGGCTCCAATACTTCCAACTGAATGAAAGACAAGGAAAATAGGGCTTGCTGGAGAAATATCAAAACTAAAGGGAACTCTAATACAGCATAAAGGAAAATATCTATCTAAAATGTATAATCTCCTCCACAATTCACACCCTGCCATTATAGAACTTTTTCTCATTTAAAACACTCAAACTTTTCTGAGGATGAACACCTCTGAACACATAGGGACAGAGAAAGCTAACACATTATGCAGCTTGATTGCCCCCCAATGGCAGAACCTACAGAGTGCTCCTTGCAGGCGTACCTCAAACTTTAATACCATGGGGCTCCAAACATTTGTTCCAACTAACCAAGTAAGGCATCTTTCCAACTGCAACAGCCCCATTTCTTTTGTATTTTTTGGTTTTGAAATAAAAATTAAAAAAGAAAAAGAAACCATTTGCAGCCCCTGGAATCAGCCAGCAAGTGATCCACAAGAGCCAGATTCTGGACTTGAAGAATCCCAAGCACATTTATTTGGCTTTTTCATTCTCTCTGCAAGAGAAGAGAAGTGAAAGGCAGTGCTACATCTGGCGCAGTCATTAGGGAGGTGCATTCAGGGATTAATTCCCAAAGAAGAGGAGGGGATCCTAACAACCAGAAAGGATGCTCTGCTTGGAAAGCAGCAAAGAGCTGGCTGCTCCATCCCTTCCTCCTCCTCCTCCTTCTTCTTCTTCTGCTGCTGCTAATGAGACCTGGAGCAAAGCAGGCCGCGTTCCTGGCTTCGTCATCGGTGCAATTTGCAGAAGGGTGGTTTCCGCAGCCCCCCACCATCCCACCCCCTTCCTCTATACTATGTAAATAGAATTACAAGATTTCCCACAGTTTCTGCTTTCCTCTTCATAGCTGCTGCTCAAGTACTATCTTTCCTTTTGAAATAAAAAATTGCAGGTTTCTCCACAGTTTCTGTACATACATCAGCAATATGTATGCTTCAGCCTTTCCTACACCAATATGGATTCAGTTCCAAACATGCCTTCAGGTGGTACAGCCACACAGTTCACACCCTGCCCTTAATGAACCTTTCAGTTACTGCACACACTCCAAATTTGTGGAGGATGCACCTGTGTTATTCGCAGCCAGGTATTCCCAAACCCTCAACAGAAGTTTCCTTTCTCCTTTTCTGCACCCCGATACAATCCCTTGCCAACACCTGTCCAAAAGATGCAGCCACACAACTCAGACCTTATATAATCCATGGATGAAATATAAATATCTCCTGGAACCTAAAACTCCTTGGTACATTTCACACATTGAAGCCTTTGCCATTAAGAAGAAAAACATGAAGGGAAATTGCGCAACATATAAAATGTTATTGGGGGGGGGGATTAATAAATTAAGAGGAAAGGACTTTGACATCCATATATATTTGACAGACTGGCTCCAATACTTCAAACTGAATGAAAGACAAGGAAAATAGGGCTTGCTGGAGAAATATCAAAACTAAAGGGAACTCTAAGCCCCGCCATCACTTTCACTACAGCCATTCCACTCTGCATTCTAAACAAAGGTAGTTGTACTTTCCCTCTCCTTTCCTTCTGAAAAGCTCAAAGCAGCTAACAAAAGAATCAAACCATGACTTAGCAATTGAGAATATTTGTTAGGAAACAGCAGCAGAGATAACCTCCCCTCCTCCCCTTCTCTTTACTTATTTGCTTCCATTTAAAGGGGGGAAGAGAAGCATGCATGTGTGAAAAGCATTGTCCAATGAAATTTGATATTGTGTCACATCAGGCCCACAGATTTTTCAAGAAAAATTCAATGGTGCATTACCGGGCTATCAGCCCGTGTGTAGTCCAGATTCTGCAGTTTGATTGCACCTAAATGGCAGAAAATGCAGACTGCTCTGTGTCAGAGCTGGCCCACACCTCCTTGCAGGCATGTCTTAAACTTTAATACCAAATATCAAAACAAAAGGGAACTCTAATCCAGTCTAAAGGAAAATATCTATCTAAAATGTATAACCTGCTCCACAATTCACACCCTGCCATCAAATAACTTTTGTCTCACTTAAAGCGCTCAACCTTTTCTGAGGATGCACACACTGAGAACACATAGAGCCAGAGAAAGCTAAAACTTTCTGCAGCTTGATTGTCCCCAAATGGCAGAACCTTCATAGTGCTCCTTGCAGGCGTATTTTAAACTTTAATACCATGGGGCTCCAACCATTTGTGCCATATGACCAAGTAAGGCATCTTTGCAACTGCAGCAGCCCCATTTCCTTTCCATGGAACAACAATTAATGTCGTGTGAAAGCAACATTGGAAAAAATAACAGAATAATTAGCAACACCAAAGCAATAATCACCACATCTAAATACAACCTACGGCGCAAAACTATTCAATTCTACATGCCCCTGCTATTTGCAGAATCTACTGATCCCAGCAGAGCTAAATCTCTGCTGAGGACTTGTTGCCTCAGTTGGTCGGAATCACGGACTGCAGGTACAAGGCAGGGCACACTGAGCAGACCTCCTGGCCATCTAGGGCTTTAGCCCCCTCAGTATTTCTAGACAGGGGGCTCAGTTCCCCCAATATTGAGGGGCCCGGTGCTGGGCTCTTGCTATGGGGCTGCACATGACTGTCACCAGCAGCTGTGGGAAGCCCAGGGCCCTGTTAGCAGCGAGGGACAGGCAACAAATATGAATGGCCACGCCTGGCAGGTGAGGCGAAGATGGATGAGAGCGAAGGGGAAACATTTGATTTTATCTTTTTGCATACTGCAGGACCTGATAACAGGTGTCCAAACAAATAAACATTTTTTAACCAGGAGGAAGGAACTAGAATGATTTGCAACTAGAGCAAAATTTTTAGTTTTATCATCACATCTTAAGCCAGCCTATGGGACAAAACAATAAATTTGATGCGGGGCACAAGTAGCCGAGTGGGACACATTTAGGTTACATTGACGAATTTGACCACATAGAGCCAAAGAAATGGGACTGGCTAGCAAGGCAAAATGGAGCAGAAATTGGATTGTTAAAACCTCCCCCCCCCCCCAATTTGGGACAAACTGGTGGAGGCGATAGCGATGGGGCAGCTACAAGAATTCTTGGGGGAAACGAATTTGCAGAACTATTAAGGAAACAGTTCAAAGTAAAATATTTAGGACCAGCAAACAACTATCTTGGTCTAGAGAATCAGTGATGGAAGTTTTTTGTTAAGTGAAAGAAACACAATAATTGAGTTGCTTGAATGGAACAACAAGCACAACTGGTTATAAAGCTGGGAATTGTGTTGCATGATGTGTGGATACTTTTGTATATGTTTATAATACTGTATTTCTGTTCAAATGGGAGGGTGTTAGGAAAACATTCTTTAAGAAACAGATGAAAGTTCCTGGAAGCTTTTAAAAGGGTTCCAGAATTTTCTTTACAGCATAGGAGTGGCACTCTAGGATTGATTGGTGTCCACTGGAGGTGCAAATAAAGGGAGGAAGTTGCAGGCTGCAATGTCAGTACAAGGAAAACACACACACAAACAGACACACACTGTCTTTGCAGATTATGGCGGGGCCTTCGCAGATGCCTCCAGAGGTTGCCTCTCCTGCAGAGGATGATTTGCAGGGGGCCCGGGCACCTTCTTCCAGAAGGAAATGTCATCTGAGGAAGTGATCCAGGAGGAGGGCAAAGAAGAGCAGGGATGGTGATTCTACTGTACTTCATTGTCAGGTAAATCGTCGCAGAGCTCTGATGCGATTCAGATGTCACCTTGGACCTCTACTGGGGTCAGAGTGAGGCCATCCCAGGCCTTTCAGCTCCACCTAAGGTAGAGAGGCGATCGCCATGACGGAATGTTAGACTCAGGGTTGCCAAGATCCCCACAGCTCGCTGGGATTGTAGGGACGCAGACGTGTGGACTGCTGAAATGGCTCCACATTTCGAATTGAAATTCACTGAGCGATAGAAAATGAAGCAGTTATACAGGAAGCTGGCTTGGCAGCAGCTTTGTTGGGACTTCATTAGCGGTTCTTGCCAGCATCAGCCCTGTAAATATATGCATCTTTGTGTTAGGTGCTCTGGGTATCATTCGGCCACTGCTTGCTGTGTTAGACAGGCACCCCTTTTTGTGGTGGAGAAGGGGGCTCAAAGCAGCAAGCCAAAAATGCCCCCTGCCCAAGCAGGGCTGGGGCTGATAAGCAAGAATTCAATACCTCTTGCCCATACTCTCATAAGATTATCTCCCTTGTAAGCCTGGCTGGAAGCTTATACAGATTGGTCAGCTGTTTTGTACTTGTGGGAAGGGTTTCCCAATATTTTAGGATTCCCGTGGCTGTCCAGCCCATGGCCTGGAAAGAGCAAATCTAAAGTCGGTTAGAGAGCTACCTGGGGTAGCCAAAAAGCAGATTGGAAGAAGCTTGCATTGAGGCATATGGCTGGACCCCTTCGATTCTCCTTTTATTCTCGACTTGATTTATCCCCATTGGAGATTGTCCCTAAGAAAGCCCCATGTGATTTCTGTCTGAACCATAATTTATTGCATCCCAAAGACCCCCGTGAATGACGCCATCCCATTGGAACCTTATTCCATGAAATACACATCCCTGGATCAGGCGGTTAAGCTTATCAAAAAAAAGACTGGAAGAGGGGACTTGTGGGCAAAAGGCGTTATTGAATCGGCTTTTAGGTTATTGCCGATTCACCCTCAAGATTTTAAGTGGCTGGGCTTTCATTTGGATGGCACTTATATTGATAAGACGATGCAAATGGGCTCCGCAATACCCTGTGCAGCATTTGAGTCCTTTAGCACCATCCTTCATTGGGCTTTGCGAGTTAAGTCTGGTTCACTGGGGTGACCCATTATCTTGATTATTCTCCTGGCTGGATCATGTGACACCAGCAACTGCATAGTCTTAGTGGACGCCTTTTTTCCATCACTGAGGAGCTGGGTGTCCCGTTGACAGCAGATTAGACAGAGGGTCCTTTTAGCGTATTTAGAGATCCAGATGGATATCATTGCTCAAACAGGCCACTTGCCTATGGAGAAGCTGTCTGCCTTGAAGAAAGTTATTTTGTAATACTTCCTCTGAAGCAAGTGATGCTTCATCAGATCCGATCTTGCTGGGTCATTTAATTAATCTTGCATACAGAGTGGTTGCCCCTTCCGTTCCCTCTTGGCCAGGCTGCCTGCAGCCCGAGGTCCCCTTGCTTTCGTGCACGCTTACCAAGTGAGGTGAAGGCAGATCTCATGCGGTGGTTGCAATTCCTAAGTGAATTCAATAGCAGTTCACCTTGGCAGGATACCTTGAACCTGCAGAGTGATTTTCAGGTTAATGCTGATGCTGCTGGATCTTTGGCCTTTGGTTTTTATTTCAGGGGCTGCTGGTGTGCAAAGCCATGGCCTCAAGCCTGGTGTGGTGAGGCAATCATGTGACCTAACTTTTCTTGAGTTTTCCCCATTGTAGTAGCAGTTCACATCTGGACCGAGGAGTTCAGTGACCGTCGGATCTGCTTTTGGTCTGATAACCAGGCAGTGGTGAGCATCTTGGCAAAACAGTCCTCACGCTCCAGCAGAGTCTCTGCCCCTCCACTCACACTTTCGAGCTGCGCTGCTTAAGGTTTAAAATTGTGGTTTCTGCTCACCTGAGTACAGGATCCTCTAATGATATCGCTGACACACTATCCCATTTTCAGATGGAGCGCTTCAGATCCTGGGCTCCAAACACCCAGCTATTGCTGGACTTTTCCGGACCACCTGTGGCACTTTGACAACAATTAGTAATTATAGGGAGTAGCAGCTTCCATTTCCCCTTCTGCTTTTAGCTCTTATGAGAAGGCCTGGACTGTTTTCTTAGCCTTTAGCTGGCACTCCTCGGCCATTCAAAGGCACTTGCCCCCATCCTCTGAGAAGGCCCTGCAGTATTTGGCCCATCTGCTGCAGATTGGATGTGTTGTTACAATTATCAGAATTCAGTCCACTGCAATGTCTGTTATAGTGAAACTTTATTTTTCAGAGACTCTTGTAAAAAGTTTGTCATGTGCGGGGCCTTGGAAGGTTGGAATAGGCTCCAACTTCATAGGACAGTGGGCAGGAAGCTGGTCAATTTTTACCTATGCAGGTTCTACAACAAATTAAGACTTGTCTGCTGGTTAAAGTTCAAGGAGAGACTCCTTTCAGTATTCCATTGCATTTTTGGTGCACTGAGGGTTGGGGAAATTGTGTTGGAGCCAGAACAGGGTAGAGAGTATGGAGGCTTATTGCTTTGGGACTTTTCCTTACCTGCTTTGGAGCTTGTCATTAGAGTCAGGAGCTCTAAGACAGACCTAGTGGGAAGGAGTACCACCATCAGGCTTCTGGTCATAGGTGAGGAGGGCCCTTTGCATGGTTATGGATACCAGAAATATTTGGCTTTTTGTTCCCCTGGGGGCTGGCCCGCTTCTAGTGCACAAAAATGGGTTCCCATTAGCCAGGCATCAATTTGCTTGCGTTGTGCACCAGTTATTGCGGCTTGCCTGCCACTGAACACGCCTTATTCCTTCTGAATAGGTACTGCTACAAAGGCTGCACATTGGGGTCTGTCAGTAGACAGGATTGTGAATATGGGTCATTGGAAGTCTGACGCTGACAAGGGTTATGTCAGGAAGTGTCGCCAATGATGTCTGTGCTGATGCCTGTTCGTTATTTCCTTTTTTCATAGGAGCAGCTGTGCGCATTTGGATTGTTGGCCACAGCATTGTACATTGGACTGGCAAGCGCGCTGATGAGTCTGGACTGGGGCGCCATCTCAGTCTTCCTGCCCATGTGAACGTATCCTGGATGTCCAGATTGGGAATGCTTTGGGAGGAGTTCCTTCCTTTGGTGCGGTCGAGTGTGACCTGTGCAGGTCCTCCCACAGCGCTGGTGGTGCAGCTGGGCAAAAATGATTTGCTGTCTTCCTCCAGCATAAGCTTGCATTCCTGCTTGCAAGAGGACTTGGATGAGTTGCTGGCAGCTCTCCCTGGACTCAAAATATTTTAAAGCATTGGTTCAAGGTGGTCTGGGGTGTGTGTGTTGGAGAACCTGTTCCCTCCAATGCGCAAAGGTATTCCGTTAAAGGTATCCAGGGATTCACCATGCTTTTGTCGACCCCTTTCGAGGGGTAGGGCCATATATGAGTCCCTGGGAGTATTTGGGGTGAGCTTGAGTCTGATCCTGGTTCATTGCTCCCCCACAATGTTTACTTGTACTGACGATATGGTGAGGCCCAGTCGTCAGTGCTGCCCTGCTGAGATCAGGCGCAGCTAGTCGGGAACCAATGCCTAGACAAACTACCACCGAGCAGGCCAGAAAGTGTGTGAATAAGGCGGCGGTAAAAAAGGTCCTTGCTTTAGGTGGTTCTGTGATTTTGCACCCTGTGATTACCTTCAAGGCTGCTGCCC
Source organism: Podarcis melisellensis (assembly GCF_964234715.1). Taxonomy (NCBI): domain Eukaryota; kingdom Metazoa; phylum Chordata; class Lepidosauria; order Squamata; family Lacertidae; genus Podarcis; species Podarcis melisellensis. The sequence goes on from NC_138547.1 coordinate 31,173,677, forward strand.
TCTTTAGGGCTGATGGGGTGCACCTTTCCCTTCAGGACAAAACACCTGGTTGGCTGAGGTTGCGTTGGGTTTGAAGGAAGGGTTGAAATTGTGAGTGGTTTGGGCGACGAGCTTCAGTGCTTGATTGGCAGTTAGGCATTGGTTTAGGAATTGGTTGGTGAAGAGGTATGGATTGGCTGTGCCTGCCCCTTCAAAATGCTAAAATTGTAAAAAAAAAAAAAATCTAGAATGAGGTATACAAGGAGCTGAAAAAATTGTTTAAGATTTTGTTTACAAAAAATGCCAGAGGCTTTTCTGTTAGGCCTAATATCTTATGACATCCCCAAACACAAGAAAAATGTATTCCTTTATGAAACAGCAGCTGCCAGGATATTGATTACAAAATACTGGAAGGGGGACAAAATCCCATCACTATTAGAATCGCAAAACAAACTTGGCGAGTTTGTAGAAATGGCAAAATTGACAGCAATTATTAGAGGCCACTCAAATCAGAGAATAATTAGAGAGTGGGATGGAGTGAAGGAATACAGGAAAAAAATATGGTAAAAACATAAGCACAGGGCAGGGCAGCCATCTCTCTCTCTTTCTCCACATGCATCGAAGAAGCCACATCGGCTTAGCCAAAGATGTCCTCTTGGCTTCAAGCCAAGACAAAAGGACTGTCTTCTTATGGAATAGTTTCCAAGTAGATGTTACTTTTCTAAGCTAAGTCTGCCTTCTGGGATCCGATTGTAAACAGAATGTGTGAGTAAACCTTTTTTATACTTTTATAGAAGACTGTGTCGTGTCTTATCTTTTATGAGGGAAAGGGGGGGAAATACCAGAACAGTTATTATAGAGGCTTTAGTGAGCCTGAGCAAACACATCCGCTGCAAGTTCTAAAAAAGGGGAATGTTACTCTGCTAAATTGTGGAACTTGTTAACAAAAGTTGGAAAAGGATATAATCAGACAATATATCCTCTCTTGCATCCCTGAACATTCCCACAAAAATAAGTACTGGAAGCTAAAACCCCTTGGTAACATAAGATAACATGAAGGGAAATTGGGCAACATATAAAATGTTATTAGAGGGCAAATTAATAAATTGAGATGAAAAGACATTGAAATCCATAAATATTTGACAGACTGGCTCCAATACTTCCAACTGAATGAAAGACAAGAAAAATAGGGTTTCCTGGAGAAATATCAAAATGACTGGGAGGGGCTGTGGAGGGAAGACATAAGCATGTTATAAGGGGGTGGTGAAGAAGGAGGGAAGAGAAGGAAGTACTGGCCTGTTCTCAGATTGGGGACAGCCTCCCTCCTCCTTCTTCCCAACCTGTTGAAGGACCAGACTCAAATTCCTCACCTCTTCACCCCTCAGCAAAAGTCCAAGCTACAACCCCAGGGTGAAGTGCAAACCTCAACCCCACAAGTATTGTTTCCTTAACTAAGTTTTACAGTCAGAGGCTGCTATCTAAAGAAGTACCTCCCATTTCTCGGAAGGCCGCTTCAACTTCATCTAGCACTCAGTCGCTTTCTTCACTGTCTTCCCAGTGCCCCTGGGCAAGCTCTATGGGCTCACTGACATACCTGAGGTCCATAGACCAGTGTTTCCCAACCTTGTGCCTCCAGCTGTTTTTGGACTACAATTCCCATCATCCCTTGCCACTGGTCTTGCTAGTCAGGGATGATGGGAGTTGTAGTTCAAAAACAGCTGGAGGCACAAGGTTGGGAAACACTGCCATAGACTATGCTGCCAACCACAGGGCAGACTATTTCCGCAAGCTGAACACGGAGAGGCAAGTCCACTACTCTGCCATCCGGTCCAAGCTGAATCACATGATTTCCATGCTACCTAGGAGGGGCAACAAGGCAGGAAACTACATAGGCTGCCGCCAGTGAGGTGCAACTTAAAGCCTAGGAAGCAGATGAGCACAAGCCTCATAAACCTCAGAGACTTTGCACTGTATACATCATATGACTGCTTCTGAGAAATGGGATCGTGAGAGCTGGCATACATAACTGCCATACAGGAGGTGCTGCTGGCTTGGTGATGGTTGTTTTTTTTACTTGGCTGCCCAGCCATCTTTGTGATACTGCAAGCCTTTCTCAGGCTTTGCTGTGCCATGGAGAAGAATGGTTTGGAATGGCAACCAATATGCACATTATACCTTGCAGCACAAAGGTAGCCATCGCATGGAAACACCTTCACGTGGCTCTTTGTGGCTTACATTTTGTGTGTGTCACTTGTAAGTGCTCCAGCCTTCACACTTGGCCAATTCTGTACTGCCCTTACAAATGTTGCTTTTTTGGTCAAAGAAATAACAGGCTAACCTGGTTTTTTCAAGGGACAATAATATTAGCCCTTTAGAAAGTGCAAAACGAAAGTGTTTGCAAATGCGATTGTAGTATTCATCTTTTTAAAATATAAACTTTGCATTTTTTCACAGTTACTGTATGCACATCGGCTATATGTATAAATAAATCATCAACAACATCATCATCCTTACACTCCACCCATTGGGCTGGTTTTCCCAAGGGACTCTGGGGGACTTACAGCATACCTAAAAACATCCAGCATTAAAAATCTCCTGATACACGGCTCAGGAGATCAAGAGGGAGAAGGAAGAGAAGGCAGGAAGAGTAACCATGTCAGACCACTAACTCCTCGAAATACAAATGTCTTCCGGATAGATTGCCCATAAACTCCACCCTTGGTCCAACACGGCTACCTCTTCCATGCTTAGCTAATCTCTTCCTCCTTCCCTCTCTGAGGAAAAACACCTATACCTTTTTCCCATAAAAATGTTTAACTTTAAAATATAAAATACATATAGTAATATAAGCAACATCAAAATACCAAAAACCAGTATAATCACAGGGTGCCAAGCCAAATTTAAAATGTTGGTCATGGTGGGGCTCTATCCTGAAAAGATGTCCCACCCAAAGATGTGTGATTCAATCCTGAGTGACTCTTCTTAGCTTGGCTTGTTTTACTATGGCAATATTAGTACTTTGCATTATGACACATTCTAAGTTTTCCCACAATCTTCATGTGCTTTCTCACTCCTTTTCTCCAAGCAGACTGAATCCCTCGCAAACACCCCATCGGATGCCTGCAGCCACAAACCCTGCCAGCACTGAACTTTTCAGTTACATCAACCACTCCACATTTGCTGAGGGTGCATTTGCATTCCTCTCAGCCTGGAATGCCTCCTTCAGGAGTTACAATGAAACCATTTGCAGCCACTGGATCAGCCAGCAAGTGATCCACAAGAGCCAGACTCTGGACTTGAAGAATCCCAAGCACATTTATCTGGCTTTTTCATTCTCTCTGCAAGAGGGGATAAGTGAAAGGCAGTGCTACATGTGGCGCAGTCATTAGGGAGGTGCATTCAGGGATTAAACACCAAAAAAAGGAAGGGATACTAACAGTCAGAAAGGGTGCTCTGCCTGAAAAGCAGCAAAGAGCTGGCTGCTCCATCCTGTCCTGCTTCTGCTGCTGGTTTTGGAAAACCTTAGTACAGAAAAAAAGAAGCTAGAGGAAGCTAAAGACAAGCCACACAAGAAGCCAGTGGCTTCTGTCTTGCAGGTAGATTTTTCAGATGACCCAAACCTTTTCTCAAAAGGGGGGAGAGGAAGAACCACAGGAATATTGAGATGAAGAGGAGGAGGAGGAAGAGGAGTACGACAAGATTGGTAAACACAGAATGCTTTCCATTATTGAAATTACAAGAGATGCATTCTGACAAAATGAAAAGCTTAGTACAAAAAAAAAAAGTTTGTAGTGTGGGTGTTCACCTATGTTGGTGCCTTGTTCAATCTTGCTGCAGAAAAGAGGGGAAAGGATACCCTGCTAGATATATAGACTTTCGGATTAATCATATATATATATATATATATATATATATATATATATATATATGCTTTCGTAGATTTTCACGGGTACAGGAATGCAGGTTTTGGTGTCCTCGGGTGTCTTCCCGTGTAAAAGTTGGGGTGTCTAGGCGACGTTTCGACGAGGTCTCACTCGTCATCTTCAGGCTGGTGCTTTCGGCTTCTTGTTACTGGAACAGAGCAGGATCTCAGTGTTTGAGTTCCTATAAATACTGTTGAGGGGGTGTGGTGTATAGCCTCCAATGTTCTGGGCAGAGAGGAAGTTCCCAGGCTAGTGTGCCTTTTCTTCTTTTGTTCCTTAATTACTTGAGGGATATCTTGAGTGATTTCTTGAGTGATATCCTGAGTACCACTTAGGTGGGTCATTAGGTGTGGATTAGTTGCTAAAGTCTTTGTGTCTTGACCTCTTGAACTTTGTGAAGAGTTTTTCTGAGAAGATGGCTGTACTGCACTTAGTTGTGCTCTGGCTTGGCTTCGTGTATAGGGGCGAGCTGTGGTTTTGTGGCCTGTGTCAGCCAGATCTGTGTAGGGATTGCAGGGGGGTGCAGCATCCGGAGGTGCCACCATGGTTTGGCTACTGGATGGTGTCTGTAATTTATCTGTGGAGAGGGTCTGGGTTTGGGTCTGGTGTGGTTGATTGGTGATGGCGTTCTGTGTGCCTCTGGATCTGGTGTCAGTTTTTGTGGGGAGGGCTAATTTCCAGATGTCTGGAAGCCATCGAGATAGAGAAACACCCTCACAACATGAACAAGCGTGACGACACATCCCGCTTGCCAGACATCTGGAAATTAGCCCTCCCCACAAAAACTGACACCAGATCCAGAGGCACACAGAACGCCATCACCAATCAACCACACCAGACCCAAACCCAGACCCTCTCCACAGATAAATTACAGACACCATCCAGTAGCCAAACCATGGTGGCACCTCCGGATGCTGCACCCCCCTGCAATCCCTACACAGATCTGGCTGACACAGGCCACAAAACCACAGCTCGCCCCTATACACGAAGCCAAGCCAGAGCACAACTAAGTGCAGTACAGCCATCTTCTCAGAAAAACTCTTCACAAAGTTCAAGAGGTCAAGACACAAAGACTTTAGCAACTAATCCACACCTAATGACCCACCTAAGTGGTACTCAGGATATCACTCAAGAAATCACTCAAGATATCCCTCAAGTAATTAAGGAACAAAAGAAGAAAAGGCACACTAGCCTGGGAACTTCCTCTCTGCCCAGAACATTGGAGGCTATACACCACACCCCCTCAACAGTATTTATAGGAACTAAAACACTGAGATCCTGCTCTGTTCCAGTAACAAGAAGCCGAAAGCACCAGCCTGAAGATGACGAGTGAGACCTCGTCGAAACGTCGCCTAGACACCCCAACTTTTACACGGGAAGACACCCGAGGACACCAAAACCTGCATATATATATATATATATATATATATATATATATATATATATATATATAAATATTATATATAATATTTGGAGGGAGGTGGTGGTGGTTGTGGGTCTCCTACTGATGCGAGAGTAGCATGGATTTCATCTAGTTGTAGAAAATGAGTGAAAAGAACATGCAGATCATGGAAAAAGTGGAGTGGTTGAAGTAGCTGAAAAGTTTATTAAGGCAGGTGTGAGCTCTGTGCCTGTACCACCTGATGGCATGTTTGAAAGAGAATCCATTTTGGTGTAGAAAGGACTGAAGCATACCTATTGCTGATGTACGTACAGAAACTGGGAACTCCTGCAATTTTATTTCCCTTACATAGAGGAAGGGGGGTGATGGTGGGGGACTGTGGAAATCACCACTCTGCAAATGGCCACATGGACCGGCAGAGCACGGAGGACAGGGGGAATCTGGCGGCATGGCAGCTGCCACCTGACGAATCCCAGAACTCGGCCCATTTTCCTCCAAACCTCCATTAGCAGCAGCAGCAGCAATGGGAAGGGATGGAGCAGCCAGCTCTTTACTGCTTTCTAAGCAGAGCACCCTCCTCGTTTTTGTTAATTAATCCCTGAATGCACCACTCTAATGATTGTGTGAGATGAAGTTTGCCTTTCCTTTCTTTCCTTTTGCAGAGAGAATGAAAATCCAAATAAATGCTTTTCTTTTTCTTTTTAGTTTTTTTAGATGTGATTTTTCACAACTATTTTCAAGCCCCACTGAATGAGGAAAAAATAACAACTATTGATAGTGATCATACAGACCAGCATTCATATTCACCACTGTCCATTCGAAAGACAGCTAGAGGTTTCGGGAACCCATACAACTCTCCCCCCCCCCCAAGGATCCACTAAGTTCTTATGTCCTCTCCTCTACTGGAAGAGCACTGGTGGGGGGGTGACTCCTCCTGGATCCTGGCAGAGGTCCAAGGAATGGTTTGTCCTGTCTCTCCTTGGCAAAGTGTAATCCCTCGTTCCGATGCAGCTCAGTTTGGGGGCGGTTCGTTCCCACCCTCTACCAATTGGTCACTGACAGGCGGAAGAAGGCAATGCAAGCAACCACACTCACAACACTGGCTCCTAACTCCACGCCCGTCTACTTGCCAGTAACGGAGGTCAACCCTAGGAGAAACTATTAGAGGTTTCTCCCACACACTTCTTTTGCCTTTTTCCTCTTCTCTGGTGTGCTTCTCACTGTTTGTAGCAGAGTTTTCCTCAGACAAGAACAGGAGTCATACTCAAATTGACAGTCAAGAGCTTCTTTATTGCTTGACTGGTTGCACAAGCATTCTGTTACTCTTATATACAACCCTTTATTCCCCTGCTTCTTCTCTCCCCCTCTTCCCCTCAGAAATGCAGTGGCAAAGGTCTAAACTAAATCACCAGGATGAAGTGCAAACCTCAACCCCTTAATCCATGTGTAGTTAACCAAGTTTTACAGTCAGTGGAAATATTTGCTACTTCAATGGTACTATTTTTTAATATAGAATTACAGGGTTTTGCAGAGTTTTTTGAGCTTTTCTACACCAAGATTGATTTCTCCCTCCTTTATTATATTTATTCCTCTCACCATAACAGGTTTCCAAACAAATAAACAACTTTTAACCAAGAGGAAAGAACCAGAATGATTGGCAACTCTAACTAGAGCAAACTAGAGCAAAATCCACAGCTTTTTAAAAACCACATATTAAGCCAGCCTATGGGACCAAACAATTAATTTGGCTCAGGGCACAGATAGCCGAGTGGGACATACGACAGATGTAGATGAACACATCTAGGCCACATTGAGAAACTTGACCACACAGTGCCAAGGAAATGGGACTGGCCAGCGAGGCAAAGATGGAGGAGAAATTGGAATGTTAATTACCCCCCCAAAAAAAATCTGGGGCAAACTGGTGGAGACGATAGCGGTGGGGAAGCTATGTAGAAAATCTTATTTTTCATAAGCCCCCGATTTCCCCCCAGCTTTGTCTTTCTGTAAATTTAATTATCCCAGATTGTATTTCTACATATATAACAGGAGACCAAAACACTGGAAAGAAAATACAGTCTTGAAGAGACTAGTATATTAGTTGTGATGACTATGTTGGATTTCTATTTTGTTGAGTCAGAGTACTACAATCAAGTGCTAGCATATAACTGAGGATGCTTCTAGATTCCATGTTCTATTTTTTGTGCAGCTCATTGTGTTTAACACAATGTGACAAATCAGGTAAAAACTGTTAACCTTATTGTTTTTTCCTGGTGCTGTCAGAGTGTATGCTTTCCACATTTGAAATGCAGTCTGAAAACAAATCATGTATATAATAAATTACCCTCCCCCCTCCAAGTCTGGAGCTAACTGGTGGAGACAATAGTGGTGGGGAAGCTACAAGAATTACTGGAAAATACAGATAATTAAATGCATTCCCCTCTGGGTTGAATCCTGGCCATGGGGGCTCAATGCCCCCAATATTGAGAGGGCCAGCATCCCCCGTTGGGTTGTTGTTATGGGGAAGCAAATGACAGCCACCATCAGCTGCAAAGAGACACACGGCAGAGGTAGCAGAGCGGGAAATGCGACAGATGTGGAAGGACACATCTCGGTCACATCAAGAGATATAACTTCACAGAGAAGTGGGATTGGCAAGGGAAATGGCCCGCTGGTCGTGGATGAGGGAGAGGAATGGGAAGTTCAGATGTGTAGTTCAGATTCTGCATCTTGATTGCCCCCAAATGGCAGAACATTCAGAGTGCTCCTTGCCGGCATGTCTTAAACTTTAATACCAGGGGGCTCCAACCATTTGTGCCATATGACCAAGTAAGGCATCTTTCCAACTGCAGCAGCCCCATTTCCTTTGTAAAAGATTTTGGGCAATTATCCTGCCCAACCCTGCTGTAGATCACCTCATGAAAGCTTTCGGCCAAATATCTAATGACATCCCCAAAGACAAGAAAAATCTATTCCTTTACACAACAGCTGCCAGAATATTGATTGCAAAAAAACTGAAGGGAGGGAAAATTCCATCAGTATCAGAATGGCAAAACAAAATTGGTGAGTTTGTAGAAACAGCAAAATTGACGGCAATTATTAGAGGCCATTCAAATCAGAGAATAACTAGAAAGTGGGATGGAGTGAAGGAAAACATGAAAAAATATGATCCCGGAATTAAAATATTAATAGAGAATGTGTAAAATGTGCAGGGGTAAGCAAGATAATAATAATAGACGCAATTGAAATATTATTAAATAATAGCAACACAACAAGGTGAAAGAAGTAAAATATTGAGATCACACATGGGTGAAGGGGAGTGGGGGGTATATGGGAACCTATAATATCATTTATAATATAATTTGTTAATTGCGCTGTATTTATATAGAGCAAAGGGAAGCCTAGAGCAATTAGATATATTTTAATTTAGGTAATCTCTGTAATAAGCTTGTGTTAGAAAACGAATATGGATTTTGAATTTGATGTTTGTAATATTTTTTTGTTTTGAAATAAAAATTAAAAAAAGAAACAGAAACCATTTGCAGCCACTGGAAGCAGCCAGCAAGAGATCCACAAGAGCCAGACTCTGGACCTGAAGAGTTCCAAGCACATTTATCTTCATTTTTCATTCTGGCCAAATTATGCCAATAACCGTAAACTAAATTTGGCATCAATTGTGTATTTATTTGGGGAGGTCTTGGGGATCTTAAGACGCAAGGCACCAAAGTCAGCCATGGAAATCTTGCAACACGTCAGATTCCATAGGTCCTCTCCAGTTGTACAGAAGATAGAAGAAGAGAGAGAGAAAAGACCTTGACTGGGAAAAGGATCAGATGTATTAACTCTGTGCATCCAGTAATGAAGAGACCACCATCATTCACTTCCAGATAAACTGTAGAACATGGGTCTGGCCAGGCAGTTTCAGATGCCTTGACTGGTCGTCCAGAAACAACTTTCTGCCCTCAATCTGTTATTCTCTTCCAACAGCCTGAAAACAAAATTTGCAGGCCGGGGGGGGGCAGTGAAGGCAAGCCCACTTTTTAATAACTATTGTATTGCTGTATTAAACAAGAAGAAACTTTCCACAAGAAGAAATTTTGTGGGGTTTGTGTGTGAAACTGGGCCGATTATTTTTAAAAAAAAAAAAAAAAAAGCTCCGAACACTCAGATTTTTCATGCTAATTTACTAGTCAGGAAATTTCTTATTGAAATCGCACACTTCCAACATTGCAACAGCTTGTGACAAATGTGGACAGATCTGTCGTTTGCTCAGAAAAAGGGCAACAAAAAATCCCACAACTTTCCATATATGCAGCATGTATGTATATTTTGGATTATAGTTTTTTAATATCATTTTTTTGGGGGGAGGGGACTTTCAAGAACATGAAAACTGAGGTGTCTTAGGGCTGTTTTGCCTCATGGTTTCTGTTGCTCAACTCTAATAGAGAGAAAACACATGTATCCTTTTTTGTCAGGAAGGTTGATTTCTTCATCCATGAATTGTACTTCCTTTGGTGTGTGTGTGTTTTTTTTTAAAAACTTTTCATAAAAGCTTTTTCATAATAAATCTTAAGCTGGTGTTTCTTTAAAAAAACCAAATATATAAATACACACACACACACACACACACATATATATATATATATATATACACACTGCAATTTCTGCTGCAGTTTCTCAACATACATCAGCAGAGTTTATGCTTCAAGAGGAGAGAAGTGAACAGCAGTGCTTCATCAGGCACAGTCCAAAGGGTGTATACATGTGTCCTCTCTATTAGAGTTCAGCAACAAAAACCATGAGGCAAAACAGCCCTAAGACACCTCAGTTTTCATGTTCTTGAAAGTCCCCTTTCAAAATGATGCTAAAAAACTATAATCCAAAATATACATAAAAGCTGCATATATGCAAAGTTGTTGGTTTTTTGTGTTGCCCTTTTTTCTGAGCAAACAAAAAATCTATCCACATTTGTCACAAGCTGTTGCAATGTTGGATTTGAGTAAGAAATCTCCTGACCACTAAATTAGCATGAAGAATACATCTGATCCTTTCTCCAGTCAAGGTCTTTCTTCCCTCTCTCCTTCTATCTTCTGTACAACTGGAGAGGACCTATGGAATCTATGACGTGTTGCAAAATTTCCATGGCTGACTTTGGTGCCTTGTGTGTTAAGACCCCCCCCCCCAGACCTCCCCAAATAAAGACACAATTAATGCAAAATTTAGTTTACGGTTACTGGCATAATTTTGGCCAAAATGAAAAATGAAGATAAATGTGCTTGGAATTCTTCAAGTCCAGAATCTGGCTCTTGTGGATCACTCAATATTGGGGGAACTGAGCACCCTGTCTAGAAATACTGAGGGGGTTAAAGCCCTGGGTGGCCAGGAGGTCTGCTCAGTGTGCCCTGCCTTGTACCTGCAGACAGTGATTCCGACCAACTGAGGCAACAAGTCCTCAGCAGAGATTTAGCTCTGCTGGGATCAATAGATTCTGCAAATAGAAGGGGCATGTAGAATTGAATGGTTTTGTGCCATAGGCTGTATTTAGATGCGGTGATTATTGTTTTGGTGTTCCCTGTCCCCCCCCCCCAATGTTTCTTTCACACTACATTATCTGTTGTTCCATGGAACTGTGTTTTTTCCATCTTTTACAAAGGAAATGGGGCTGCTGCAGTTGGAAAGATGCCTTACTTGGTCATATGACCAAAATGGTTGGAACCCCATGGTATTAAAGTTTAAGATACGCCTGCAAGGAGCACTCTGAATGTTCTGCCATTAGGGGGCAATCAAGCTGCAGAATGTTTTAGCTTTCTCTGTGTTAAGGGGTTTTGGAAGCGTTCATGTAGCTGATGTCTGTACAGCAACATGAACGCTTAAAAACCCCTCAACAAAAGTGTCCTTTCTCCATTTCTGCACCCAGATTCAATCCCTTGCCAACACCTGACCAGAAGATGCAGCCACACAACGCAGACCTTATATAAACCATCGATAAAATATAAATATCTCCTGGAACCTACAACCCCTTGGTGCATTTCACCCATCGAAGCCTTTGGCGTTAAGAAGAAAAACATGAAGGGAAATTGGGCAACATATCAAATGTTATTGGGGGGGGGATTAATAAATTAAGAACTTTGAAATCCATATATATTTGACAGACTGGCTCCAATACTTCCAACTGAATGAAAGACAAGGAAAATAGGGTTTGCTGGAAAAATATCAAAACTAAAGAGAACTCTAATACAGCCTAAAGGAAAATATCTATCTAAAATGTATGATCTCCTCCACATTTCACACCCTGCCATCAAAGAACTTTTGTCTCACTTAAAACGCTCAACCTTTTCTGAGGATGCACACCTCAGAACACATAGAGACAGAGGAAGCTAAAACATTCTGCAGTCTGATTCCCCCCCAATGGAAGTACCTTCTGAGTGCTCCTTGCAGGCGTATCTTAAACTTTAGTACTATGGGGCTCCAACCATTTGTGCCATATAACCAAGTAAGGAATCTTTCCAACTGCAGCAGCCCCATTTCCTTTGTAAAAGATGGAAAAAACACAGTTCCATGGAACAACAGGTAATGTAGTGTGAAAGAAACATTGGGGAGGGGAACAGAAGCTCTAATAGAATAACCAGGAACACCAAAACAATAATCACCGCATCTAAATACAGCCTATGGCACAAAATCATTCAATTCTACATGCCCCTGCTATTTGCAGAATCTACTGATCCCAGCAGAGCTAAATCTCTGCTGAGGACTTGTTGCCTCAGTTGGTCGGAATCACGGACTGCAGGTACAAGGCAGGGCACACTGACCAGACCTCCTGGCCACCCAAGGCTTTAGCCCCCTCAGTATTTCTAGACAGGGTCTCAGTTCCCCCAATATTGAGGGGCTCAGCATCCCCCACTTCCGGGCTGTTGCTATGGGGCCACAAATGACTGTAGAAATAACAAATAGAAATATCCTGTAGAAATATCAAAATGACTGGGAAAGGCTGTGGAGGGAAGACATAAGATTCACTGCATGTTATAAGGGGGTGGTGAAGAAAGAGGGAAGAGAAGGAAGCGCTGTCCTGTTCTCAGATTGGGGACAGCCTCCCACCTCCTTCTTCCCAACCTGTGGAAGGACCAGACTCAAATTCCTCACCTCTTGACCCCTCAGCAAAAGTCGAAGCTACAACCCCACAAGTCTTGTGTCCTTAACTAAGTTTTACATTCAGAGGCAGCTATATAAAGAAGTATCTCCTATTTCTAGGAAGGCCACTTTAACTTCATCTAGCGCTCGGTTGCTTTCTTCACTGTCTTCCAAGGGCTCTCGGGCAAGCTCTACGGGCTCACTGACATCCCTGAGGTCCATAGACTATGCTGCCAACCACAGGGCGGACTGTTTCTGCAAGCTGAACAAGGAGAGGGAATTCCACTACTCTGTCATCCATGCTGTCAAAGAGGGGCAATGCGGCAGAAAACTACATCGGTTGCCACCCAGTGAGGTGCAACTTAAAGCCTAGGCAGCGGATCAGCACGAGCCTCATAAACCTCAGAGACTTTGCACTGTATTCATCAAATGACTGCTTCTGAGAAATGGGATTGTGAGAGCTGGCACACATAATTGTCATACAGGGGGTGCTGCTGGCTTGGTGGTGGTGGTTTTTTTAACTTGGCTGCCCAGCCATCTTTGTGATACTGCAAGTGTTTCTTAGACTTTGCCGTGCCATGGAGAAGAATGGTTTGGAATGCCAACCAATATGCACATTATACCTTGCGGCACAAAGGTAGCCATCGCATAGAAACACCGTCATGTTGCTCTTTGTGGCTTACATTTTGTGTGCGTCACTTCTAAGTGCTCCAGCCTTCACACTTGATCAGTTCTGTACTGCCCTTACAAATGTTGCTTTCTAGTGCTCTTTTGGTCTAAGAAATCATGGGCTAACTTGGTTTTACCAAGGGACAATAATATTAGCTGTTTAGTTTGTTTTAAAAAAACAATAGTGCCTCTCTCTTTTTTATCCCAATATAGGTACATAGAAAAATATTTTTTTCTATGCAACTGATGGCCTGATAACAGATGGCTAACAAAAGACAATGACAAAGACAATGTCCAGTGTCTTGTAACCTTTCCAGCAGCTATTGCCATATCTTAGGGCTCCTTTTCAAAGTGTTTTTAGTGAAATCCCTGAAGTTTGTGGTGTGGATGTGGCTCTTCACCTATGTAGGTGCCTTGTTCAATGGGCTGACAAGGCTGAAACCGGCTCTCATTTCTCTATTCACTATTCCCCTTGGTTATGAAAAGCACCGGGTTGAAATTGACCATTTTTGTGAACTAAATTTCACCCCACATTGGGGGGGGGGTCATTTTTTAAAAAAATATTGAGTTGATGGCACAGTGAATGCCATCAACCCAGTGTGATCCAGGAGTAGCTCCTATACAGCAGTCCGCTGTCACTTAGATCAGTGACTAGGCACCATGCAAAAAGAAAGGGTTTGCAACTGTGATTGTAGTATTCATCTTTTTAAAATATAAACATTGCAAGTTTTTGCACAGTTTCTGTATGGACATCAGCTATATGAACAAATAAATCATTATCATCATCATCTTTATACCCCACCCATTTGGCTGGCTTTCCAAAGGGACTCTGGGGGGCTTACAGCATATCTAAAAACATCCAGCATTAAAAATCTCCTGATACACGGCTCAGGAGATCGAGAGGGAGAAGGAAGAGAAGGCAGGAAGGGTAACCATGTCAGATCGCTAACTCCTCGAAATACAAATGTCTTCCGGATAGAATGCCCATAAACTCCACCCTTGGTCTAACACGGTTACCTCTTCCATGCTTAGCTCATCTGTTCCTCCTTCCCTTTTTGAGTAAAAAAAAATTTCACCACTTATCCATACACAAGTTTAACTTAAATATAACGGTATAAAATACATATTAATATAAGCAACGTCAAAATACCAAATAGAAGTATAATCACAAGGTGCCAAGCCAATTTTAAATGTTCGTCATCGTAGGGCTCCATCCTGAAAATATGTCTCACCAATGGTTCTACGAAAGAGTTACTCCAGAGCTGGAAAAGTAGTATCCTGACAGTACTGGGAAACTGGAGCAGGACCTAGCCCCCTGTCACACATCAAAAGTGGGGAAGAAATTCATGACAGAGCAGCAAATACAGGTACTTGATTGGCCAGGGAATTCCCTGGATGTAAATCCCATTGAGAATTCGTGGGCTATTTGCAAAAGTCACCTCTGTGCTGTAGACTGTATGACTATGGAGAAACTCATTCAGGCGCTGATTCAAGTGTGGTACAGGAATCCGAAAATCAACAGTAACTCTTCGAAATGAGTAGACTCCATGTCAAACCGTGTTCAAATGCTGCTTAAAAATAGCGGAGGTCATATCTATTAATAATGTACATGTCTGTGAGTTTTGTACATCTCTGTGTGAGTTTTGTACAATAAACTATTGTACAAAATTCATTGTTTCAATTAATTTGTACAGCAGATTGTTATGTGTTTAGAAAGACATGGACAGACACTAGAACTGTTCACATTACTGAACCAGAAACAGGTCAAATCCCCCCTTAATTCAGAGGGTGCACAATGTGAGTTCCTGCACTAAAACAGCAGTGTTTGCTTTGATAACCAGATAAATAAATCAAGTTGACTTTCAGGTAATACTATATAGTATGGCCCCTAGGCCATTGCTTCTACGTTTATGATGTTCTACCGATTTTGACCTTGATTGAATATTTTTCTTTCAAATCAGTATATAATAAATGTTTGGGGGGAATTGAAAGGAAACGCACATCCCACCCGCAATAGAAGTCCACAGCCACGAAGGCCTAGTTAAAAAGGAATTACTCATTTTGCTAAGCTCTCATATTAACAGTTTCACCAAATTTAAGAAACTCAGGAAGAAGGATGGGTGTGTGTGTACTTCCTGACCCTCTGAAGATACCTAGCTTCATGTGCCTAACCCCATCTGGAAGGCCTTAGGACTTCTCAGCAGAAGCTCCACCCTCCTGGAAGAAGACCCACAATGCCACCTACCTTGGAGGGCCACTGCATTCTGGGTGACAAGGAACTTCAACACCATACCAGCTGATGAGAAGAGCAGCTCCATGATCGACCAGGCCATGGCTGGGTATTGCCCCTCCATCTTCCAGAAGTAGCGCATCAGGTGTCTTGGGATACATACCTGCAAATACAGTCCTGTGAAAACAAGGCCCTCCATGCCAGCTGAGACCTAGAACCAAACAGCTAAATGCCAGATGGCCCAAGAAAAATAAATAAAAACCTATATGACTACATATGGGATATTTTCTGCAATCTACCCCCCCACACACACACACTCTTTAACCCAAATCTAATTCTAACCAGCTACTCCCCCACCCACCACACTCTAGGACAGCACAACTACATTGGTTCGATAGACAATACAAGGTGAGAGACACAGGGCAACCCGGACGGGTTGGCAGGGAATCACCCTATACTGTAGATAAGCAAGATAGCTTAAAAGCAATTACACTACATGTAATTATGTCTGTATGGCATAAATTGGGAAACCTCATCAAAGGAAAACACATCACTTCATATATCAACAACAGGACTGACCATGCCTACTTTAACGGATGAAGAACAGGAATTCATAGACAGTCCTATCACCCAAAAGGAAATAGATATGGTCCTCAAAAACCTGAAGCCACACTAAGCTCCAGACCCAGATGGCTTTACAGAAGAATTCTATAGGAAATTCAAAGAACCCCTGATGCCCCACATGACCTGCCTATTCAATGGTATCATAAAAGGGGGGCTCAACCCCAAAACATGGACCTACTCCAAAATAGTCTCCATCCCAAAACCACTGAAAGATAGCCTCAAAGTAGAATCACACCGCCCAATCTCATTAAGAAACCAAGACGACAATATTTCCACATCAAACTTGGCCACCGCCTAAAAATTTTCCTACACAAAATTTTTCCCCAGACCAGACTGGCTTTGTCCTTCGTTGCAATATAACAGACCCCAACAGGAAACTACTGAACGTGATTGAACACAGCACGGCAACTAAATGCCCACTGACAATTATGTCCCTAAACATCCTCAATGCTTTGGATTGCTAAGAGTGGAAATGCCTATTAGCAGTACTAGCGTGAAATTTGACCCCAACTTCCTGCAAATCCTCAATCAAATAAACTCCCAAGCCTCAGCAATATGGAGAACTAACAATAGGGACTCTAATACCATAGCAATCCAAAAAGGCACAAAACAAGGATTTTCATGATCTCTCTTCTTATTCATCCTGGCTCTGGAACCTTTAGCAATCTGAATCTGAGCAGCCACAGACATCAAGGGAGTGGAAATAAAAGGCAAAACCTACAAATTAGGACACTCTGCACATGACAGCACCAGACCCCATAAACACAGCAACCTCCTTAATCAGAGAACTCAACACATTTGCAATGGTGTTGGGCCTACAGGTAAATTTTACATAGTTGGAAGCTATGTGCTTCCCACACCCAAAAAGACCTCGCTAACGTCACCAAGATAAAACTTTGCCACAGCAAGTTCAGATACCATAGGGTACAAAGAACCTGAAACCTCAATAAAGTATACCTCCACAACTACAACCCCTAGTGGCAGCAAATTAACAAAGACCTAAAGAGATGGAAACATCAACTTCACTCTCTCAGACAAAATAGGTAAAGGGTAAAGGGACCCCTGACCATTAGGTCCAGTCGTGAACGACTGGCTTTACTGACCGAGGGAGCCAGCATACAGCTTCCGGGTCATGTGGCCAGCATGACTAAGCCACTTCTGGCGAACCAGAGCAGCGCGTGGAAACGCCGTTTACCTTCCCGCTGGAGTTGTACCTATTTATCTACTTGCACTTTGACGTGCTTTCAAACTGCTAGGTTGGCAGGAGCAGGGACCGAGCAATGGGAGCTCACCACGTTGCAGGGATTCGAACCGCTGACCTTCCAATTGGCAAGTCCTAGGCTCTGTGGTTTGACCCACAGTGCCACCCACATCCTCTCAGACAAAGTAACCATGATCAAAACGATCACCCTCCCAAAACTAACCTACCTATACAAATCAAAAACCCAAGAATAAGCCCCAAATACCTGCACCTCCCCTCCTCAGAGGGACGATGGGGAATCCCCAACATATATTGCCAGCCAAGTATGCTACATAATACCATATATACTAGAAGATGAAACAAAACAGTGGGTATACCTGGAGAGAGACACAATTGAAAATACCTGCACCACAGCATACCCAATTCCAAACAAACTAAGGAAAATTCCCACAATACTTAACAGCTACACACAGACCATTCTTAAAGCATGGAAAACAGAAATAGGCAAACTGTCCTCAACCCCATCCCCACTAATTCTCCTGGCACACCACTCATTATTCCATCACACAGCACAAAACCTCCAGATAAAAACCTAGCAAACCAGAGGTTTATATCGCCCAGCCAACCTTTATAAAAATGGCAAACCCTTGCCAACACAAGAAATACAAGACAAACTAGAAGACGCCCAAATGCACTGGTTAACACACCACCAATTACATGCCCTCTTAAACAATCCAGTAGTAAAATCAGCAGCAATCAGGCCCCTGACAACCTTCAAAAACCACCCCAAAAAACCTCCTATGACATTAACTCCACTCAGTGGACCACAACATGGTATAAACCCTGCTTTAAATCCATATCAAAGAAAAGGAAAGCACTCACTCTGAAACATACATACAGGTGGTACCTAACACCAAGGAAATTAGCGCTAATAAGCCCAGGTAATTCACCAAAATGCTGGAGAGGGTGCACCACCCCAGGCACATACTTCCAAATGTGGTGGGAATGCCCCCAAATCCAACTCTTCTGTACAAAATCCATATGAGAAATATGTAAAATAACTAAGCAGGTATTAGAAATCACCCAGAACTCGCCCTACTAAACATCTTCCAAGATAACAATGCCCACTCAAATCATGAAGAACTCATAACCCACCTACTCTGAGCAGCCAGAAACATCATAATCTGGTGAGACCTGTCAGGAATAAGTATGGAACAATGGTACCAAATAGTATGGGAAACAGCTTAATAAAAAAATTAACCAGTAAATTGAAATTGACACGGGGACAAATAGAAGAGGACGCCTTCACCCCGGTATGGCTCCCCTTTATCACATTTATAGCCCAACAAGACAATGACAAAAATCCACCAAAAAAATACAAATCAATATGGCTAACCTGATCCAAAACACCCACCCACCCACCCCACTCACACATGAACACAAAGACCAACACAGCCAACCACAAATGAACAGCCACACCCTAGGCCAACCCCTCTCACCACCAAAGGAACACAAGTGAACAACAGAGAACCTGCACAAGCAACGCTGACACCAAACCCCACATATATTAAGTAAAATAGAATCACCCCCACTCATCTTTCCCCTCCTCCACCTCTTTCCCCCTATTCTTCCTAATGTCTCAACAAATGGGGGGAAAATGTGTTACGTGGGGGGGGGAATACAAGACAGAGACATTGCACATACCTTTGTAAATCAAGAAAATCTTTACTAAAAATACATTTAAAAAAAAAACAAATGAAATTGACCTGTAGAAAATGTAACTTGAAAAAAGAAACATTGTGTGTGTGCTTCCTGACCAGTGGCGTAGCGTGGGTTGTCAGCACCCGGGGCAAGGCAAATAATTTGCGCCCCCTAACCCGTGGATTTTAGCACTCGAGTCTCTTCCACTAGATTAGTTAAAGAAACCCTTACCCCCTAAGCACATGTATTGTTTGTTATGAAAATACTGATGTAATTAAAGTAAAATGCATCTAAATACAAGTTTATTTTCAAACACTTTATTGAGTGTGAACATGCATTACACATTCTCCACATTTTCAGCAGGTCTATGAATACAAATCTACAAATGTAGTAACCTAGCATGGGCTAGGTTACTACATGCAAGAAGATCAAACCTCTCCATACTGAAGGAAATCAACCCTGAGTGCTCACTGGAAGGACAGATTGTGAAGCTGAGGCTCCAGTACTTTGGCCACCTCATGAGAAGAGAAGACTCCCTGGAGAAGACCCTGATGTTGGGAAATATTGAGGGCACAAGGAGAAGGGGATGACAGAGGACGAGATGGTTGGACAGTGTTCTCGAAGCTACCAGCATGAGTCTGAGTCTGACCAAACTGCGGGAGGCACTGGAAGACAGGAGTGCCTAGTGTGCTCTGGTCCAGGGTGTCACAAAGAGTCGGACACGACTAAACGACTAAACAACAACAACAAGCATGGGCCATGCTATTATATGTCATCTCACAACCATCGTAAACGACAAAAAATATCAAGAACAAAAACTAAACATCAAAATGAAACCATACCCTGGAGATGATCCAAGACTGGGCTAGATGGAGCCAACTTCCTCAATCCTGTACCTCTAATTGTAATTCTTTAATAGAAGTGCAAGATATCTATCTGTATATACAGATTAATTTAAATTCGCCTGCTTTTAATTTGCGCAAATTTTTCAACAACGGAATTGAAATCTACATTAAAGTCTCTCTCAATGGACAGTATTGCTAGATTACTCAGTCTTTCTTGGCTCATTGTAGATCTCTGATATGTTTTAATTAGTTTAAGTTTTGAGAAACTTCTTTCACAACTCGCTGTAGAAACAGTGATAGTAAGAAAGATTCTTAATGTGACAACAAAGTTAGTTAAACTTTCTTGCAGCTTCCACTTATACACCCAGCGAAGCAAATCTAAAGCTGACCAGTTTGCAACCTGCTCATCAGGATTGACCTCCTTATACAAGATAATGTGGTGCCGAAGTCGAGTTATTTCAGTGAGCATAGATGCAGCATTCAATTCTGTGTACTGAGCACACGTGTGCAGAATTTGTTTCTTAATAAAATCATCTTTTCCAGTATCCAACAATGTTTGGATTTGCAAAAAAGCAAATTGCTGGTGAAGCGTATTCATCTGCGTAGTACGTTTTTTAATTTCTGCCTGAAGCTGATCAATTGCTTCCAGTTGTTCTCTTCTTGTTTCCTCTATTAAGGTCAAGCCAGCATCGCAACTGTTCTCACCATCCATCTTCTTGCGTCTTCCAACTCTTCTCTCTGTAGGTATGCAATAGGTTTTGCATACCTGCAGAGCTTTCTCAGTTGCCTTTGACACTAGACTATCACGTTTTTTATGACAAAATAAAGCCAGTGCTTTTAACTTTTGCACGCATTGATCAAGCGCAAGTCCTTCTTGCTGCAGGTAGATCTGAGTATCATTTACTTCAGTTAGTACTGGGTTCCAAAAATGCAAGAAAGAGAAAAAAACATATGTCATTATGCAAACTAAAAGACTTCCTGCATCACCCCTGGTTTCAGAGGTTTCTTGCGGTCCATCTCTCAACGCTTCCAAAGCGTCTATTATTTTCTCAGTGTGTTCAGCAAGTACGCATACAGCTTCATGCTTTGAACTCCATCTTGTGTTACACGATCGCTTTACACTAATTGGTACATGTTTCTTAAGGATATCCCACCTGTGGGTGGAGCTTGAGAAAAATGCATACACCTTTTCCACAGTGCCAAAGAAAGTAACAGACTTTGTCCCAACACCAACTGCATGCATCCCAGCAAGATTGAGCGAGTGATTGTTACATGGCACAAACATTGCTTTGGGATTCATATCCAAAATACGTTTTTGTACACCACTAATGTGTCCAGCCATAGTCGCAGCATTGTCGTATCCCTGGCCGTAGCAATGCTCTAGTTTAAGGCCATCAGCTTGCAACTTGTCACAAATTTGTTTTGTAATGACATCAGCTGATTTCCCATATAACTGAATAAAGTCAATGAAAGACTCTGTCACATGGACTCCTGAATCTTCAATATGCACATATCGAATCACTTGGGACATTTGGTCAGTGTTTGAAATATCAGGAGTGCTATCAAACATTATAGCAAAATACTTGGCCTTTATGATATTTTGAAAGATGACTGTTCGAATGTGATCACCGAGCAGGCTAATAAACTCATTTTGGCTCTGTGGAGAGAGATAGGACACAATGTAACCATCTGTGTGTTGTACTCTGTGAAGATGTTGTTTGGCAACTGGGTCATACTTGGCGAGTAACTTGAAAGTTTCTAAGAAATTTCCACAGTTACCATCTGTATTTAAATCTTCAGAGTGACCACGTAAGGGTAAGGTTTGCCTTGCTAGATACAGAACACAATCAAGTATTCTGACTAAGATTGCCTTCCATTTTTCAAATGACCTCTGTTGTGCAAGCTGGGCAGCAACATCAATAGTCTCCTGTTTATGCAGCCGCATTTCTAATTCTTTCCACATTGTAAATGCACTAAAGTGATGTGAACTGCGCTCATGCTCTAGTAATCTAGGGCTTAACTTTCTCCATGCATTAAATCCACTTGACTTTCCAAATGAACTTTTCCCTTTAGCCTTCTGAAAAAGCATGCAAGGAAAGCAATATGCAGCATTGTTTACAGGAGAAAACACCAACCATGTCCTTAACATAGTCTCACCATTCTCCAAATGTATGTAGAACCAATCCTTGCAAAATGACCTGCCATTAATGTCTCTTGGAAACCATGCATCCTTATTCTGCAGTTCCTCTGTCCCTCGCCTGACGAGTTCAGTTTTCAAGGTTTCATCCATGGTTTCAGGCCAATAGCCAATATCTGTAAAAACTTTTTGGTCAATATTTTCTGGCAGATTTGGCTGAGTATAAACATCCTTAGGTGAAACTGTCTCTGCTTTTAATGCAGGAACAGGAATGTCCACCGACACAGGATCAGGATTATGAGTCTCCTGTGGTGCTGCTGATAGTCCTGCTGTAATTTCAGCAGTACCCACCAAAAACCGGTGAAGGCTTCCAGCTAACTTAGCTTGTTGCTCTGTCTCTATCTTTCTCCTTTTCCTGCCTTGTGCACCAGATTCTTTTTTGTATGGCATGATATGGATGTAGTATTCTGCTAAAATTCTAAAAAAAAGAAAAAAAAGAAAATCACTTTCTTGCCTTGCTGCACTTTTAGCACCCCTTCATTGTATAACCATTTCTTAACATAATGTTTATCCACCTTCATGCCTATTGCCAGAACAAAATAAAAAAAATTCCTTCCAGTAGCACCTTAAAGACCAACTAAGTTAGTTCTTGGTATGAGCTTTCGTGTGCATGCACACTTCTTCAGATACATGCCTATTGCCTTACTCTTTCAGCAAAAAAATAAATAAAATAAAATAAAGGTTGCTAGACCCACTGGCTTACATCAACTTATGTTGAGCTGGACCAGCTACATATGGATCGAAATCTGTCTCGTCACTGTTGAACCAACCAAACTTCAATCCATCTGATCAGCTCAACATGCCAGTCTTGACCCGCAAACTGGGAACATCCCAAAGGAACTACAGTTTTGGAGATGCTCTGTCCCAATCATCTAGCCATTACATAATGTGAGGAGGGTTTTGGCCCTACACGTCGAATGCATGTGATGAGTTTAGTGATCCTGCCTATGCCCTGCTAAGTGTCCAGCGTGCCCCCTTTCAGTGCGGAATGACCAGCGTGGCCCCTTTCAATGCAGAGAGACTTAGCTGCAGCAGCGGCTTCTACTCAGTTCCCCGCGTCTCCTCGAGTCCTCCCGCCTCCTGCTCGGCAGCTCAGCCAATTGCATGCATTCGCCTTTTGGCCAATGAGGAAGTGGATCCCACTTCCTGATTGGCTAGGAGGAGGATCCATGTGACAATAGCGAATTTTTTGCGAAATCTGTGACAGCGCCAGACTGCTGACTCTGCTCACTCGCTGTTAAACTGACTGAGCGAACTGTTATGTCAGAGTCAGACAGAGTGCATAGGGGTGCGCAGCCTATGGCATTAGGGTGTGCACCTCAAACACATGTCTGTGTGTGTGTGTCTGTGTCTGTGTCTGTGTATATATATATATATATATATATATATATATGAATATATATACACACACTTTTAAAAAATAAATGTAAACAAACATTTAAGCAGTATTAAAACATTTTTAATTAAATAAACAATTATCAGTGTATACCATAGATCCCCCTTTACAGCAGGGTCCCCCATAGATCCCCCTATAGAGCAGGCCAGGGTCCCCATAGATCCCCCTTTAGAGCAGGGTCCTTATAGATCCCCCTTTACAGCAGGGTCCCCCATAGATCCCCCTATAGAGCAGGCCAGGGTCCCCATAGATCCCCCTTTAGAGCAGGGTCCTTATAGATCCCCCTTTACAGCAGGGCCCCCCATAGATCCCCCTTTAGAGCAGGCCAGGGCAGGGCCCCCATAAAGATCTCTCTGGCCTGTGTCACATGCCGCCGCTGCCAGCTTCTTTTTGCTGCTGCCTGGGAGCACGGCCCATTTGTATCTAGACTCTCAAAAGTTGTTCGGATGCCCAAAGAATTCGGATTAAAAATTAGCTCGGGGGATTATTGCTCCACTATTTCATCAGGGGAAATAAGCAGCACACCTCGCAGCTCGCTCAAAAATAATCCACATGCGTTTTGGCGGATGGGGGCGCAGGTTGCAGGTTCACAACATTCTTTTAAATCTCCATTCACTCAAGAACGTTGTCAGATAACCCAACAGCGCAGGCTGCAACCATTCTTTTGTTAAACAGACATTTTAAATCGGTTTAAACTGCGCACTAACCTAGCAGTAACACCTTCCCTCAGGGGCGCTGACTTATAAAAAATATGGGGGGGGGCCCATACCGGGGTTCTGCCCAGGGAAGTTTTCTAAATTTTAGATGAAAATTAGTGAGTTTTAAAGTTTTTAAAAAGTATTTTAGAGTCATATGATCAACATTAGAACCCCGAAAACTCGACTCTCTATAACTCCACACTCCGGGAAACTCGACAAGCCTGAAACACTTTTTGGCTTTGAAAAAAGAAACAAAACATAAACACGCACGGTATTTTCGTAAAAAGCTAATTTAATTTACAGTAACAATTATGCTTATAGACTATTACAGAGCAGTGAATATATAGCTCTGAAAAGACTGAAATGATATTTAAATAAATCCTAAACTATCATTAAAAGAATAAAAAATATATCACCTGTCTGATAATAAATGTTGGAAATGTAGAGAGGCTGAGGGGACATTCTTTCACCTCTGGTGGACATGCCCAAAAGTGAAAGCCTTCTGGGAAATGATCTATAATGAACTAAAAAAGGTATTTAAATATACCTTTGTTAAGAAACCGGAGGCCTTCCTCTTGGGCATTGTCGGCCAGAAAGTGTTAAAAAAGGACAGAAGTTTCTTTATGTACGCGACAACAGCAGCAAGAATACTTATTGCAAAGTATTGGAAGACACAAGACTTGCCCACACTGGAAGAGTGGCAGACGCAATTGATGGACTATATGGAATTGGCTGAAATGACTGGCAGAATCCGAGACTTGGGAGAAGAAACAATGGAAGAGGACTGGAAGAAGTTTAAGGACTATTTACAAAAACATTATAAGTTGTATGAATGTTAAGTATTTGCACGATTTAGAAAATATCAGTTCCAGCAAATAGACTTTGTAAAATAGAAAATTAAGTTATAAGTAAGAAAAGGTCGAAATTTAAGGCAACACTATGTTTAATTTTAAGGTATGAGCAATTGATAAAAATTGTTTTAAATTTAGAAGTATAATATTTGGAAAGTACAAAATAAGGTATGAAACAAGGTAATAATTTGCTGACATTCTTATTATAAATAATGCAGGGTAAGGAGATGTGAGGAAGTCCAATCAGTTATATAAGAAAAGTTGTACTGAATGGTTGGTTATATTTTTCTCTTTTTTCTTTTTTCTTTTTTATTTCTTTCTTTCTATATGGCTCTTTGGTATTTTGGTTCTGGCTTTTTGGTGTAGGGATCTTGTATTATGTATTTGAAAATTTAATAAAATATTTATAAAAAAATAAATGAATATTTTTATGGGTGTGGACAATGAGGAGCGTTTCTTATGCTTAATATCTGCAACACATTGAGTGCTCGTCCAGAAAAGTTGAGACTCACCCTCCAGTGCTATGCTCATGAGGCGCTTTCCTTCTCGTTGCTTAGGACTCTGTAGCAGCGGGGGAACCGCCAAAAAAGCCCCTTCGGGCGCACGGGAGGAGCGAGCCGCCCGCTTTCGCGCCCTCGCCGGCCTCCTGGGGCGCACGCAGCGCTCGCGCCCTCCGCAGCCCGCCCAAACGCGCGCCAATGCCGGGCGACGCGCCCCCTCCGGGAAGCGCGACGTAGGCGCCGCTCCTGCACCCGACGGCCTTTTCTGCAGGGCTTCTAGCTGCAAGCGAGTGTGCGCGCAGAAGGCGGCGCCTGGGCTGGGGAGCGCGCAGCCTCGTCCTTTCCTTCGCAGCCAGCACTGTGAGAGAGAGAGTGAGCCACCAGGACCAGGTAGGGGCAGAGAGCTCCGAGTGCGCCCCCAAAAATGTTGCGCCCGGTGCGGCTGGCACCCCTTGCACCCCCCACGCTACGCCACTGTTCCTGACCCTCTGAAGATACCCAGCCTCATGTGCCCAACCCCAGCTGGAAGGCCGGCCTGCCTTAGGACTTCTCAGTAGAAGCTCCACCTGCCTGGAAGAAGGCCCACAATGCCACCTACCTTGGAGGGCCACTGCTTCATGATGGAACAGCTTCATGATGGAACAGGCCATGGCTTGGGAGTTCCCCTCCATCTTCCAGAAGCACTGCATCAGGCGTCTTGGGATACATCCCTGCTAATACAGTCCTGTGAGAAGAACGCCAGGAAACGTTTTGCTAGCACGAAGCCTGTTCTCTAAAGGGAGAGGCAGAACCTATGGTGCTCAGAGGCTTGGGGCGCTTTGGCAATGTAAAAGAGGAATATTGGAAAAGCTCTAAGGTGGAATCTAGATACACATAAAAAACACACTAATAAAACACATATTTTAAAATTACCAGAGGCCTTTTTATTAGGTTTGGTAGGAGAAGAATTACCGAAGGATAAGAAAGTACTGTTTATGTATGCGATGACAACGGCAAGAATACTACTTGCCCAGGGATGGAAAGAAAAAAGAGCCCCATTGAAAGGAGAATGGATAATGAAGATGATGGACTATGCTTAGATGACAAGGCTGACCGGGAAAATCAGGCACAAAGAGTTTAAGAAATTTACTAAACAATGACATACCTCTAAAGAATATAGTAAAGAACACTGTAAACATTTTAAAATGTTGGCAGGATTGACATAGCACTTGTAATTTAAAATAACAAAGGATAAAAATGAAGTACCATAATTTGGATAAAAGCAATTAGATGCAGTTTAGAAAGGTACTGATATGGACTATGGTGTAATGTAAGTGTGTGTGTGTGTGTGTGTGTGTGTGTGTGTGTGTGTAAAAAATTGTGATTTTTCTTTTTGAAACATTGAAAATAAAAATTTTTAAAAAATACTTTTTTAAAGTGTTTTGAAAAATATCTTGAATTTGCCATGAGCTCACCCTCGCCATCTAGTGTCTAGCTGGAACCTGTGCCAAGGTGGGCAACCAAGATGATCACGGGTCTAGAAACCAACACTTATGAGGAACAGTTGAAGCAGCTGGGTATGTCTAGCCTGGAAAAGAGGAGATTTGAAAGAGATATGATAGCCATCTTCAAATATCTCAAGGGCTGTCACATGGAAGATGGAGCAAGCTTGTTTTCTTCTGTTCTGTGGGGTAGGACTCAAACCAATGGCTTCAAGGTACATGAAAGGAGATTCAAACTAAACATCAGGAAGAATTTGCTGACAATAAGAGATCTTTAGACAGTGGCACAGCCTGCTTTGGGAGGTATGTGGGCTCTCCTTGCTTGGAGGTTTTTCAGTAGAGGTTGGGTGGCCATCTGTCATGGATGCTTTAGTTGGGATTCCCGCATTGCAGGGGGTTGGACTAGATGACTCTTCAGGTCCCTTCTAATTCTATGAAATCCCCATCGCCATCTGATGGGTCTGTTGGTATTCAAAATCTGCTTTTAACAGTCCTATTCTTAACAAAATGAATAACAGAAAGGGCTTATAGGAGAACCATGGTGAATGGTTTGAACAACTCCCAGCAGGTCCAGTCAGCATTATGGGCCTTGTGGGAGTTGCAATCTGAAGCACTTGGAAGACACAAACTTGGTGAAAGCTGCTGCACAGTGAGGCCTCTGCTCAAAAGAGGATCCCTTCTCTGTCAGAGCCAAGGTGTATCTAGTCCAGCACCCTGCTTCCATCAAGGACTAACCTGATCCCCCTGGATGTTCTTAAGTGGCTCCCCAGCAGTTGGTATTCAGAGGTAGACTGCTCCTTCAACAGGAAGTTCTATTTGGCTATTCAAACCACTGACCACTGATAGGCTCAGCCAAACCCAGGTTCTAGAGAAGGCTTCGCCAACCTGGTATAGCCCAAAACATCTCAGGGGGCACTACGTTGGCAAAGGTCAAAAAAAAATGTGGGGGGAAAATGGCATTATTGCATTTTGAATGGAAAAAATCTAGGAGAATAGATGGGAAATGTTTTCAAATAGCGCCTTTAACCCAACAGAGCAAAACGCTTGCTTTGCCGCCAGGTACATAAGGGAATGCAAGCAGGACGTTTTCGTAAGATCAGCCGTATCAATGGAACAACTAGGAGGAAATATGCAGCTTTCAGAACTTTGAAGTTTAGAGGAAAAGCAAGTTAGAGGCAATGGAACCAGAGGTTCTAAAATCCTGCAAGACTTGCAGAAATTGGGTAGGAAAAATGTTTTTCTCCCTCTCTCATAACACCAGAACTCATGCATGCACAGGATATGGACTCAACAGCATAGCTGCACTGCAGAAAGTCTCTCTCCAGGGCCAGGCAGGCTGCTGCACTTCAAAGACTAAGGAGAACTAAGATGCTGGTGAAAGGCAGCCCTTAAGATTTCTAGAGACTTGCGCCCCCTAGTGACAAAGGTTCCTGCTCCTCTGCAGCTGCTCTGGGTTTGCAGTTAGGCTCTAGTTAAAAACATTTCGAGGAAAACCAAGAACACAACATAAAGAGGAGCTGTGTGTACCAAATCTGACCACAGGTGCATCCAGAGTTCTGTACTGACTGTGAGGAGCCCACCATAGCATCAGACAAGGGGACATTCCCAACCCTACCCAAGGAGGCCAAGGATAATCCTGTGGAACTTCTGCCTGCACCTCACCTACCCAACAGAAGCTGCTATGGCTTCCAACCTTCCATGTGCAGTACCCAAAAACGTTTTTCCCTCTAAGTGTACAGAAAAGCGTGTTGTTGTTTTTTAAAAGGAAAGAAAATATCATAGAGCAGCAGGATAATCCTACACATTTTTACCTAGGAGTAAACAGGCTTTGCTCCCAAATAAGAAGACATAGGATTCATCTAACATCCATCATAACCAACGATAACTGAAAAGAACCTCCATGGCCAGAAAAAATCTACCATACCCAAAGAGCCAGGGATTATCCTGTGGAACTTCCTCCTGCACTTCACCTTCCCCACAGAAGCTAAAGGCACCAAGGAGGAAGGGATGGGACGTAGACTGCTCAAGCCCAAAAATGGAGCGTTGGTTGGGGGAAAACCAAAACGCAGCGGCTTTGCCTCCTTTTTTGCGCTGGAGTGCGCGCGGCCAACACAACCCACCGCGCCAGGCGCTGCCCTCGCCACCAACGTGCCCAGGGCGGGAAGGGTTCCGCGCGTCAACTCAGCCTGGCCACCAGAGCCAAGCGGGACTGCCCTTCGCCCCAGCATGCCCTTGCCAGGAGAAGCTTGGTCGGCAGGCAAATCCCGCTCCCCCACGCTGGTCTGGGACGCGCGGCGGCTAGTCCAAGCCGGGTCCCGGCGGCACTCGGGGCGGGACGGGGTTCCCTGCGTGGGGGCGCCTGGCTCCCGCCCCCTAAAAATCGCGCGATTGGGACTACCCTCCCCCGGCCCAACCCCACACGCCACTGCCCATGTCCATACACACGTGCTCTTCGCAGTTTCAGACCCGACTCTTTCCCCAGCCCTGCCTGGAAATCCTGCGGGTAGAGTAACCCTGGCCTCTCCCCCCCCCCCCCACCGCAAAGCTCTACCTCCGCGGAGCAGCCCTTCCTCCTGAAACCAAGGACCCAAGGTCGAGGGCCAACCCGACACATTCCCAAAGCCACAACGAAGTTGCTTGGCTGGGCGAGGCGGCTACCCAAATCCCACCACCCGAAATGCCCCCCCCATCCGCCCCTATCGCCAGCCAGAACCCTACCTACCCCAGGACTCTCCGCCGTCCCGCAGCACGGATGCGCTCCGCCCGGATGCTGAGCGGAGCCAGGAGCGCACCCTTCGCCAAGGAGGAGGAGGAGGTGCAGCAGCGAGCGAGCTCCAAGCACCCCTTGCCACCCTCCCTCCCGCAGCGCCAGGCAGATGGAAGTAGAGAAGACGCCGAGGACGCCCCAGGTGTTAGAAACAGAGATCCGTAGCCCCGCCCCCTGGCCAGTTTAAACTCCAGCGAGTTAAAGGGACTCTGCTTCCCAATTTCACCCCCCCCCCACGGGGACCACACACCCTCCAATAAAGTAAACCCCCTATATCTTGCGAATACACGTGTATTCAAGCTTATAGCCTGGTTCCCCAAGGAAATCCAAAAGACCCCATGGCCGCCAACTTTTCAGCCTCCTCCAGACCCTGCTTTGAGGCTCCATTGTTTCCCTTTCTGTCCCTGGAATTGTCACCTGCAGATTTCTTTCTACCCCTGCGTTTCCCTTAAAGGCACAGGCACACCTGGCAGGCCGAAAGACAGCAGGTTAGCGAAGGCTGACTTAAGCATGCAGGTGGGAGCCACAGGCACAGCAGAAAGATACAGGAGCTTTGGCAAAAAGCTATAATCTAATTCCCAAAGAACATCCGGCGTTTTGGGTGGCGATTCTAGGAAAGACCAGCTGTCCATCTGGGTCTTCTAACCAGCAGTCAAACAAACAAGAATTAAGCCCGTAAAACTTTTCTGTTTCTTATTCACCACTCTACCCCCAATCTCAGCTAAATATTCCAAAGGAGGCTCCAACAACAATCATCCTTCAACTGCAAAGGTGTCAGATGTCTGAATGAGAGAATGAAATGCCAGTTTGGGGATGTGATGCTTTGAAAGCAACTGGCTCTAAGGAGGAGAAGTGCCCAATTTTATTTTATACATTGTTATATTTAGACTACTAATGGGCTAGTAAGGCTGTGAAATGCTAAATTTAATGCCACATCTTGTTTCTGTGGAAGCCTGTTCATGTTGGAGATTGAATCTTGACATAACCATTTAGCTATAGCATCATGACCACAATTTGTTGTCTAAAAGCAGCATTGAAGACGGTAGCTACATTTTAATGAACAACTCCACTAAAGTTGCCTCAGGTTTTGGAGTTCTGCTGGGGGATTAGAGAGACTAGATTACACTGCTTTAAATTAAGAAATTAAGTGATTCACAAACTTTGGCTCCCATAAAATAAAAACCTTCCAGTAAGAATCTTGAATTAAAAATCAAAAACACAAAACAATACTAATTGTGAAGGACCAACACTTTCTGAACAAAGGTAAAGGTAAAGGGACGCCTGACCATTAGTCGTGGCCGACTGCAGAGTTGCGGCGCTCATCTCGCTATATTGGCCGAGGGAGCCAACTATCTACTATCTCTATTTATCTACGTGCACTTTGATGTGCTTTTGAACTGCTAGGTTGGCAGGAGCAGGGACTGAGCAATGGGAGCTCACCCCCTCATCTCGGGGATTTGAACCGCCGACCTTCTGATCGGCAAATCCTAGAAGAAATCTACCATACCCAAAGAGCCAGGGATTATCCTGTGGAACTTCCTCCTGCACTTCACCTTCCCCACAGAAGCTAAAAGCACCAAGGAGGAAGGGATGGGACGTGGACTGCTCAAGCCCAAAAATGGAGGGTTGGTTGGGGGAAAACCAAAACGCAGCGGCTTTGCGTCCTTTTTTGTGCTGGAGTGCACGTGGCCAACACAACCCACCGCACCAGGCGCTGCCCTCGCCACCAACGTGCCCAGGGCGGGAAGGGTTCCGCGCGTCAACTCAGCCTGGCCACCAGAGCCAAGCGGGACTGCGCTTCGCCCCTGCCTGCCCTTGCCAGGAGAAGCTTGGTCGGCAGGCAAATCCTGCTCCCCCACGCTGGTCTGGGACTCCACTAAAGATGCCTCAGGTTTTGGAGTTCTGCTGGGGAATTAGAGAGACTAGATTACACTGCTTTAAATTAAGAAATTAAGTGATTCACAAACTTTGGCTCCCATAAAATAAAAACCTTCCAGTAAGAATCTTGAATTAAAAATCAAAAACACAAAACAATACTAATTGTGAAGGGCAACACTCTCTGAACAAAGGTAAAGGTAAAGGGACCCCTGACCATTAGTCATGGCCGACTGTAGAGTTGCGGCGCTCATCTCGCTATATTGGCCGAGGGAGCCAACTATCTACTATCTACTTGTACTATTTATCTACGTGCACTTTGATGTGCTTTCGAACTGCTAGGTTGGCAGGAGCAGGGACTGAGCAATGGGAGCTCACCTCCTCATCGCGGGGATTCGAACCGCCGACCTTCTGATCGGCTTTCTGATCGGCAAGTCCTAGGCACTGTGGTTTAACCCACAGAGCCACCTGCGTCCCGTCTGAACCCAGGAAGGGCACTTAAATTCTAAGACTTAACAAAACTGCAATGTTTAAAGTGTCCACTGTTTCTTTGCAAAAGTGGAGGATAGGGAGAGAATCAGAACAGGTAAGGGCCACACTACTTTTCGCTCTTTTAATTAATCTGAAGAAGCACAAACTTGAGGAACATCCACTATATAAAATCATGCTTGTCTTCTGAACTTTTGAGAGCTGATCTAAGACATTTTGCTGAGGGAAAAGGAGTGGCCAGTTTCTTTTAGTACACAAGGCAGAAAGCAACAAGACTCATGGGTAGGCAAACTAAGGCCTGGGGGCCCGAATCCGGCCCAATCGCCTTCTAAATCCAGCCTGCGGACGGTCTGGAAATCTAAGCATTTTACATGAGTAGAATGTGTCCTTTTATTAAAAATGCATCTCTGGGTTATTTGTGGGGCATAGGAATTCGTTCCCCACAAAAAATATCGTCCGGCCCCCACAACGTCTGAGGGACAGTGCTCTCCTGCTCCTTGTCCATAAAAAATCTGATAATAATAAATTAAAATCATGAACAACCCATTGCCCCTCTCAGGGCATCTAAAATCAGCTGCCTGAGGCAGCCTTCCTATTTTGATGATCAGGAACACACAGGTAATACTCCTCAGCACCTCTATGCCAATAAAACTTTCCTCCCCTTCCAGTTCTGCCACGCAGCTGTTTAAAGCACCACTTTCCCCTGAAAAGTAGCAGGCTTGCTATTCCTTTTTTCTGAAGCACCCCATGCTCCCATTTCTAGGAAGGCCACTTCAACTTCATCTAGCGCTCGGTCGCTGGGCAAGCTCTATGGGCTCGCTGACATCCCTGAGGTCCATAGACTATGCTGCCAACCACAGGGCAGACGATTTCCGCAAGCTGAACAAGAAGAGGGAATTCCACTATTCTGTCATCCGGTCCAAGCTGAATCACGTGATTAACATGCTGTCTAGGAGGGGCAATGCGGCAGAAAACTACATAGGCTGTCACCCAGTGAGGTGCAACGTAAAGCCTAGGCAGCGGATCAGCACAAGCCTCATAAACCTCAGAGACTTTGCACTGTATTCATCATATGACTGCTTCTGAGAAATGGGATTGTGAGAGCTGGCACACATAATTGCCATACAGGGGGTGCGCTTCTGGCTTGGTGGTGGTTGGTTTTTTTGTTTGTTTTTTTACTTGGCTGCCCAGCCATTTTTGTGATACTGCAAGCCTTTCTCAGGCTTTGCCATGCCATGGAGAAGAATGGTTTGGAATACCAACCGATATGCACATTATACCTTGTGGCACAAAGGTAGCCATCACAAAGAAACACCTTCACGTTGCTCTTTGTGGCTTACATTTTGTGTGCTTCACTTGTAAGTACTCCAGCCTTCACACCTGGTCAATTCTGTACTGCCCTTACAAATGTTGCTTTCTAGTGCTTTTTTGGTCAAAGAAATAACAGGCTAACCTGATTTTATCAAGGGACAATAATATTAGCTGTTTAGAAAGTGCAAAAATAAAGTGTTTGCAACTGTGATTGTAGTAATCATCTTTCTAAAATACAGTATAAACATTGCAAGTTTTTGCACACTTTCTGTATGCACATCAGCTATATGTAATAAATAAATCATCATCAACATCATCATCTTTATACTCCACCCATTTGGCTGGCTTTCCCAGGGGACTCTGGGAGGCTTACAGCATATCTAAAAACATCCAGCATTAAAAATCTCCTGATACACGGCTCAGGAGATCGAGAGGGAGAAGGGAGAAAAGGCAGGAAGGGTAACCATGTCAGACCACTAACTCCTCGAAATACAAATGTCTTCCGGATAGATTGCCCATAAACTCCACCCCTTGGTCAAACACGGTTACCTCTTCCTAGCTTAGCTAATCCGTTCCTCCTTCCCTCTCTAAGGAAAAAAACCTATACCTTTTCCCCATACAAATGTTTACCTTTAACATATAAAATACATACTATGGTAGGGCTCTATCCTGAAAAGATGTCCCACCAAAGGTGTGTGATTCAATCCTGAATATCATGAGTGACTCTTCTTAACTTGGCTTGTTTTACTACGGCAATATTAGTACTTTGCATTATGACACATTCCAAGTTTTTCCGCAATCTTCATGAGCTTTCTCATTCCTTTCCTCCAAGCAGACTGAATCCCTCGCAAACACCCCATCGGATATTTGCAGCCACTCAACTCAAACCCTGCCAGCACTGAACTTTTCAGTTACATCAACCACTCCACATTTGCTGAGGGTGCATTTGCATTCCTCTCAGCCAGGAATGCCTCCTTCAGGAGGTACAATGAAACCATTTGCAGCCACTGGATCAGCCAGCAAGTGATCCACAAGAGCCAGATTCTGGACTTGAAGAATTCCAGGCACATTTATCTTCATTTTTCATTCTGGCCAAAATTATGCCAATAACCGTAAACTAAATTTGGCATAAATTGTGTATTTATTTCGGGAGGTCTTGGGGGTCCTAACACGCAAGGCACCAAAGTCAGCCATGGAAATCTTGCAACACGTCATAGATTCCATAGGTCCTCTCTAGTTGTACAGAAGATAGAAGGAGAGAGAGAGAAAAGACCTTGGCTGGGGAAAGGATCAGAAAGTATTTGCTGCTGCAAAGGTAGCATTTCTGTTTTTAAAATATATACATGGGGCTTTTTTGCAAAGAGAAGCATTTGCAAAGAGAAGCATGGTCATGAGATTTCTTACTGAAATCACACACTTCCAACATTGAATCAGCTAATGACAAATGTGGACTTGTCTGTCATTTGCTCAGAAAAAAGGGCAGCAACAACAAAAAACAACTTTGCATATATGCAGCTTTTATGTATATTTTGGATTATAGTTTTTTAACATAATTTTTGGGGGGTGAAGGGGACTTTCAAGAACATGAAAACTGAGGTGTCTTAGGGCTGTTTTGCCTCATGGTTTTTGTTGCCGAACTCTAATAGAGAGAACACATGCATCTTATTTAGCAGGAAGGTTGATTTCTTCATCCATAAATTCTACTTCCTTTGGTGTGGGTTTTTTTAAAAAAAACTTTTCATGAAAGCTTTTTGCATAATAAATCTTAAGCTGGTGTTTCTTTAAAAAAACCAAATACACACACACACATTGCAATTTCTGCTGCACTTTCTCAACATACATCAGCAGAGTTTATGCTTCAAAAGGAGAGAAGTGAACGGCAGTGCTTCATCAGGCACAGTCATTAGGAAGGTTCATTTAGGGATTAATTAACAAAAAAGAGGAGGGGGTCCTAACAGCCAGAGAGTGCGCTCTGCTTGGAAAGCAGCAAAGCTATATGTACTCATCACTCCTTTTCTGCACCAAGATAAAATCCCTTTTCAAAAAGCCCTTAGATTGGCTAGCCATTAAGGGGTTATTTAGATTAAGATGTTGCTTGTCCAAAGATACACCCTTATGCTGCTTGGCCCCTTCAACAGCACAGTTTAGGAGTTCAACTGCCTCTTCCCAATGGATGACTTTGTGGACTCACTAAAGTTTCTGGTGTGGATGTGGCTGTTCACCTGCGTTTGTATCTTATTCAAAGGCTCTGATTTCACTCTTCAGTATTCCCCTTATTTATGAAAAGCACCAGGTTAAAAGTGACCATTCTAGTGAAACTGCATCGCAAAAAGGCACTGGCAAATGCGCCCGACGGCACCTTCCGTGGCCGCCTCCACGCTGGCGCCCTACTCCGCCTCGCCCGCCTCCTACCCATCCCTGGCCTCCGTCTTCTCTTACCCATCACCGGGGCCGGCCTCCTACTCTCCCCCCCCCCGTGACTCATATGCCTCTCCCGTTACTTCATATGCCTCCCCCGTAACATCGCCCTTCCCCTCCTTCCCCTCGCCCTTGGTGGCCACCAGCTACGCTTCCATGGCCTCCTCCACTTTCCAGAGCCAGGCGGCGGCTACCCCGTTCCCATCCCCAGGGGCCTCGGCAGCCCCTTCAGCTCGCAAGTGACTTCTGCACTTTCTGACATGGCCTCCACTTTCTCGCCCAGGGCAATCGAGATCTGCTGAGAGGAGAAAACCACCAAGACTTTCGCGACGCCCACCCACCCCGTCTAGGGAGGGTGGGGTGCAAATAACGAATCTTCCTCCGGCACTTGGTGGAGGAGCAGTGGACTCCCTCGCAAGCCAGCCCAGCCCCCCAGCTTTCCAGCAGCCGGGGGGTGGGCTGGGGTTGGGACATATCTTTCAACTTCAACTGCCTGAAGACACAAGCTCCCGGACACCGGAGTTCCTCTCCACTTCTGTTCTGCATGGACGAGAGAGCTTTTTTTTCTTCCGCGATGATTTCCCCCCAGCCCGCAATTCATTCCTTAGGGGGGAGCAATGGGACTTTGGGGAGGAAATCCATGCATAGACAATGTAATATTGTATTATGTGCCATGGGCTTTGCTTCCCTTCTGGGTTCTTGATGTGAACAACCTCTTTGCATATTCATATTGCATTCTTCGGAGTACGAAGGGCTATCTCTCTCGCGCGCGCTCTTTCTTTTTTGTATAAATGGTAATTTTTCGCTCTTTTCATGATGACAAAGCTATACTGGGTTTTACAATTTGGTTTGGGGGTGGGGTGATGGAGGAATAAAACAAACAAACAAAAGCAGCACTTAACTATGTATTTGAGCATGTCAACAGAGTGTGATGTTCTTTGTAAATATCACCTAGAGGATGAAACACTCTCACGTGGCAAAAAGTTTTCATTTGGCTTGATTTGTTGTTTTTCCTTTTGAGAACAAAAAAAACACACGTCCCAAGTCAAAGTGCCTTGTCGTGAAGCCCTGCTGAAGTCATGCAACTCTGCCATTGGATGCTTTGCATCTAGTCTTAAGGTGAAAAAAGGGAAAGTGGGGGGAAAGGGACTCTGAGGCTCGAAAACACACACATAGGAAAAAGGGGAAAGGAGCTGGGAGACAGAATGTAAGCAAAAAAGCAAAACAAAGCAAAACAAAACCTGAAACTTCTCAAAAAGTCTATTTTTTTTACAGAAGTGTAAAATTTATAAATATATTCAGCAGTTGGAATGTTGTAGTTACCTCCTGAGTTGGCGGCAATTTTTTGTATGTTATGACCATGCGGTTCATTATTTTTGTGGTTTTATTTTTGACTTTGTACTTGTGTTTGTTTTTAAAAAGGTGACTGTTTGGCTTATAAACACATTAAACACTGGCAAATGTCCTTTTCAGCACTTTTCTGCACAAAAATTGATTCCCTTGCAAACATGTAATCAGGTGGTATAGCCACACAGTTCACACCCTTCCTCTCGGCCAGGAATGCCTCCTTCAGGAGGTACAATGACACTATTTACAGCCCCTGGAATCAGCCAGCAAGGGATCCACAAGAGACATATTCTGGACTTGAAGAATTCCAAGCACATTGATCCTGCTTTTTCATTCTCTCTGCAAGAGAAGAAAAGTGAAAGGCAGTGCTGCATCTGACGCAGTCATTAGGGAGGTGCATTCAGGGATTAATTAACAAAAAAGAGGAGGGGATCCTAACAGCCAGAAAGGGTGCTCTGCTTGGAAAGCAGCAAAGAACTGGCTGCTCCGTCCCTTCCTCCTCCTCCTTCTTCTTCTTCTTCTGCTGCTAGTAGAGGCCTGGAACAAGGCGGGCCGAGTTCTCGGCTTCGACATGGCTGCCATGGCGCCACATTCACCCCGTCCTCCCTGCCCTGCTGGTCCACGTGGCCATTTGCAAAGGGGTGGTTTCCGCAGCCCCCATTCCATCCCCCTTCCTCTATGCTAGGTAAATAGAATTACAGGATTTCCCACAGTTTCTGTACAGACATCAGCTACATGAACGCTTCAGCCCTCTTCTATAGCAAGATGGATTCCCTTGCAAACACACCATCAGGTGGTACAGCCACACAGTTCACACCCGGCCCTAAATGAACTTTTCAGTTACTGCACACACCCCAAATTTGCTGAGGATGCACCTGTGTTACTCGCAGCAGGGAATTCCAAAACCCTTCAATAGAAGTGTCCTTACTCCTTTTCTAAACCCAGATTCAATCCCTTGCCAACACCTTACCAGAAGATGCAGTCACACAACTCAGACCTTATATAAACCATGGATAAAATATAAATATCTCCTGGAACCTACAACCCCTTGGTGCATTTCGCCCATCGAAGCCTTTGGCATTAAGAAGAAAAACATGAAGGGAAATTGGGCAACATATAAAATGTTATTAGAGGGGGGAATTAATAAATTAAGAACTTTGAAATCCATATATATTTGACAGGCTGGCTCCAATACTTCCAACTGAATGAAAGACAAGGAAAATAGGGTTTGCTGGAGAAATATCAAAACTAAAGGGAAATCTAATGCCGTCCTGTTCTCAGATTGTGGACAGCCTCCCACCTCCTTCTTCCCAACCTGTGGAAGGACCAGACTCAAATTCCTCACCTGTTGACCCCTCAGCAAAAGCCCAAGCTACAACCCCAAGGTGAAGTGAAAACCTCAACCCCACAAGTCATATGTCCTTAACTAAGTTTTACATTCAGAGGGTGCTATCTAAAGAAGTATCTCCCATTTCTAGGGAGGCCACTTCAACTTCATCTAGAGCTTGGTCGCTTTCTTCACTGTCTTCCCAGGCCTCCCGGGCAAGCTCTACGGGCTCGCTGACATCCCTGAGGTCCATAGACTATGCTGCCAACCACAGAGCAGACTATGTCCACAAGCTGAACAAGGAGAGGGAATTCCACTACTTTGTCATCTGGTCCAACTTGAATCACATGGTTTCCATGCTGTCTAGGAGGGGCAATGTGGAAGAAAATACATAGGCTGCCGCCAGTGAGGTGCAACTTAAAGCCTAGGCAGCGGATCAGCAAGAGCCTCATAAACCTCAGAGACTTTGCACTGTATTCATCATATGACTGCTTCTGAGAAATGGGATTGTGAGAGCTGGCACACATAATTGCCATACAGGGGGTGCTGCTGGCTTGGTGGTGGTTGGTTGTTTTTTTTACTTGGCTGTCCAGCCATTTTTGTGATACTGCAAGCCTTTCTCAGGCTTTGCCGTGCCATGGAGAAGAATGGTTTGGAATGCCAACCAATATGCACATTATACCTTGCGGCACAAAGGTAGCCATCACATGGAAACACCTTCATGTTGCTCTTTGTGGCTTACATTTTGTGTGCATCACTTGTAAGTACTCCAGCCTTCACACTAGGCCAATTCTGTACTGCCCTTACAAATGTTGCTTTCTAGTGCTTTTTTGGTCAAAGAAATCATGGGCTAACTTGGTTTCATCAAGGGACAATAATATCAGCAGTTTACAAAGTGCAAAAAGAAAGTGTTTGCAACTGTGATTGTATTGATCTTACTAAAATATAAACATTGCAAGTTTTTGCACAGTTTCTGTATGCACATCGGCTATATGTATAAATAAATCATCATCAACATCATCATCTTTATACTCCACCCATTGGGCTGGCTTTCCCAAGGGACTCTGGGGGGCTTACAGCATATCTAAACACATCCAGCATTAAAAATCTCCTGATACATGGCTCAGGAGATCGAGAGGGGGAAGAAAGAGAAGGCAGGAAGGGTAACCATGTCAGACCACTAACTCCTCGAAATACAAATGTCTTCCGGATAGATTGCCCATAAACTCCACCCCTTGGTCCAACACGGTTACCTCTTCCATGCTTAGCTAATCTCTTCCTCCTTCCCTCTCTGAGGAAAAAAACCTATACCTTTTCCCCATACAAATGTTTAACTTTAACGTATAAAATACATACTAATATAAGCAACATCAAAATACCAAAAACCAGTATGATCACAGGGTGCCAAGCCAAATTTAAAATGTTGGTCATGGTAGGGATCTATCCTGAAAAGATGTCCCACCAATGGTGTGTGATTCAATCATGAATATCCTGAGTGACTCTTCTTAGCTTGGCTTGTTTTACTACGGCAATATTAGTACTTTGCATTATGACACATTCCAAGTTTTTCCACTATCTTCATGTACTTTCTCATTCCTTTTCTCCAAGCAGACACCCCATCGGATGCCTGCAGCCACACAACACAAACCCTGCCAGCACTGAACTTTTCAGTTACTTCAACCACTCCACATTTGCTGAGGGTGCATTTGCATTCCTCTCAGCCAGGAATGCCTCCTTCAGGAGGTACAATGACACCATTTGCAGCCACTGGAATCAGCCAGCAAGTGATCCAAAAGAGCCAGACTCTGGACTTGAAAAATCCCAAGCACATTTATCTGGATTTTTCATTCTCTCTGCAAGAGGAGAGAAGTGAATGGCAGTGCTACATCTGGCGCAGTCATTAGGGAGGTTCATTCAGGGATTAAACAACAAAAAAGAGGAAGGGAGCCTAACAGCCAGAAAGGGTGCTCTGCTTGAAAAGCAGCAAAGAGCTGGCTGCTCCGTCTTGTCCTGCTTCTGCTGTTGGTTTTGGGTTTGCTGGAGAAATATCAAATACTCTTATATACAACCCTTTATCCCCCTGCTTCTCTCCCCCCCCCCCTTTCCTTCAGAAATGCAGTGGCAAAGGTCTAAATTAAAACCCCAGGATGAAGCGCAAACCTCAACCCCTCAGGCCGTGTGTCGTTAACTAGGTTTTAGAGTCAGTGGAAATATTTGCTACTTCAATGGCACTATTTTCCTAATATAAAATTACAGGGTTTTGCACAGTTTCGGGGCTTTTCTACACCAAGATTGAATTATTCCTCCTTTATTATATTTATTCCTCTCACCATAACAGGTTTCCAAACAAATAAACAACTTTTAACCAAGGGGAAGCAACCAGAATGATTGGCAACTCAAACTAGAGCAAACTAGAGCAAAATCCTCAGTTTTTTAAACCACATCTTAAGCCAGCCTATGGGACCAAACAATTAATTTGGCTCAGGGCACAGGTAGCCGAGTGGGACATACGACAGATGTAGATGAACACATCTAGGTCACATTGAGAAACTTGATCACACAGTGCTGAGGAAATGGGACTAGCCAGCGAGGCAAAGATGGAGGAGAAATTGGAATATTAACTCCTCCCCCCAAAAAATCTGGGGCAAATTGGTGGAGACTCTAGCGGTGGGGAAGCTACAAGAATTATTGGAAAACACAGATAATTAAATGCATTCCTATCTGAGTTGAATCCTGGCCATGGGGGCTCATACCCCCCAATATTGAGGGGGCCAACATCCCCCGTTGGGTTGTTGTTTGGCGGAAGCAAATGACAGCCACCATCAGCTGCAAGACACACACCATAGGTAGGGACATGTGACAGATGTGGAAGGCTTGAGAATATATTATGATGTGTCATGCTTTAGTTGGATCAGAGACTGGATTAAGTTAGATAACAATGACATTTTAGACTTGGAGGGATGGAACAACAGATACGGTTGGCA
The DNA here is from genome assembly GCF_964234715.1 of Podarcis melisellensis. Taxonomy (NCBI): domain Eukaryota; kingdom Metazoa; phylum Chordata; class Lepidosauria; order Squamata; family Lacertidae; genus Podarcis; species Podarcis melisellensis. Next base: position 31,215,017 of record NC_138547.1, read on the forward strand.
TGCCTATCTAATTTACAACAAAGTGGCGGTACATAAAGAATTTCTAAGTCATGTAATTAGAAATTCATTATATAAGGTCTGGGTGAGACATAGAAGGCTGTTAGAACAGAAAACCCCATGGTGGGTCTCACCATTAGAAGTAAGGTAAAGGTAAGGGTACCCCTGCCTGTACGGGCCAGTCTTGACAGACTCTAGGGTTGTGCGTTCATCTCACTCTATAGGCCGGGAGCCAGCGCTGTCCGCAGACACTTCCGGGTCATGTGGCCAGCGTGACAAGCTGCATCTGGCGAGCCAGCGGAGCACACGGTACGCCGTTTACCTTCCTGCTAGTAAGTGGTCCCTATTTATCTACTTGCACCCGAGGGTGCTTTCAAACTGCTAGGTTGGCAGGTGCTGGGACCGAGCGATGGGAGCGCACCCCGCCGCAGGGATTCGAACCGCCGACCTTTCGATCGGCAGGTCGTAGGCGCTGAGGCTTTAACCCGCGGCGCCCCCCGCATCCACCACCGTTAGAAGTAATATCAGTTAAAAAGAAAAATATGATTGGAAGAATGGCAACATACCAGGCATTCCTAAAAGAGGAACAGGGCCAATTAAAACTAAGACCATACAAAGAGGTGACCCAATACAGCACCACATGGTTGCAATATCACCAAATTGCCCAAATATTCAATCAGGATAAAGCAATAGGATTTGAAAAAGAAGAATCAAAATTACAAAAAGTATTATTACAAAACTCAAAAAAGAATATATCCAAAATACTTAATTTATTATTATAATGGGAGTTAAAGGATGAAAAAGTAAAAGAAGTTATGACTAAATGGGCATGCGATATAGGATACATAATTCGGCTGGACCAATGGGAGAAATTATGGTAATGTGATATTAAATTTACGGCATATTATACAATCAGAGAAAATTCGTGAAAATGGTGTATCAATAGTACTTAACGCCGGTAAAATTGGCTAAAATTTACAAATTAAAACCAAATACCTGTTGGAGATGCAAAAAAGAAATAGGAACAATGTTTCACATGTGGTGGGAATGCTGACCCATTAAACAATTCTGGAATGAAATTTATGAAGAAATCAAAAAGATGTTTAAAATATCTTTCAGTCAAAAACCGGAGGCATTCCTTTTACGTATAATCACAAACGATATTCCCAACAATCAAAGGAAAGTATTCCTTTATGCAACGACAGCTGCCAGGATGCTTAGAGCAAAAAACTGGAAAGGGAGAAAAATTCCATCAATGAAAGAATGGCAAATTAAATTTTTTGAATATATAAATCTGGCAAGACACACAGCATTCATAAGAGGAAAATCTGACCAGAAATTATTAAAAGAATGGGGATGTGCTAAAGAGTATATGAAAACACACTGTTCTGGAGTAAGCTTGTTGGTATGTAATGGATGATGCTTTACAGGGTTAAAGTACAAAGATGGAAGTAATCTACATTAGACATAGCAATACAGTTAGAGTAAAAATTTTGAGATCTTAGAACAAAGGAAGGAAGTCAATATGTGTATATGTATGTACTGATTAGATTAGAATGATGATATGGTTTTATTTGTAGATGTATGCTTTTTGTCTTGTTTTTTACTTTGTTTTCCTTTCTTTTTTGTATGTTTTGTTTTTCTTTCTTGTTTATACAGTATTATTTTGGATTTAATGTTTGTATTTTTTGTTCTAAAACTATAGGTTTCTCATGAGACTGCTTGTTGAGATTGCAGTTGTTCAAGGGTTAATGCTAAGTGGGTTATATTGTGCCTTAATTGTAATGCTATTTAAAGATATATTTATTTTGAAAGTTGTACTATGCTGCACTCGTGTTAACTGCTTCGGCACTGCCTCGTGTTAACTGGCCCAACTTAGAATTTAACACACACCCCTCCCCAAGATCACCATTCACCAAATTGCTATGAACTCTTTTCGGGATACAGGCTCTGTTACCAAGAGCGTGCCGAGAGACTTAGTTTTGCCCCAGCAGATTCAGCCTGAACCTCTGAAGATTAATCCCTGTGGCGTGGAAGCGATTTCTAAGCCTACAGCTATTGAGTCAGTTTCCTACAAGGGTTATGAGGGGAATCATCACAGACCCCCAAGTCTGTGAAATCCCTGCTCTGGGGGGAAATGATCGGGGATGGGAAGTTCATTGCCAACAGCTTGCAGTGAGCCCCCTAGCAATGGGGCCTGTTCCATTGCAGATGGAGGAAAGTGCAAGTGCATCCTGCCAGCTGCCAGCTGAATGCCACAAGGAGGAGGGGGTTGTCAGCACTGCCCAGCCAAGCTGCTGTGGAAAGCTTTGAGTCTCCTGCCGTGGTGGGGGATTTACAATGGTTTGAAGCCAAGCAGAGGTCTGACCCTTCCTTTCCAGATTGCCGAGATGCTGCAGAGAGCCCTTCTCGTGGGGAGGATCGTGTCCTCTTGGTGTACAAAAAGGGACTCTTGTAGCGACAGCTTTGGCCCAAGAACATTGAGGACAAAGATAACATGCCCAATGTCTTGCAAAGTATCTGTGTCAGAGCTGGCACCTCCTTGCAGGCATGACTTAAACTTTTATACCATGGGGCTCCAACCATTTGTGCCCTATGACCAAGTAAGGCATCTTTCCAATTGCAGCAGCCCCATTTACTGTGTTAAAGGTAAAGGTAAAGGTACCCCTGCCCGTACGGGCCAGTCTTGCCAGACTCTGGGGTTGTGCGCCCATCTCACTCAAGAGGCCAGGGGCCAGCGCTGTCCAAAGACACTTCCGGGTCACGTGGCCAGCGTGACATCGCTGCTCTGGCAAGCCAGAGCTGCACACGGAAACGCCGTTTACCTTCCCGCTAGAAAGCGGTCCCTATTTATCTACTTGCACCCGAGGGTGCTTTCGAACTGCTAGGTTGGCAGGCGCTGGGACTGAGCAGCGGGAGCGCACCCCGCCGCGGGGATTCTAACCGCCGACCTTTCGATCGGCAAGCCCTAGGCACTGAGGCTTTAACCCACAGCGCCACCCGCGTCCCACCCATTTACTGTGTTGGTTCTGTTCAAATGAGAGGGGCTGTTAGGAACACATTCTTTAAGAAAGAGATAAAAGTTCCTGGAAGCTTTAAAAAGAGTTCCAGAATTTTCTTTAGTGCCTAGGAGTGGCACTCTCGGATTGATTGGTGTCCACTGGAGGTGCAAATAAAGGGAGGAAGTTGCAGGCTGCAATGTCCGTACAAGGAAAGCACACTCACACCCAACACACACACACACACAAAAACATAAACTATCTGCACACACACTGACAACAAGGTTGGAAGTAAGACAATGTGTGCTGCTGATACTGTGAGTTTTGCTGTCTCAGGATTGTTAAGTACTGAACTGATATTAAGTACTGGACTGCAACTTTGTATAACAATAACTTAAAAATGAAGAAGTATCTGAAGAAGTGTGCATGCACACGAAAGCTCATACCAAGAACTAACTTAGTTGGTCTTTAAGGTGCTACTGGAAGGAATTTTTTTTTTTTTAAATGAAGAAGTGGTTTATTAATAAAGAAAGGAAAAAAGAATGTGAGTGTGGTGGCTTGCATTGCCTTGGTCCGCCTCTCAGTAACCATCCAGTAGAGGGTGGGACAAGCCATTCCTTCGACCTCCGCCAGGATCCAGGAGGAGTCACCCCACCACCAGTGCTCTTCCAGCAGGGAAGAGTAGTGGATCTGGGTGCGCGTGTGTGGCAGGGGCTCCTGAGACCTCTAGTCATCTTTCAAATGGACAATGTTGAAACAGAGCTTTATCAAATATGAATGCTGGTCTCTATGATCCCTATTGATAGTTGTTATGATTTCTTCATTCAGTGGGGATTGAAAATAAAGTTATTTTCACATCAAAAAAAAAAGAAAAAGAAAAACATTTATTTGGATTTTCATTCTGTCTGCAAAAGGAGAGAAGAAAGATGCAGTGCTTCATCAGGCACAATCATTAAAGAGGTTCATTCAGGGATTAATTAACAAAAAAGAAGAGGGGATCCTAACAGCCAAAAAGGTTGCATCATACTACTGTCTGACTCAAGTTTTGCAACCATTCGCGTGCCTGTCCCTCTCTGAAAAGCTGAGTACAATAAAAAAGAAGCTAGAGGAATCTAAAAGGACAGGCCACACAACAAGCCAGTGACTTTTGTCTTGCAGGTAAATTTTTCGGATGACCCAGACCTTTTCTCAAAAGGGGGGTAAAAGGAAGAACCACTGGAATATTGAGATGAAGATGAGGAGGAAGAAGAGGAGTACGACAAGATTGGTAACCACAGAATGCTTTCCATTATTGAAGTTACAATACATGCATTCTGACAAAATGAAAAGCTTATTACAAAAAAAAAAGTTTATAATGTGGGTGTTCACCTATGTTGGTGCCTTGTTCAATGGTCTGAGACTGCTGCAACTGGCTCCGATTTTGCTCTTCACTATTCCCCTTCCTACTGAAAAGCACCAGGTTGAAATTGACCATTCTTGTGTACCAGAATCTCGGAAATGCACTGGCAAAAGTCCCAAGTTAAACCCAGGGGTGAAGCACAAACCTCAACCCCTCAAGTCAAGTTCTGCAGTTACCGCAAATATTTGATACTGCTATTGTACTATTGTTCTTTTTAAAATATATAAGTACAGCTTTTCCCACAGTTTCTGTACGTACATCAGCTATATGTACTCTTCTCCCTCTTTCTATACCAGGATTGCCTTACAAACACGCCATCAGGTGGTATAGCCACACAACTCAAACCCTGCAATTAAAGAACTCCTGTGAAGACACTTCTGAAGTGGCCTGCAAGTATTTCACTGAACTGCCAGTGCCCACTTTTGGAACACTGGCCACCTCTGGAAAGTGTGCAATTCCAGAAAGGCCATCAACCCAGTTTGATCCAGCAGCAGCTCCTATGCAGCTGTCTGCTGTCACTTGGATCAGAGACAAGACAACATACAAGAAAAAGGTGTTTGCAACTGAGAACATTGGCTGGAACATGCCAGGTGGGTGTGGTTGTCTGTCTTCCCAGGCTCCTTATTTTTCACATCCCAAAAAATAAAGAAAAAGAAAAACATTTATTTGGATTTTCATTCTGTCTACAAAAGGAGAGAAAAAAGACGCAGTGCTTCATCAAGCACAATCATTAGAAAGGTTCATTCAGGGATTAATTCACAAAAAAGAAGAAGGGATCCTAACAGCCAAAAAGGCTGCATCATACTACTGTTTGACTCATGTTTTGCAACCCTTTCGCGTGCCTATCCCTCTCTGAAAAGCTTAGTACAAAAAAAAAGTTTATAGTGTGGGTGTTCACCTTTGTTGGTGCCTTGTTCAATGGCCTGACACTGCTGCAACTGGCTCTGATTTCGCAAACCTCAACCCCTCAAGGCAAGTTCAGAGCCGGTGCCCCAGCCAAGGGGAATGGAGCTTTTGCCTGGGCCAAGCAGTCGAGTGGGTGCCGGGTTGCCCCCAGGGAGGATTCCTATGTTAGGAAAAGTATCACCGAGTGGGTCACTCCATTGTTGCAGCCCCGCAGACTAGACGGGAGGAGTATGACTACAAGGGACCACCGCGATGACCAAGGGAGGTTCGGGCAGAGGACGACTATTGAGAGCCGGAGCGCCCACGCCAGGAAAGTCGCCGACCAACGATGTATCGACCGCCTAGCCCAGCCCAGGTTTACTTGCCAGAAAGGTCTTGGGAGCCCCATAGGCCAGTTTGACGGTATGAGGAAGAGGAGGGGTACGGGCAGCATCCCAGACCCTCTTACAGGTATGAAGGGCAGGAACCTCAGCGACCGGATGGACGAGCCCCGAGTTATCGCCCTGCCCCAAGGTACAACTATGACCAAGAGTCACAAGATGTGGTTCCAAGGGGCATTACTCGTGGGTTTACCCTAAGGGATTTTGACTTACGTTTTTTCCCTGCGTATAAACCCCCCCATGCATGTCCTGAGCTATCTGACTTTATTCAAACTGTCAGGGAAGAGTTAGAAGTTTTCAGTTTATCAGAGGGAGAAAACATTCCCCAAGGGGGGAGGGAGAGCAGTGAATCTAATAGAAGGGAGCAAGAGGAACAACAGGGAGAGACCGGCTGTTCACAGGAAAGGCAAGGGTTAAGTTCTAGCTCAGATTCGGAGGAGGGGAGATACAGCCCAGCTCTAGCAGGGAGGTTAGAAAAAAGAGCGGGAAAGCGAAGGGAAAGGCGCCTTCGCCATTTTGAGAGTGGCTGGTCACGGAGAAGCAGAGCTCAGAAGGTATCTGAAAGAAGTGACTCTGAGGAATAATATTTAAGAACCATTTATAAGATTGTTTTGTTAATACGCAATAAAAAGTTTTATAAAAGAAGCGTTTGTGTGGTGATCTGAAGAGGACAACGACCAGGCCTGACACAAACTAACCTGTCGGGAACTGGGGGTCCCCTCAATACTGTATATGTCTATTCTGAGGGCATTTATTGGAAGCGGTATGGCTGTACAAGCTGCATATGATTGGATCTTCTGTATTCCAGGCTTTTTATATGATTTTGCAAACTTAACATATTCTGTTTGGCACTTTTGAATATCAAAATTTATACTGATGTGGGGGGGGGGAGAGAATTGCAGATGACTAAAGGACCAATTGACTGGAAGGCTCCTGAGACCTCTAGTCGTCTTTCGAATGGACAATGTTGAAACAGATATGGACTGCATGCGGAAAGCTACAGGCACACTTTCCAGAAGCTTGATAAAACTGCCTCTTCTGAGTCTCCCCTTGGTAGCTCCGAAGGAGGCGCAAAATTTCAACTTTTGGCTGTCTGCAGAGGGGGTAGATACATTTAAGGGACTGAGGCGGTTGGTGATTAAAGAACATTTTCTTTTTTGGGCTATTATCCTGCCCAACCGTGCTGTAGATCACCTCATGAAAGCTTTCAGCTTAATATCTGATGACATTCCCAAAGACAAGAAAGATCTATTCCTTTACACAACAGCAGCTGCCAGAATATCCCATCACTACAGAATGGCAAAAAAAAACTCGGCAAGTTTGTAAAAATGGCAAAATTAAAAGCAATTATTAGAGGCCACTCAAATCAGAGAATAATTAGTAAGTGGGATGGAGTGAAGGAAAACATTAAAAAATATGGTTCCGGAATTGAAATATTAATAGAGAATGTGTAAAACATGCAGAGGTAAGCAAGAAAATAATAATAGAAGCAATTGAATAATTATTAAATTATAACAACGCAACAAGATGGAAGAAGTGAAATATTGAGATCACACATGGGTGAAGGCAGAGGGGGGTATATGGGAACCTATAATATCATTTATAATATAATCTGTTAATTGCGTTGTATTTACATAGAGCAAAGGGAAGCCTAGAGCAACTAGATATATTTTAATTTAGGTAATCTATGTTATAGGCTTGTGTAAGAAAATGAATATGGATTTTGAATTTGATGTTTGTAATTTTTTTAAAAAAAAAATTGGTTTTGAAATAAAAATTAGAAAAAGAAAAAGAAACCATTTGCAGCCACTGGAATCAGCCAGCAAGAGATCCACAAGAGCCAGATTCTGGACTTGAAGAATTCCAAGCACATTTATCTTCATTTTTCATTCTGGCCAAAATTATGCCAATAACCGTAAACTAAATTTGGCATCAATTGTGTATTTATTTGGGGAGGTCTTGGGGGTCTTAACACGCAAGGCACCAAAGTCAGCCATGGAAATCTTGCAACACGTCATAGATTCCATAGGTCCTCTCCAGTTGTACAGAAGATAGAAGGAGAGAGAGAGAAAACACCTTGACTGGGAAAAGGATCAGATGTTTTAACCCCATGCATCCAGTAATGAAGAGACCACCATCATTCACTTCCAGATAAACTGTAGAACATGGGTCTGGGCAGGCAGTTTCAGATGCCTTGACTGGTCTTCCAGAAATAACTTTCTGACCTCAATCTGTTATTCTATTCCAATGGCCTGAAAACAAAATTTGCAGGCTGGGGAGGGGGGGCAGTGAAAGCAAGCCCACTTTTTAATAACTATCGTATTGCTCTATTAAACAAGAAGAAACTTTGCACAAGAAGAAATTTTGTGGGGTTTGTGTGTGAGACTGGGCGGATTATTTTTTATTATTATTTAAAGCTCTGAAAACTCAGATTCTTCATGCTCATTTACTGGTCAGGAGATTTCTTACTGAAATCACACACTTTCAACATTTCAACCACTTGTGACAAATGTGGACTAATCTGTCATTTGCTCAGAAAAAAGGGCAACAAAAAAAACTAACTTTGCATATATGCAGCTTGTATGTATATTTTGGATTATAGTTTTTTAACAACATTTTTGGGGGGTGAAGTAGGGGGTATATGGGAACCTATAATATCATTTATAATATAACCTGTTAATTGTGTTGTATTTAAAATTGGGTTTTAGAAGTAATAAGTCTATTTTTGTGGTGTTTTTTCTTTGGTATTGTAATGTATATTGTGTGTGTGTGTGTGTGTGTGTGTGTTATATGTTATGTTTGTGATAAATGTTGAAAATTAATTTTAAAAAATTGAGGGGAAAGAAGAAGTTAACCCATCAGGTGGGGAGAGCTGGTTGCGAGGGACCTGGGGAACCCTTGCACCTTTTCTGCAGGGCTTGCTCGGCCACCATCTGCATTGTCTGCAAGAGGTCAAAAGAGCACAGCGAACACGAACTCATTAATCTGGACCAGGCTTCACAGTGGTTGAAGCAAATAGTCCAGTTTCTGGTGCAAGAGAGACAAGTGATTATGGAATTGAAACTGGCTGAAGAAGAAAGAGCCAGGCATATCCGGCGGAGCTAGAGGAGGAGAAGAACAAGATCATGGGTGCTTTTGAGCAGATGCGCAACTTCCTGGAGGAGCTGCAGTGCTTTTGGCTGACTGAGCTGGAGGATCTGGAGAAGGAGATGAAGAAGAAAAAGGAAAAAAATATCATCAAGCTCTCGGAGGATATCGCCGGTCTCAGTGTGAGACACACAGAAATTGCCAACTGGCCACTATTGAGTTCCTGAAGGGCATCGGGACTACAGTGACCAGGTTTCAGGAGCTGAAAAGATACCATGGAGACATGCAAAGGGCTACCGATGTAGGCACTGAACAAAGTGAGTGTCACTCTGGAGCCAGGAACAAAACACCCTTTTCTTTTTATAACGTGAAGAGCTTGAGAAGAAGAAGGGGAAGGCAGGACATGCTGGACAACCCTGGGAGATTCAACAGCATGCTCTACGTGCTGGGCCATGCAAAATTCACCTCAGGAAGATATTGGTGGGAGCTGGTGGTGGAAGAGGAGGAGGAGGAAAGGGAATGGGCCACCTGGGCTGTAGGGGTTGCAAAAGAGTCTGTCAGGCGCAAAGGCTTTGTCAGCATGCTTCCTTCTGAGGGGATCTGGGCCATTGGGAAGGCAAAGGATGAGTCAGCCTCATCTGATCCCTTCTGGGCTTCAACCCACCCTGAGCAGACCCCTTTGAGTTTGACTTATGAGCCCAGGAAGATCCGGGTGTCCCTAGACTATGATGAGGGTCGTGTGGAATTCTGTGATGCCCACACTAATGGCTTGATCTTCAATTTCCAACAAGCCTCATTCCCTGGGGAGAAGGTCCAGCCCTTTTCCCATGCTTGGTGAGGAGTTGGTCTGAAGTGTTGATTCCTGGGGACGATCCTCACCGCTCTCAGCTCTGCCACCCCCACCCTGAGAGGATGGCAGCCTAGCATTTTCTCCGCAGCGTTATGAGTTTGTGGGTGCCAGACATCCTAAATTTCTGGATCCAGCACATGTTAGAATTTAACCGGCGTGTGGTGTGTTAGAACTGGATGCCAGACAGTAGGTTTAGCAAGCATTAAAATACAAGCCAGGCCAGCTTCCCCATGTCGGGAAAGTGCCTGGGAGACGAGACATGGCTCTCACACCATTATTTTGTACAACTTTATTTTGTACAACTTTATTTTGTGCAACTGAAAAACTGTTAATAATAAAAGAACTACATGGTGGAAGGAAGAAAAGAAGGAAGGAATGGGCCATTAAGAAAAGTCAAGGAGAATGGGTTTCTGGACCAGATAGCTGTTGGGTGGGGATTTGCTTCTCCCGCCTTAATGAAGGAAATCTTGCCCTTCTGCAAATCCCTGCTGGTTTCTCCTCCTTCATGGCCATGAAAGGAATCAGCCCTGTCAGATCAGTCAGGAGCTGCTAGGAAGCAAGCTGTGTGCTGCCTCTCTGATCAGAGCCTCACCATCACCCAGGGAACAAGCAACAGAACGAAGCCCCTCGGCCAGTGACTCCTGCTGCACAGGCCTTCAATAAAATGTGATGAGTCTTGCCAAAACAAAAAAACAAGAGCCCGGCTCAGGAGGAGCCCAAGACCCTCCTTTACAACATGAATGATTGCTACTCCAAGCTGCGCAAGCAGGTGCCCAGGATCCCGCAAGGCCCCAAAGTCAGCCAAGTGGAAATCTTGCAGCACGTCAGCGACTATATCTTTGACCTGCAGATTGTGCTAGAGGAGCAGGCAAAGAAGGGGCAAGATCCACCCTCAGCCGAGACTTCCCTACTCTCTTTAAAAGCTGCAGAGTGGGCATCCGAACTTTGCTCAAAAGAGGATTGGAATCTCTGCCACTAACCTCTTAAAACAGACTGCAAGTGTGGGATCCTGGCATTTGGTTCTCTCCAGTGACACAGGAGATAGAAGAGAGACCTGAACAGGGGAAAGGATCAGATGTTTTAACCCTGTGCATCCAGTAATGGAGAGACCTCCACCATTCTCTTCCAGATAAACTGTAGAACATGGATCTGGCCGGCCAGTTGCTGATGCCTTGACTGGTCTTCCAGAAACAACTTTTTACCTTCAATCTGTTATTCTCTTCCAACGGCCTGAAAACAAAATTTGCAGGCCAGGGAGATGGGCAGTGAAGGCAAGCCCACTTTTTAATACAGTCTCTGATTTAACTATCGGATTGCTGTATTGCACAAGAAACAACTTTGCAGGGTTTGTTTCCGTGTGTGTGTTGTGTATAGACGGGTTTTTTTTCTTTTTTTAAAAGCTCTAAACCATCAGATTCTTCATGTTAATATCCTCATCAGGAGATTTCTTAGTGAAATCGCACACTTCCAACATTCCAACAGCTTGTGACAAATGTGGACTGATCTGCCGTTTGCTCAGAAAAAAGGGCAACAAAAAATACCTTTGCAGATATGAAGATTGTATGTGTATTTTGGATTATAGTTTTTAAACATCGTTTTCTTGGGGGGAAGGGGACTTTCAAGAACATGAAAACTGATGTGAAGTAGCTGAAAAGGCAGCTTCTTCTCGCTGCTCTCATTGACCGGGTTCAGTATGATGAGTGTGGTTGCTTGCATCCCCTAGTCCACCTGTCTTTGACCATCTATTTTAGAATACACAAGGGACTGCAAGAAAGAGGTGCGGAATTGGAATATGAGCCACCTACCCATCTCACCAAATGTCAGCTAGAGCCTCCATATTCTGTATATTCTGTATATTTTGAAATTCTCTAAATAAAGTACACCAAGCAGTAAAAAAAAAAAAAGATATATACAAGGGAGTTATCCAGGCAATCCAGAAATCTGCCAAAGGGTTTACTTGGATAAAGACGTTGCTGTATGTAGTGGAGCTTGTCCAAAAATACACTCTTATGCTGCTTGGCCCCTTCATATATATATATATATATATATATGCAGGTTTTGGTGTCCTCGGGTGTCTTCCCGTGTAAAAGTTGGGGTGTCTAGGCGACGTTTCGACGAGGTCTCACTCGTCATCTTCAGGCTGGTGCTTTCGGCTTCTTGTTACTGGAACAGAGCAGGATCTCAGTGTTTGAGTTCCTATAAATACTGTTGAGGGGGTGTGGTGTATAGCCTCCAATGTTCTGGGCAGAGAGGAAGTTCCCAGGCTAGTGTGCCTTTTCTTCTTTTGTTCCTTAATTACTTGAGGGATATCTTGAGTGATTTCTTGAGTGATATCCTGAGTACCACTTAGGTGGGTCATTAGGTGTGGATTAGTTGCTAAAGTCTTTGTGTCTTGACCTCTTGAACTTTGTGAAGAGTTTTTCTGAGAAGATGGCTGTACTGCACTTAGTTGTGCTCTGGCTTGGCTTCGTGTATAGGGGCGAGCTGTGGTTTTGTGGCCTGTGTCAGCCAGATCTGTGTAGGGATTGCAGGGGGGTGCAGCATCCGGAGGTGCCACCATGGTTTGGCTACTGGATGGTGTCTGTAATTTATCTGTGGAGAGGGTCTGGGTTTGGGTCTGGTGTGGTTGATTGGTGATAGCGTTCTGTGTGCCTCTGGATCTGGTGTCAGTTTTTGTGACACCAGACCACAGACACCATCCAGTAGCCAAACCATGGTGGCACCTCCAGATGCTGCACCCCCCTGCAATCCCTACACAGATCTGGCTGACACAGGCCACAAAACCACAGCTCGCCCCTATACACGAAGCCAAGCCAGAGCACAACTAAGTGCAGTACAGCCATCTTCTCAGAAAAACTCTTCACAAAGTTCAAGAGGTCAAGACACAAAGACTTTAGCAACTAATCCACACCTAATGACCCACCTAAGTGGTACTCAGGATATCACTCAAGAAATCACTCAAGATATCCCTCAAGTAATTAAGGAACAAAAGAAGAAAAGGCACACTAGCCTGGGAACTTCCTCTCTGCCCAGAACATTGGAGGCTATACACCACACCCCCTCAACAGTATTTATAGGAACTCAAACACTGAGATCCTGCTCTGTTCCAGTAACAAGAAGCCGAAAGCACCAGCCTGAAGATGACGAGTGAGACCTCGTCGAAACGTCGCCTAGACACCCCAACTTTTACACGGGAAGACACCCGAGGACACCAAAACCTGCATTCCTGTACCCGTGAAAATCTACGAAAGCATATATATATATATATATATATATATATATATATATATATATATATATATATATATGAGACAGGCTGGCTCCAATACTTCCAACTGAATGAAAGACAAGAAAAAAAGGGTTTGCTGGAGAAATATCAAAACTAAAGGAAAATCTAATCCAGCCTAAAGGAAATTCTATCTAAGATGTATAATCTCCTCCACAATTCACACCCTGCCATCAAAGAACTTTTGTCTCACTTAAAGTGCTCAACCTCTTCTGAGGATGCACACCTCAGAACACAGAGACAGGCCACATAAACCAGTGACTTCTGTCTTACAGGTAGATTTTTCAGATGACCCAGACCTTTTCTCAAAAGGGGGGGAGAGGAAGAACCACTGGAATATTGAGATGAAGAGGAGGAATATGACAAGATTGGTAACCACAGAATGCTTTCCATTATTGAAGTTACAAGAGATGCATTCTGACAGAATGAAAAGCCAAATAAATGTTTGGAGCATGGAATGAATTTTGGTTACTGGTCAAGTGTTATATCTCATCAAAGAATTCACACATTGCTGCTGCTGCCATTGCGAGTTTTGGGGAAGGCCGCTCCCTCCTGCAGGCCAATTCCATCGGGCATAGGGGGCAGAGCCCACACTCACCACCACAGCTTTAAGAGGCTCCAGCGAGGCCTCAGGACACTGCTACTGCTGCAGCAAATGTCAAAAATGATTTTACATATTTGAAAATGTTTTAAAAGCATTTTTACATTGTTGCACTGTGAACGGTGGTTTTTATTTATATATTTTAATTTTTTTATTTTTGTTTGGATAAATGTTGAGCTGCGGTGGGGATTAGTTTTATTTTAGTACAATTGTTTTTGGCTTTGTTTTTACTTTTACTATTTTGTTAGGCTATTGTATAGTTTGTATTTTGCTTTTTAAGGCAAAAGGGTCAGGGCTGCCTAGGAGTGGGCCTCAGCCAACAGAATGGCTGGGGCAGGATCCACAGGGGCAGAAGCACCAGGACACCCGATCTCAGTGATCACAGGCAGGAGGAAGAGCTACACTAAGACCAGACCATCTCATTACCGAGAAGGTAGGTTTAGTCATTGTCTGAGGACTATCCCTCCCTCCGGGTCTGGTCTTGACCGGAAGGATATTGGAATCAGCAAGGGAAACCCACATGACCTGAAAGTGTTGCTGTGCCAGGTCAATGATGAGTAAGACCACTGCCATTCATGACCTGATTGTGGATGGAGGACCTGACCTAGCATGTGTAACAGACTTGGTTGGATGAAGCAGATGGGCCTATCTTAGCTGCTGCTTGTCCACCAGGTTTCTCTTACGCACAGCAACCCAGGTCATGTGGGCGGGGAAGGAGGGTTGCAGTGATTTTTAGGAAGTCATTAGTTTGCACCAGGCGTCCTATTGGGAAGACCCAGTTCTCTGAGTGCATGTTCTGGAAGTTGGGCAATAGGGGCAGTACAGGACTCCTTTTGGTGTACCGACCTCCCCGCTGTGCCAAGGATTCCCTGCCCAAGCTGCTTCCGGTCATGGCAGATGTTCTCCTGGAGACACCTAGTTTGGTTGTCCTAGGGGATTTTAACATCCATGCTGACACGACCTTACAAGGGGCCGTTTGGGACTTCGTGGAAAGAATGGCCTCATGGGGCTGTCCCTGAATAAGTCTGGCCCAGCCCATAGCCACGAACATCCCTTGGACCTGGTGTTTACCTCTATGGATGTTGTGATCTGTCACTAAGTAAAAGTGAAACAAAAGAAGTGCCATGTCTGGTTCCAAAGCGTCCTCTCTGATTGCATGGAGCCGGGACAGCCCCGTGGTTTTCCCTGGAGCTGAGGGTAATGAAACAATTGCTGAGATGGCTAGAGCGCCGATGGCGGAAAACTCACTCCGAATCGGACCAGACACAGGTTAGAGCTCAACGTCGAGCCTACCAAGTTGCGGCAGCGGAGGCGAAGAGAACTTTCTTCAGCGCCTCTATTGCATCTGCAGAAAACAGCAGCAGGAGACTCTTTCAGGTGGTTCGCAATCTATCGGAACCACCTTCATCATCAGGGCCAGGTAGGGACCCCAAGATCTCCTGCAATGCTTTTGCAAAGCTTTTTGCAGATAAAGTCTGATTGGAAGTGATCCAAAACATGAAGCAAGAAATGGCTCGCCATCGGCACGAGTACCAAGACCTGCTGAATGTAAAGATGGCTCTTGATATTGAGATTGCCACTTACAGGAAACTGCTGGAGGGAGAAGAGAGCAGAATCACAATGCCCATTCTGACTTTTGCATCCCTGAACCTGAGAGAAACAAACCTTGAGTCGATCCCAATAGACACCCACTCCAAGAGAACACTTCTTATCAAGACTGTTGAAACTAGAGATGGACAAGTTACAATGAAACTTCTCACCATGATGAACTGGAGTGAAGAAGAGAAGAGCACATCTTCCTTGTGCCAAAATGAACCCTTAGCAATTGAGAATATTTGTTAGGAAAGCAGCAGCAGAGATAACCTCCCCTCTTCCCCTTATCTTTACTTATTTGCTTCCATTTAAAGGGGGGAAGAGAAGCATGCATGTGTGAAAGCAATGTTGTCCAATGAAATTTGATATTGTGTCACACCAGGCCCACAGATTTTTGAAGAAAAATTCAATGGTGCATTCAATCAGCCCCAATGGCAGAACTTTCAGAGTGCTCCTTGCAGGCGTGTCTTAAACTTTAATACCATGGGGCTCCAACCATTTGTGCTATATGACCAAGTAAAGCATCTTTCCAATTGCAACACCCCCGTTTACTGTATTGGTTCTGTTCAAATGAGAGGGGGTGTTAGGAAATCATTCTTTAAGAATAAGAACAGATAAAAGTTCCTGGGAGCTAAAAACAGGGTTCCAGAATTTTCTTTAGTGCCTAGGAGTGGCACTCCATGATTGATTGGTGTCCACTGGAGGTGCAAATAAAGATAGGAAGTTGCAGGCTGCAATGTCCGTACAAGGAAAGCACACTCACACCCACACACACACACACACACCCAACGCACAGAAAGTATCAGCACACACGCTGAGTAAGACAATGTTTGCTGCTGATACTGTGAGTTTTGCTGTCTCGGGATTGTTAATTCCTGGACTGAAATTATACTGTGCTGGAGATATAAAGAAGGAATTTAAATTTGCAGTGTCGAATTTAACATGCCTTAAAAGGTGGAGAGAGAAATCTAGTATTTGCACTTACAAAAAAAGAAAAGATAAGGAATGGGGGACGGGGCAAAGAGCAAACCCTATTGAGGGAAAATTCTGCATGTCTTACAACTTTGTATAACAATAGCTTATAAACGAATAAGTGGTTTATTAATAAAGAAAGGAAAAAGAATATTTTTTCTTTACCTTCCGGTAAGAAACCATTCTAATATTCTGTGTGTAAGAAGTCTCTGTCTTGCGAGGCACCACTGTACTGTTTGACTCGTGTTTCACAACCCTTTCGTGTGCCTGTTCCTCTCTGAAAAGCTTAGTACAAAAAAATTTAAAAGCTGAGTACAAAAAAAAAGTTTATAGTGTGAGTGTTCACCTTTGTTGGTGCCTTGTTCAATGGTCTGACACTGCTGCAACTGGCTCTGATTTCGCACTTCACTATTCCCCTTCTTAATGAAAAGCACCAGGTTGAAATTGACCATTCTTGTGAACCAGAATATCAGAAATGCACTGGCAAAAGTCCCAAGTTAAACTCAGGGGTGAAGCGCAAACCTCAACCCCTCAAGTCAAGTTCTGCAGTCACCGCAAATATTTGGTACTGCTATTGTACTATTGTTCTTTTTAAAATATAAAATTGCAGGTTTTCCCACAGTTTCTGTACGTACATCAGCTATATGTACGCTTCTCCCTCTTTCTTTACCAGGATTGTCTTACAAACACGCCATCAGGTAGTATAGCCACACAACTCAAACCCTGCTATTAAAGAACTCCTGTGAAGACACTTCTGAAGTGGCCTGCAAGTATTTCACTGAACTGCAAGTGCCCACTTTTGGAACACTGGCCACCTCCATAAAGTGTGCAATTAAAGAAAGGTCATCAACCCAGTTTGATCCAGCAGCAGCTCCTATGCAGCTGTCTGCTGTCACTTGGATCAGAGACAAGACAACATACAAGAAAAAGGTGTTTGCAACTGAGAACATTGGCTGGAACATGGTGAGTGGGTGTGGTTGTCTGTCTTCTCAGGCTCCTTATGTTCCCCTTGCCCTAACAACTCTCATCATAACAGGTTTCCAAACAAATAAACAACTTTAAAACAAGAGAAAGGAACCAGAATGATTGGCAACTCAAACTAGAGAAAAATCCTGTTTTTGTAAACCACATCTAAAGCCAGCCTATGGGACCAGACAATTGATTTGGCTGAGGGTGCAGGTAGCATCATAAGGCGTATTTCCAACTGCAGCAGCCCACCTTGGATGAAATCACCTTAGAAAACATAGGGACAGAGAAAGCTAAAACTTTCTGCAGCTTAATTGCCCCCAAATGGCAGAACATTCAGAGTTCTCCTTGCAGGCATGTCTTAAACTTTAATACCATGGGGCTCCAACCATTTGGGTCATATGACCAAGTAAGGCATCTTTCCAACTACAGCAGCCCCATTTCCTTGTCAAAGATAATAAAAAAAAAACAGTTCCATGGCAAAACAAGTAATGTAGTGTGAAAGAAACATTGGAAAAAATAACAGAAGCCCTAACAGAATAATCAGGAACATCTAAACCATTAAATTATTCATGCTACTGCTATTTGCTGAATCTACTGATCCCAGCAGAGCTAAATCTCTGCTGAGGACTTGGTGCCTCAGTTGGTCGGAATCACCCGCTGCAGGTACAAAGCAGGGCACACTGACCAGACCTCCTGGCCACCAAGGGCTTTAGCCCCCTCAGTATTTCTAGACAGGATGCTCCGTTCCCCCAATATTGAGGGGCCCAGCATCCCCCACTGCCAGGCTCTTGCTATGGAGCTGCAAATGACTGTAGAAATATCAAATAGAAATATCCTGTAGAAATATCAAAATGACTGGGAAAGGTTGTGGAGGGAAGACTTAAGATTCACTGCATGTTATGTGAAGAAGGAGGGAAGGGAAGGAAGCGCTGTCCTGTTCTCAGATTGGGGACAGCCTCCCACCTCCTTCTTCCCAACCTGTGGAAGGACCAGACTCAAATTCCTCACCTCTTGACCCCTCAGCAAAAGTCCAAGCTACAACCCCACAGTAAAGTGCAAACCTCAACCCCACAAGTCATGTATCCTTAACTAAGTTTTACATTCAGAGGCTGCTATCTAAAGAAGTATCTCCCATTTGTAGGAAGACCACTTCAACTTCATCTAGCACTCAGTCGCTTTCTTCACTGTCTTCCCAGGGCTCCCGGGCAAGCTCTCCAGGCTCACTGACATCCCTGAGGTCCATAGACTATGCTGCCAACCACAGGGCAGACTATTTCCGCAAGCTGAACAAGGAGAGGGAATTCCACTACTCTGTCAACAAGTCTAAGCTGAATCACATGGTTTCCATGCTGCCTAGGAGGGGCAAAGCGGCAGAAAATGACATAGGCTGCCGCCCAGTGAGGTGCAACTTAAAGCCTAGGCAGCGGATCAGCAAGAGCCTCATAAACCTCAGAGACTTTGCACTGTATTCATCATATGACTGCTTCTGAGAAATGGGATTGTGAGAGCTGGCACACATTACTGCCATACAGGGGGTGCTGCTGGCTTGGCGGTGGTTGTTTTTTAAACTTCGCATGGAAACACCGTCACGTTGCTCTTTGTGGCTTACATTTTGTGTGCGTCACTTCTAAGTGCTCCAGCCTTCACACTTGGTCAGTTCTGTACTGCCCTTACAAATGTTGCTTTCTAGTGCTCTTTTGGTCTAAGAAATCATGGGCTAACTTGGTTTTACCAAGGGACAACAATATTAGCTGTTTAGTTTGTTTTAAAAACACACTTGTGCCTCTCTCTTTTTTATCCCAATATAGGTACATTGAAAAATATTTTTTTCTATGCAACTGATGACCTGATAACAGATGGCTAACAAAAGACAATGACAAAGACAATGTGCAGTGGACATGTAACCTTTCCAGCAGCTATTGCCATATCTTAGGGCTCCTTTTCAAAGTGTTTTTAGTGAAATCCCTGAAGTTTGTGGTGTGGATGTGGCTGTTCACCTATGTAGGTGCCTTGTTCAATGGGCTGACAAGGCTGAAACTGGCTCTCATTTCTCTATTCACTATTCCCCTTGGTTATGAAAAGCACCGGGTTGAAATTGACCATTTTTGTGAACTAAATTTCACCCCACATTGGGGGGGGTGTCATTTTTTTAAAAAATATTGAGTTGATGGCACAGTGAATGCCATCAACCCAGTGTGATCCAGGAGTAGCTCCTATACAGCAGTCCACTGTCACTTAGATCAGTGACTAGGCACCATGCAAAAAGAAAGGGTTTGCAACTGTGATTGTAGTATTCATCTTTTTAAAATATAAACATTGCAAGTTTTTGCACAGTTTCTGTATGGACATCAGCTATATGAACAAATAAATCATTATCATCATCATCTTTATACCCCACCCATTTGGCTGGCTTTCCAAAGGGACTCTGGGGGGCTTACAGCATATCTAAAAACATCCAGCATTAAAGATCTCCTGATTTACGGCTCAGGAGATCGAGAGGGAGAAGGAAGAGAAGGCAGGAAGGGTAACCATGTCAGATCGCTAACTCCTCGAAATACAAATGTCTTCCGGATTGATTGCCCATTAACTCCACCCTTGGTCTAACACGGTTACCTCTTCCATGCTTAGCTAATCTGTTCCTCCTTCGCTCTCTGAGTAAAATTTCTTTTCCCCCTTTTTCCATACAAATGTTTAACTTTAATATAACAGTATAAAATATACATTAATATAAGCAACATCAAAATACCAAATAGAAGTATAATCACAAGGTGCCAAGCCAATTTTAAATGTTGGTCATCGTAGGGCTCCATCCTGAAAATATGTCCCACCAATGGTACTATGAAAGAGTTACTCCAGAGCTGGAAAAGTAGTATCCTGACAGTACTGGGATACTGGAGCAGAACATAGCCCCCTGTCACACATCAAAAGTGGGGAAGAAATTCATAACAGAGCGGCAAATACAGGTACTTGATTGGCCAGGGAATTCCCCAGATGTATCTCAATCCCATTGAGTATTTGTGAGCTATATGCAAAAGTCACCTCTGTGCTATAGACTGTATGACTATGGAGAAACTCATTCAGGCGCTGATTCAAGTGTGGTACAGGGATCCGAAAATCAACAGTAAGCGTTCGAAATGAGTAGACTCCATGCCAAAACGTGTTCAAATGCTGCTTAAAAATAGCGGAGGTCATATCCATTAATAATGTACACGTCTGTGAGTTTTGTACATCTCTGTGTGAGTTTTGTACAATAAAGTATTGCACGAAACTCACTGTTTCAGTTAATTTGTACAGCACATTATTATGTGTTTAGTAAGACATGGACAGACACTAGAAATGTTCACATTACTGAACCATAAACAGGTCAAATCCCCCTTAATTCAGAGGGCGCACAATGTGAGTTCCTGCACTAAAACAGCAGTGTTTGCTGTGATAACCAGATAAATAAATCAAGTTGACTTTCAGGTTAATACTATATAGTATGGTCCCTGGGCCATTGCTTCTACATTTATGATGTTCTACCGATTTTGACCTAGATTGAATATTTTTCTTTCAAATCAGTATATAATAAATGTTTGGGGGGAATTGAAAGGAAACGAACATCCCGCCCACTTTAGAAGTCCACAGTTGATTAAAAGACAAAGGCCTAGTTAGAAAGGAATTACTCATTTTGCTAAGCTCTCATATTAACAGTTTCACCAAATTTAAGAAACTCAGGAAGAAGGATGGGTGTGTGTGTACTTCCTGACCCTCTGAAGATACCTAGCTTCATGTGCCAACCCCATCTGGAAGGGCTTAGAACTTCTCAGCAGAAGCTCCACCCTCCTGGAAGAAGACCCACAATGCCACCTACCTTGGAGGGCCACTGCATTCTGGGTGACAAGGAACTTCAATACCATACCAGCTGATGGGAAGAGCAGCTGCATGATCGACCAGGCCATGGCTGGGTATTGCCCCTCCATCTTCCAGAAGTAGCGCATCAGGTGTCTTGGGATACATACCTGCAAATACAGTCCTGTGAGAACAAGGCCCTCCATGCCAGATGAGACCTAGGACCAAACAGCTAAATGCCAGATGGCCCAAGAAAAATAAATAAAAACCTATATGACTACATATGGGATATTTTCTTTAATCTACCCCCCCCACACACACACACACTTTAACCCAAATCTAATTCTAACCCCCTACTCCCCCACCCACCACACTCTAGGACAGCACAACTACATTGCTTCGATAGACAATACAAGGTGAGAGACACAGGGCAACCCAGACGGGTTGGCAGGGAATCACCCTATACTGTAGATAAGCAAGATACCTAGCTTAAAAGCAATTACATTACATGTAATTATGTCTGTATGGCATAAATTGGGAAACCTCATCAAAGGAAAACACATCACTTCATATATAAACACCAGGACTGACCATGCCTACCTTAACTTATGAGGAACAGGAATTCATAGACAGTCCTATCACCCAAGAGGAAATAGATATGGTCCTGAATAACCTCAAGCCACACAAAGCTCCAGGCCCAGATGGCTTTACAGCAGAATTCTATAGGAAATTCAAAGAACCCCTGATGCCCTACATGACCTGCCTACTAAATGATATCATATAAGGGTGGGCCCTTCCCCAAATCCTACTCCAAAATAGTCTTCATCCCAAAAACACTGAAAGACAGCCCCAAAGTAGAATCACACTGCCCAATCTCATTAAGAAACCAAGATGACAATTGTCAGGGAACTGACATCGGAGCCGAGTGGAGAGGTAAGGCTCCCTAATGATGCCGGAGAGGGAACCAGCAAGGAGAGAGAGAGAGAGCTTCCACTGGGGAAGGAAACCAAGGTGACACCAGGAAGAAAGGAGAGGCTGAGAGTACTTCGGAGGGGAGGCTCCGAGACTCTTCCAGTGAGGTCAGTGAGGAGAGTACAGGACCACGCTTGGCACACCCACTCTGCGCAGAAGGCTTCCGCGCAGAGAAGCGAGGAGGAGGTTGGCTGTTAAGGAATTCTTATGTTGGAGGAAGTTTAGGAAACGCCCACTGACGGATTCTGCCAGTGACTGAGACAGTCGCGTTTTTAGGGCTGTCAAACCGGGAAAAGGTCCAGCTATACAACCAGCTCGGAGCAGTTTGGAATTTACGGACAAGCAACCCCAATTCCCATTACAACAATATTTTCACATCAAACTTGGCCAACCACCTAAAATTTTTCCTACACAAGCTAATAGCCCCCGACCAGACTGGCTTTGTCCCTGGTTGCAACGTAACAGACCCCATAAGGAAACTACTGAACGTGATTGAACACAGCACGGCAACTAAACGCCCACTGACAATTATGTCCCTAAACATCCTCAATGCTTTGGATTGCTAAGAGTGGAAATACCTATTAGCCCCAATTTCCTGCAAATCTTCAAACAAATATACTCCCAAGCCTCATCAATATGGAGGACTAACCATAGGGACTCTAATACCATAGCAATCCAAAAAGGCACAAAACAAGGATTCCCACGGTCTCTCTAATTATTCATCCTGGCTCTGGAACCTTTAGCAATCTGAATCCAAGCAGCCACAGACATCAAGGGAGTGGAAATGAAAGGCAAAATCTACAAATTAGGACTCTTTGCAAATGACAGCACCAGACCCCATAAACACAGCAACCTCCTTAAGCAGAGAACTCAACACATTTGCAATGGTGTTGGGCCTACAGGTAAATTTTGCATAGTCGGAAGCTATGTGCTTCCCACACACAAAAAGACCTCGCTAACGTCACCAAGATGAAACTTTGCCACACCAGGTTCAGATACAATAGGGTACAAAGAACCTGAAACCTCAATAAAGTATACCTCCACAACTACAACCCCTTGTTGGCGGCAAATTAACAAAGACCTAAACAGATGGAACAACATCAACTTCACTCTCTCAAACAAAATAGGTAAAGGTAAAGGGACCCCTGACCATTAGGTCCAGTCATGAATGACTCTGGGGTTGCAGCGCTCATTTCGCTGTACTGGCTGAGGGAGCCAGCGTACAGCTTCCGGGTCATGTGGCCAGCATGACTAAGCCGCTTCTGGCGAACCAGAGCAGCACACGGAAACGCCGTTTCCCTCCCGCCAGAGTGGTACCTATTTATCTATTTGCACTTTGGCGTGCTTTCAAACTGCTAAGTTGGAAGGAGCAGGGACTGAGGAACGGGAGCTCACCCAGTCACAGGGATTCAAACCGCTGACCTTCAAATTGGCAAGTCCTAGGCTCTGTGGTTTAACCCACAGCGCCACCCGTGTCCCCTCAGACAAAATAACCATAATCAAAATGATCACCCTCCCAAAACTAACCTACCTATTCCAAACAAAAAACCAAGAAAAAGCCCCAAATACCTGCGCTTCCCCTCCTCAGAGGGAGGATGGGGAATCCCCAACATACATTGCCAGCCAAGTAAGCTACATAATCCCAAATATACTAGAAGATGAAACAAAACAGTGGGTACACCTAGAGAGAGACACAATTGAAAATACCTGCACCACAGCATACCCAATTCCAAACAAACTAAGGAAAATTCCCACAATACTTAACAGGTACACACGGACCATGCTTAAAGCATGGAAAGCAGAAGTAGGCAAACTGTCCCCAACCCCATCCCCACTAATTCTCCTGGCACACCACTCATTATTCCATCACACAGCACAAAACCTCCAGATAAAAACCTGGCAAACCAAAGGCTTATATCGCCTAACCAACCTCTATAAAAATGGCAAACCCTTGCCAACACAAGAAATACAAGACAAACAAGAAATACAAGACAAACTAGAAGACGCCCAAATGCCCTGGTTAACACACCACCAATTACATGCCCTCTTAAACAACCGAGTGGTAAAATCAGCAGCAACTAGGCCCCTGACAACCTTCAAAAACCACCCCAAAAAATCTCCTATGGGATTAACCCCACTCAGTGGAGCAGAACATGGTCTAAACCCTGCTTTAAATCCATATCAAAGGAAAGGAAAGCACTCACTCTGAAACTTACCTACAGGTGGTACCTAACACCAAGGAAATTAGCGCTAATAAGCCCAGGTAATTCACCAGCTAGAGAGTTCCAGAAAGACATCTACTTCTGCTTCATTGACTATGCAAAAGCCTTTGACTGTGTCAACCACAGCAAACTATGGCAAGTTCTTAAAGAAATGGGAGTGCCTGATCACCTCATCTGTCTCCTGAGAAATCTCTAAGTGGGACAAGAAGCAACAGTTAGAACTAGATATGGAACAACTGATTGGTTCAAAATTGGGAAAGGAGTATGGCAAGGCTGTATATTGTCTCCCTGCTTATTTAACTTATATGCAGAATTCATCATGTGAAAGGCTGGGCTGGATGAATCCCAAATTGGAATTAAGATTGCCGGAAGAAATATCAACAACCTCAGCTATGCAGATGACACAACCTTGATGGCAGAAAGTGAGGAGGAATTAAAGAACCTTTTAATGAGGGTGAAAGAGGAGAGGGCAAAATATGGTCTGAAGCTCAACATCAAAAAAAGGGAAGATCATGGCCACTGGGCCCATCACCTCCTGGCAAATAGAAGGGGAAGAAATGGAGGTAGTGATAGATTTTACTTTCTTGGGCTCCATGATCACTGCAGATGGTGACAGCAGTCACAAAATCAAAAGATGCCTGCTTTTTGGGAGAAAAGCAATGACAAACCTAGACAGCATCTTAAAAAGCAGAGACATCACCTTGCCAACAAAGGTGCATATACTTAACGCCATGGTTTTCCCAGTAGTGATGTATGAAAGTGAGAGCTGGACCATAAAGAAGGCTGATCGCCGAAGAATTGATGCTTTTGAATTATGGTGCTGGAGGAGACTCTTGAGAGTCCCATGGACTGCAAGAAGAGCAAACCTCTCCATTCTTAAGGAAATCAGCCCTGAGCGCTCACTGGAAGGATAGATCCTGAAGCTGAGGCTCCAATACTTTTGGGGACGACAGTGGACGAGATGGTTGGACAGTGTTCTTGAAGCTACTAACATGAGTTTGACCAAACTGTGGGAGGCAGTGGAAGACAGGAGTGCCTGGTGTGCTCTGGTCCATGTGGTCATGAAGAGTTGGACACGGCTAAACGACTAAACCTCGGGTTAAGAACTTAATTTGTTCTGGAGGTCCGTTCTTAACCTGAAACTGTTCTTAACCTGAGGTATTACTTTAGCTAATGGGGTCCCCTGCTGCCACTGCGCTGCCACCGCACAATTTCTGTTCTCATCCTGAAACAAAGTTCTTAACCCAAGGAACTATTTCTGGGTTAGCGGAGTCTGTAACCTGAGGTTCCACTGTATTTTATGCTTTCCATTCAAATGTTTAACTTTAACATATAAAATACACACTATTATAAGCATCATCAAAATAACAAATAGAAGTAAAATCACAGGGTGCCGAGCCATTTTTAAATGTTGGTCATGGTAGGGTTCTATCCTGAAAATATGTCCCACCAATGATTCTACGAAAGAGTTACTCCAGAGCTGGAATGGAAGTATTCTGAGGGTACTGGGATACTGCAGCAGGACCTAGCCCCCTGTCACACATCAAAAGTTATGAAGAAATTCATGACAGAGCAGCAAATAGAGGTACTTGATTGGCCAGGGAATTCCCCGGATGTAACTCAATCCCATTGAGAATTTGTGGGCTATATGCAAAAGTCACCTCCATGCTGTAGACTGTATGTCTATGGAGAAACTCATTCAGGCACTGATTCAAGTGTGGTACAGGGATCCAAAAATCAACAGTAACTGTTCAGAAATAGTAGACTCCATGTCAAACAGTGTTCAAATGCTGCTTAAAAATAGCGGAGGTCATATCTGTTACTAATGTACGTCTGTGTGAGTTTTGTACAATAAACTACTGTACTAAAGTCATTGTTTCAATTAATTTGTACACCACATTGTTATGTGTTTAGTAAGACATGGACACACACTAGAACTGTTCATATTATTGAACCTGAAACAGGTCAAACCACCCTTAATTCAGAGGGCACACAATGTGAGTTCCTGCACTAAAACAGCAGTGTTTGCTGTAATAACCAGATAAATAAATCAAGTTGACTTTCAGGTAATACAGTCTAGAATGGCCCCTGGGCCACTGCTTTTACCTTTATGATATTCTACCGATTTTGACCTAGATTGAGTATTATTGTTTCAAATCAGTATATATTAAATGTTTGGGGGGAATTGAAAGCAAACTCACATCCCATCAAAAGAAAACGCATCACTTCATATATAAACACCAAGACTTACCATGCCTAACTTAACGGATAAGGACCCATCTATTCAATGATATCATAAAAGGGTGGGCCTTTCCCCAAATCCTGGACCTACCCCAAAATAGTCTCCATCCCAAAACCACTGAACAACAGCCTCAAAGTAGAATCAGGCCACCCAATCTCATTAATGAACCAAGACTGCAAGATATTCACATCAAACTTGGCCAAAGGCCTAAAAAAAATTCCTACACAAGTTAGTAGCCCCAGAACAGACTGGCTTCGTCCCTGGTCACAATATAACAGACCCCATCAGGAAACTACTGAATGTGATTGAACACAGCACAGCAACAAAACGGCCGCTGACAATTACGTCCCTAAATATCCTCAGTGCTTTGGATTGCTTAGAGTGGAAATACCTATTAGCAGTACTAACATGAAATTTGGCCCCAATTTCCAACTGTGTTTATACTCACACACAAACACCCCACTGGAATGAGAGGGGGGTTGGAGGAAGTGTCTGTGCAGGGCCAGTGTGAAGACCCAGTGCAAGGCTTCAAGGCTTCAAGGCCAAAGTCTAAAAGAAAACCTAGGCAGAAAGAATAATTTAGGGGGGGGGAATATCTCTCAACTGACTATTTCGCTGTCAGACCACAAGTGCTCAATATGCCACCCAAAAAGTCAAGAAACCTTGTGATGGAACCAACCTATGAAAGCTCCGAGGGAGAGGAAAATGGGAATCCTCAGGGACAAGGGAAGAGTTTAGAGGAGATATCAGAAATTCCCTGAGGCAGTAGAGCCTAGACTGTCTTTAGAACTTGAAAAATGGAAGTTGGAACAGGAATACAAATTTAAATTAGAGAGAAAATTAAGGCTGAACAAGAAAAGAAAGAGAAAGGGAGCAGTACCGTCTGAGGGGAAAATAGATGCAGTTTCAGTTAGAAATGCGGGAAATGGAATTGGCATCTGTGGAAAACCAAAATAATAATAATAGCACAAATGGTCAAAGTCAGGTTAAGATAGAACTCAAGCGTTTTCCTGAGTTCAAAGAGAAGGATAATCCGGAGGCTTTTATCGTCTCATTTGAAAGAGCATGCAAAGATTTCCCAATAAAAGATGAGGAAAGAATGATAATATTAAGGGCTAGAATTAGTGGAACCTTCGCCAAAATATATCTAGAAATATAGATATAGTCTAGAAATTTTGACATGTTTAAACAATTAATTTACACCCGATTTGGAATTACCTCAGAACAGTTAAGAAAGAACTTTGTTCAGGAGTGTGGCAAAAGTGAGGGAAGAAACATTTGCTCAACTTGGAGCTAAAATTTCAAATTACCTCACAAAGTGGCTACAGTAGGAGGGCGCAGAAAATGAGGGAAATTATAGTGCTCAAACAATTTTATACAACCATCAATGAGAAATTGAAATATCTGGTAAAAGAACGACATCCCAAAACTATACAGGAGACAGCCACAATAGCTGACCAAATTAATTAAATTAGAGACCATGGATTTGATGGTCCGAACTTTGGTGGAAAAGTGTGGGAGTTCCCCAAAAACAAATTTCAATATGCCAAGGAAAGCCCTACCTCAGTGACAAATAAGGGAAATATGCCACAAACTAAAAGTCCAACCGACAAGGCCCTGACTAACATTGGTCCCACTGAAGGAAAAGGAAATAAGACTAATTATACTGGGTACAGGGAAATAAAGTGCTGGACATGTGGTAAATTAGGCCACGAGTTTGGACTGCGGGGATGGAAAGGGTAAAACTGTCAATTCTGGTTCTCAAAAACAGACTTATTGTATCCACTCAGTGCAGCATGAAGAGGCTAGGCAGGTTGCCAAGGAAACCGAGGTTTTAGCTAGGCCTCAGCCTGAGGAAAATTTTGAGGCTCGTGTGGTACAATGTTACTTGATTAAACAGGATAGTTTCCTCTTGAGAAATGCTGGGGAAAACATCTGGGTTGATGATAAAAAGTATCTTGGGTTAAGAGACACTGGCTCACAGATTACAATCGTCCATCCAGACATAATTTCCACCACTAAACTAATACCTGAGAAAACAGTAAAATTAAAAGGAATTGCCAAAGAACCATTTCTGAGGAAGTTCCAGCAGCAGTTCTTATCGGCTGGGATCTCCTAGAGCATGTTAAGAGTGCATTTGTAGGTCCTCGCTCAAAGAGGGGCCTAGAATCCCCCGATACTGAGGAAACTGAAACAGTTGCCAGTGGAGGCACGGCTAGGAAACCGCTCCTGGAAGGTTTGGGCAGAGCAGAAACCCATAAAGCTAGTTTTGCTCAGCAGCAAAAGGGGGGTGTTAGGTTAAACAGTTGTTTTGAGGTGGCTAAGTCTGCCACTCCTTTAACCCCTGAACGCCCAGAGAGATTCTGTGAAGAAAATGGGTTGTTGTATAGGGAACTCCTTGCCACACTGTATGGGGGGGGGGGAGGAATCCGTGAACAACTGGTAATCCCTCATACCTATAGAGAAAAGATTTTGCAACAAGCCCATAATAGCATTTTTGTGCACACATGAGAATAACGCGCACTAAACAAAGGGTTGCACAGAACTTCTACTGGCCAGGCATGGGGAAACAAATCAAGGTATATTGACGGTCATGTGATATTTGCCAAAGAGAAGGTATAGGACAGGAAAATACAAAAGCCAAACTTTACCGTTGATGGCTACCTTGGCTATATAATTTGTTCTAATTTTACTATCAGCGGTTGCAAAAAGTGCTACACGCCAGGTCACATACTTATCTGTGTCTGCGAGGAGATATAAAATCATGTCAGAGGGGTTCTGGCCAGGGGACCTTGTCATTATAGGTACTAAAAATCTTTTTCTTGCATCATTATATAAGTGACAGTGCAAGTATAAATCATAAGGTCCTCTACTTCAGAACATCCCCTAATGCAAACACGTTTGTTTTTTGGTATGCCTCTGTATTTAATCGTAACTCTGTAAAAGCTTTCTAAAGTTGTACAAAAGTCAATTCATTAAAATAAGATGTATGTTCATTGGCCTCTCTAAGTTTAAAATACAATGGGGCGCATGTAGATGTGTACATAGAGTTTAGATCGTTTTTAGTTGCCACTGCCCTTATGGTTCGTTTAAAGGTATTTTTCTGGGAATATAAGGGAAGTTCTTTAATCTCAGTCACTGAGAGGTCATATTTGCCCATCAGTTGGGCAGCATGATGTACCCAGTTTTTAAGGGGTAATCCATTTGAGAGCTCAATCAGGCATTTTTTTGGTAGCCTAGTGTTGTCCATCTGTTGAACTCTAAACCAGTAACAGAGAATTCCTTTATATATTTGGCTCTCTATGCTCAACATGCGAATTTCCAACCTGACCATGGCAGATTGCACGTCTTTGGGTAAACTCCTAAAAAACTCTTTAAAAACTCTTTGGGTAAACTCTTAAAAAATAATTCTGTGGGGGTTCCAAAACAGAGACCTTTGAGGTACCCCAAACCTCTGCACCATATAAAATCTGGGCTATTGTTTTTGCTTTATACACAGATAGAGCTGGGTTGACCAGATTTCCACCTTTACAGGCAGCGAATTTCAGAATAGCTTTTGCTTATTTAAAGGCTTGCAATTTAATATTGGATAGCTGTGTATTCCAAGATGCCATTTCTGAATAAGTCAATCCCAGATATTTAAACGTATTTACTTGGTTTATGATGTGTTAATCCAGGTGCCAAACATGCTTTTTAGAATGCTTCCCAAATAAAATGACCTGCGTCTTATCATAGTTTATAGATAAAGCATTCCTCGTGCAATATGAACTCAATTTTGCAAGCAGCCGTCTCAGGCCCACCTGGGTTCTAGATACAAGTACTAGGTCATCAGCATACATTAATACTGAGGGGTTTTGTTTTTTGTTTTTTTAATAAATTTTTATTAACTGGCCAATCGCATCAAATTAAATCATATCACATAAATTCCGAATTACAAAGCCAAATTTTAAATTTTGTTGGGGGGGACCCATACTTCAAGATCCAAAGGGGGATTCTTATCATCTTCTTGCTACTGTGTTAATGTCCAAATCAGTCCAAATCAGTCCAAACAGAGTTCATAATTCTATCCAGTCTTATCTTGCTGTTTCCACATCACATCTTGTTCATATATTTTCTCTTTTTTTGGTCAAGAATTGTGACAGTTTTGGTCAAGAATTGTGACAGGGGCAAACTGTAGGCCCTCCAGTTCTTTAACCATGTCATTAATATAAAAATTAAACCGGAAAGGTGCCAAAATGCATCCCTGTTTGACTCCAGTAATGGTCTTAATTCTAGTGGTGACATGGCCAGCCAGATCCACCTTTACGTGTATTCATGTGTCTGTATATGTTTTGGTGAGAAATAATAGATGGAGGTCTATATTTGTCTTTTCCAATTTTTGCCACAATGCAATGGGACCGTATCGAAAGCTGACTTTAGATCGGTAAAAGCGACATATATCGTATTTTTCGCTCTATAGGACACACTTTTTGCCCTCCAAAAATTGAGGGGAAATGCGTGTGTGTCCTATGGAGCGAATGCTTCCTTGGCTTCAGCTCCAAAGGCTTTGCGTTGCTTTCGCTGAAGCCTGGAGAGCGAGAGGCGTCGGTGCACACCTCTCACTCCCCAGGCTTCAGGGATAGCTGTGCACAGTCCCTCTGGCAGGGAGAAGCTGTACATGGCTATAGCTTCTATAGCCCCACGCAGCCTCTCGCAGTAGGGAGAGGCTGCACGGGGCTAAAGAGAAACCCAAAACAGCAAACGGGATCCATCCTGCTGGCTGCCTTGGCTTGTGCCATAGCCGTTTGCAACCCTTCCAGCAAGGAGAGGCTACACGGGGCTAAAGAGGAAGCCAAAACAGCAAGCAGGATCCATCCTGCTGGCTGCCTTGTCTTGTGACATAGCTGTGCGTAACCCCTCCGGCAGGGAGAGTTTGCCGCGCGTAACCCCTTTGGCAGGGAGAGGTTGAGCAGGACTAAAGAGGAAGCCAAAACAGTGAGTGCGGTGGATCCTGCTGGCTGCCTTGGCTTGTGTCCCGCGCAGCCTCTCCCAGCTGGAGAAGTTGTGCGCAGCTAAAGAGGAAGCCAAGACAGCGCTGTCTTGGCTTGTGCCATAACCGTGTGCACCCCTCCGGTAGGGAGAGGTTGCGCGCAGCCTGCACACTGCTCTTTGGGGCTGGGGGGGGGGAAATAAGATTTGTTTTCTTGATTTCCCCCCCTAAAAACTAGGTGCGCCTTATGGTCCGGTGCACCCTATGGAGCAAAAATATGGTAATTTTTGCTTCAAGTTATGGATGTATTTACAAGCAGAAAGTTCATCACAAAGCACTGGTCCAATGTGGATTACTTTCCTGGGTGGCAATCAATGCTAATTACAATCCTGTTATCTGTGGAGCTCCGAAGCCTGCTTGCTAAGCCGTCGCCATCTTGGAACCGCCCATTCCACAAGAGAGTACTGGGTAAAATCCCTTTGAACTTTTACTAGGGCGCAAGGTCAAAGGACCTTTAGATCTACTCTGAATGAATTGGGAGGATCACCCAGATAGTGATCCAAATTCAGTAATGGAATATCTGTATAAACTGCAAAACACTTTACACCATTGCTTAGAAATAGCAGAAGAAAATTCAAAAGCCGCCCAGTCAAAGCAAAAAGTCTGGTATGATAAAAGGGCCAGAGAGAGAACCTTTCGGCCAGAAGATGAAGTGTTGCTGCTAAGGCCAATAAAGGAAAATAAATCGCAGTTAGCCTGGGAGAGACCGTACAAGATTGGGTCCAAAATGAGTCATGTGAACACGCTAAAACCCTACCATAGAACAGAAAGCTGGGCTCTATATGCTATAAGAGAGGACTCAGAAGAAACAGATGACATACTGTGCTGGGAAGGGAGAGGGGAGCAACGGTGTAATCAGAAGTGAATCTAGCCCCGTCATTAACCCAATCACAGCGGGAGGAGGTAGGAAGTATCCTACAAAAATACAAAGCCGTCTTTAGTAATGTTCAAGGAATAGCAAAGGGAGTGGTCCATTGCATAGACACTGGAGATGCTAAACCCATTGCAGTGACCCCTTAGAGGATAACTGGGGCATACATGGATAAAATCCGCAACGTGGTGCAGGAGATGCTGAAGGCAGGGATCATAACCCCCTCAGAGAGTCCCTGGGCAGCACCACTAGCTGCAACACTGACCGACTTGACTCGTAAGAAAGAACCGGAGTGTGTGGAGTGGAGAAGAAAGAGAAGGCAGGAAGGGTAACCATGTCAGACCACTAACTCCTTGAAATACAAATGTCTTCCGGATTGATTGCCCATAAACTCCACCCTTGGTCTAACACTGTAACCTGTTCCATGCTTAGCTAATCTGTTCCTCCTTCCCTCTCTGAGTAAAATTTCTTTTCCCCGTTTTTCCATACAAATGTTTAATTTTAAAATTAATTTAATTAAATTAAATTAATTTTAAAATTAAATGTTTAATTTTAATATAACAGTATAAAATACACACTAATATAAGCATCATCAAAATACCAAATAGAAGTATAATCACAGGTTGCCAAGCCAATTTTGAAATGTTGGTCATTATAGGAAGGTATCCTGAATATATGTCCCACCAATGGTACTATGAAAGATAGTTACTCCAGAGCTGGAAAAGAAGTATCCTGACGGTACTGGGATACTGGAGCAGGACCTAGCCCCCTGTCACACATCAAAAGTTGTGAAGAAATTCATGGCAAAGCAACAAATACAGGTACTTGATTGGCCAGGGAATTCCCTGGATGTAAATCCCATTGAGTATTTGTGGGCTATATGCAAAAGTCACCTCCGTGCTGTAGACTGTACGACTATGGAGAAACACATTCAGGCACTGATTCAAGTGTGGTACAGGGATCCAAAAATCAACAGTAACTGTTCAAAAATAGTAGACTCCATGCCAAACTGTGTTCAAACGCTGCTTAAAAATAGTGGAGGTCATATCCATTACTAATGTACGTTTGTGTGAGTTTTGTACAATAAACTACTGTACTAAAGTCATTGTTTCAATTAACTTGTACACCACATTGTTATGTGTTTAGTAAGACATGGACACACACTAGAACTGTTCACATTATTGAACCTAAAACAGGTCAAACCCCCCTTAATTCAGAGGGCGCACAATGTGAGTTCCTGCACTAAAACAGCAGTGTTTGCTGTGATAACCAGATAAATAAATCAAATTGACTTTCGGGTAATAATGTCTAGTATAGCCCCTAGGCCATTGTTTCTAGCTTTAGGATATTCTACTTATTTTGAACTAGATTGAATATTATTGTTCAAATCAGTACATATTAAATGTTTGGGGGGAATTGAAAGGAAACCCACATCCCGCCCACCTTAGAAGTCCACAGTTGGTTAAAAGACAAAGGCCTAGTTAAAAAGGAATTACTCATTTTGCTAAGCTCACATATTAACAGTTTCACCAAATTTAAGAAACTCAGGAAGAAGGATGGGCATGTGTGTACTTCCTGACCCTCTGAAGATACCCAGCCTCCTGTGCCTAACCCCATCTGGAAGGCCTTAGGACTTCCACCCTCCTGGAAGAAGACCCACAATGCCACCTACCTTGTAGGGCCACTGCATTCTGGGTGGCAAGGAACTTCAACACCATACCAGCTGATGAGAAGAGCAGCTCCATGATCGACCAGGCCATGGCTGGGTATAGCCCCTCCATCTTCCAGAAGTAGCGCATCAGGTGTCTTGGGATACATACCTGCAAATACAGTCCTGTGAAAACAAGGCCCTCCATGCCAGCTGAGACCTAGGACCAAACACCTAAACCCCAGATGGCCCAAGATACCCCAAATAAAAACCTATATGGCTACATAGAGGATATTTTCAGCAATCTAACCCCCCCCCCAATTCTAAAATCTAATTCTAACTCCCTACTCCCCCACCCACCACACTCTAGCTCAGTGCAATTCCATTGGTTTGATAGACAATACAAGGTGAGAGACACGGGGCAACCCAGACGGGTTGGCAGGGAATCACCCTATACTGTAGATAAGCAAGATAGCTAGCTTAAAAGCAATTACATGTAATTATGTCTGTATGGCATAAATTGGGAAAGTCCATAAAAAGAAAATGCACCACTTCATATATAAACTCAAGGACTGACCATTCCTACCTTAATGGATGAGGAACAGGAATTCATGGACAGTCCTATCACCCCAGAGGAAATAGATATGGTCCTCAAAAACCTCAAGCCACACAAAGCTCCAAGCCCAAATGGCTTTACAGCAGAATTCTATAGGAAATTCAAAAAACCCCTGATGCCCTACATGACCCGCCTATTCAATGATATCATAAAAGGGGGGCCCATCCCCAAAACCTGGACCTACTCCAAAGTATTGTCCATCCCAAAACCACTGAAAGACAGCCTCAAAGTAGATTCAGAACGCCTAATCTCATTAATAAACGAAGATTACAAGATATTCGCACCAAACTTGGCAATCCGCCTAAAAATTTTCCTACACAAATTAATAGCCCCAGACCAGACTGGATTTGTCCCTGGTCGCAATATAACAGACCCCATCAGTAAACTACTGAACATGATTGCACACAGTGCATGATTGCAACTAAATGCCCACTGACAATTATGTCCATAAACATCCTCAATGCTTTGGACTGCTTAGAGTGGAAATACCTATTAGCAGTACTAATATGAAATTTGGCCCCAATTTCCTACAAATCCTCAAACAAATATACTTCCAAGCCTCAGCAATATGGAGGACTAACAACTGGGACTCCAATACCATAGCATTCCAAAAAGGCACAAAACAAGGATTTCCATTGTCTCTCTTCTTATTTATTCTGGCACTGGAACCTTTAGAAATCTGAATCTGAGCAGCCACAGACATCAAGGGAGTGGAAATAAAAGGCAAAACCTACAAATTTGGACTCTTTGCAGATGACAGCACCAGACCCCATAAACACTTACACCACAAAGAACTCATAACCCAACTACGCTCAGCAGCCAGAAACGTCATAACCAGACACTTGAGAGATCTGTCAGGAGTAAACATGGACCAATGGTACCAAAAACTATGGGAAAATAGTCCTATATTTTTCTAGTCCTACTAGAAAAATTAACCAATAAACTGAAACTGACACAGGAACAAATAGAAGAGACACTTTCACCCCGGTATGACTCCCCTTTATCACATATATAGCCCAACAAGACAATGACAAAAATCCACCAAAAGAATACAAATCAATATGGCTAACTGATCCAAAACACACACCCACCCGACTCACACATGAAAACAAAGACCACCAAAGCCAACTACAAATGAACAGCCACACCCTAGGCCAACCCCAACCTCTCTCACCACCAAAGGAAGACAAGCGAACAGCAACGCTGACACCAAACCCCACATATATTAAGTAAAATAGAATCACCCCCACCCCACCCAGACTCATCTTTCCCCTCCTCCACCTCTTTCCCCCTATTCTTCCTAATGTCTCAACAAATGTGGGGAAAATGTGTTACGTGGGGGGGGGGATACAAGACAGAGACATTGCACA
This sequence comes from Podarcis melisellensis, assembly GCF_964234715.1. NCBI lineage: Eukaryota > Metazoa > Chordata > Lepidosauria > Squamata > Lacertidae > Podarcis > Podarcis melisellensis. The sequence continues at coordinate 31,250,857 of NC_138547.1, forward strand.
TACCTTTGTAAATCAAGAAAATCTTTACAAAAATACATTTTTAAAAAACAAATGAAACTGACCTGTAGAAAATGTAACTTGAATAAAGAAACATTGCACATACTTTTTTAAACCAAGAAATCGTTAATAAAAAAGACATTAAAAAATATTTAGTTTTGCCACATTTCAGAAACTCAGGAGGAAGGATGGGCATGTGTGTGTGCTTCCTGACCCTCTGAAGATACCCAGCCTCATGTGCCCAACCCCAGCTGGAAGGCCGGCCTGCCTTAGGACTTTTCAGCAGAAGCTCCACCTGCCTGGAAGAAGACCCACAATGCCACCTACCTTGGAGGGCCACTGCTTCATGATGGAACAGCTTCATGATGGAACAGGCCATGGCTTGGGAGTTCCCCTCCATCTTCCAGAAGCACTGCATCAGGCGTCTTGGGATACATCCCTGCTAATACAGTCCTGTGAGAAGAACGCCAGGAAACGTTCTGCTAGCACGAAGCCTGTCCTCTAAAGGGAGAGGCAGAACCTATGGTGCTCAGAGGCTTGGGGCGCTTTGGCAATCTAAAAGAGGAATATTGGAAAAGCTCTAAGGTGGAATCTAGATACACATAAAAAACACACTAATAAAACACATATTTTAAAATTACCAGAGGCCTTTTTATTAGGTTTGGTAGGAGAAGAATTACCGAAGGATAAGAAAGTACTGTTTATGTATGCGATGACAACGGCAAGAATACTACTTGCCCAGGGATGGAAAGAAAAAAGAGCCCCATTGAAAGGAGAATGGATAATGAAGATGATGGACTATGCTTAGATGACAAGGCTGACCGGGAAAATCAGGCACAAAGAGTTTAAGAAATTTACTAAACAATGACATACCTCTAAAGAATATAGTAAAGAACACTGTAAACATTTTAAAATGTTGGCAGGATTGACATAGCACTTGTAATTTAAAATAACAAAGGATAAAAATGAAGTACCATAATTTGGATAAATGCAATTAGATACAGTTTAAAAAGGAAGATAAATTTTGGAAGCCAAGGGAGGCGTGGAGGGAAGTCCGGGGGTTCAGGGAACCCCATAAAGGTACTGATATGGACTGTGGTTTAATGTAGGCGTGTGTGGTGTGTGTGTGTGTGTGTAAAAAAAGTTTTGTTTTGTTTTTGAAACACTGAAAATAAAAAGTGAAAAAAGAAAATACTTTTTTAAAGTGTTTTGAAAAATATATTGAATTTGACATAAGCTCACCCTCGCCATCTAGTGTCACATTTGTACAGTGCACTTAAAACATTGTATATGCATCTGTATAGCCAAGTCTTTAGTCTGTGGCTGTATTTTTGACACCGTTTCCTCTCTTTCCACCAATCAAGGGTGGACCACATGCTTAACATGAGTCAACAGTGTGATGCAGCAGCAACAACAACAAAGCTAACACTGTTCCAGGCAGCATCAACAGAAGTATAGTGTCCAGATCAAGGGAAGGAATAGTTCCTTGCTATTCTGCCTTGGACAGACCACACCTGGAATACTGTGCAATTCTGGCCACCACAATTTAAGAAGGATGTTGACAAGCTGGAACCTGTGCCAAGGAGGGCAACCAAGATGATCAAGGGTCTAGAAACCAAGTCTTAGGAGGAACGGTTGAAGCAGCTGGGTATGTCTAGCCTGTCTTTAGACAGTGGGACAGCCTGCTTTGAGAGGTATGTGGGCTCTCCTTGCTTGGAGGTTTTTCAGTAGAGGTTGGGTGGCCATCATGGATGCTTTAGTTGGGATTCCTGCATTGCAGGGGGTTGGACTAGATGACCCTTCAGGTCCCTTCTAATTCTATGAAATCCCCATCGCCATCTGATGGGTCTGTTGGTATTCACAATCTGCTTTTAACAATCCTATTCTTAACAAAATGAATAACAGAAAGGGCTTATAGGAGAACCATGGTGAATGGTTTGAACAACTCCCAGCAGGTCCAGTCAGGATGATGGGCCTTGTGGGAGTTGCAATCTGAAACACTTGGAAGACACAAACTTGGTGAAAGCTGCTGCACAGTGAGGCCTCTGCTCAAAAGAGGATCCCTTCTCTGTCAGAGCCAAGGTGTATCTGTCCAGCACGCTGCTTCCATCAAGGACTAACCTGATCCCCCTGGATGTTCTTAAGTGGCTCCCCAGCAGTTGGTATTCAGAGGTAGACTGCTCCTTCAACAGGAAGTTCTATTTGGCTATTCAAACCACTGACCACTGATAGACTCAGCCAAACCCAGGTTCTAGAGAAGGCTTCGCCAACCTGGTATAGCCCAAAACATCTCAGGGGGCACTATGTTGGCAAAGGTCCAACACAGGGTGTTGGGGGAAAATGTGGGGAAAATTGCATTATTGCACTTTGAATGGAAAAAATCTAGGAGAAAGGGGAGGAATTATTTTCAAATGACACCTTTAACCCAACAGAGCAAAACGCTTGCTTTGCTGCCAGGTACATAAGGGAATGCAAGCAGGACGTTTTCGTAAGATCAGCCGTATCAATGGAACAACTTCCCTAGGAGGAAAATATGCAGCTTTCAGAACTTTGAAACAAGTTTAGAGAAAAAGCAACTTAGAGGCAATGGAACCAGAAGTTCTAAAATCCTGCAAGACTTGCAGAAAGTGGGTAGGAAAAATGTTATTCTCCCTCTCTCATAACACCAGAACTCGTGCAGGAACCAATGCAGGAAGATTCAGAGCAGATAAAGTATTTACAGAAGAAAGTAAGAGGAGTCTACTGGATCTGGCCACTGGCCCCTCTACTACATCATCCTGTTCACAGTGGCCACCCAGATGCTCCTTAAGGGAAACCCACAAACAGGACAGGAACACAAGAGCAACTCTCCCCCCCCCCTGCGGTTTGCAGCAACTGGGATTGAGAAGCAGTCCTGTCCTGCCCATGCAAGCAGTGCAGCCCTTAAGATTTCTAAAGACTTGCGCCCCATAGTGACAAAAGTTCCTGCTCCTCTCCAGCTGCTCTGGGTTAGCAGTTGGGCTCCAGAAAAGAAACATTTCGAGGAAAACCAAGAACACAACATAAGAGGCGCTGCGCTGTACCAAATCTGACCACAGATGCATCCAGAGTTCGGTACTGACTGTGAGGAGCCCACCATAGCATCAGACAACGGGACATTCCCAACCCTACCCAAGGATTATCCTGTGGAACTTCTGCCTGCACCTCAACTACCCCACAGAAGCTAAAGGCATCAAGGAGGAAGGGATGGGACGTGGGGCGCTCAAGCCGAAAAAATGGGGGGGGACCAAGACACAGCAGCTTTGCGTCCTTTATTTGCGCTGGGGTGCGCGCGGCCAACACAACCCACCAACACAACCCACCGCGCCAGGCGCTGCCCTCGCCACCAACGTGCCCAGGGCGGGAAGGGTTCCGCGCGTCAACTCAGCCTGGCCACCAGAGCCAAGCGGGACTGCCCTTCGCCCCAGCATGCCCTTGCCAGGAGAAGCTTGGTCGGCAGGCAAATCCCGCTCCCCCACGCTGGTCTGGGACGCGCGGCGGCTAGTCCAAGCCGGGTCCCGGCGGCACTCGGGGCGGGACGGGGTTCCCTGCGTGGGGGCGCCTGGCTCCCGCCCCCTAAAAATCGCGCGATTGGGACTACCCTCCCCCGGCCCAACCCCACACGTGCTCTTCGCATTTTCTGACCCGACTCTTTCCCCAGCCCTGCCTGGAAATACTGCGGGTAGAGTAACCCTGGCCTCTCCCCCCCCCCCACCGCAAAGCTCTACCTCCGCGGAGCAGCCCTTCCTCCTGAAACCAAGGACCCAAGGTCGAGGGCCAACCCGACACATTCCCAAAGCCACAACGAAGTTGCTTGGCTGGGCGAGGCGGCTACCCAAATCCCACCACCCGAAATGCCCCCCCCATCCGCCCCTATCGCCAGCCAGAACCCTACCTACCCCAGGACTCTCCGCCGTCCCGCAGCACGGATGCGCTCCGCCCGGATGCTGAGCGGAGCCAGGAGCGCACCCTTCGCCAAGGAGGAGGAGGTGCAGCAGCGAGCGAGCTCCAAGCACCCCTTGCCACCCTCCCTCCCGCAGCGCCAGGCAGATGGAAGTAGAGAAGACGCCGAGGACGCCCCAGGTGTTAGAAACAGAGATCCGTAGCCCCGCCCCCTGGCCAGTTTAAACTCCAGCGAGTTAAAGGGACTCTGCTTCCCCATTTCACACCCCCCCCCACGGGGACCACACACCCTCCAATAAAGTAAACCCCCTATATCTTGCGAATACACGTGTATTCAAGCTTATAGCCTGGTTCCCCAAGGAAATCCAAAAGACCCCATGGCCGCCAACTTTTCAGCCTCCTCCAGACCCTGCTTTGAGGCTCCATTGTTTCCCTTTCTGTCCCTGGAATTGTCACCTGCAGATTTCTTTCTACCCCTGCGTTTCCCTTAAAGGCACAGGCACACCTGGCAGGCCGAAAGACAGCAGGTTAGCGAAGGCTGACTTAAGCATGCAGGTGGGAGCCACAGGCACAGCAGAAAGATACAGGAGCTTTGGCAAAAAGCTATAATCTAATTCCCAAAGAACATCCGGCGTTTTGGGTGGCGATTCTAGGAAAGACCAGCTGTCCATCTGGGTCTTCTAACCAGCAGTCAAACAAACAAGAATTAAGCCCGTAAAACTTTTCTGTTTCTTATTCACCACTCTACCCCCAATCTCAGCTAAATATTCCAAAGGAGGCTCCAACAACAATCATCCTTCAACTGCAAAGGTGTCAGATGTCTGAATGAGAGAATGAAATGCCAGTTTCACTTTGAAAGCAACTGGCTCTAAGGAGGAGAAGTGCCCAATTTTATTTTATACATTGTTATATTTAGACTACTAATGGGCTAGTAAGGCTGTGAAATGCTAAATTTAATGCCACATCTTGTTTCTGTGGAAGCCTGTTCATGTTGGAGATTGAATCTTGACATAACCATTTAGCTATAGCATCATGACCACAATTTGTTGTCTAAAAGCAGCATTGAAGACGGTAGCTACATTTTAATGAACAACTCCACTAAAGTTGCCTCAGGTTTTGGAGTTCTGCTGGGGGATTAGAGAGACTAGATTACACTGCTTTAAATTAAGAAATTAAGTGATTCACAAACTTTGGCTCCCATAAAATAAAAACCTTCCAGTAAGAATCTTGAATTAAAAATCAAAAACACAAAACAATACTAATTGTGAAGGACCAACACTTTCTGAACAAAGGTAAAGGTAAAGGGACCCCTGACCATTAGTCGTGGCCGACTGCAGAGTTGCGGCGCTCATCTCGCTATATTGGCCGAGGGAGCCAACTATCTACTATCTACTTGCACTATTTATCTACGTGCACTTTGATGTGCTTTCGAACTGCTAGGTTGGCAGGAGCAGGGACCGAGCAATGGGAGCTCACCTCCTCATCGCGGGGATTCGAACCGCCAACCTTCTGATCGGCCTTCTGATCGGCAAGTCCTAGGCACTGTGGTTTAACCCACAGAGCCACCTGCGTCCCGTCTGAACCTAGGAAGGGCACTTAAATTCTAAGAATTAGCAAAACTGCAATGTTTAAAGTGTCCACTGTTTCTTTGCAAAAGTGGAGGATAGGGAGAGAATCAGAACAGGTAAGGGCCACACTACTTTTCGCTCTTTTAATTAATCTGAAGAAGCACAAACTTGAGGAACATCCACTATATAAAATCATGCTTGTCTTCTGAACTTTTGAGAGCTGATCTAAGACATTTTGCTGAGGGAAAAGGAGTGGCCAGTTTCTTTTAGTACACAAGGCAGAAAGCAACAAAACGCATGGGTAGGCAAACTAAGGCCTGGGGGCCCGAATCTGGCCCAATCGCCTTCTAAATCCGGCCTGCGGACAATCCGGAAATCTCAGCATTTTTACATGAGTAGAATGTGTCCTTTTATTAAAAATGCATCTCTGGGTTATTTGTGGGGCATAGGAATTCGTTCCCCACAAAAAATATCGTCCGGCCCCCACAACGTCTGAGGGACAGTGCTCTCCTGCTCCTTGTCCATAAAAAATCTGATAATAATAAATTAAAATCATGAACAACCCGTTGCCCCTCTCAGGGCATCTAAAATCAGCTGCCTGAGGCAGCCTTCCTATTTTGATGATCAGGAACCCACAGGTAATACTCCTCAGCACCTCTATGCCAATAAAACGTTCCTCCCCTTCCAGTTCTGCCGCGCAGCTGTTTAAAGCACCACTTTCCCCTGAAACGTAGCAGTCTTGCTATTCTTTTTCTGCAGCACCCCATGCTCCCATTTCTAGGAAGGCCACTTCAACTTCCTCTGGCGCTCGGTCGCTGGGCAAGCTCCTGGGCAAGCTCTATGGGCTCGCTGACATCCCTGAGGTCCATAGACTATGCTGCCAACCACAGGGCAGACGATTTCCGCAAGCTGAACAAGAAGAGGGAATTCCACTATTCTGTCATCCGGTCCAAGCTGAATCACGTGATTAACATGCTGTCTAGGAGGGGCAATGCGGCAGAAAACTACATAGGCTGTCACCCAGTGAGGTGCAACGTAAAGCCTAGGCAGCGGATCAGCACAAGCCTCATAAACCTCAGAGACTTTGCACTGTATTCATCATATGACTGCTTCTGAGAAATGGGATTGTGAGAGCTGGCACACATAATTGCCATACAGAGGGTGCTTCTGGCTTGGTGGTGGTTGTTTTTTTTTGTTTGTTTGTTTTTTTGTTGTTTTTTTTACTTGGCTGCCCAGCCATTTTTGTGATACTGCAAAGCCTTTCTCAGGCTTTGCCATGCCATGGAGAAGAATGGTTTGGAATACCAACCAATATGCACATTATACATTGTGGCACAAAGGTAGCCATCACAAAGAAACACCTTCACGTTGCTCTTTGTGGCTTACTTTTTGTGTGCGTCATTTGTAAGTACTCCAGCTTTCACACCTGGTCAATGCTGTACTGCCCTAACAAATGTTGCTTTCTAGTGCTTTTTTGGTCAAAGAAACCACAGGCTAACCTGATTTTATCAAGGGACAATAATATTAGCTGTTTAGAAAGTGCAAAAAGAAAGTGTTTGCAACTGTGATTGTAGTAATCATCTTTCTAAAATATAAACATTGCAAGTTTTTGCACAGTTTCTGTATGCACATCAGCTATATTTATAAATAAATCCTCATCATCTTTATACCCCACCCATTTGGCTGGCTTTCCCAAGGGACTCTGGGGGGCTTACAGCATATCTAAAAACATCCAGCATTAAAAATCTCCTGATACACGGCTCAGGAGATCAAGAGGGAGAAGAAAGAGAAGGCAGGAAGGGTAACCATGTCAGACCACTAACTCCTCGAAATACAAATGTCTTCCGGATAGATTGCCCATAAACTCCACCCCTTGGTCTAACACGGTTACCTCTTCCATGCTTAGCTAATCTGTTCCTCCGTCCCTCTCTGAGTAAAAAAAACTTATACCTTTTCCCCATACAAATGTTTAACTTTAACATATAAAATACACACTAATATAAGGAACATCAAAATACCAAAAACCAGTATAATCACAGGGCGCCAAGCCAAATTTAAAATGTTGGTCGTGGTAGGGCACTAGCCTGAAAAGATGTCCCACAAATGGATTTTTCATTCTCTCTGCAAGAGGAGAGAAGTGAATGGCAGTGCTACATCTGGCGCAGTCATTAGGGAGGTGCAACCAGGGATTACAAAACCAAGAAGAGGAGGGGATCCTAACAGCCAGAAAGGGTGCTCTGCTTGGAAAGGAGCAACGAGCTGGCTGCTCCGTCCCGTCCTGCTCCTGCTGCTGGTTTTGGTAAAGCTTAGTACAGAAAAAAAGAAGCTAGAGGAAGCTAAAGACAAGCCACACAAGAACCCAGTGACTTCTGTCTTGCAGGTAGATTTTTCAGATGACCCAAACCTTTTCTCAAAAGGGGGGGGGAGAGGAAGAACCACGGGAATATTGAGATGAAGAGGAGGAGGAGGAAGAGGAGTACAACAAGATTGGTAAACACAGAATGCTTTCTATTATTGAAATTACAAGAGATGCATTCTGACATAATGAAAAGCTTAGTACAAAAAAATTGTTTGTAGTGTGGGTGTTCACCTATGTTGGTGCCTTGTTCAATCTTGCTGCAGAAAAGAGGGGAGAGGATACCCTGCTAGATATATAGACTTTCTGATTAATCATATATATAAAATATTATATATAATATTTGGAGGGATGGGGTGGTGGTTGTGGGGTTCCTTCTGATGCGAGAGTAGCATGGATTTCATCTAGTTGTAGAAAATGAGTGAAAAGAACATGCAGATCGTGGAAAAAGTGGAGTGGTTGAAGTAGCTGAAAAGTTCATTAAAGGCGGGTGTGAGCTGTGTGCCTGTACCACCTGATGGCATGTTTGAAAGAGAATCCGTTTTGGTGTAGAAAGGACTGAAGCGTACCTATTGCTGATGTATGTACAGAAACTGGGAACTCCTGCAATTTTATTTCCCTAGCATAGAGGAGGGGGGGTGATGGTGGGGGACTGTGGAAATTGTATGCCAATAACCGTAAACTAAATTTGGCATCAATTGTGTCATTATTTGGGGAGGTCTTGGGGGTCTTAACACACAAGGCACCAAAGTCAGCCATGGAAATCTTGCAACACGTCATAAATTCCATAGGTCCTCTCCAGTTGTACAGAAGATAGAAGGAGAGGGAGAAAAAAGACCTTGACTGGGAAAAGGATCAGATGTATTAACTCTGTGCATCCAGTAATGAAGAGACCACCATCATTCACTTCCAGATAAACTGTAGAACATGGGTCTGGCCAGGCAGTTTCAGATGCCTTGACTGGTCGTCCAGAAACAACTTTCTGCCCTCAATCTGTTATTCTCTTCCAACAGCCTGAAAACAAAATTTGCAGGCCGGGGGGGGGGGCAATGAAGGCAAGCCCACTTTTTAATAACTATCGTATTGCTGTATTAAACAAGAAGAAACTTTCCACAAGAAGAAATTTTGTGGGGTTTGTGTGTGAAACTGGGCCGATTATTTTTTTTAAAAAAAAAAAGCTCCGAACACTCAGATTTTTCATGCTAATTTACTAGTCAGGAAATTTCTTATTGAAATCGCACACTTCCAACATTGCAACAGCTTGTGACAAATGTGGACAGATCTGTCGTTTGCTCAGAAAAAGGGCAACAAAAAATCCCACAACTTTCCATATATGCAGCATGTATGTATATTTTGGATTATAGTTTTTTAATATCATTTTTTTGGGGGGGAGGGGACTTTCAAGAACATGAAAACTGAGGCGTCTTAGGGCTGTTTTGCCTCATGGTTTTTGTTGCTGAACCCTAATAGAGAGAACACATGTATCTTTTTTGGCAGGAAGGTTGATTTCTACATCCATGAATTGTACTTCCTTTGGTGTGTGTGTTTTTTTAAAAAAAACTTTTCATAAAAGCTTTTTGCATAATAAATCTTAAGCTGGTGTTTCTTTAAAAAACACAAATATATAAATATATATATACACACACACATATATATACACTTCAATTTCTGCTGCAGTTTCTCAACATACATCAGCAGAGTTTATGCTTCAAGAGGAGAGAAGTGAACAGCAGTGCTTCATCAGGCACAGTCCAAAGGGTGTATACATGTGTTCTCTCTATTAATAGAGTTCAGCAACAAAAACCATGAGGCAAAACAGCCCTAAGACACCTCAGTTTTCATGTTCTTGAAAGTCCCCTTTCAAAATGATGCTAAAAAACTATAATCCAAAATATACATACAAGCTGCATATATGCAAAGTTGTTGGTTTTTTGTGTTGCCCTTTTTTCTGAGCAAACAAAAGATCTGTCCACATTTGTCACAAGCTGTTGCAATGTTGGATTTGAGTAAGAAATCTCCTGACCAGTAAATTAGCATGAAGAATACATCTGATCCTTTCTCCAGTCAAGGTCTTTCCTCCCTCTCTCCTTCTATCTTCTGTACAACTGGAGAGGACCTATGGAATCTATGACGTGTTGCAAAATTTCCATGGCTGACTTTGGTGCCTTGCGTGTTAAGACCCCCCCCCCCAAGACCTCCCCAAAAAAAGACACAATTGATGCAAAATTTAGTTTACAGTTACTGGCATAATTTTGGCCAAAATGAAAAATGAAGATAAATGTGCTTGGAATTCTTCAAGTCCAGAATCTGGCTCTTGTGGATCACTCAATATTGGGGGAACTGAGCACCCTGTCTAGAAATACTGAGGGGGTTAAAGCCTTGGGTGGCCAGGAGGTCTGCTCAGTGTGCCCTGCCTTGTACCTGCAGTCCGTGATTCCAACCAACTGAGGCAACAAGTCCTCAGCAGAGATTTAGCTCTGCTGGGATCAGTAGATTCTGCAAATAGCAGGGGCATGTAGAATTGAATGGTTTTGTGCCATAGGCTGTATTTAGATGCGGTGATTATTGTTTTGGTGTTCCTGGTTATTCTGTTAGAGCTTCTGTCCCCCCCCCCCAATGTTTCTTTCACACTACATTACCTGTTGTTCCATGGAACTGTGTTTTTTCCATCTTTTACAAAGGAAATGGGGCTGCTGCAGTTGGAAAGATGCCTTACTTGGTCATATGACCCAAATGGTTGGAACCCCATGGTATTAAAGTTTAAGATACGCCTGCAAGGAGCACTCTGAATGTTCTGCCATTGGGGGGCAATCAAGCTGCAGAATGTTTTAGCTTTCTCTGTGTTAAGGGGTTTTAGAAGCGTTCATGTAGCTGATGTCTGTATAGAAACATGTACGCTTAAAAACCCCTCAAGACAAATGTCCTTTCTCCATTTCTGCACCCAGATTCAATCCCTTGCCAACACCTGACCAGAAGATGCAGCCACACAACTCAGACCTTATATAAACCATGGATAAAATATAAATATCTCCTGGAACCTACAACCCCTTGGTGCATTTCACCCATCGAAGCCATTGGCGTTAGGAAGAAAAACATGAAGGGAAATTGGGCAACATATAAAATGTTATTAAGGGCAGAAATTAATAAATTAAGAACTTTGAAATCCATATATATTTGACAGATTGGCTCCAATACTTCCAACTGAATGAAAGACAAGGAAAATAGGGTTTGCTGGAAAAATATCAAAACTAAAGAGAACTCTAATCCAGCCTAAAGGAAAATATATATCTAAAATGTATAATCTCCTCCACAATTTACACCCTGCCATCAAAGAACTTTTGTCTCACTTGAAACGCTCAACCTTTTCTGAGGATGCACACCTCAGAACACATAGAAAGAGAAAGCTAAAACATTCTGCAGTTTGATTGCCCCCAAATGGCAGAACATTCAGAGTGCTCCTTGCAGGCGTATCTTAAACTTTAGTACCATGGGGCTCCAACCATTTGTGCCATATAACCAAGTAAGGAATCTTTCCAACTGCAGCAGCCCCATTTCCTTTGTAAAAGATGGTGAGGAAACTGTTCCAACGCAGAACAGGTAATGTAGTGTGAAAGAAACATTGGGGGGGGGGGACAGAAGCCCCAACAGAATAATCAGGAACACCAAAGCAATAATCACCACATCTAAATACAGCCTTTGGCGCAAAACCATTCAATTCTACATGCCCCTGCTATTTGGAGAATCTCCTGATCTCAGCAGAGCTAAATCTCAGCTGAGGACTTGTTGCCTCAATTGGTCGGAATCACTGGCTGCAGGTACAAGGCAGGGCACACTGACCAGACCTCCTGGCCACCCAGGGCTTTAGCCCCCTCAGTATTTCTAGACAGGATGCTCAGTTCCCCCAATATTGAGGGGCTCGGCATCCCCCACTTCCGGGCTGTTGCTATGGGGCCACAAAAAATGACTGTAGAAATAACAAATAGAAATATCCTGTAGAAATATCAAAATGACTAGGAAAGGCTGTGGAGGGAAGACATAAGATTCACTGCATGTTATAAGGGGGGGTGAAGAAGGAGGTAAGAGAAGAAAGCGCTGTCCTGTTCTCAGATTGGGGACAGCCTCCCACCTCCTTCTTCCCAACCTGTGGAAGGACCAGACTCAAATTCCTCACCTCTTGACCCCTCAGCAACAGTCCAAGCTACAACCCCACGGTAAAGTGCAAACCTCAACCCCACAAGTCATGTATCCTTAACTAAGTTTTACATTCAGAGGCTGCTATATAAAGAAGTATCTCCCACTTGTAGGAAGACCACTTCAACTTCATCTAGGGCTCGGTTGCTTTCTTCACTGTCTTCCAAGGGCTCTCAGGCAACCTCTACGGGCTCACTGACATCCCTGAGGTCCATAGACTATGCTGCCAAACACAGGGTGGACGTTTTCTACAAGCTGAATAAAGAGAGGGAATTCCACTACTCTGTCATCCATGCTGTCAAAGAGGGGCAATGTGGCCAAAAACTACATAGGCTGCCACCCAGTGAGGTGCAACTTAAAGCCTAGGAAGCAGATCTGCACAAGCCTCATAAACCTCAGAGATATTGCACTGTATTCATCATATGACTGCTTCTGAGAAATGGGATTGTGAGAGCTGGCACACATAATTGCCATACAGGGGGTGCGCTTCTGGCTTGGTGGTGGTTGGTTTTTTTTTACTTGGCTGCCCAGCCATTTTTGTGATACTGCAAGTCTTTCTTAGGCTTTGCCGTGCCATGGAGAAGAATGGTTTGGAATACCAACCAATATGCACATTATACCTTGTGGCACAAAGGTAGCCATCACAAAGAAACACCTTCACGTTGCTCTTTGTGGCTTACATTTTGTGTGCATCACTTGTAAGTACTCCAGCCTTCACACCTGGTCAATTCTGTACTGCCCTTACAAATGTTGCTTTCTAGTGCTTTTTTGGTCAAAGAAATCACAGGCTAACCTGATTTTATCAAGGGACAATAATATTAGCTGTTTAGAAAGTGCAAAAAGAAAGTGTTTGCAACTGTGATTGTAGTAATCATCTTTCTAAAATATAAACATTGCAAGTTTTTGCACAGTTTCTGTATGCACATCAGCTATATTTATAAATAAATCCTCATCATCTTTATACCCCACCCATTTGGCTGGCTTTCCCAAGGGATTCTGGGGGGCTTACAGCATATCTAAAAACATCCAGCATTAAAAATCTCCTGATACACGGCTCAGGAAATCGAGAGGGAGAAGGAAGAGAAGGCAGGAAGGGTAACCATGTCAGACCACTAACTCCTCGAAATACAAATGTCTTCCGGATAGATTGCCCATAAACTCCACCCCTTGGTCTAACCGCTTCCATGCTTAGCTAATCTGTTACTCCTTCCCTCTCTGAGTAAAAATACCTATACCTTTTCCCCATACAAATGTTTAACTTTAACATATAAAATACACACTAATATAAGGAACATCAAAATACCAAAAACCAGTATAATCACAGGGCGCCAAACCAAATTTAAAATGTTGGTCATGGTGGGGCACTAGCCTGAAAAGATGTCCCACAAAGGGCGGGTGTGAGCTGTGTGCCTGTACCACCTGATGGCATGTTTGAAAGAGAATCCGTTTTGGTGTAGAAAGGACTGAAGCGTACCTATTGCTGATGTATGTACAGAAACTGGGAACTCCTGCAATTTTATTTCCCTAGCATAGAGGAAGGGGGGGTGATGGTGGGGGACTGTGGAAATCACCCCTCTGCAAATGGCCACATGGACCGGCAGAGCACGGAGGACAGGGGGAATCTGGCGGCATGGCAGCTGCAACCTGACGAATCCCAGAACTCGGCCCATTTTCCTCCAAACCTCCATTACCACAGCAGCAGCAGCGGGAAGGGATGGAGCAGACAGCTCTTTGCTGCTTTCTAAGCAGAGCACTCTCCTCGTTTTTCTTAATTAATCCCTGAATGCACCACTCTAATGATTGTGTGAAATGAAGTACGGCTTCTCCCTTCTTTCCTTTTGCAGAGAGAATGAAAATCCAAATAAATGCTTTTTTCTTTTTAATTTTTTTTACATGTGATTTTTCACAACTATTTTCAAGCCCCACTGAATGAGGAAAAAATAACAACTATTGATAGTGATCATACAGACCAGCATTCATATTCAACACTGTCCATTCGAAAGACAGCTAGAGGTTTCGGGAACCCCTACAACTCCCCCCCCCCCCCCAGGATCCACTAAGTTCTTATGTCCTCTCCTCTACTGGAAGGGCACTGGTGGTGGTTTTTTTAACTTGGCTGCCCAGCCATCTTGGTGATACTTCAAGCCTTTCTCAGGCTTTGCTGTGCCATGGAGAAGAATGGTTTGGAATGCCAACCAATATGCACATTATACCTTGCGGCACAAAGGTAGCCATCGCATGGAAACACCTTCACGTTGCTCTTTGTGGCTAACATTTTGTGTGCGTCACTTCTAAGTGCTCCAGCCTTCTCACTTGGTCAGTTCTGTACTGCCCTTACCAATGTTGCTTTCTAGTGCTCTTTTGGTCTAAGAAATCATGGGCTAACTTGGTTTTACCAAGGGACAATAATATTAGCTGTTTAGTTTGTTTAAAAAAAACGCTAGTTCCTCTCTCTTTTTTATCCCAATATAGGAACATAGAAAAATATTTTTTTCTATGCAGCTGATGGCCTGATAACAGATGGCTAACAAAAGACAATGTCAAAGAAAATGTGCAGTGACTTGTAACTTTTCCAGCAGCTATTGCCATATCTTAGGGCTCCTTTTCAAAGTGTTTTTAGTGAAATCCCTGAAGTTTGTGGTGTGGATGTGGCTCTTCACCTATGTAAATGCCTTGTTCAATGGGCTGACAAGGCTGAAACCGGCTCTCATTTCTCTATTCTCTATTGGTTAACCAATTCTATATTGGTTATGAAAAGCACCAGGTTGAAATTGACCATTCTTGTGAACTAAATTTCACCCCACATTGGGGGGGTGTCATTTTTTAAAAAAATATTGAGTTGATGGCACAGTGAATGCCATCAATCCAGTGTGATCCAGGAGTAGCTCCTATACAGCCATCCGCTGTCACTTAGATCAGTGACTAGGCACCATGCAAAAAGAAAGGGTTTGAAACTGTGATTGTAGTATTCATCTTTTTAAAATATAAACATTGCAAGTTTTTGCACAGTTTCTGTATGGACATCAGCTATATGAACAAATAAATCATTATCATCATCATCTTTATACCCCACCCATTTGGCTGGCTTTCCAAAGGGACTCTGGGGGGCTTACAGCATATCTAAAAACATCCAGCATTAAAAATCTCCTGATACACGGCTCAGGAGATCGAGAGGGAGAAGGAAGAGAAGGCAGGAAGGGTAACCATGTCAGATCACTAACTCCTCGAAATACAAATGTCTTCCGGATAGATTGCCCATAAACTCCACCCTTGGTCTAACACGGTTACCTCTTCCATGCTTGGCTCATCTGTTCCTCCTTTGCTCTCTGAGTAAAATTTCTTTTCCCCGTTTTTCCATACAAATGTTTAACTTTAATATAACAGTATAAAATACACATTAATATAAGCAACTTCAAAAAAACCAAATAGGAGTATAATCACAAGGTGCCAAGCCAATTTTAAATGTTGGTCATCGTAGGGCTCCATCCTGAAAATATGTCCCACCAATGGTACTATGAAAGAGTTACTCCAGAGCTGGAAAAGTAGTATCCTGACAGTACTGGGATACTGGAGCAGGACCTAGACCCCTGTCACACATCAAAAGTGGGGAAGAAATTCATGACAGAGCAGAAAATACAGGTACTTGATTGGCCAGGGAATTCCCTGGACGTAAATCCCATTGAGAATTCGTGGGCTATATGCAAAAGTCACCTCTGTGCTGTAACTGTATGACTATGGAGAAACTCATTCAGGCGCTGATTCAAGTGCGGTACAGGGATCCGAAAATCAACAGTGAGCGTTCGAAATGAGTAGACTCCATGCCAAACCGTGTTCAAATGCTGCTTAAAAATAGTGGAGGTCATATCCATTAATAATGTACACGTCTGTGAGTTTTGTACATCTCTGTGTTTTTGTAGATAAAGTATTGCGCGAAACTCACTGTTTCAATTAATTTGTACAGCACATTCTTATGTGTTTAGTAAGACATGGACACACACTAGAACTGTTCACATTACTGAACCATAAACAGGTCAAACCCCCCTTAATTCAGAGGGCGCACAATGTGAGTTCCTGCACTAAAACAGCAGTGTTTGCTTTGATAACCAGATAAATAAATCAAATTGACTTTCAGGTAATAATGTCTAGTATAGCCCCTGGGCCATTGCTTCTACATTTATGATGTTCTACCGATTTTAACCTAGATTGAATATTTTTCTTTCAAATCAGTACATATTAAATGTTTGGGGGGAATTGAAAGGAAACGAACATCCCGCCCACTTTAGAAGTCCACTGTTGGTTAAAAGACAAAGGCCTAGTTAAAAAGAAATTACTCATTTTGCTAAGCTCTCATATTAACAGTTTCACCAAATTTAAGAAACTCAGGAAGAAGGATGGGTGTGTGTGTACTTCCTGACCCTCTGAAGATACCTAGCTTCATGTGCCAACCCCATCTGAAAGGGCTTAGGACTTCTCAGCAGAAGCTCCACCCTCCTGGAAGAAGACCCACAATGCCACCTACCTTGTAGGGCCACTGCATTCTGGGTGGCAAGGAACTTCAATACCATACCAGCTGATGGGAAGAGCAGCTCCATGATCGACCAGGCCATGGCTGGGTATTGCCCCTCCATCTTCCAGAAGTAGCGCATCAGGTGTCTTGGGATACATACCTGCAAATACAGTCCTGTGAAAACAAGGCCCTCCATGCCAGCTGAGACCTAGGACCAATTATGTCTGTATGGCATAAATTGGGAAACCTCATCAAAGGAAAACACATCACTTCATATATAAACACCAGGACTGACCATGCCTACCTTACCTATGAGGAACAGGAATTCATAGACAGTCCTATCACCCAAGAGGAAATAGATATGGTCCTCAATAACCTCAAGCCACACAAAGCTCCAGGCCCAGATGGCTTTACAGCAGAATTCTATAGGAAATTCAAAGAACCCCTGATGCCCTACATGACCTGCCTACTCAATGATACCATAAAAGGGTAGGCCCTTCCCCAAATCCTACCCCAAAATAGTCTCCATCCCAAAACCACTGAAAGATAGCCTCAAAGTAGAATCACACCGCCCAATCTCATTAAGAAACCAAGACGACAATATTTTCACATCAAACTTGGCCAACCACCTAAAAATTTTCCTACACAAGCTAATAGCCCCCGACCAGACTGGCTTTGTCCCTGGTGGCAACATAACAGACCCCATCAGGAAACTACTGAACGTGATTGAACACAGCACGGCAACTAAACGCCCACTGAAAATTATGTCCCTAAACATCCTCAATGCTTTGGATTGCTAAGAGCGGAAATACCTATTAGCAGTACTAACGTAGAATTTGGCCACAATTTCCTGCAAATCTTCAAACAAATATACTCCCAAGCCTCATCAATATGGAGGACTAACAATAGGGACTCTAATACCATAGCAATCCAAAAAGGCACAAAACAAGGATTCCCACGGTCTCTCTAATTATTCATCCTGGCTCTGGAACCTTTAGCAATCTGAATCCGAGCAGCCACAGACATCAAGGGAGTGGAAATAAAAGGCAAAACCTACAAATTAGGACTCTTTGCAAATGACAGCACCAGACCCCATAAACACAGCAACCTCCTTAAGCAGAGAACTCAACACATTTGCAATGGTGTTGGGCCTACAGGTAAATTTTGCATAGTCGGAAGCTATGTGCTTCCCACACACAAAAAGACCTCGCTAACGTCACCAAGATGAAACTTTGCCACACCAGGTTCAGATACAATAGGGTACAAAGAACCTGAAACCTCAATAAAGTATACCTCCACAACTACAACCCCTTGTTGGCAGCAAATTAACAAAGACCTTAACAGATGGAACAACATCAACTTCACTCTCTCAAACAAAATAGGTAAGGGTAAAGGGACCCCTGACCATTAGGTCCAGTCGTGAACGACTCTGGGGTTGCAGCGCTCATTTCGCTTTACTGGCTGAGGGAGCCAGCGTACAGCTTCCGGGTCATGTGGCCAGCATGACTAAGCCGCTTCTGGCGAACCAGAGCAGCACATGGAAATGCCGTTTACCTTCCCGCTAGAGTGGTACCTATTTATCTACTTTTACTTTGACGTGCTTTCAAACTGCTAGGTTGGCAGGAGCAGGGACTGAGGAACGGGAGCTCACACGTCGCAGGGATTCAAACTGCTGACCTTCGAATTGGCAAGTCCTAGGCTCTGTGGTTTAACCCACAGCACCACCCGCATCCCCTCAGACAAAATAACCATGATCAAAATGATCACCCTCCCAAAACTAACCTACCTATTCCAAACAAAAAACCAAGAAAAAGCCCCAAATACCTGCGCTTCCCCTCCTCAGAGGGAGGATGGGGAATCCCCAACATACATTGCCAGCCAAGTAAACTACATAATCCCAAATATACTAGAAGATGAAACAAAACAGTGGGTACACCTAGAGAGAGACACAATTGAAAATACCTGCACCGCAGCATACCCAATTCCAAACAAACTAAGGAAAATTCCCACAATACTTAACAGGTACACACGGACCATGCTTAAAGCATGGAAAGCAGAAGTAGGCAAACTGTCCCCAACCCCATCCCCACTAATTCTCCTGGCACACCACTCATTATTCCATCACACAGCACAAAACCTCCAGATAAAAACCTGGCAAACCAAAGGCTTATATCGCCTAACCAACCTCTATAAAAATGGCAAACCCTTGCCAACACAAGAAATACAAGACAAACAAGAAATACAAGACAAACTAGAAGACGCCCAAATGCCCTGGTTAACACACCACCAATTACATGCCCTCTTAAACAACTGAGTGGTAAAATCAGCAGCAACTAGGCCCCTGACAACCTTCAAAAACCACCCCAAAAAATCTCCTATGGGATTAACCCCACTCAGTGGAGCAGAACATGGTCTAAACCCTGCTTTAAATCCATATCAAAGGAAAGGAAAGCACTCACTCTGAAACTTACCTACAGGTGGTACCTAACACCAAGGAAATTAGCGCTAATAAGCCCAGGTAATTCACCAGCTAGAGAGTTCCAGAAAGACATCTACTTCTGCTTCATTGACTATGCAAAAGCCTTTGACTGTGTCAACCACAGCAAACTATGGCAAGTTCTTAAAGAAATGGGAGTGCCTGATCACCTCATCTGTCTCCTGAGAAATCTCTAAGTGGGACAAGAAGCAACAGTTAGAACTAGATATGGAACAACTGATTGGTTCAAAATTGGGAAAGGAGTATGGCAAGGCTGTATATTGTCTCCCTGCTTATTTAACTTATATGCAGAATTCATCATGTGAAAGGCTGGGCTGGATGAATCCCAAATTGGAATTAAGATTGCCGGAAGAAATATCAACAACCTCAGCTATGCAGATGACACAACCTTGATGGCAGAAAGTGACGAGGAATTAAAGAACCTTTTAATGAGGGTGAAAGAGGAGAGTGCAAAATATGGTCTGAAGCTCAACATCAAAAAAAGGGATGATCATGGCCACTGGGCCCATCACCTCCTGGCAAACAGAAGGGGAAGAAATGGAGGCAGTGATAGATTTTACTTTCTTGGGCTCCATGATCACTGCAGATGGTGACAGCAGTCACAAAATCAAAAGATGCCTGCTTTTTGGGAGAAAAGCAATGACAAACCTAGACAGCATCTTAAAAAGCAGAGACATCACCTTGCCAACAAAGGTCCATATAGTTAACACCATGGTTTTCCCAGTAGTGATGTATGAAAGTGAGAGCTGGACCATAAAGAAGGCTGATCGCTGAAGAATTGATGCTTTTGAATTATGGTGCTGGAGGAGACTCTTGAGAGTCCCATGGACTGCAAGAAGATCAAACCTCTCCATTCTGAAGGAAATAAGCCCTGAGCGCTCACTGGAAGGATAGATCCTGAAGCTGAGGCTCCAATACTTTTGGGGACAACAGAGGACGAGATGGTTGGACAGTGTTCTTGAAGCTACTAACATGAGTTTGACCAAACTGTGGGAGGCAGTGGAAGACAGGAGTGCCTGGTGTGCTCTGGTCCATGGGGTCACAAAGAGTTGGACACGACTAAATGACTAAACAACAACAACCTTGGGTTAAGAACTTAATTTGTTCTGGAGGTCCGTTCTTAACCTGAAACTGTTCTTAACCTGAGGTACTACTTTAGCTAGTGGGGTCCCCTGCTGCCACTGCACTGCCACCGCACAATTTCTGTTCTCATCCTGAAACAAAGGAGGGCTTTGCTACCGACCGCCAGCATTTTAAAAGCCCCCGGGACAGCAGATTTTAAAATGCTGGCGGGAGGCAGCGAAGCGTTCGCTGCCGTCCCCCAGCATTTTAAAAGCCCTCGGAACAGCAGAGACTTCTCTGCCATTTCTCCGCTATCCTGACGGCTTTTGAAGGCAGGCGGGGGGGGAGCAAAGACTTTCGCCCTCCTGGACCTCTTCTGAAGGCCGGCGGGGGGCGAAAGTCTTTGCTCCCCCCCCCCGCCAGCCTTCCCGGGACAGCGGAGACTTCTCCGCAGGCCCGGGCAATCTTAAAATGCTGGCGAGCGGCAGCGAAGGGTTTGCTGCCCCCCGCCAGCATTTTAAGATCGCCCCGGGACAGCAGAGAAGTCTCCGCTGTCCCGGGGGCTTTTAAAATGCTGGGGGACGGCAGCGAAGGGTTCGCTGCCGCCCGCCTGCATTTTAAGATCGCCCGGGGCAGCGGAGAAGTCTCCGCTGTCCTGGGAAGGCAGGCGGGGAGGGAGCAAAGACTTTCGCCCCCCGCCGGCCTTCAGAAGAGGTCCAGGACCTCTTCTGAAGGCTGGCGGTGGGCGAAAGTCTTTGCTGCTGATGGCCAGCATTCTAAAAGCGGTCCGGGATAGCGGGAAAGCGCAGCGCAATTCCCTGCTATCCCGGACTGCTTTTAAAATGCTGGCAGTGGGGAGCAAAGCCTTTCGGCCCCCGCCGGCCTTCCTGGACCTCTTCTGAAGGCCGGAGGGGGGCGAAAGGCTTTGCTCCCCACCGCCAGCATTTAAAAGAGGTTCCCGGAGATTTCCCTATGGGCTTTCTTCTTGCGAAGCAAGCCCATAGGGAAATTCGTCTTGCGGAACGACTCAAAAACGGAAAACTCTTTCGTCTTGTGAGTTTTTCGTTTTGCGAGGCATTCGTCTTGCGGGGCACCACTGTATATTGACAGGCATGTGATATTTGCCAAAGACAAAGTACAGGACAGGACAAGACAAATGCCAAACTGTATCCTTTACCTGTGATCTCTACCCCATTTCAAAGGTTGGGGCTTGACCTAGTAAGGCCATTGCCAAGAGCCACGAAACGGGGCAATAAATATATCCTGACCATAATAGATTTTGCGACCCGATATCCAGAAGCGATCCCATTAAGAAATATTGAAACTGAGACAGTAGCAGATGCGTTGATTAATTACATGAGTCACCTGGGGTTTGCAAGTGAGTTGGTCAAGTACCTAGAGATCTCATTTACATTCCGGCTCATGAAAAGATTGTGGGAAGCGTGTGGCATCACACATACAACTTCCACACCACACCATCCAGAGACTAATGGATTGGTTGAGAAGTTTAACAGAATTTTGATCCGTATGATCAAAGCCTACGTAGCAGAAAACCCTAATGACTGGGGCTGCAAATTACAACCCCTCTTGTACGCATACCGAGACATTCCACAAGAGTCAGTCAGTCAGTTTTATTGCACATAGCCAAAGGCTGCCGCAATGTACACAGAATCATTTGAAAATTAAAAAAAAATATACTGAATTGGTAAAAAAAGACTTAAAACATTTATATTGTTAAAACATTACGTACTCTAAACAGAGCTATAAAAGTAACCCAATGTACAAATAAAAACATTAAACAATAAAATTCATAAGCTAAAATCATCACATGGTCACTAATGTTAAAAACAATATCAATTAATACAATGTGCAATTTATACTCAGAGTTTGGTGACAAAGATAGAGCATAGCCTGAGGTAGATACATGGGATCAAATAAATTCATCTCCTTTACAGTTAATGGCTACCTTGGCTATATAATTTGCTCTAATTTTCCTAGCAGCAGTTGCAAAAAGTGCTACCCGCCAGGTCACATACTTATCTGTGTCTGCGAGGAGATATAACATCATGTCAAGGGGGTTCTGGCCAGGGGACCCTGTCATTATAGGTACCAAAAATATTTTTCTTGCATCATTATATAAGTGACAGTGCAAGTATAAATCATAAGGTCCTCTACTTCAGAACATCCCCTAATGCAAACACGTTTGTTTTTTGGTATGCCTCTGTATTTAATCGTAACTCTGTAAAAGCTTTCCAAAGTTGTACAAAAGTCAATTCATTAAAATAAGATGTATGTTCATTGGCCTCTCTAAGTTTAAAATACAATGGCTATAGCTTCTTTAGCCCCGCGCAGCCTCTCCCAGTAGGGAGAGGTTGCACGGGGCTAAAGAGAAACCCAAAACAGCAAACGGGATCCATCCTGCTGGCTGCCTTGGCTTGTGACATAGCGGTGCGCAACCCCTCCAGCAATGATAGGCTGCACGGGGCTAAAGAGGAAGCCAAAACAGAAAGCAGGATCCATCCTGCTGGCTGCCTTGGCTTGTGACATAGCTGTGCGTAACCCCTCCGGCAGGGAGAGGTTGAGTGGGGCTAAAGAGGAAGCCAAAACACTGCTGTCTTGGCTTGTGCCATAGCCGCGTGCATCCCCTCCGGTAGGGAGAGGTTGCGCGCAGCCTGCACACTGCTCTTTGGGGCTGGGGGGGGGGGGAAATAAGTTTTTTTTTCTTGATTTCCCCCCCCAAAAAAAACTGGCTTCTTTAGCCCCGCGCAGCCTCTCCCAGCTGGAGAGGTTGCGCGCAGCTAAAGAGGAAGCCAATACAGCGCTGTCGTGGCTTGTGCCATAGCCGCGTGCAACCCCTCCGGTAGGGAGAGGTTGCGCGCAGCCTGCACACTGCTCTTTGGGGCTGGGGGGGGGGGAAATAAGATTTTTTTTCTTGATTTCCCCCCCTAAAAACTAGGTGCGCCTTATGGTCCGGTGCGCCCTATGGAGCAAAAAGATGATAATTTTTGCTTCAAATTATGGATGTATTTACAAGCAGAAAGTTCATCACAAAGCACTGGTCCAATGTGGATTACTTTCCTGGGTGGCAATCAATGCTAATTACAATCCTGTTATCTGTGGAGCTCCGAAGCCTGCTTGATAAGCCGTCGCCATCTTGGAACCGCCCATTCCACAAGAGAGTACTGGGTATAATCCCTTTGAACTTTTACTAGGGCGCAAGGTCAAAGGACCTTTAGATCTACTCTGAATGAATTGGGAGGATCACCCAGATAGTGATCCAAATTCAGTAATGGAATATCTGTATAAACTGCAAAACACTTTACACCATTGCTTAGAAATAGCAGAAGAAAATTCAAAAGCCGCCCAGTCAAAGCAAAAATAGTAGACTCCAATAGCGGAGGTCATATCCATTACTAATGTACGTTTGTGTGTGTGAGTTTTGAACAATAAACTACTGTACTAAAGTCATTGTTTCAATTAATTTGTACACCACATTGTTATGTGTTTAGTAAGACATGGACACACACTAGAACTGTTCACATTATTGAACCCGAAACAGGTCAAACCCCCCTTAATTCAGAGGGCGCACAATGTGAGTTCCTGCACTAAAACAGCAGTGTTTGCTATGATAACCAGATAAATAAATCAAATTGACTTTCAGGTAATACTGTCTAGTATAGCCCCTAGGCCCTTGCTTCTAGCTTTAGGATATTCAACTTATTTTGACCTAGATTGAATATTATTTTTCAAATCAGTACATATTAAATGTTTGAGGGGAATTGAAAGGAAACCCACATCCCACCCACCTTCGAAGTCCACAGTTGGTTAAAAGACAAAGGCCTACTTAAAAAGAAATTACTCATTTTGCTAAGCTCACATATTAACAGTTTCACCAAATTTAAGAAACTCAGGAAGAAGGATGGGTGTGTGTGTACTTCCTGACCCTCTGAAGATACCTAGCTTCATGTGCCTAACCCCATCTGGAAGGGCTTAGGACTTCTCAGCAGAAGCTCCACCCTCCTGGAAGAAGACCCACAATGCCACCTACCTTGGAGGGCCACTGCATTCTGGGTGGCAAGGAACTTCAACACCATACCAGCTGATGGGAAGAGCAGCTCCATGATCGACCAGGCCATGGCTGGGTATTGCCCCTCCATCTTCCAGAAGTAGCACATCAGGTGTCTTGGGATACATACCTGCAAATACAGTCCTGTGAGAACAAGGCCCTCCATGCCAGCTGAGACCTAGGACCAAACAGCTAAATGCCAGATGGCCCAAGAAACCCCAAATAAAAACCTATACAGTGGTGCCCCGCAAGACGAATGCCTCGCAAGACGAAAAACCCGCAAGACGAAAGGGTTTTTCGGTTTTTGTGTCGCTTCACTAGGCGATTTTCCCTATGGGCTTGCTTCGCAAGAAGAAAGCCCATAGGGAAATCTCCGGGGACTGGCGGTGGGGAGCAAAGCCTTTCCCCCCCCCCTCCGGCCTTCAGAAGAGGTCCAGGAAGGCCGGCATGGGCCGAAAGGCTTTGCTCTCCACCGCCAGCATTTTAAAAGCGGTCCGGGATAGCAGGGAAGCGCCTCCCGCTATCCCGGACGGCTTTTGAAGGCAGGCGGGGGGAGCAAAGACTTCCCCCCCCCCGCCGGCCTTCAGAAGAGGTCCTGGAGTCTTCCGCTGTGCCGGGGCGATTTTAAAGTGCTGGCGGGCGGCAGCGCTGCCGTCCCCCAGCATTTTAAAAAATCTCGTGACAGCGGAGAACTCCTCTGCTGTCCCAGGGTTTTTTTAAAATGCTGGGGGTGGGAAGAAATGCCCTTGTCTGCCCCCCCCCCGCCTTCAGAAGAGGTCGGGGGACAGACTGTCCCCGGACCTGGTCTGAAGGCGGTTTCCATAGGAACGCATTGATTGATTTTCAATGCATTCCTATGAGAAACCGTGCTTCGCAAGACGAAAAACTCGCAAGACGAAAGAACTTGCGGAACGAATTAATTTCGTCTTGCGAGGCACCACTCTATGACTACATATAGGACATTTTCTGCAATCTACCCCCCCCCCCACACACACACTTTAACCCAAATCTAATTCTAACCCCCTACTCCCCCACCCACCACACTCTAGGACAGCGCAACTACATTGGTTCGATAGACAATACAAGGTGAGAGACACAGGGCAACCCAGACGGGTTGGCAGGGAATCACCCTATACTCTAGATAAGCAAGATACCTAGCTTAAAAGCAATTACATTACATGTAATTACATCTGTATTGTATAAATTGGGGAACCTCATCAAAGGAAACACATCACTTCATATATAAACACCAGGACTGACCATGCCTACCCTAACTTATGAGGAACAGGAATTCATGGACAGTCCTATCAGAGGAAATAGATATGGTCTTCAAAAACCTCAAGCCACAAAAGCTCCAGGCCCAGATGGCTTTACAGCAGAATTCTATAGAAAATTCAAAGAACCCCTGATGCCCTACATGACCCGCCTATTCAATGATATCATAAAAGGGGGGCCCATTGAACACAGTTAATGATTGCAACTAAATGCCCACTGACAATTATGTCCATAAACATCCTCAATGCTTTGGACTGCTTAGAGTGGAAATACCTATTTGCAGTACTAACATGAAATTTGGCCCCAATTTCCTGCAAATCCTCAAGCAAATATACTTCCAAGCCTCAGCAATATGGAGGACTAACAACTGGGACTCCAATACCATAGCATTCCAAAAAGGCACAAAACAAGGATTCCCACTGTCTCTCTTATTTATCCTGGCTCTGGAACCTTTAGAAATCTGAATCTGAGCAGCCACAGACATCAAGGGAGTGGAAATAAAAGGCAAAACCTACAAATTTGGACTCTTTGCAGATGACAGCACCATAAACATTTACACCACAAAGAACTCATAACCCAACGACGCTCAGCAGCCAGAAACGTCATAACCAGACACTTGAGAGATCTGTCAGGAGTAAACATGGACCAAATGGTACCAAAAACTATGGGAAAATAGTCCTATATTTTTCTAGCCCTACTAGAAAAATTAACCAATAAACTGAAACTGACACGGGAACAAAAAGAAGAAGACACATTCACCCCGGTATGGCTCCCCTTTATCACATATATAGCCCAACAAGACAATGACAAAAATCCACCAAAAGAATACAAATCAATATGGCTAACCTGATCCAGAACACCCACCAACCCCACTCACACATGAACACAGAGACCAACACAGCCAACCACAAATGAACAGCCATACCCTAGGCCAACCCCAACCTCTCTCACCACCAAAGGAAGACAAGCGAACAGCAAAGAACCTGCACAAGCAACGCTGACACCAAACCCCACATATATTAAGTAAAATAGAATCACCCCCACCCCACCCAGACTCATCTTTCCCCTCCTCCACCTCTTTCTCCCCATACTTCCTAATGTCTCAACAAATGTGGGGGAAATGTGTTACGTGGGGGGGGATACAAGACAGAGACATTGCACATTCCTTTGTAAATCAAGAAAATCTTTACAAAAATACATATTAAAAAAATGAAACTAACCTGAAGAAAATGTAACTTGAAAAAAGAAACATTGCACATACTTTTGTAAACCAAGAAATCGTTAATAAAAAAGACATTAAAAAATATTTACAGTTTCGCCACATTTCAGAAACTCAGGAAGAAGGATGGGCATGTGTGTGCTTCCTGACCCTCTGAAGATACCCAGCCTCATGTGCCCAACCCCAGCTGGAAGGCCGGCCTGCCTTAGGACTTCTCAGTAGAAGCTCCACCTGCCTGGAAGAAGGCCCACAATGCCACCTACCTTGGAGGGCCACTGCTTCATGATGGAACAGCTTCATGATGGAACAGGCCATGGCTTGGGAGTTCCCCTCCATCTTCCAGAAGCACTGCATCAGGCGTCTTGGGATACATCCCTGCTAATACAGTCCTGTGAGAAGAACGCCAGGAAACGTTCTGCTAGCACGAAGCCTGTCCTCTAAAGGGAGAGGCAGAACCTATGGTGCTCAGAGGCTTGGGGCGCTTTGGCAATGTAAAAGAGGAATATTGGAAAAGCTCTAAGGTGGAATCTAGATACACATAAAAAAAACCACTAGTAAAACACATATTTAAAAAATAACAGAGGCTTTTTTCTTAGGTTTGGTAGGAGAAGAATTACCGAAGGATAAGAAAGTACTGTTTATGTATGCGATGACAACGGCAAGAATACTACTTGCCCAGGGATGGAAAGAAAAAAGAGCCCCATCAAAAGGAGAATGGATAATGAAGATGATGGACTATGTGGAGATGGCAAGGTGGACCGGGAAAATCAGGCACTAAGAGTTTAACCAATTTACTAAAGAATGACATACCTCTAAAGAATATAGTAAAGAACACTGTAAACATTTTAAAATGTTGGCAGGATTGACATAGCACTTGTAATTTAAAATAACAAAGGATAAAAATGAAGTACCATAATTTGGATAAATGCAATTAGATGCAGTTTAAAAAGGAAGATAAATTTTGGAAGCCAAGGGAGGGGTGGAGGGAACTCCAGGGGAATCCCATAAAGGTATTGATATGGACTGTGGTGTAATGTAAGCGTGTGTGTGTGTGTGTGTAAAAAATGTTTTGTTTTGTTTTTGAAACATTGAAAATAAAAAGTGAAAAAAGAAAATACTTTTTTAAGTGTTTTGAAAAATATATTGAATTTGACATAAGCTCACCCTCGCCATCTAGTGTCACATTTGTACAGTGCACTTAAAACATTGTATATGCATCTGTATAGCCAAGTCTTTAGTCTGTGGCTGTATTTTTGACACCGTTTCCTCTCTTTCCACCAATCAAGGGTGGACCACATGCTTAACATGAGTCAACAGTGTGATGCAGCAGCAACAACAACAAAGCTAACACTGTTCCAGGCAGCATCAACAGAAGTATAGTGTCCAGATCAAGGGAAGGAATAGTTCCTTGCTATTCTGCCTTGGACAAACCACACCTGGAATACTGTGCAATTCTGGCCACCACAATTTAAGAAGGATGTTGACAAGCTGGAACCTGTGCCAAGGAGGGCAACCAAGATGATCAAGGGTCTAGAAACCAAGCCTTAGGAGGAACGGTTGAAGCAGCTGGGTATGTCTAGCCTGTCGTTAGACAGTGGGACAGCCTGCTTTGGGAGGTATGTGGGCTTTCCTTGCTTGGAGGTTTTTCAGTAGAGGTTGGGTGGCCATCATGGATGCTTTAGTTGGGATTCCTGCATTGCAGAGGGTTGGACTAGATGACCCTTCAGGTCCCTTCTAATTCTATGAAATCCCCATCGCCATCTGATGGGTCTGTTGGTATTCACAATCTGCTTTTAACAATCCTATTCTTAACAAAATGAATAACAGAAAGGGCTTATAGGAGAACCATGGTGAATGGTTTGAACAACTCCCAGCAGGTCCAGTCAGGATGATGGGCCTTGTGGGAGTTGCAATCTGAAACACTTGGAAGACACAAACTTGGTGAAAGCTGCTGCACAGTGAGGCCTCTGCTCAAAAGAGGATCCCTTCTCTGTCAGAGCCAAGGTGTATCTGTCCAGCACGCTGCTTCCATCAAGGACTAACCTGATCCCCCTGGATGTTCTTAAGTGGCTCCCCAGCAGTTGGTATTCAGAGGTAGACTGCTCCTTCAACAGGAAGTTCTATTTGGCTATTCAAACCACTGATCACTGATAGACTCAGCCAAACCCAGGTTCTAGAGAAGGCTTCGCCAACCTGGTATAGCCCAAAACATCTCAGGAGGCACTATGTTGGCAAAGGTCCAACACAGGGTGTTGGGGGAAAATGTGGGGAAAATTGCATTATTGCACTTTGAATGGAAAAAATCTAGGAGAAAGGGGAGGAATTATTTTCAAATGACACCTTTAACCCAACAGAGCAAAACACTTGCTTTGCCGCCAGGTACATAAGGGAATGCAAGCAGGACGTTTTCGTAAGATCAGCCGTATCAATGGAACAACTTCCCTAGGAGGAAAATATGCAGCTTTCAGAACTTTGAAACAAGTTTAGAGAAAAAGCAACTTAGAGGCAATGGAACCAGAAGTTCTAAAATCCTGCAAGACTTGCAGAAAGTGGGTAGGAAAAATGTTATTCTCTCTCTCTCATAACACCAGAACTCGTGCAGGAACCAATGCAGGAAGATTCAGAGCAGATAAAGTATTTACAGAAGAAAGTAAGAGGAGTCTACTGGACCTGGCCACTGGCCCCTCTACTCCATCATCCTGTTCACAGTGGCCACCCGGATGCTAAAGGGAAACCCACAAACAGGACAGGAGCGCAAGAGCAACTCTGCCCTCCTGCGGTTTGCAGCAGCTGGGATTGAGAAGCAGTCCTGTCCTGCCCATGCAAGCAGTGCAGCCCTTAAGATTTCTAAAGACGTGAGCCCCCTAGTGACAAAAGTTCCTGCTCCTCTCCAGCTGCTCTGGGTTAGCAGTTGGGCTCCAGAAAAGAAACATTTCGGGGAAAACCAAGAACACAACATAAGAGGCGCTGCGCTGTACCAAATCTGACCACAGATGCATCCAGAGTTCGGTACTGACTGTGAGGAGCCCACCATAGCATCTGACAACGGGACATTCCCAACCCATTCCCAAATGGAGGGGGGACCAAGACACAGCGGCTTTGCGTCCTTTATTTGCGCTGGAGTGCGCGCGGCCAACACAACCCACCGCGCCAGGCGCTGCCCTCGCCACCAACGTGCCCAGGGCGGGAAGGGTTCCGCGCGTCAACTCAGCCTGGCCACCAGAGCCAAGCGGGACTGCCCTTCGCCCCAGCATGCCCTTGCCAGGAGAAGCTTGGTCGGCAGGCAAATCCCGCTCCCCCACGCTGGTCTGGGACGCGCGGCGGCTAGTCCAAGCCGGGTCCCGGCGGCACTCGGGGCGGGACGGGGTTCCCTGCGTGGGGGCGCCTGGCTCCCGCCCCCTAAAAATCGCGCGATTGGGACTACCCTCCCCCGGCCCAACCCCACACGCCACTGCCCATGTCCATACACACGTGCTCTTCGCAGTTTCAGACCCGACTCTTTCCCCAGCCCTGCCTGGAAATCCTGCGGGTAGAGTAACCCTGGCCTCTCCCCCCCCCCCCACCGCAAAGCTCTACCTCCGCGGAGCAGCCCTTCCTCCTGAAACCAAGGACCCAAGGTCGAGGGCCAACCCGACACATTCCCAAAGCCACAACGAAGTTGCTTGGCTGGGCGAGGCGGCTACCCAAATCCCACCACCCAAAATGCCCCCCCATCCGCCCCTATCGCCAGCCAGAACCCTACCTACCCCAGGACTCTCCGCCGTCCCGCAGCACGGATGCGCTCCGCCCGGATGCTGAGCGGAGCCAGGAGCGCACCCTTCGCCAAGGAGGAGGAGGAGGTGCAGCAGCGAGCGAGCTCCAAGCACCCATTGCCACCCTCCCTCCCGCAGCGCCCGGCAGATGGAAGTAGAGAAGACGCCGAGGACGCCCCAGGTGTTAGAAACAGAGATCCGTAGCCCCGCCCCCTGGCCAGTTTAAACTCCAGCGAGTTAAAGGGACTCTGCTTCCCAATTTCACCCCCCCCCCCACGGGGACCACACACCCTCCAATAAAGTAAACCCCCTATATCTTGCGAATACACGTGTATTCAAGCTTATAGCCTGGTTCCCCAAGGAAATCCAAAAGACCCCATGGCCGCCAACTTTTCAGCCTCCTCCAAACCCTGCTTTGAGGCTCCATTGTTTCCCTTTCTGTCCCTGGAATTGTCACCTGCAGATTTCTTTCTACCCCTGCGTTTCCCTTAAAGGCAAAGGCACACCTGGCAGGCTGAAAGACAGCAGGTTAGCGAAGGCTGACTTAAGCATGCAGGTGGGAGCCACAGGGACAGAAAGACACAGGAGCTTTGGCAAAAATCTATAATCTAGAACATCCGGCGTTTTGGGTGGCGATTCTAGGAAAGACCAGCTGTCCATCTGGGTCTTCTAACCAGCAGTCACACAAACAAGAATAAAGCTGTAAAAGTTTTCTGCTTGTTATTCGCCTCTCTGCCCCCCATCTCAGCTAAGTAGGAGCTGACACTACACAGGTGGGAGAAGGTGGCACTCTGCACATTCTCGTATTCATTGGGACTTTGGGATCCTGGCTGATATTGGCTTTCAGCACACAATTACAGTGGTCCCTCAGGTTACATATGCTTCAGGTTACAGACTCCGCTAACCCAGAAATAGTACCTGGGGTTAAAAACTTTGCTTCAGGATGAGAATAGAAATCGTGCTCTGGCGGCAGCAGGAGGCCCCATTAGCTAAAGTGGTGCTTCAGGTTAAGAACAGTTTCAGGTTAAGAACGGACCTCCGGAATGAATTAAGTACTTAACCCGAGGTACTGCTGTACTTGGGAGTAAGTCCCACTGGACTCAAGAATAGTAACTGTGATTTTAGAAAATCTACAGTGTTTAGAGGAGTGGCTGGTTTAGCAGATTTGGCTGCCACCGAGTGCTACAATGACAGAGTTCCTGGTTTGTTTTAATTGTTGCATTGGTGAC
The DNA here is from genome assembly GCF_964234715.1 of Podarcis melisellensis. Taxonomy (NCBI): domain Eukaryota; kingdom Metazoa; phylum Chordata; class Lepidosauria; order Squamata; family Lacertidae; genus Podarcis; species Podarcis melisellensis. Next base: position 31,282,497 of record NC_138547.1, read on the forward strand.
CAGCTGAAAGTGAAGAAGGCTCCAAGCCTTGACAGAAACATGCTAGGAGAACAAATGAACTTTGGACACATAACCCACGTTGGAACAAAAGAGATGGCTAGTGCCCTTTCATCAGTTGGGCAAATTCAGGAACAAATGAGTTCCAAAGGAGGCTACAACAACAATAATCCTTCAACTGCAAAGGTGTCAGATGTCTGAATGAGAGAATGAAATGCCAGTTTGGGGAGGTGATGCTTTGAAAGCAGCTGGCTGTAAGGAGGAGAACTGACCAATTTTATTTCATACATTTTATATTGAGACTACTGATCTGCTAGTGAGGCTGTGAAATGCTAAATTTAATGCCACCTCTTGTTTCTGTGGAAGCTTGTTCATGTTGGAGATTGAATCTTGACATAACCATTTAGCTACAGCATCATGACCACAATTTGTTGTCTAAAAGCAGCATTTAAGATGGTATCTTCATTTTAATGAACAACACTAAAGATGCCTCAGATTTGTAGTTCTGCTGGGGGATGGGAGAGACTAGGTTACACTGCTTTGAATTTAGAAAATTGCAGAGTGATTCACAAACTTTGGCTCCCATAAAATAAAAACCTTCCAGTAAGAATCTTCAATTAAAAATCAAAAACAAAAAACAATAGTAATTGTGAAGCTCCAACACCTTCTGAACCCAGGAAGGGCACTTAAATTCTAAGAATTAACAAAACTGCAATGTTTAAAGTGTCCACTGTTTCTTTGCAAAAGTGGAGGATAGGGAGAGAATCAGAACAGGTAAGGGCCACACTACTTTTCACTCTTTTAATTAATCTGAAGAAGCACAAACTTGAGGGATATCCACTGTATGAAATCATGCTTGCCTACTGAACTTTTGAGAGCTGATCTAAGACATTTTGCTGAGGGAAAAGGAGTGGCCAGTTTCTTCTAGCCCATGAGGCAGAAAAGCAACAAACAACGGGTAGGCAAACTAAGGCCCGGGGGCTGGATCCGGCCCAATCGCCTTCTAAATCTGGCCTGCAGACGGTCTGGGAATCTGTGTGTTTTCACATGAGTAGAATGTGTCCTTTTATTTTAAATGCCTCTCTGGGTTATTTGTGGGGCATAGGAATTCCTTCCCCGCAAAAAAATAGTCCAGCCCCCCACAAGGTCTGAGGGACAGTGCTCTCCTGCTCCTTGTCCATAAAACATACAATAATAATAAATTAAAATCAGGAACAACCTGTTGCCCCTCTCAGGGCATCTAAAATCAGCTGCCTGAGGCAGCCCTCCTGTTTTGATGATCAGGAACCCACAGGTAATACTCCTCAGCACCTCTATGCAAATAAAACACTCCTCCCATTCCAGTTCTGCCACGCAGCTGTTTAAAGCGCCACTTTCCCCTGAAAAGTAGCAGCCTTGCTATTCCTTTTCCTGCAGCATCCCATGCTCCCATTTCTAGGAAGGCCACTTCAACTTCATCTAGCGCTCGGTCTCATTCTTCACTGTCTTCCCAGTGCTCCTGGACAAGCTCTACGGGCTCACTGACATCCCTGAGGTCCATAGACTATGCTGCCAACCACAGGGCAGACTATTTCCGCAAGCTGAACAAGGAGAGGGAATTCCACTACTCTGTCATCCAGTTCAAGCTGAATCACATGGTTTCCATGCTGCCTAGGAGGGCAGAAAACTACCGTATTTTTCACTCTATAGAACACGCTTTTTCCTCCTCCAAAAATTAAGGGGAAATATTTGTGCGGCCTATGGAGTGAATGCAGGCTCCTTGGCTTCAGCGAAAGCAACGCAAAGTCTCCAAAGCGTAGAGTGAGCGCTCCCTCCACGCTCCGGAGGCTACGCATTGCTTTCGCTGAAGCCTGGAGGGACTCCTGGCTTCAGCAAAAGGAACCCGAAGCCTTTAGAGCACAGTGGGATCAGCTTGTTAAAGGCATCACTCTGGGAAACAAAACATATAAAATTAAAGCTTTCACGGACGATCTACTTGTTATGACAACCCTAAAGAAAGTCTGAAAAGAGTGCTGGAACTGATTAAAGAATTTGGAGAAGTGGCAGGCTTTAAGCTGAATATAACAAAAACAAAAATGCTTGTTAAAAATGTAACCACAGAAGAAAAGGACTACTTAGAAAAAATATTGGGCCTGAAAATCTCTTCAAAAGCGAAATACTTGGGTATTTGGATCACCCCCAAGAACATAAACTTATTTCAGGATAATTACACCAAAACTTGGCTAGAGATTAGAAAAAAAACTTGGTAACATGGAGTAAACTAAGATTAACATTTCTGGGTAGGTTTTCCATTATAAAGATGAATGTGCTTCCAAAATTAATCTTTTTATTTCAAATGATTCCGATACTGGGTGAAGCAGGTTGTCTCAAGATATGGCAAAGAGAAATTTCCAAATTTCTGTGGGAAGGGAAGAAACCTAAGATTAAACACCTGATCTTAATAGACATAAAAGAGAGAGGAGGCTTTCCCCCACCCCCATCTAAAACTTTACTACGAGGCAGCCTGTTTCACCTGGCTAAAAGATTGGTGCATGTTGCAGGATCCGGACCTCCTGGACCTGGAAGGTTTTGACAACTGTTGGGGATGGCACACCTACCTAATATATGGAAAAGTGAAAATTCATAAAAATTTTACCAACCATATAATAAGAAAGTCACTCTTTGCTGTATGGGAAAAATATAAAGACCTGATGGAGCCTAAAGTCCTGTGGTGGACTTCTCCAGTAGAAGTCATAGCAGTAAAACGGAAAAATACTCAGGAAAGCTGGCCAACATATAAAATACTTCTAAAAAAGGAAGATAACCAAATAAAATTTTAAAAAATTGAGGAAATAAGAGAACACATTTCAGACTGGTTCCAATACCATCAGTTATTTGAAAAATTTAAATCTGACAAACAAAAGGGGTTCTCAGTAGATATTTCCCGATTCAAATCTGATCTTGTAAATTCTAAAAGAAAAACTCTTTCCAAAACTTACAGTAACAGTGGCAATGGTGAGGTGGTCCCAGGATTTTGGCCATTCAATTTGGCCCAATGGGAAAATTTATGGAAAATCAATTGGAAATTCACAAACTGTTACACGATTAGAGAGAACTTTCAAAAAATGCAACATCGATGGTATCTAACACCATGGAAACTTTCAAAAATGTATAAAAATGTGTCAAGTAATTTTTGGAGATGCAGAGACTCAGGAACATTCTACCATATGTGGTGGACATGTAGGAAAATACAGGTATTCTGGGAGAGTATACATGCAAAACTGCAAAAAATGCTAAAGATCTCTTTCAATAAAAAACCAGAGGCCTACCTCCTGGGAATAACAGATTTGGATATTCCACAAAAGAGGAAGGATGTCTTTTTATATGCGACGGCGGCAGCAAGAGTTTTGATCGCAGCAAAATGGAAGAGTAATGAAATCCCCTCTATACAAGATTGGATCCAAAAGCTGACAGAATATGCCGAATTAGATGGTTTATCAGAAAAAATAAAGAATAAATCAAAACAGGAATTTGTTTCTAAATAGGAGGTTTTCAAAGAATATCTGAAAAATAAATATAGTAGTTTAAATTCTGTTGCAGCATTCGAGGGACTTCAGTAATAGTTGCTAGGTAGATAGAAGAAATTAGATTTATTGAGAATAAGTTTAATTATTAAAAAAATGTGTATTGGCAATAAGTAATATGAATTTGAAATATGGAATAGACGGGAAGTTGGGTCTTTAGTGTTAAGACCAATAGATGTTTTATTGTTTGCCAAGAAAATTATGTGTCTATGGTTATTTTTGTAATTTGTGTGTAATTTGGTATTTGTGGTTTTTGTGTGTGTTTTTTCTTGTTGTATAAATAAATAATAAAGTATCAAAAAAAAGGGAAGATGAAGGCTCCCCGTGCCCTGTGGAGGCTTCGCACGAAGCTAGAACAGCTAGAGGAAGTGCTGCGCAGCGCTCGCTCTAGCTATTCTGGCTTCTGGATAGCCCCACGAAGCCTCCGCAGGGCATGGGTATCCCAGCAGCTATCCCAGAAGCCAGAACAGCAAGAGGCTATCCTAGAAGCCAGATCCCTCTTGCAGTTCTGGCTTCTGGGATTCAGAATTTTTTCTTCTTCTTTCCTCTCCCCAAACTAGGTGCGTCCTGTCGTCTGATGCATCCTATAGGGCGAAAAATACGGTACATAGGCTGCCACCCAGTGAAGTGCAACTTAAAGCCTAGACAGAGGATCAGCACGAGCCTCATAAACCTCAGAAACTTTACACTGTATTCAACAAATGTCTGCTTCTCAGAAATGAGATTGTGAGAGCTGGCACACATAATTGCCATACAGGGGGTGCTGCTGGCTTGGCGGTGGTGGTTTTTTAAACATGGCCGTGCCATGGAGAAGAATGGTTTGGAATGCCAACTAATATGCACATTATACCTTGCAGCACAAAGATAGCCATCGCATGGAAACATCTTCATGTTGCTCTTTGTGGCTTACATTTTGTGTGCGTCACTTGTAAGTGCTCCAGCCTTCACACTTGGCCAATTCTGTACTGCCCTTACAAATGTTGCTTTCTAGTGCTCTTTTGGTCTAAGAAATCATGGGCTAACTTGCTTTTATCAAGGGACTATAATATTAGATGTTTAGAAAGGGGGGGAGTGTTTGCAACTGTGACTGTAGTATTCATTTTTTAAAAATATAAACTTTGCACGTTTTTGCAGTTTCTGTATGCAAATCAGCTATATGTAATAAATAAATCATCATCATCCTCTCTATACCCCGCCCATTTCGCTGGCTTTCCCAAGGGACTCTGGGGGGCTTACAGCATATCTAAAAACATCCAGCATTAAAAATCTCTGATACACGGCTGAGGAGATCGAGAGGGAGAAGAAAGAGAAGGCAGGAACGGTAACTATGTCAGATCACTAACTCCTGGAAATACAAATGTGTTCCAGATACATTGCCCATAAACCTCATGGTCCAACACCTCTTCCATGCTTAACTAATCTGTTCCTCATTCTCTCTCTGAATACTGCAATGTTACCTCGGGTTAAGAACTTAATTCGTTCTGGAGGTTCGTTCTTAACCTGAAACTATTCTTAACCTGAGGTACCACTTTAGCTAATGAGACCTCCTGCTGCCACTGCGCTGCCTCCCCCAGATTTCTGATCTCAACCTGAAGAAAGTTCTTTCCTCAAGGAACTATTTCTGGGTTAGCGGAGTCTGTAACCTGAGGTACTACTGTACTATATGATTTCCATTCATATGTTTAACTTATAACATATAACATACACAGTAATTTAAGCTTCATCAAAATACCAAATAGAAGTATAATCACAGGGTGCCAAGCCAATTTTAAATGTTAGTCATGGTAGGGTTCTATCCTGAAAATATGTCCCACCAATGGATCTACAAAATAGTTACTCCAGAGATGGAAAAGAAGTATCCTGACGGTACTGGGATACTGGAGCAGGACCTAGCCCCCTGTCACACATCAAAAGTGGGGAAGAAATTCATGACAAAGCAGCAAATACAGGTACTTGATTGGCCAGGGAATTCCTCAGATGTAAATCCTATTGAGAATTTGTGGGCTATATGGAAAAATCACCTCTGTGCTGTAGACTGTACTACTATGGAGAAACTCATTCAGGCACTGATTCAAGTGTGGTACAGGGATCCAAAAATCAACAGTAACTGTTAAAAAAAAGTAGACTCCATGCCAAACCATGTTCAAATGCTGCTTAAAAATAGCGGAGGTCATATCCGTTACTAATGTACATCTATGTGAGTTTTGTACAATAAACTACTGTACTAAAGTCATTGTTTCAATTAATTTATACACCACATTGTTATGTGTTTAGTAAGACATGGACACACACTAGAACTGTTCACATTATTGAACCTAAAACAGGACAAACCCCCCTTAATTCAGAGGGCGCACAATGTGAGTTCCTGCACTAAAACAGCAGTGTTTGCTGTGATAACCAGATAAATAAATCAAATTGACTTTCAGGTAATACTGTCTAGTATAGCCCCTAGGCCATTGCTTCTAGCTTTAGGATATTCTACTTATTTTGACCTAGATTGATTATTTTTCAAATCAGTATTATATATTAAATGTTTGGGGGGAATTGAAAGGAAACCCACATCCTGCCCACCTTAGAAGTCCACAATTGGTTAAAAGACAAAGGCCTAGTTAAAAAGGAATTACTCATTTTGCTAAGCTCACATATTAACAGTTTCACCAAATTTAAGAAACTCAGGAAGAAGATGGGTGTGTGTGTACTTCCTGACCCTCTGAAGATACCCAGCCTCCTGTGCCTAACCCCATCTGGAAGGCCTTAGGACTTCTCAGCAGAAGCTCCACCCTCCTGGAAGAAGACCCACAATGCCACCTACCTTTTGGGGCACTGCATTCTGGGTGGCAAGGAACTTCAACTCCATACTGGCCGATGGGAAGAGCAGCTCTATGATGGAACAGTAATAAATAGAATTATTGACGAAGAAAAATAAATTATTGACCCAAAACAAATCAAAGAAAGATTTATAAAATATTACAAAAATTTATATAAAGTAGAATTGAAAGAGGAAAAGAAAATCCAAAAATACCTATTAGAAAATAGATGACCAGATAAAGAAAGAAGAATATGCAATTTTAAATTCAAATATTGAACTTGAATAGATCAAAAAAGTGATTAAAAATATGAAGGATGGGAAATTGCAGGAACCAGACGGAATTTCAGTAGCATATTATAAAAAATTAGAGGAAATAATAACACCCAAATTTAAATTAATTATGAATGAAATTTTAGACAAAGGAGAAATACCCAATTTGTGGCAAGAAGCATTGATAACCCTTATCCCAAAGCAAGGTACATATTTGAGACTTATAAAAAACTACAGGTCAATATCTTTATTGAATATAAACTATAAAATATTTACTGGAGTTCTTGCAAATAGAATGAAAACTCTGCTAAAAAGGATAATTTAAAAAGATCAGGCAGGATTTTTGCCAGCCAGACAAATAAAGGAGTATGCCGAAATGAATCCAAGAAATTTCAATGCTTTTGTTAGACGCTGAAAAGGCATTTGACAGTGTCTCTTGGAAATTTATGATTAAAACCTGCGAAAGTTTAAATTTAATTAAAAGAATTATGAATGGAATTCAAGCAATTAACAAAAAACAAAGAGCCAAATTAATCCTAAACAACGAAATTTCAGAATAATTTGACATCGAGAGAGGGACACGACAGGGATGTCCTTTATCCCCACTCCTATTTATAACAATATTAGAAACTCTATTAATAGCCCTGGGAAAGGAAGAAGAAATAAAGGGCATATCTTGGTACACAGTGTTACAAAGTAAGAGCATTTGCAGATGATGTGATTATTACAATCGAAACACCAAAAGAAAGTATAAAAAAAGCATTAGAAAGAATGAAAGAATTTGGCGAAGTAGCACGATTCAAATTGAACAAAGATAAATAAAAAATGATAACTAAAAATATAGGCGGAAAAAGGAATTAGAGGAAACAACAGGACTAAAAATAGAAAATAAAGTGAACTACTTAGGGATATGATTTACAAATAAAAATATAAATTTATTTAAGGATAATTATATCAAAAAATGGAAAGAAATTAAAGGGAGTATGAATAAATGGGGAAAACTAAAATTATCATTAGGAGGAAGAATATCTATGATTAAAATGATGATACTCCCCAAAATTCTATTTTTATTTCAAACGATTCCAATTGTAATAGGAACTAAATATTTTATAAGCTGGCAAAGAGATCTTGAAATTTTATATGGCAGGGGGGAAAGTGGAGGATTCGCAGTGCCAGATTTAAGGAAGTATTTTGAGGCAGCGTGTTGGTGTTGGATAAAAAAATAATGAAGATAATGAAGTCCTAACACTAGAGGGTTGGGACAAAATATACGACTGGCATGACTATTTATTTTATGACAAAAAAGAACAACATAAAAAAGTTATAAATCACATAGTAAGAAAGGCTCTATTGGATGTCTGGGAAAGAACAAAAGGAAAAATTATTGAGAAAACTCCCCAATGGGTTTCACCAGTGGAGGCAACCACAACATTAAAGAGTAATGCAAAAGAGACTTGGCCAACATATAGAGAAATATTAGAAGATGCAGACAGATATATTAAATTAAAAACTTACGAACAATTACAAACATTTGGAATAAATTGGTTGCAATATTATCAATTAAAAGCAACATATGAAAAAGACATAAGAAAGGGGGGATTTGGAAATAAAACTTCAAAATTAGAAAAGGAAAAATTGCAAAGTGATCAAAAATGTATAGATTAATAATGAAAACCACCTTAGAACAAGAGACGAAAGGGGGAAACATGTTAAAATGGGAGCATGATTTGGGATATGAGATATATGTGGAAAGATAGATAACTTTTTGGGAGAAAAACCATAAATTTTACTGCGTGTGATTTATTAAGGGAGAATTTCAGAAAAATTCACCACAGATGGTACCTAACCCCTGACAGATTGTCAAAATTAAATAAAAGGAACAACGACAAATGTTGGAAATGTAACAGAATGAAAGGTACGTTATACCACATGTGGTGGACTTGCCCAAAGATTAAAACCTTTTGGGACATGATCCACGACGAAATAAAAAAAATGATAGGGACATCAAACAAAAAAAAGGCAGAGGCATATCTATTAGGAATTCTAGATAAAGACATCCCAAAAGATAAAACTAACATTTCTATACACAACAACAGCAGCAAGAATTTTGATTGCTAGCTATTGGAAAGAAGACAGCATCACAACAAAAAGAGAAGGCTTGGGGAAACTTTGCAAGTACCTGGAACTAGCAAAACTGACGGATATAATAAGGAGAAAACCCAAAACTATGGTTATGAAGCAATGGGAGTTCTTAAATGATTATTTACAAAACCAGGGCTCAACTACAAAAATCTGGTTGTGTTTAGAATAATCTTGTGCGTAATATAAAAAATACAAAGTGAGACATTAAGGAAAGCCAAAGGGAAAATATGAAGAACAGAGGATCTGACAAACAGATTATTAAAAATGCGTGAGGCAAACGGTGGAAGTCTTTTTTTAAAAAAAACACATTACTTAAGGTAGATAAGGACAAGATGAAATTATACAATTAAATATAAATATAGATGGGAAACGGCTATGTAAAGTGAATACTTATCTACTTTAAAACGTTTTCACCTATGATCCTTTTCTTTTACTTCTTTATTTTTTCTTTGGTTTTTTTCTGATATCTTATCTTTCATTTCACTCCTTTATTGTGAATAGCATTTTATAGTGGTATATATAACTGTAAATATGAAAAGAGACAAAGTATTCACTAATTTTTTTCCTTGGTTATGTGTATTTTCTTTTTCTTTTGTAGTTTCTTTTGTTGTAAATATGTATGTTTTCTAATTTGTACTTAATAAAAATTAAAATTAAAAAAAAGAAATTCAAAGCAATGGCATGCGGAAGGGAGGACACCTGTGAAAACATGGCCTTCCATGCCAGCTGAGACCAAGGACCAAGCAGCTAAACACGAGATAGCCCAATAAAAACCTGCAATTTCTGCAATCTACCCCCCCCCACTCTTTAACCTTAATCCAATTCTACTGCCTTACTCCCCGCCCCACCACACTCTAGTTCAGCGCAACTCCATTGGTTCAATAGACAATACAAGGTGAGAGGCACAGGGCAACCCGGACGGGTTGGCAGGGAATCACCCTATATTGTAGATAAGCAAGATGGCTAGCTTAAAAGTAATCACATTAAATGTGATGGGTTGGGAAACCCCATCAGAAGACAATGCATCACTTCATATATAAACACAACCTCAGCTATGCAGATGACACAACCGTGATGGCAGAAAGTGAGGAGGAATTAAAGAACCTTTTAATGAGGGTGAAAGAGGAGAGTGCAAAATATGGTCTGAAGCTCAACATCAAAAAAAGGAAGATCATGAACACTGGGCCCATCACCTCCTGGCAAATAGAAGGGGAAGAAATGGAGGCAGTGATAGATTTTACTTTCTTGGGCTCCATGATCACTGCAGATGGTGACAGCAGTCACGAAATCAAAAGACGCCTGCTTTTTGGGAGAAAAGCAATGACAAAACTAGACAGCATCTTAAAAAGCAGAGACATCACCTTGCCAACAAAGGTCCATATAGTTAACACCATGGTTTTCCCAGTAGTGATGTATGAAAGTGAGAGCTGGACCATAAAGAAGGCTGATCGCCGAAGAATTGATGCTTTTGAATTATGGTGCTGGAGGAGACTCTTGAGAGTCCCATGGATTGCAAGAAGATCAAACCTCTCCATTCTAAAGGAAATCAGCCCTGAGCGGTCACTGGAAGGATAGATCCAGAAGCTGAGGCTCCAATAATTTGGCCAACTCATGAGAAGAGAAGACTCCCTGGAATAGACCCTGATGTTGGGAAAGATGGAGGGAACAAGGAGAAGGGGATGACAGAGGATGAGATGGTGGGACAGTATTCTCAAAGCTACCAGCATGAGTTTGACCAAACTGCAGGAGGCAGTGAAAGATAGCAGGGCCTGGCATGCTCTGGTCCATAAGGTCACGAAGAGTCGGACACAACTAAACAACTAAGCAACAACAACCTCAGGTTAAGAACTTAATTCGTTCTGGAGGTCCGTTCTTAACCTGAAACTATTCTTAACCTGAGGTACCACTTTAGCTAATGAGACCTCCTGCTGCCACTGCGCTGCCTCCCCCAGATTTCTGATCTCAACCTGAAGCAAAGTTCTTAACCCAAGGTACTAATTCTGGGTTAGCGGAGTCTGTAACCTGAGGTACTACTGTACTATATGATTTCCATTCAAATGTTTAACTTTAACATATAAAATACACATTAATATAAGCATCATCAAAATACCAAATAGAAGTAAAATCACAGGGTGCCAAGGCAATTTTAAATGTTGGTCATGGTAGGGCTCTATCCTGAAAATATGTCCCACCAATGGTTCTACGAAAGAGTTACTCCAGAGCTGGAAAGGAAGTATCCTGAGGGTACTGGGATACTGCAGCAGGACCTAGCCCCCCATCACACATCAAAAGTGGGGAAGAAATTCATGACAGAGCAGCAAATAGAGGTAATTGACTGGCCAGGGAATTCCCCGGACGTAAATCCTATTGAGAATTTGTGTGCTATATGAAAAAATCACCTCTGTGCTGTAGACTGTACGACTATGGAGAAACTCATTCAGGCGCTGATTCAAGTGTGGTACAGGGATCCAAAAATCAACAGCAACTGTTCAAAAAAAGTAGACTCCATGCCAAACCGTGTTCAAATGCTGCTTAAAAATAGTGGAGGTCATATCCGTTACTAATGTACGTCTATGTGAGTTTTGTACATGTATGTGTGAGTTTTGTACAATAAACTACTGTACTAAAGTCATTGTTTCAATTAATTTGTACAGCACATTGTTATATGTTTAGTAAGACATGGACACAACTAGAACTGTTCACATTACTGAACCTAAAACAGGTCAAGCCGCCATTAATTCAGAGGGCGCACAATGTGAGTTCCTGCATTAAACAGCAGTGTTTGCTGTGATAACCAGATACATAAATAAAATTGACTTTCAGGTAATACTGTCTAGAATGGCCCCTGGGCCATTGCTTCTACCTTTATGATGTTCTACCGATTTTGACCTAGATTGATTATTGTTTCAAATCAGTATATATTAAATGTTTGGGGGGAATTGAAAGGAAACCCACATCCCATCAAATGAAAACGTATCACTTCATATATAAACACCAAGACTGACCATGCCTACCTTAATGGATGAGGAACAGGAATTCATGGACAGTACTATCACCCCAGAGGAAATAGATATGGTCCTCAAAAACCTCAACCCACACAAAGCTCAAGGCCCAGGTGGCTTTACAGCAGAATTCTATAGGAAATTCAAAGAACCCCTGATGCCCAACATGACCCACCTATTCAATGATATCATAAAAGGGGGGCCCATCCCCAAAACCTGGACCTACTCCAAAATAATCTCCATCCCAAAACCACTGAAATACAGCCTCAAAGTAGAATCATACCGCCCAATCTCATTAATAAACCAAGACCACAAGATATTCACATAAAACTTTGCCAAACGCTTAAACATTTTCCTACACAAGTTAGGAGCCCCAGACCAGACTGGCTTCGTCCCTGGTCACAATATAACAGACCCCATCAGGAAACTACTGAACGTGATTGAACACAGCACAGCAACAAAACGGCCGCTGACAATTACGTCCCTAAATATCCTCAGTGCTTTGGATTGCTTAGAGTGGAAATATTTATTAGCAGTACTAACATGAAATTTGGCCCCAATTTCCAACAGTGTTTATACTCACACACAAACACCCCACTGGAATGAGAGGGGGGTTGGAGGAAGTGTCTGTGCAGGGCCAGTGTGAAGACCCAGTGCAAGGCTTCAAGGCATTTGTGGAAAACCAAAATAATAATAATAGCACAAATGGTCAAAGTCAGGTTAAGATAGAACTCAAGCGTTTTCCTGAGTTCAAAGAGAAGGATAATCCGGAGGCTTTTATCGTCTCATTTGAAAGAGCATGCAAAGATTTCCCAATAAAAGATGAGGAAAGAATGATAATATTAAGGGCTAGAATTAGTGGAACCTTCGCCAAAATATATCTAGAAATATAGATATAGTCTAGAAATTTTGACATGTTTAAACAATTAATTTACACCCGATTTGGAATTACCTCAGAACAGTTAAGAAAGAACTTTGTTCAGGAGTGTGACAAAAGTGAGGGAAGAAACATTTGCTCAACTTGGAGCTAAAATTTCAAATTACCTCACAAAGTGGCTACAGTAGGAGGGCGCAGAAAATGAGGGAAATTATAGTGCTCAAACAATTTTATACAACCATCAATGAGAAATTGAAATATCTGGTAAAAGAACGACATCCCAAAACTATACAGGAGACAGCCACAATAGCTGACCAAATTAATTAAATTAGAGACCATGGATTTGATGGTCCGAACTTTGGTGGAAAAGTGTGGGAGTTCCCCAAAAACAAATTTCAATATGCCAAGGAAAGCCCTACCTCAGTGACAAATAAGGGAAATATGCCACAAACTAAAAGTCCAACCGACAAGGCCCTGACTAACATTGGTCCCACTGAAGGAAAAGGAAATAAGACTAATTATACTGGGTACAGGGAAATAAAGTGCTGGACATGTGGTAAATTAGGCCACGAGTTTGGACTGCGGGGATGGAAAGGGTAAAACTGTCAATTCTGGTTCTCAAAAACAGACTTATTGTATCCACTCAGTGCAGCATGAAGAGGCTAGGCAGGTTGCCAAGGAAACCGAGGTTTTAGCTAGGCCTCAGCCTGAGGAAAATTTTGAGGCTCGTGTGGTACAATGTTACTTGATTAAACAGGATAGTTTCCTCTTGAGAAATGCTGGGGAAAACATCTGGGTTGATGATAAAAAGTATCTTGGGTTAAGAGACACTGGCTCACAGATTACACTCGTCCATCCAGACATAATTTCCACCACTAAACTAATACCTGAGAAAACAATAAAATTAAAAGGAATTGCCAAAGAACCATTTCTGAGGAAGTTCCAGCAGCAGTTCTTATCGGCTGGGATCTCCTAGAGCATGTTAAGAGTGCATTTGTAGGTCCTCGCTCAAAGAGGGGCCTAGAATCCCCCGATACTGAGGAAACTGAAACAGTTGCCAGTGGAGGCACGGCTAGGAAACCGCTCCTGGAAGGTTTGGGCAGAGCAGAAACTGAAGCTGTTATAGTTCCTTTTAAAAACACCCATAAAGCTAGTTTTGCTCAGGAGCAAAAAGGGGATGTTGGGTTAAACAGTTGTTTTGAGGTGGCTAAGTCTGCCACTCCTTTAACCCCTGAACGCCCAGAGAGATTCTGTGAAGAAAATGGGCTGTTGTATAGGGAACTCCTTGCCACACTGTATGGGGGGGGGAGGAATCCGTGAACAACTGGTAATCCCTCATACCTATAGAGAAAAGATTTTGCAGCAAGCCCATAATAGCATTTTTGTGCACACATGAGAATAACGAGCACTAAACGAAGGGTTGCTTTGGATTGCTTGGAGTGGAAATACCTATTAGCAGTACTAACATGAAATTTGGGTCCAATTTCTGTGAAAACAAGGCCCTCTACACCAGCTAAGACCGAGCACCAAGTAACTAAACGCCAGATGGCTCAAGATACCCCCAAATAAAAACCTTTAGGACTACATATAGGATATTTTCTGCAATCTACCCCCCCCCCACTTTTTAACCCAAATCTAATTCTAACCCCTTACTCCCCCACCCACCACACCCTAGCTCAGCGCAATTCCATTGGTTTGATAGTGAATACAAGGTGAGAGACACAGGGCAACCCAGACGGGTTCGAAGGGAATCACCCTATATTGTAGATAAGCAAGATGGTTAGCTTAAAAGCAATTACATTAAATGTGAGGGGTTGGGAAACCCCATCAGAAGACAATGCATCACTTCATATATAAACACCAGGACTGACCATACCTACCTTAATGGATGAGGAACAGAAATTCATTTTTTTAATTTTTATTACAGTGGTACCTTGGGTTACATACGCTTCAGGTTACAGACTCCACTAAACCAGAAATAGTACCTCAAGTTAAGAACTTTGCTTCAGGATCAGAACAGAAATCGTGCTCTGGCGGCACGGCGGCAGCAGGAGGCTCCATTAGCTAAAGTGGTGCTTCAGGTTAAGAACAGTTTCAGGTTAAGGACAGACCCCCAGAATGAATTAAGTATTTAACCTGAAGTACCACTGTAAGTACAAATTAGAAAACATACATACTTACAACAATAGAAAATACAAAAGAAAAAGGAAATACATATAACCAAGGAAAAAAATTAGTGAATACTTTGTCTCTTTTCATATTTACAGTTATATATACCTCTATAAATGCTATTCACAATAAAGGAGTGAAATGAAAGATAAGATATCAGAAAAAAACAAAGAAAAAATAAAAAAGTAAAAGAAAAGGATCATAGGTGAAAACGTTTTAAAGTAGATAAGTATTCACTTTACATAGCCGTTTCCCATCTATATTTATATTCAATTGTATAATTTCATCTTGTCCTTATCTACCTTAAAAAGTGGTTTTTTTGGTGTGTTTTTTTAAGACTTCCACCGTTTGCCTCATGCATTTTTAATAATCCGTTCATCAGCTTCTCTGTTCTTCATATTTTCCCTTTGGGTTTCCTTAATGTCTCACTTTGAATTTTTTATATTACACACAAGATTACTCTAAACACAACCAGATTTTTATACTTGAGCCCTGGTTTTGTAAATAATCATTTAAGAACTCCCATTGCTTCATAACCATAGTTTTGGATTTTCTCCTTATTATATCCGTCAGTTTTGCTAGTTCCAGGTACTTGCAAAGTTTCCCCAACCATTCTCTTTTTGTTGGGATGCTGCCTTCTTTCCAATAGCTAGCAATCAAAATTATTGCCGCGGTTGTCGCATATAGAAATAAGTTAGTTTTATCTTTTGGGATATCTTTATCTAGGATTCCTCTACCTTTTTTGTGTCTGATGTCTTTATCATTTTTTTTATTTCGCCGTGGATCATGTCCCAAAATATTTTAATCTTTGGGCAAGTCCACCACCAGCATTTGTTGTTGTTCCTTTTATTTATTTTTGACAATCTGTCAGGGGTTAGGTACCATCTGTGGTGAATTTTTCTGAAATTCTCCCTTAAATAAATCACACATAGTAAAATTTATGTTTTTCTCCCAAAAAGTTTTCCATCTTTCCAGATCTATCTCATATCCCAAATCATGCTCCCATTTTAACATGTTTTCCCCTTTTGTTTCTTGTTCTAAGGTGGTTTTCATTAATAATCTATACATTTTTGCTAGCATTTTTTGATCGCTTTGCAATATTTCCTTTTATAATTTTAAAGTTTTCTTTTCAAATCCCCCTTTTTGTCTTTTTCATATGTTGCCTTTAATTGATAATATTGTAACACATTAATTCCAAATGTTTGTAATTGTTCGTAAGTTTTTAATTTAATATTTCCGTCTACATCTTCTAATATTTCTCTATATGTTGGTCAAGTCTCTTTTGCATTACTCTTTATGTTGTGGTTGCCTCCACCGGTGAAACCCATTGGGGAGTTTTCTCAATAATTTTTCCTTTTGTTCTTTCGCAGACATCCAATAGAGCCTTTCTTACTATGTGATTTGTAATTTTTTTATGTTGTTCTTTTTTGCTATAAAATAAACAGCCGTGCCAACCGTATATTTTGTCCCAACCCTCTAGTGTTAGGACTTCATTATCTTTTAATAATATCCATTTTTTAACCCAACATAGGAACAGGAATTGATGGACAGTCCTATCACCCCAGAGGAAATAGATATGGTCCTCAAAAACCTCAAGCCACACAAAGCTCCAGGCCCAGATGGCTTTACAGCAGAATGCTAAAGGAAATTCAAAGAACCCCTCATGCCCTACATGACCCGCCTACTCAATGATATCATAAAAGGGGGGCACATCCCCAAAACCTGGACCTACTCCAAAATAGTCTGCATCCCAAAACCACTGAAAGTAGAATCATACCGCCCAATCTCATTAATAAACAAAGACGACTAGATATTCACATCAAACTGCCAATTACATCCCTAAACATCCTCAGTGCTTTGGACTGCTTAGAGTGGAAATACCCATTAGCAGTACTAACATAAAATTTGGCCCCAATATCCTGCAAATCCTCCAACAAATATACTCCCAAGCCTCAGCAATATGGAAGACTAACAATAGGGACTCTAATACCATAGCAATCCAAAAAGACACAAAACAAGGATTCCCACGGTCTCTCTTCCTATTCATCCTGGCTCTGGAACCTTTAGCAATCTGAATCCGAGCAGCCACAGACATCAAGGGAGTGGAAATAAAAGGCAAAACCTACAAATTAGGACTCTTTGCAGATGACAGCACCAGACCCCATAAACACAGCAACCTCCTTAATCAGAGAACTCAACACATTTGCAATGGTGTTGGGCCTACAGGTAAATTTTGCAAATCGGAAGCTATGTGCTTCCCACACCCAAAAAGAACTTGCTAACGTCACCACGATAAAACTTTGTCACACCAAGCTCAGATACCATGGGGTACAAATGAACAAAAACCTCAATAAAGTATACCTTCACAACTACAACCCCTTATTGGCGGCAGATTAACCAAGACCTAAAGAGATGGAACAACATCAACTTCACTCTCTCAGACAAAATAGCCATGATCAAAATGATCACCCTCCCTAAACTAACCTACCTATTCCAAACAAAAAACCAAGAAAAAGCCCCAAATACCTGCACCTCCCCTCCACAAAGGGAGGATGGGGAATCCCCAACACAGAAGCATATTACATTATGCTACATAATCCCATATATAGTAGAAGATGAAACAAAACAGCGGGTACACCTGAAGAGGGACACAATTGAAAATACCGGCACCACAGCATACCCAATTCCAAACAAACTAAGGAAAATTACCACAATACTTAACAGGTACACACAGACCATGCTTAAAGCATGGAAAGCAGAAATAGGCAAACTGTCCCCAACCCATCCTCACTAATTCCCCTGCCACACCACCCATTATTCCATCACACAGCACAAAATCTCCAGATAAAAACCTGTCAAACCAAAGGCTGATATTGCCTAATTAACCTCTATAAAATAGCAAACCCTTGCCAACACAAGAAATACAAGACAAACTAGAAGACGCCCAAATGCCCTGGTTAACACACCACCAATTACATGCCCTCTTGAACAATCCAGTAGTAAAATCAGCTGCAACTAGGCCCCTGACAACCTTAAAATACCTGCCCCCAAAACCTCTATGACATTAACCCCACTCAGTGGACTAGAATGTGGTCTAAACCCTGCTTTCAATCCATATCAAAGAAAAAGAAAGCACTCACTCTGAAACTCACCTACAGGTGGTACCTAACACCAAGGAAATTAGCGCAAATAAGCCCAGGTAATTCACCAAAATGCTGGAGAGGGTGCACCTCCCAAGGCACATACCTCCACATGTGGTGGGAATTCCCCCAAATACAACTCTTCTGTACAAAAACCATATGAGAAACATGTAAAATAACTAAGCAAGTATTAGAAATCACCCCAGAACTGACCCTGCTAAACATCTTCCAAGACAATAATACCCACTTACACCACAAAGAACTCATAACCCACCTACTCTCAGATGCCAGAAGCATCATAACCAGACACTGGAGAGACCTGTCAGGAATAAATATGGACCAATGGTGCCAAGTACTATGGGAAACAGCCTTACTAGAAAAATTAACCAATAAACTGAAACTGACACAGGGACATATAGAAGAAGACGCCTTCACCCAGGTATGGGCCCCCTTTATCACATACATAGCCCAACAAGACAATGACAAAAATCCACCAACAGAATACAAATCAATATGGCTAACCTGATCCAAAAGCAGTTGGTATTCAGAGGTAGACTGCTCCTTCAACAGGAAGTTCTATTTGGCTATTCAAGCCACTGACCACTGATAGACTCAGCCAAACCCAGGTTCTAGAGAAGGCTTCGCCAACCTGGTACAGCCCAAAACATCTCAGGGGGCACTATGTTGGCAAAGGTCCAACACAGGGTGTATGTGAAAAAAATGGCATTATTGCACATTGAATGGAAAAAATCTAGGAGAAATGAGGGGAATTATTTTCAAATGGCACCTTTAACCCA
Organism: Podarcis melisellensis; assembly: GCF_964234715.1. NCBI lineage: Eukaryota > Metazoa > Chordata > Lepidosauria > Squamata > Lacertidae > Podarcis > Podarcis melisellensis. The sequence goes on from NC_138547.1 coordinate 31,301,263, forward strand.
ACAGAGTAAAATGATTGCTTTGCTACCAGGTACATAAGGGAATGCAAGCAGGACATTTTCATAAGATCAGCCTTATCAATGGAACAACTCCCCTAGGAGGAAAATATGCAGCTTTCAGAACTTTGAAACAAGTTTAGAGAAAAAGCAAGTTGGAGGCAATGGAACCAGAGGTTCTAAAATCCTGCAAGACTTGCAGAAAGTGGGTAGGAAAAGTGTTTTTCTCCCTCTCTCATAACACCAGAACTCATGCAGGAACCAATACAGGAAGATTTAGAGCGGATAAGGAAGTATTTATAGAAGACATATAAAAGACAACATTAGAAATGTTGGGGATATTTTGGAAAAGTTAGAAGCAAGAAAGAGTTGTAGAGCAATATTAATGTTTATTGTTGCAGAGAAAGCCTTTGACAATGTATCTTGGAGTTTTATGTTACATAATTTAGAGAGTATGGGGATAGGCCATGATTTTTTAAATGGTATTAAACCGATCTATCTAGAACAAAAAGCTAAAATTATTGTAAATAATGTGGTTTCAGAGGAAATTAGAATTGAGAAGGGAACCAGGCAAGGGTATCCATTTTCCCCTCTGCTGTTTATTTCAGTCCTGGAGGTCTTGCCAAGTATGATTAGAAAGGATGAACAAGTCAAAGGTATTACAGTAGGTTCGAAACAATATAAATTAAAAGCCTTTGCTGATGATCTAGTCCTGACATTACAAGATCCAGACTCCAGTGCAGTCAAAGCACTGGAGCTGATACAAGAGTTTGGTCAGGTAGCAGGATTCAAATTATACAAGAGCAAGACCAAAGTAATTGAGAAAAATCTGGATAATGAAGAAAGAAAACTATTACAAGAAAAAACGGGCCTAGATTTTGTGAAAAAAGTTAAATATTTGGCGGTGAACCTGACTGGGAAAATTTTGAATTTATATAAAGATAATTATGAGAAATTATGGAATAAAATTAAAAGAGATTTGGAGATATGGTCAAACCTAAAACTGTCATTAATGGGCCGAATTTCTGTGATTAAGATGAATGTGCTGCCAAAGATGCTTTTTTTTTTGTTTCAAGCCCTCCCAATTATAGATAATGTGAAATGTTTTAAAGAATGGCAGAAAGCACTATCCAGATTTATCTGGCAGGGGAAGAAACGCAGAATTAAATATAAATTGCTTACAGACTTTAAAGAAAGAGGGGGATTTTCCTTGCCAGATTAAAAAAATTATTTTGAAGCTGCTGCACTTTGCTGGATTAAAGAATGGATGCAATTAGAAGACATAGATTTGGAGGGATTGGACAATATGTTTGGTTGGAATGCATATTTATGGTATGACAAGGTAAAGGCCCATAATGCATTTAAAAACCATGTAATTAGGAAATTGTTGTATAATGTTTGGACAAAATATAAAGATCTTTTAGAAAGAAAGATGCCCAGATGGCTTTCACCAATGGAGGCAAAGACCCAGAAAAAACTAAATATGGATACCAAATGGTTGAACTATTATGATTTATTGATAGAAGAAAAAGGTTACAAATTAAAACCATTTGATGAAGTTAAAGATAAGTTAAATTGGTTACCAGATTAATGAATTGTATAAATTGGATAAGAAAAATGGTTTTGCTTTTGAAAAATCTAAGTTGGAGAAGGAGTTGTTCGATAAAAAAGGTAAAAAATTATCTAAAATGTACAAGTTATTGTTGGAGTAGCATACAAAAGATGAACAAGTTAAATCTGTGATGATAGATTGAGCAAGAGATGTAGGACATAATATAATGTTTGAGGATTGGGAAAGATTGTGGAAGAAAGGGGTCAAGTTCTCTGCATGTACTGTGTTAAAGGATGTACATGAAAATGATGTACAGATGGTATTTGACTCCTGTAAAATTAGCAAAGATATATATAACTGTAACAATCTATCTTGGAAATGTAAAGAAAAGGAAGGAATCTTTTATCATATGTGGTGGACCTGTCCCAAGGAGAAAGAGTTCTGGGAAAAGATTTATAATGAATTGAAAAAAATGTTGAAATATACATTTATAAAGAAACCAGAGGCCTTTCTTCTTGGAATAACAGGTTTGGAATTGCCCAAGAAATATATTATTTTTGTATGCCACAACTGCTGCTCGTATTTTGTTAGCTAAAAAGTGGAAAACCCAAGAATTACCAACGATAGAAGAATGGCAGATGAAAATGGATTTTTCGGAGCTAGCTGACCTAACCAGAAGAGTCCGTGACCAGAAGGAGGTTGAGTATCAGGAAGAGTGGATTAAATTTAATGATTACTAAGTTAAATGGGACGTGGGTTGCGCTGTGGGTAAAACCTCAGCGCCTAGGACTTGCCGATTGCAAGGTCGGCGGTTCGAATCCCTGCGGCGGGGTGCGCTCCCGTCGTTCAGTCCCAGCGCCTGCCAACCTAGCAGTTTGAAAGCACCTCTGGGTGCAAGTAGATAAATAGGGACCGCTTACCAGCGGGAAAGTAAACGGTGTTCCGTGTGCTGCACTGGCTCGCCAGATGCAGCTTGTCACGCTGGCCACGTGACCCGGAGGTGTCTGCGGACAGCGCTGGCTCCCGGCCTATAGAGTGAGATGAGCGCACAACCCTAGAGTCTGGCAAGACTGGCCGAACGGGCAGGGATACCTTTACCTTTACTAAGTGAAATATGTTAAGTTAAATTAACTGAAAATAGCTTGCAGATACTCAGTTGGCTTAGGATTTTATTTATGTTAAGTGATGAATTAATATGTTTAATTTCATAATGTGAAGATCTAAGGATGTTAATGTTTAAGTTAAATTTTATAAGAACTGTGATTTGGAAAACCGTTAAAAGGATATGCAGTGAAATCCAACCAAGGGGAAGCGAGGAAGTCACTTAACAATGTTAATAAGTGTAATTTTCAATAAGGCTATGATTTATGTTTCTTTGTCTTATGTGTTTGTTTGTTTATAATGTTGTGAAAACCAATTTGAAAAATTTGAAAATAAAGTATTTACAGAAGAGAATAAGAAGAGTCTACTGGATCTGGCCAATGAGCCCCCTACTCCATCATCCTGTTCACAGTGGCCACCCAGATGCTCCTTAAGGGAAACCCACAAACAGGACAGGAGCGCAAGAGCAACTCTGCCCTCCTGCGGTTTGCAGCAGCTGGGATTGAGAAGCATGCCCGTCCTGCCCATGCAAGCAGTGCTGACGGGCAGGGAGGCTTCTTCCCTGTGCATTAGCTCTGCCCATCCACAGAGCAGCCCTGTGTCTTTGGCTGACATCTTGGTGGTCACGGTGGGAACAGGATGCTCAACTAGATGGTCCCCCTTTGGCCTGATGCAGAAGGCTCCTCTGACATTCCTATACACTGCTGCTGAAGACAGGTTGCCCGTCTTGCCTCAGAACATGGTCACTCCAACCCTGCAAGGGAGGGAGAAATATAATGCCAGATGAAAACTCAAACCATCTTAGTCAGCTCAACAGAAAAGTCCAGGCAGGAGAGTTCTCTATTCCCAGTTCAGCCATGGAGAGCCCAGCAGCAGCCAAATATTGAGAGCCAGGCCACCCAGGAGCAAATGCCAGCTTTCTTCCTGGGCACATTTGACAAGGCAGGATATCCCACTGAGCACTGCAGGACTCAATTCCAAGTCAGCATGCACAGGATATGGACTCAACAGCATAGCTGCACTGCAGAAAGTCTCTCTCCAGGGCCAGGCAGGCTGCTGCACTTCAAAGACTAAGGAGAACTAAGATGCTGGTGAAAGGCAGCCCTTAAGATTTCTAGAGACTTGCGCCCCCTAGTGACAAAGGTTCCTGCTCCTCTGCAACTGCTCTGGGTTAGCAGTTAGGCCTAAGAAAAAAACATTTCCAGGAAAACCAAGAACACAACATAAAGAGGAGCTCTGCTGTACCAAATCTGACCACAGGTGCATCGAGAGTTCTGTACTGACTGTGAGGAGCCCACCATAGTATCAGACAAGGGGACATTCCCAACCCTACCCAAAGAGGCAAGGATTATCCTGTGGAACTTCTGCCTGCACCTCACCTACCCCATAGAAGCTGCTATGGCTTCCAACCTTACATGTGCAGTACCCAAAAACGTTTCCCCCTCTTTTTAAAAGGAAAGAAACTATCATACAGCAGCAGCATAATCCTGTACATTTTTACCAAGGAGTAAACTGCAGCGAGGGCAGCAGGCTTTGCTCCCAAATAAGAAGACATAGGATTCATCTAACATCCATCACAACCAAGGATAACGTAAAAGAACCTGCATGGCCAGAAGAAATCTACCCTACCCAAAGAGCCAGGGATTGCCCTGTGGAACTTCTGCCTGCACCTCACCTTCCCCACAGAAGCTAAAGGCACCAAGGAGGAAGGGATGGGACGTGGGGTGCTCAAGCCCAAAAATGGAGGGTTGATTGCGGAAAACGCTTTGCGTCCTTTTTTGCGCTGGAGTGCGCGCGGCCAACACAACCCACCGCGCCAGGCGCTGCCCTCGCCACCAACGTGCCCAGGGCGGGAAGGGTTCCGCGCGTCAACTCAGCCTGGCCACCAGAGCCAAGCGGGACTGCCCTTCGCCCCAGCATGCCCTTGCCAGGAGAAGCTTGGTCGGCAGGCAAATCCCGCTCCCCCACGCTGGTCTGGGACGCGCGGCGGCTAGTCCAAGCCGGGTCCCGGCGGCACTCGGGGCGGGACGGGGTTCCCTGCGTGGGGGCGCCTGGCTCCCGCCCCCTAAAAATCGCGCGATTGGGACTACCCTCCCCCGGCCCAACCCCACACGCCACTGCCCATGTCCATACACACGTGCTCTTCGCAGTTTCAGACCCGACTCTTTCCCCAGCCCTGCCTGGAAATCCTGCGGGTAGAGTAACCCTGGCCTCTCCCCCCCCCCCACCGCAAAGCTCTACCTCCGCGGAGCAGCCCTTCCTCCTGAAACCAAGGACCCAAGGTCGAGGGCCAACCCGACACATTCCCAAAGCCACAACGAAGTTGCTTGGCTGGGCGAGGCGGCTACCCAAATCCCACCACCCAAAATGCCCCCCCATCCGCCCCTATCGCCAGCCAGAACCCTACCTACCCCAGGACTCTCCGCCGTCCCGCAGCACGGATGCGCTCCGCCCGGATGCTGAGCGGAGCCAGGAGCGCACCCTTCGCCAAGGAGGAGGAGGAGGTGCAGCAGCGAGCGAGCTCCAAGCACCCATTGCCACCCTCCCTCCCGCAGCGCCCGGCAGATGGAAGTAGAGAAGACGCCGAGGACGCCCCAGGTGTTAGAAACAGAGATCCGTAGCCCCGCCCCCTGGCCAGTTTAAACTCCAGCGAGTTAAAGGGACTCTGCTTCCCAATTTCACCCCCCCCCCACGGGGACCACACACCCTCCAATAAAGTAAACCCCCTATATCTTGCGAATACACGTGTATTCAAGCTTATAGCCTGGTTCCCCAAGGAAATCCAAAAGACCCCATGGCCGCCAACTTTTCAGCCTCCTCCAAACCCTGCTTTGAGGCTCCATTGTTTCCCTTTCTGTCCCTGGAATTGTCACCTGCAGATTTCTTTCTACCCCTGCGTTTCCCTTAAAGGCAAAGGCACACCTGGCAGGCTGAAAGACAGCAGGTTAGCGAAGGCTGACTTAAGCATGCAGGTGGGAGCCACAGGGACAGAAAGACACAGGAGCTTTGGCAAAAAGCTATAATCTAATTCCCAAAGAACATCCGGCGTTTTGGGTGGCGATTCTAGGAAAGACCAGCTGTCCATCTGGGTCTTCTAACCAGCAGTCACACAAACAAGAATAAAGCTGTAAAAGTTTTCTGCTTGTTATTCGCCTCTCTGCCCCCCATCTCAGCTAAGTAGGAGCTGACACTACACAGGTGGGAGAAGGTGGCACTCTGCACATTCTCGTATTCATTGGGACTTTGGGATCCTGGCTGAAATTAGCTGTCAGCGCACAATTACTTGGGAGTAAGTCCCATTGGACTCAACAACAGTAATTGTGCAGTACCAACATGTTCTGAACCCAGGAAGGACATTTAAAAACTGCAGTGTTTAAAGTGTCCACTGTTTCTTTGCAGTAACCTTCCACATCTGCCCGCTAGCCCTGCTTCTCCTCTCAGCTACCCTCTCAGGTAGAGGGCAGTGGCGGGGAAGAAGCTGAGAAGTGGGGCCACAAGTGAGCGGAGAAATTTCCCTTCCCTCAGTCTTTCTCTCCAACAGTGCCTGGACGCCTTGAACTGATGTGCCGCTTCAACCAGCCTGGAAGGGACCTCAAGAGCACCCGCGAAAAAGTGCCTCAGACAGACACACACAGGGGCTGCTTCGCTCTCCCACGAATAAAAGGTTTCCCGGGTTGTTTCTCCTCACTTTCCTTGACAGCCGGGCGCTGGCGGCCTCTCTTTGGGTCCCCTAACTTTGCCCAAGGAAAGGGGGGGGGGAGTATCCCGTTTCCCCTCCCCACCTCCTCTCTGCCTTCCCCAGGACCAGTAACAAGCTGCTCTGAGGTACACTAGTGGAGGGAGGAGGGCGGTGGAGGGAAGAGAAGGGAAGCGCCGTCCTGTTCTCAGATTGGGAACAGCCTCCCCCCCTCATTCTCCCCAACCTGTGGAACAACCAGATTCAAATCCTCGCCTCTTCACCCCTCAGCAAACCTTTTAGGCTGCATTTTAATGTTTTAATGTATTTTAATCTTGTTTTTTGAGTTTTATTTCAATCCATTTTTTAATTGGTTGTTAGTCGCCCTGAGCCGGGCCTTGGATGGGGAGGGCAGGGTATAAATAAAATTATTATTATTATTATTATTATTATTATTATTATTATTATTATTAATTTTCCCCTCTTCTCTTTTCCCCTCCCCCCCCAAGTTTTTTTTAGGCTAAGAGGCTTTTCCTCATGCCCAAGTCTGAAAATCACCCAGAGGGCTACTGAAATTTCATGTTGGTGTTGCTGAAAGAGGAAGGGGGATGGGGAGTTGTGTGAGGAAGGTGGGGGTGGGGAGAAGGAAGGGCCAGTGCCACCGCTGCAAGGACTTCCAGAGGGGGGGTGCCCTTGACTAGGGGGGCGCAATCTGGATGGTTCTGACAGGTGCTCATGATCACATAGTGCGCCACCTGATGACTTGTTTTTCAGCAGTCATCCTGGTTTGCTTACACAACAATTCGACTATGTCAAATATCTACTATTTGTTCTGATATGTTTGTAGGAGTTACATGACAACGAACTGCATTAATCCTGATTTGCTTGTAGGGTGTTTTCTCATTAGCCATTCATTCATCCCACACTTTCTAGTGTGAATTTTCCCATCACTTTTCTCACAAAAGAAAAATACATGTGTATTTTTTGTTGTTTTTTTAAACATGAACTTGTTATTCACACTTTTGCTTGTCCTGTATTTTTTCCCCAAAATTTTTATTGGTTTTCACAATATTATAAAGAAACAAACACACAAGACAAACAAACATAAATCATAGCCTTTTTGAAAATTACACTTATTAACTTCGTTAAGTGACTTCCTCGCTTCCCCTTGGTTGAATTTCATTGCATGTCCTTTTAACGGTTTTCCAAATCCCAATTCTTATGAAATTTAACTTAAACATTAACATCCTTAAATCTTCACCTTATGAAATTAAACATATTCATTCATCATTTAACATAAATAAAATCCTAAGCCAATTAAGTATCTGCAAGCTATTTTCAATTAATTTAACTTAACAAATTTAACTAGATAATCATTCAATTTATTTAAATTTGCTTGTCCTGTATTTTTACCCTATTTGTGTACTGATCAGTTTATCTGGGTCTGAGAGCTTTCCTTGTTGTTCCACAGCTGTCTTAGGGGAAAAAACAATATTATCTGCTGAATCAGAAAGTTGACCAGCATAATCTGTCTTCAGATTTTCTGCACATCTGATTAAGATCCAATTCAGCAAGTAAGTTCCTGTTTTCACAAGGCACAGTCGTGGAGCAATGAGAAAAGGTCTTGGAGTTAATTGCTACACAACATAATCAAAATACAGGTCAAGCAAAAGTGTGGACAAACCCAGAGTGCTTTAATCAATTTCAGTTATAGAAAGCTAAAGTTCTAGTACACTCTTAAATCTCTTCTGCATAATACTGACAGTTTGGAGAGACCTCCAGATTCCTGCATCAGTTTTCTATATGTAGAATCTCAGCCATTTGTCAACAGTATTGCATTAGGGATAAACACAATTCAAATATAACAGAATTATTAGTTGTGAACACACACTCACAAATATAATGAGCCTGTTGCACCAGCCAAATGGCCCATCTAGACTCCATTCACATGGCAGTTCATTCTACTTCCCCAATGTTTCCCTAACATTATTAGAGACAATGTGGTATAGTGGTTAGAGTGTTGGATTTGGACCAAGGAGACCAGGGATCAAATCCTCACTCAGCCATGAAGCTCATTGAGTGACATTGGCCCAGCCATTGTGTCTCAGCCTAACCTACACCACAGGGTTGTTGTGGGAATTAAATGAGGAGGTGGAGAACCATGTGTGCTATCTTGAGCTCCTTGGAGAAAAAGGGTGGGATATAAATGAAATTAAGAAACAAACTATTAATTGTGGCATTCTCTTTGAACTTTAACACAAGGAGAAAGCTAGTTCCAGAAAATACAGCATGTTTAGCACTCATTTCTGTGTTATTTGATTCTACAAAAAAAATCTATTTGCAGCCCCCTTAACACGGAAAAAAAATCACATGTGTAAGGGGATGAGATTTGGAACAGTATGTCAGCATACCATTCTTAGTTGTTTGCAAGGAGGCACAACAGTTTTGGGGGAAGGTAGGTCTTGTTTATATATTTCTGGAATGAGAAAGTAAATCATACTTTTCCTTTTAATTTATTCACACTTTGATAGAGTTTTTATTATGTTATTTATCTCTTCATATGCCATTTCCTTATTTTTCCTTTCCATTTCTTGTCTCTTTTTTATTTTATTTTGCGTGAGAAGCAAGAACTTTTGATGCATAACGGTTTTGGTTACATATTGTCACAACATATTAATAAAAATTATTTTAAAATACATAGAGAAAATATAGATAACACAAAGAGAACATAAATTCAGACAGAAGTGCCAATGTTGCAATCAGGAAAACTAACACAGCATCACCTACATGTCTGATTGCAACCTAAGAGGACCAGGCCACTTTATGGTGCCGCCACACTTCCACTTGTCCAGTGCTGAGAAAGAACGGGTCTCAGCATTTTCCCCTGATATAGAAAAAATAGTGGTGGTTGGCTTTTGCTGCCCAACTCCCCAATGGACTGAGTCCCCTAAGTCCGTGATCCGTCAGAGATGAATGGATGGTGGCAGGATGCAGTGAAAGCAAGGCAGATCTTTATTTTTCAGTTGCAACAGAGTTACTTCCCCTCCTAGCAAGGAGGCAAGAGACCCAGAACCCAGAAGAAACATCTCTTTTAAGGGTTTGCATTTTGGCGTGGAGAAGGAGAAACCCCCTCTACAAACAGTCAGAAATTACATCTCACAGAAGGTGGGGTTCCTGTGGCTCAGACAGGCTGAAGTGTGATATTCTTGAGGATTTAGCAAGTTTTACATAATTCCAGACCCAGTTTGGGACGCGGGTGTCACTGTGGTGTAAACCAAACCAAGCTTTGGGCTTGCTGATCAGAAGATCGGCGGTGTGAGCTCCAGTTGTTCAGTCCCAGCTCCTGCCAATCTAGCAGTTCAAAAGCACATCAAAGTGCAAGTAGGTAAATAGGTACCACTCCAGCAGGAAAGTAAACGGCATTTCCATGCACTGCTGTGGTTTTGCCAGAAGCGGCTTAGTCATGCTGGCCACATGACCCGGAAAAACTATCTGCGGACAAATGTCGGCTCCCTTGGCCAGTAAAGCAAGATGAGCACCGTAACCCCAGCATCATTGGAGACTGAGCTTAACTGTTAGGGGTCCTTTACTTTTCTGAGACACAGTTTACACAAAACATTAGCATTTGATAAGACAATCAGGATGCCCATCCCTCAATGCGGAGCATCTGGGCAGACAATGACAATACAAAGGAGGTTCATAGATGTAGGAGGGGAATCCTTTCAGGAACTTCCCCTGATGTTGTCAGGCAAGGGGAATTAAGGAGGCAGAGGAAATATTTAGAGTCTTTAGGAGAGTCAAGATGGCTTTTGGATTGCTTTCCTGTACTATTTTAGACATGTGGTTCATATACTTATGTATGTGTGTTTACCTTGTGCAGTTATCAACGTTCATTCTATATTTGAAACCTTACAATTCCCATAACACCCCCTTGCCCTGCTCCTTTCCCACGGAACACCCACTCTAACTTCAAACAGGAGAAAACGGCTATCCCGCGGAAAACTCAGCTGCTCCGACTGAGCGCTAAAGGATGATTTTCCCCAGAAAGACACATCATTTTGTGCTGTGTTTCTAGGCACGGGTTCCGTGTTCTAAAGTGCTGCGTCTGGTACGTTGTTGGTTGTTTCGCCCCAGCGCTGTTCCCTGTGAAAACCTCTTTTTGTTCCACCTGGATCTGTGCCTGGAAAGCAAAGTACAGGTAGGAGTGCGATGAGATGAGCCCAAGGATGGAGCCCAGGGATGGGAACGGCTGCCTCCGCGGTCGCCATGGTTACACGGCCCTTGGCAACGCCTTCTTCTCCACTTCCTGTTCCGTCGCCCGGCAACCCTCTGTCGCCATTTCCTGCGGGGCCTAGCATAGGAGAGCTGTCGGTGAAGCCGAAGCAGTCGGGAAGATGCTGTCCGTCCCGGGTACCGGCGGTGGCGGCCTGTCGCCTGGTTTCAGCGGAGGGGAATCCGGGTCGGGATCGGGCGGCGGAGGCGACTTCCTGACCCGCTACCGGCTCGTGTCAGCCAAGCTCCGCCGGCGCTTCCTGCGCAAGCCGAACGTGTCTGAGGCGGCCGAGCAGTTCGCGGCGCTGGCCAGGGAGCTGCGGGCCCAGGAGAGCCTCCCGTACGCGGCCTGGTGCCAGCTAGCGGTGGCGCGCTGCGCCCAGAGCCTCGGGCACGCGCCCGGAGAAGCGGCGGCGCTGGGCGAAGCGGCGCGCCTCTGGCTCAAGCACGAGCGGGAGCTCCGCCTGCGCCAAGGCCCCGGGCTGGGACTGTCTGAACACCTGCCGGCTGCCCAGAGCTGCGTGGCTTTCGGCTCCCGCCTGCGCCTCGACCTGGGCCAGCCCGCGCTGGCAGCCGGGCTTTGGCTCGAGCTGGGCAACGAGCTGCGCTCCGGCGGAGAGCCGGGCCAAGCCGTGCCGGCCCTTCTGCGCGCCGCAGACCTCCTGGCGGTCGCCCAGCTGCCCCTGGAGGCTCTGCGCTGCCTACGCGACGTGGCCTCCTGCCTGCTGCTTTGCCGCGACCACGATGGTGCTTTGGCTGTGCTCACCCAGGCGCAGCTGATGGCTCAGGCCGGCACAGGACCCTCTGCCGGTGGATCGTCATCTTCGGCTGCCGCAGCCGCTTCTTCATCCGTTCCGGTCAGCCCGCCGCCGGGAGCCTTCCTCGACGAGCTGCTGCACTGCGAGGTGGCCCGCGTCCTTCTCCTCCTGCTGCTCCAGCCGCCGCCTTCCAAGCTGATGCCCGAGCACGCCAAGACCCTCGAGAAGTACTCCTGGGAGGCCCTGGATGCCTCGCCGGGCTACGTGCCCTCAGAGCTCTTCCTGCTGCTGCAGTCCGCTGTCATGGCTTGCCAAGAGAAAGACCTGGAGGCGCTCAAGGTGCTGCAGAAGGAACTCTGGCCGCTGCTCACTCCGGAGCAGAATCACCTCCTCCATCTGGTGGTACAGGAAATGATCAGTCCCTCAGGTCAGGGGATATGACCAAGGGTACTTTGGTATTGCGTACGGTTCTTAGGCAACTCTTTTTTGTTTTTCACAGAAGTGTTGCAAAGAAGGTTTGCTTTGCTGATGGAAGTGACACTTCAGTCTCTGTCCTCCTAGCTTCCAGCCTGCATTTTCCATTAAGTCTACTGCACCTTTTCTCTGCATGAAGGAAACACGGTGGCAAAGCACTGCCTTTCATTCTATTGGGGCTTACTTTCTTCCTACCCACATCTATTCTTTCCTAACATTACTTAGACTTCACTAAGGACTTGAGAGAAAAACACGAGGTGTCCCACATTTCCCCCCGCTGTTGGGCTGATTTTATCATATTGGACTTTATAAAACACTTTCTTCATCGTTGGTTCCAGAAATTACACTTAATTTATAACACATTGTAAATTTGAAAGTAATGTTGCGGAATTTTAAATGTTGATACTTATTTATATTTTACATTTTAAACTGTAAGTACACATGTGAGAGGTAGCTGTGTTCTTTTGCACAGGGCTTTGTGTTGAACTGCTGGATTCTTGCTTGAAAACTATGCTGCCAGTTTTCTTCTTACGTTATTGGAACCGTCCACAACCAAGTGTCCTCTAGATTGCTTTGCACTACAACTTGCCTCAGCCCCAGCCAGCATGGCTTGATGGAAGCTGTAGTGTAGTCTAAAACATCTGGAGAGTACCAGGTTGGGGAAGGCTTTTTTAGTGTTTGAGTACAAAATTCATTACAGTAAGCCCACAACATATGCAGGAGTTACATTCCGGGCTTCACACCTGGTTCAATGGCAGATGGGATTGCCAGTGTCATTTCCCCTATATATACACAAATTGCTGCACACGTAAAGCTGAATGCACAAAAGTTAAATGCACTTAAGTTGCAGGCTTACTGTAATCATTATTCAAGAATCAAAAAAATCCTGTCTGTTTAAAATCAGATTTAAGAGACTTTCATGTAGGCCTAGACTGCATAAAGCCAGCAAATTGAAAACCAAGGCTGATGCTTTAATGTGTGCTTGTGCCCCAGGGAGATCACTTTGGTGATGAAAACTGAGCAAAATAAAAATGATATTGTGCAGTGTCACAAGTTGCTGATTTGAAACTTAGCCTTAGTGCACCACACTTTTCCTTTGCCTTCCAGCCTTAAATCCAGATGAGAGTAAAAATGCCTGGGACTTGCATAAATGCCTCATATAGTCCTGGTCTTGTATTGCCTTATGAAGCTTTGTTAGAGAGCAAGCCTATTTGTTACTTATATCAGTAAGTAATGGGTAGGAGTGGGAGGTCTTCTCTGCTGCAGAAAAGGATGATGGCGGTACTGGTAATGCTTGAGGTGTGTGCAGTCTTAATTCCTAGTACAGTAGTACCTTGAATCCTGAACACCTTACAAGTTGAACGTTGTGGCTCCTGAATGCCACAAACTTGGAAGTGAGTGTTCTGGTTTGCAAACATTCTTTGGAACCCACCTTCCAATTGGCTGCAGGAGCTTCCAGCAGCCAATGAGAAGCCACACCTTGGTTTCCGAACATTTTGGAAGTTGAACAGACTTCAGGAACAGATTCCATTCGACTTCCGAAGTATGACTGTACTGTTGTAATTGCTGATGATGCTAATGATAATATATGTAGTAACTTTTGAAAATAATCCCTTTATATATATCATAGACTTTAAAAGAGGCAACAGCAAAAGATGCATCTGGGAAGTGGTCAAAGTAAAGATTTTGAGCAGGAATAGGTTGCTTAATTATTTATGCAGGCAACCCCTTACTTATGCATGTTCAATAGGTGTGCAATTGTACATAGAGTGGTACCTCTGGTTACGTACTTAATTCGTTCCAGAGGTCCGTTCTTAACCTGAAACTGTTCTTAACCTGAAGCACTACTTTAGCTAATGGGGCCTCCCGCCACCACCGCGCAATTTCTGTTCTCATCCTGAAGCAAGCTTCTTAACCCGAGGTACTATTTCTGGGTTAGCGGAGTCTAACCTGAAGTGTATGTAACCTGAAGTGTATGTAACCCAAGGTACCACTGTATGTGCATCACATCGAACCCAGAAATGACCATAAAACATTCCAAAAAGGGTGGAATGGATGTGTGTGTGCACAGGCTTTTTCAATGGTGTTTCAAATATATAATTTCACTAACATGCACGGTGCCTCAGAACGTAACCACCACATAAATGGGGGTGTGTGCCCTGTATTTCAGTTCATTTTTAGGCTCATGCCTTTTCTACTTTAAAAGTCACTCACTGGAAGTTACATGAAGTGTCAAGTCAGACAACTGAGTTCACAAATCTTAGCCCATACTTCATTTATGTTGTGAGCTTGCAGTCTGAAAAAAAGAAGTGTTGGAAGAGCATAAGAGCCAGCTTCTTGGGGCTGAGGTCTGTTTGGGCCCTCTAATAAAATATTTGAGGGGTCCACCCCCCACCCCACCCCCCGTTGATGGGCTTTGCCATTCAAATGGTGTATGTGTGCTGTGTCATGTGTTTGGTTATGCATGGTGGGGCTTACCTGCCCCCACCCCAATATTTTATTTAAGTTGGTACCCCTGTGGAAGAGGGTGCTTCTACTCACTTCTTTATAACACCCAGACTGCTTTATCACCACCAAACAACTCTAGTGCCAAAGCAATCTCAGGTATCTTGGCAGCATATATGTGATGGAAGTAATAAATAAATGTTTCTTAGTCATGTTGCGGTTCCAATCCAGAATGAAAAACTTTTTCATTCTTAGTGTTGTGCTACACAAAAGATCAGTTTGAAATTTGGCATATTCATAGTCCACAATGGGTAGATCACGTAGGACAGACAATGTGGTGCTCCTCAGATATTCTATAGAACATTGGGGCTTATAATAATGGGACTTCCTTTGTCTTTTTTTCCTACCCTCCTTAACTAAATGGAATTCCTGTTCCTCTTTGATTGTAAAAATAACTTGCTTTGTTTGGAATTTACAGAGAGTAAGGTAAACATTTTGTGCCTTTACCACTCAATCCTAAACCAGTTAACTCAAATGTCAGCCTTGTTTTATTATTTGGACACAGCTTAAGTCATTTGCATACTAGATGGTAGAGATGTCAGGCACCAAAAAACATACAAACTCAAAAAGACTTCAGGTGCCATCCTGGCACCTAGGCATCTTCACTTGGTTGCAAGTGGCTGATAGCCAGATGCAAAATGAGATGCATTTAAGCAAATCTGTTTATTATATTACAGGTGCACTAGCATCTACTTCTATGTGTAAATGCCTAGCTATCACTAGATTGTAGTGAGCAGTGTTAGAAACTCAGATATATAAGCTAGGCACAAAATGGCTCCTTAATCCAAGGTTACAGTTGCCCAAATGGAATATCTGGTTGCCATTTTGGGGCAAGATGGCTTTAAAAAGTCTTGTTTTTCAAAGGATGGACAGACTGATTGATTCTCAGTTAAACATCTGGCTAGTTCAGATGACAACCTTGAACTAGGTTAAGAACTTTGAGAACATAAAAGGGGAAAAAATCACTTTATTCATATACAAGTCCACATTGGCCTATTCCTACCTCTTTTTCTTAATAGTGACACAGACAGTTCGTAGCGTAGGGATATTCTTCACAGTTGTGAGCAGGGTAGTGGGGTGGGGTAAATGAAGACAAGTGACAACCATTAACTATAACGTCCACTGCTCCAGCTCAGGCTGCACAGAAAAAGCATTTTGGTTTCTGAAATCCATTCTGATTGTGCAGATAAAATATAACTGATGGAATTTTACAGTATTTGGTATTAGTATGTGAAAACAGTCAAGATCCAGGCATGCACCTCCAGATAGTGGAGATGTCAGGCACCATCCTGGTGTCCAGGTATCTTCAGTTGGTTGCAAGTGGTTGATAGTCAGGTGCAAAATGCACCTGGTGCCTGGCTAATTTTGAACACGTAGTGAGATGCATTTAAGCAAATAACTGTTTATTATATTACAGTTGCACTAGCTTGGCTTGGCGGAAAGATTGTCTTGAGTTTCAAGTTTTGAGGAATTACATTATTCCCTGTTTACTTGGACTCAAAGTGAATTCACCAATTCATCAATAGCATAATAGTTGTGGAAGCATCCGCATGGAGGGAAGGTAGCCTCCCTCACCCACCTGCCCATGTCTCCCCCCCCCCCCAGGCCCTCCGCTCCCTCACCCAGCCCCTCAGTTCCCAACTGGATTGCGGAACGTCCAGCTTCTTGTTTCTGTGGGAGGAAGGCGGGAGGGCCCAGAGTTACAGTGAGTAACAGTCCCACTGATCTCCCCTCCAGGCTCTGGCATGAAAGCTCCCGCGGGAACCTCGCCAGAATGCCAGGTGAGCGGCAGGTACAGGAGAAGGTGCTCCAGTGTGAAGCTATCGTCGGTGAAGTTCTGCAGAGGGGTCTCCAGAGGGTTCTGGAGCAGCAAGATCAGGTCTATGAAAATGTGGCTCAGTAACTTCAGCTCAAGAATATTATTGAGTGATTGCAGGTGATAGGAAGCCAGGAGCTGACGACTCAAGTGGATCTAGGCTACAATTTCTATGTCAATGTAGAAGTGCCTGATGTCTCCACCATATTGGTAGCACTGGGTTATGGGTTATTTGTGGAGTTGACTCTTCCTGGGGTGCTTGCCTTCATTGAGAAGAACAAGAAGCTACTAACAGAGTTCAGTGAAGCCCTTACCAAAGACTCTGCCAAGATCAGAGCCAATATTAAGATGGTTTTAGAGGGCTTGCATGAACTCCAAGGTCTCCAAGATTTGCCTGAGGAGACCAGAAGGGACATCTTCCTTTAGGCACCTGCCCTTCCTAGAGGGAGCGTTTTCAATGTGATATGCTGGAAGAAGAGTTAGTCTCTTGGGCATTTTGGTGGTGGCAGCAGGAACTGTGTTTGTAACTGAGGAAACCCTTATGAGTTGGGGAGGGTGAATGTGCTTACAGGGATAGCAGATCAGAGAGTTTGAGAGAGAATAGTTTCTCTTGGGGTGGTTGATTTAACTGCTTCATATATTCAACCCTTCTCTGTCTCTGTTTCCCCAGGAACTGTGTCTTAGTTCTTATTCTGTGATCTTAGTTCTGTATCTTATAAGTTCATATCAGTTTGTGAAAGTAATAAATAAAGATGATTATTTTAAAAAACAACAACCCAAAACAGCAGTTATTGATTTTTACCAGCCATGACTTTGGCAACCCACTACACAACTACGCAGAGCTGATCATTTATGCCAGTGCTTCACCCTTTGAATACTGCAAAGGATCATTTTAAGCTTTGTCTCTGGTACCTCTCTCACAGCCATGCTCAATGCTGTGATGTGAAGCATGGAAGTTCTATGTTGCAGTGAGGTCTCTGCAGCCATGATGAATACATCAGCTCCAAGATCTAAAAATGAGGGGGTCCAAGCCCCATACAATGAAAATTCTGTTCAGTGGTAGTGAACACTGCCCTCCACAAAACTTTTTTCTTCTATTTTACTCCAACGCCCATCAGCCCCAGCCAGCATGGCAAATTCTCAGAGATGCTTAGATTTGTATTCCAGCAACATCTGAATAGCCCTATATTGGACCTATTGGCTACTCCTGCCTTAGGTCCATATACATTGCTAAAAATAAAGGGAAAGCATTTCATTTACCTATTGTTTTATTAAATATACACATAACATGACACCAGAAAACTTTCTATGCAGCTCACCATGAGTACAAAATCATTAGAATATGAAATCAATCAACTCAAACACTCATGTAATAAAACAACAGAGGTTTTTTTTTAATAGCGTAAAAGTGAAATGAGAACCCAAGAGATTAATCATTCAAGACACTTTTCCAATACTTTACCCTCAAAGGATAGTTAAGCCCCTGGCATCAATAACAACTTTTTAGAAGCCTACACCTTCTGTCCGGCTCAAGTAAACCAGTTTTTTTAAAAAACAAAAAACCAGGCCTAAGTTATAACAAAATTAAAATAGACCAGGAAAAAAAGATTGAAGAATGGTAACATTCCTCAATCTTATTTTTTCCTAACAAGAACAATGATTAGACAAACAGGATATGACTTATCAGAAAACAATCATGACAAAAATGTCACATACTCAAGGACGAAGTCTCAGATTAATAATCAACAGTTTCTTGATTATACATTGGCTGTGAGTCTGGCATTTGCACATTGGATTTGAGGCACACACCATTAGCTTTTTTTTATTGGAAACCAGATACGAACTGGAACTCGTTTTCACCTCTAACTGCCAATGCAACGTATAAAGGAAGGAATACTTCTTTGGCGATCACTCACAGCCAAGTAATAATAATAATAATAATAATAATAATAATAATAATAAAAATAAATTCTATTTATATCCCGCCCTCCCCAGCCGAAGCCGGGCTCAGGGCGGCTAACAACAATCAAATAATCAAACAGTCAAATAATCACACATTCTAAAAATATTTCATTATAAAAATTAATTAAAATAAAATTGATGGCAACCGATTAAGCAAAATTCTGTGCAGGTTGCCAGAGGAGGGAGTCAGGCTGCGCCCTGACCAAAGGCCTGGTGGAACAACTCTGTCTTGCAGGCCCTGCGGAAAGATGTCAGGTCCCGCAGGGCCCTAGTCTCTTGTGACAGAGCGTTCCACCAGATTGGGGCTGCAGCCGAGAAGGCCCTGGCTCTAGTTGAGGCCAGCCTAACCTCTCTGAGGCCTGGGACCTTGACGATGTTATTATTTGCAGACCGTAGGTTTCTTTGTGGGGCATACCAGGAGAGGCGGTCCCGTAGGTACGAGGGTCCTAGGCCGTATAGGGCTTTAAAGGTTAAAACCAGCACCTTAAACCTGATCCTGTACTCCACCGGGAGCCAGTGCAGCTCGTATAGTACCGGATGAATGTGATCTAGCAGCGAAGACCCCATAAGGAGTCTCGCCGCGGCATTCTGTACCCGCTGGAGTTTCTGGGTCAGTCTCAAGGGCAGCCCCACATAGAGCGAGTTACAATAATCCAGTCTGGAGGTGACCGTCGCATGGATCACAGTGGCTAGGTCAGGGCGAGAGAGATAAGGGGCCAACTGCTTAGCTGGGCGGAGATGAAAAAATGCCGCCTTTGTTATAGCTGTAATCTGCGCCTCCATAGAGAGGGAGGTATAGAAGATTACACCCAAACTCTTAACGGACGGTGCTGGCACTAATTGCACCCCCGCAAGAGATGGGAGTTGCCCCCTCAATCCCATATCGTCCCGCCCCAGCCAGAGGACCTCTGTCTTTGAAGGATTTAACTTCAACCGGCTCCCACGTACCCATCCAGCCACAGCTTCCAAGCATCTGATCATTGTGTCTGGGGCCGAGTCAGGATGGCCATCCATCAACAGATAGAGTTGGGTGTCATCAGCATACTGATGGCAACCCAGCCCAAAACTCCGGACAAGCTGGGCGAGGGGGCGCATAAAGATGATAAAAAGCATCGGGGAGAGAATCGCACCCTGAGGCACTTTCATCCAGAAACCTACCAAGCTGTTCAGCAACTGCTCTCTCAATCACCTTACCCAAGAATGGAAGATTCGAGACTGGGCGGTAATTGGATAGATCTAAGGGATCTAATGATGTTTTCTTTAAGAGCGGACGCACCACTGCCTCCTTCAGTTCCCCTGGGAATATCTTCCATAAATGAATGTCTTCCATAAACACAGTTTTAATAATGAGTCCATAAGTGACTGTGGAGGCCAATTCTGGAACCACACGGCCTTCCACAGTAGGGACATTGGTCTCCAGACGGGAGTTGATCATGGTATGGATTTGCCAAGCGTGCCTTCCTCTTAGCACATTTCTCCCTTGCATCCTGAGTTCAAGTGTCTTCAAAGTCCATGACACCTTTGGTAAAGGCTGTTCTCCAATTGAAGAACTTGCAGGCAAGTTTTCCCAATTGTTGGTGTTTATACTACATTTTTTAAGATTTGCCTAGAGAAGGAATACAAATGCAATGGGATAAAGCAACACTACTGCACCAATAGAAAAAGAGTATGTTTTAATTTATTAATCCCCTTTTACATTGTTACAGGAATTTTTTACAATGATGGGGGGGGGTTGCTCCTCCAGCACACAGTGTGTACCCCCTCTTTGTTCACACACACAATGTCTCCTCAAAGCACCAGATAACACACGACACCACACAATTTCCAATGTTCTGTTCAGGAAGGAAATGGCTACCAAGGAGGGAGCTTGGGACATGAGTGAGGGCAGCTATAACCCATAAAGCGTGAGCTCAGGTACTCAGCAGCCCCTCTGCCTGAGTGATAATCTCTGGCATCCTGATACCTGAGTGCCAGACCGGTGGTAATAATAATAATAATAATAATAATAATAATAATAATAATTTTTATTTATACCCCGTCCTCCCCACAGCTAACACCAAATATAAATTACAATAAAATGTAATAGAAAAGAGTTAATTAAAATACAACTTAAAATACAGCCTCATTTTAGTGTAGCCCATAAATCAAGACCATAACGTGAGGAAACATCAGATATTCACCCAAGCCAGCTATTCATGCTGGTCCTACATGGGAAATTTCCATGCGAAATCCCATATATGGGATCAGAGTGAGTCCATGCCGAAGGCCAGGCAAAACAGCTCCGCCTTGCAGGTAGCCATTCCAGAAACAATAGCAAACCCAGATCAAGACAAAAGGCTGTGATTAACTTAGCTGGGGAAAAGGGACATCTCTTGTGTTTTGGTGGAGGTCAAGGTAAGGGAGGGGCAAGCCCTGATGCTCAAGTTTCTGTCGCCAGACCCTTCCAACACGTGATGTATTTGTGATATATGCATGATGTAATTTTAGGGGTGTTGTGGGTATCTTTGTAAAACTGATAAAAGTGGGAGCCACTTTGTTCTCTGCTTCTTCCCCATTATCCCATCTGGTGGGTGGAAGTCCTGTTGCAAAAGTTATTTGAATGAAGACCAGGCCTATTGGCTGCTGTTTTGTTCCTATATTCCTGGCTGGTGTCTTTGTTTGGTAATCCAAGTGAGCCCAAGGATTTTCCTATAACAAACATGTGCATCAAGGCAACTTACAAACATTTAAAACAGCTAGAAAGAGTTTTTAAAAACAGTAGAAGTAAAAGGTAATGGTAAAGGACCCCTGGATGGTTAAGTTCAGTCAAGGGTGACTATGGGGTGCAGCACTCATCTTCCTTTTCAGGCCGCTTTCTGGGTCATGTGGCCAGCATGCCTGGAGGCTTTTTGATTTTATAGTAGACCAATATTTTAAAAAATTATTTGCCGTTTAAGCCTTATGGCATGCAAGTGGTGTTAAAATGTAGTATAAGTCATAGCTGTCAACTTTTCCCTTTTCTTGCGAGGAATCCTATTCGGAATAAGGGAATTTCCTTTAGAAAAAGGGACACATTGACAGCTATGGTGTGATTACTTTGCTTCTCCACATCTGATCACTACGTGTTGCTGGATGGTTTGGATTTCCAGGCTGTAATGGGAGAATAAATGCAGTTGGAAGAAGTCTCTTGATTTGCTGTTTCTTTTTCATCCAGATGTCCCACCCTAATATGTTGGACACCTTTATGAGAACTGGCCGAAATACCATAAAAAATGTGTGGCAGCGTGAGAGATTTCCAGAAATTTTCATAATACTAGATACGCCTGGCAGGTGTAATCTGCCCACGTTTCTCTACCATAAAATAACGTGCTCAACACACAATCCTGGTTACACACCTAGGATCACCCCCCATTATCCACTTGGCCAAGCCGCCTGAGCCTTGTTTCCACGAGATCCCCACTTTCTGCACCTCCCCCAACAGGTTTTATTGCCATCTGGCTAGTACAAAACCTGCTGGGTGCCGCTGGGTAATTTACAAAAAAACCCGCCTCTGCCTCTTGGACTCCAGCTCCCATCTTCCCTGGCTCGCTAGCTGGGGGCTGCTGGGAGTTGGAGTCCCTTCATAGCCTGAACTCCGGCGCTTTTTAAAAACCCGCCTCTCGGAGGGGAGGGGGACTGAAGGCACCTAGCCTCTCTAGGGCTTTCCTGCCCTCTATGGTGCAACCGCCCGCCCCGCCCACCAGCTCCCTGCTCACCCAATCGCCGCTCTGTCCCTCTTTTCCCGCGCGCCGCGCCGCGCTGCTTGTCGGGACAGGGAGCGGAAGTGGGCGAGGGGATCCCTTTTTCGCTGGCGGGAGGCGAGGTGCGCGCGTGTCTCTCAGAGGCAGCGCGTGGCGAGGGCAAGATGGCGGACGGTCCAGGTGGGTGCGCGGCGTGCGCTCGGGGTCAGGGCTGTCTTCTCCGGACCTGAGGCGAGCTTCGGGCGTGGATCTGACCTTTTCGGGTGCCCTCCATGCGGGCGCAGTGGGGCCTCCTGTAACCTGAGGAGGGATCGCGCTTCTCTCGGGTCGCGGAGAGGATCGCCTCCGGGGAAGAACGGGAATTAAATGCTTAGTTTTTAAGGGGGGGGAATGGGGGCGTAGGAAGAGTTGCTGAAGTTCACAGATTTAGCGGAGGGTAGTGTTTAGCTTTCTCAGCCCTGTCCTGAGTCCCATCGTGGCGAAGCACGTGGCTACTTGTACAGTGTTTGGAAACGACTCTCTGTGCATGCTCGGATGTAGTGGGTTTTTTGGGGGGTGGGGGTGAGGGATTCCACAAAGCGAGATTGGCCCCGCTTCTGAGAGTGTTGGGGAAACTTTACCGCCGGGTAAGGGTGCATGGGGCAAAAACCGTTTTTACTCCATGGTGCAGCCAAGTCTGAACATGTTCCTTTAAGTCCTAATATTCCTTCAATTTCCACTTCCCTTCTTGTTATGTTAATAAATCTCTGTATGTTGGCCAACCTACTTAAGTGATGATGCTTCAATAGGGGATAGCCACCATGGGGTTTTGGGTTCTAATAAATCTTTATATTTTCCCCACACTTTCATCAGTGATCTTTTTTATTATGTGATTATAGAACCCTTTATGTACTTTACCTTTTCCATACCAAAGATATGCATGCCAACCAAATCTGTTATGTCCCTCCAACTCTGTTGTTTCCGCCACCTCTAACTCCTGTCTCCGCTCGTGCGCCTCGGTCTTTCTTTTGGGGGAGGAGGGTGTTGGGGAAACTTTGTCGCCGGGTAAGGGTGCATGGGGCAAAAACCGCTTTTACGGGGGGATGTTGGCTTCTCAGCGCTGGTGTGTTGGGGGGGAGAGGTTGCTGTTCTCCCACCTTGGAGCCGATTGTAACGTGTTCAATGTTTCACAGCATGTTTGTTTCCTTTTGGAGGTGGCGGGAGATTCGCAGGAACTATTGATATTCTGCGGCTGCAGGAAATAATTGCATTTTGAGGAAACGGGCTACTGCTTTGCAGTTTGCCCACTTAAGGCACTAGGGCGCCTGCCCACGTGGGTGGCCTGCATGAGCATTGACTGCAGCCAATTTATCTCATGCAACTGTTTCCTCCACTATCTCTCTTACAGGTTTCTTTGGTCACCCACAGCACGCTCTTGGTTTCTCATACGTTGAGGTGCTTGTTATTTGTAGCGCCTGACAACGATTCTTTTGCAAACCTAGAATAATGGTGTTAACTGTAATAGCACCATATATAAGGAATATTGTACTGTACTGTAAACTCTTACAACCATTTTCATGCCAGGGGCCCTATTCCTTTCTTGGTGCCATGTGCCAGTGGTAGGTGGGGCCAGAGGCAAAAGGAGGCAAAGGATTAAATGCAAATTTGTACAGTAAGCTACTTTCTTCACACTCTGCTCTATGCAGTGCAAGAAAGAAGCATGAGCCAAGTTCAAGAATGGGTTCCAGACAGGCAAAAGCACAAAGCAATGCTGTGGGTTGGGGAGTATATATGGCCTGGGAAGAGTTCAGAGTGCTAGATGGAGAGGCTGGAGGGTTGCATTTGGACTCCAGGTCATAAGTGTCCTATCTGATCTAAATTTTGAAATCAGATTACTAATTTTAGGTTTGATTTTAGGTGGGTGAACAATGCCAAGTTTACTTCTAGTTCCATTTATTTGTAGTAATGTTTTTATTTTTTGTCTTTCTGTAGGCTCTGTCTCTAAGAAGCACAAGAAAAAGAAAGAACAGAAATATCTGGTACAGGAAGATGTTGCTGTGAGTTGCTTTGTGATATTGCTTAATTTCCATACTAGAATTCTATTTAGGGCAAGAAGTTTTAAACCTCTCTGCACCCTGTAGCCTGCATGGTTCTTTGCAGATTTTGCTGGACTACAGTTCCCACCATCTACTTCCTGGGAATATGCTGTTCCCAGGGGTGTGCAAACATTCCCTCTCCTGTTCAGCACTGTAGTTATAACTTTGGCTGATAATTGATGAGGGCAATTGATTGTGTAGAGGCATGCATTCTGGGCAGGAGCTAATAGTGATAGTATGCTCTCTTTGTAGAAGGCCCCTTATAGATAAAATTGTTGCATGACGAGGAAAAAGCAACATGAAGAGTGCAGTTCTAGTTATTTGCTCTTTGTGTCTAGACTAGAGAATATTGTTAACTTCCAAGCTTGATGAGTAAAGGAACATAGTGGCCAGCATTCTTCATTGGCAGTTATAGTTACTAATCTGCCTATTTGATTGTTCCTAGGATATACAGTATTCTGAAGAATTCTTTATCAAGCCTGAATCCAGAGTGGCTCAACTGGACACATCACAATGGCCTTTACTTCTCAAGGTAAACAGAATTATGTAAATGAACTACATATTTAATTATTAGTGTTCTATATAAAGCTTACAATATAATTAAATTTAACTAGAGCAACTAATTTACAGTATAATTAACTCAAAATTCCATTAAATTTACTGGCAAAAAGAAAAGTTGTTAAATTTTTGTGGCTGAGGTTTTTTTAATCTTTTATATTTATCTTTATAAATATTAAGATTCTTAATTGATAACCATATTCCTAAATATTTTACCTTTTTATGAATCTCTGTTTATGGATTGGGACAAGTCTTTGTTCTCTGATTCTTTTAAGTTCTTAACTAATAATTTGGTCTTGTTTTTATTAAGTTTAAATCCTGCCACCTGCCCAAATTCTTGGATATTTTCTATAACTTTAAGGAGAGGATTATTGGGTCTTCTACTGTAATTAGTAAATCATCAGCAAATGCTTTCAGTTTAAATTCATTTTTACCTGTTTTTATTCCTCTTATATTCCTTGCTAATACCTCTGGGACCATAACGAACAGAAGCGGTGATGTTTGGTTCCCTTTTGTATTGTATATTGATTTGTTATCACTTGATTAACAATCAACAGTATTATGGTCAGAGTAAACAGCTTGGACTCCCCTTATCAGTTTTTCTCCATAATTCATTTCTTCAAGAATTTTTTTCATGAAATCCCATGAGACATTATCAAATGCTATTTCCACATCTATAAACATTAAGGCAGTTTGTTTTTCATTTCTTACTTCAAGATATTCTATTATATTTAAGATACTCCGGATGTTATCTTTAATTTGTCTGTCTGGTAAAAACCCTGCTTGATCTTGATGAATATATTCTTGCAGGACTTTTTTCATTCTATTAGCTAATATGTATGCAAATAATTTATAATCCTTGTTTAATAATGAAATAATTTTTTACTAGGGTTAAATCCAAATCTTGCTTTGGAATTAATGTTATATATGTTTCTTTCCATGTCTTTGGGATTTCGCCTGATCTTAAGATCTCATTCATAGTGTCTTTTAGGGGAATCACAAGCTGTTCACCCAATTTTTTATAATACTTTGCTGAGAATACACTCGGTCCTGGAGATTTGCTTGTTTTTGCTTGGTTTATTGCTTCTGACACTTCCTGCACTGTTATTTGGTTATGTAAAAGTCTGAATTTTTCTTCTTTTATTTTTGGTAAGTTACTGTTTTTTAAATATTGATCTATCTTACTCTTGCTCTCATGTCCTTATATAAGTAGGTGAAATATGTAACAAAGGCTTCTCTTATTTCCTTCTTGTCTGTAAATTTTCCATTCAACTTTATTCTATTTATATATATTTTTTGTTCATTTTTCCTTATTTGCCATGCCAGCAGTTTTCCTGACTTATTGGCATATTCAAAATATTTCGGTTTCACACTCTTAATTTTCCACGTTATTTCTTCATTAATAATAATTGAATATTGTATTTGTAATAATTTGATTGCTTGTTTAACTGATTCTTTCTTTGGTTTTTTAACATTCTTTTTCTAAGGTTGCACCCAAAATTTCTCTTTTCCTTTTTTTCTTTTAATTTCGTTTGAGTTGCATTTTGTTGGACAAACAGTCCCCCCATCATTGCCTTACTAGCATCCCACACTACTTGCTGCCTGGTAACCGTGTTAAGATTCAAATCAAAATAGTCTCCCAGAACCTTTTTTGCTTTTTCCAAAAACATTTTATCATCTAACATGTTTTCATTCAGTTTCCATCTAAAGGAGGATTGATTTTCCTTTTGAGAGCAAATCTTAACCAGTTATGTGATTTTTAATTGGCCGAGCAACTTGTTCTATATCAAATAGTTCCAATGAGTTTTAAGACATTGAGATTTGGCTCCAACCTAAGAACTCCACAGCATTAATTGTTCATTAATTCTTGCTTGCTTTGGATTTTTGTAGAACTTTGACAAGCTGAATGTGAGGACAGCACACTACACACCCCTTCCTTCTGGTTGTAATCCCTTAAAAAGAGAGATTGCTGAATATGTAAGGTAAGGCAAGATAGAGCTTAAGAGTAGATTTCCCCCACATGGTGTTCTTTCTGTAATCTGGGGGAGGTGGGTTAGTTATTAAACACTTGGGAAAGACACAAATGAGGCTTAGATGAACACAAGTTTTGGATGGGGCTCCACTGCCCACTTTAACTCTTCCAGGATTTTCTCTAGAGGTGACAACCATTACCGTCCTCCATGCATGTCGGCCGAGTGCACATAAGTGCAGCTTGTTTTGACCCCGTTCTTCCCTTTTCCAGGCTCCAAGTGATCTGCTTCTTGGCAATTGCACGCGCATTTAGACGCGCCTGAAATGATTGCCACCTGTATAGTGACTTGCATACATTGGTCCTTACATATTGCTTTGTGTCACAGCTGCAGAGTTTGGGGTGCTGGATATTCTGTTGACCCTACTATTATGTTTTGGAGGTTTTTTTATTCTTACTTAATACCTGCCAGTTACCGTAGTTTCTTTGTTCTATCCATGAATGCTTTTGTTTGGCACAATGTCTCTTAACTTTTACTGTGCCATGTAATTTATAATCTAAAAATTGTTAGTCACAAACTGTTTGCTAGTTAGCAAACTGGGAGGAGGGTAGGTAAAAAAGAGTTGAAGCTGTGTTACTACAACCGTATGCCAAAAAAGTGGCATAAATATCTAGCACAAAATTAGCACCACAATTCAGTATTGCCATGGACACAGTATCCTGCTTGAAATCCCTAGGTTATTAATATGTCTTGTTTTAAGGTAGATTTGGGTCCTAATTCAGGTTTGTTCTTTGAAGAGCGAGCAGAGTCCACGCCTATATAGATTATTGTTAACAGTCCCTGTGGTTCTCTTCCAGGACGGGCTTCATCAATCTGGACAAACCTTCTAACCCTTCTTCCCACGAAGTGGTGGCCTGGATCCGCCGCATCCTACGTGTTGAGAAGACAGGGCATAGTGGCACATTGGACCCCAAAGTGACTGGGTGCCTGATTGTATGCATTGAGCGAGCAACACGCTTGGTCAAGTCTCAACAAAGTGCAGGTATACCATCTGCTTTGTCTCTTTATCAAGCCTAGAAGTGTATTGCTAGACATAGAAACAGCACAATCACCGGTATGGTGAAAAAAATAAATTAAAGTGGCCTCTCCTGACTACTCTTCTGTCGTCTTCCAGGCAAAGAGTATGTGGGAATCGTTCGGCTGCACAATGCAATCGAGAGTGAGGTTCAGCTGTCAAGGGTAAGTCGCTGCTAGGCAGGAAAATTTGAGAGGTAGGTGTGTGTGTGTGTAGTCATGAACATCAGTGTGAATGATGCCAGTAGAAACTTTTCCCAAATTAAATTTAGCTGTAGGGGTTATGATGAGAGCAACTATTTCTTTACATGGATATCAGGGTAGCATGCAACAGGGATGAATGTTGTTTAAAATGCCACAATAAATCACTGTTAAAGTAATCACAAACAAAAATTAGATGCAAAACCAAATCAGAGTAAGTTTCAATTTTCAAGAGTAATTGACTGTTTCTTCAGACCAAAAGTGGCAGCACAAGGCAAATTTCCGATTGTTTCACTTTCTGCTGGGCAGATACCTTTCTAGGAACCACAGGTATGCTGTTCTGGGTTCCATGATGGAAAAAAGGCAGGATATAAATATTTAAAAATGAATACATACTTTTTTGGCTTATAATCTTTGGAATGTTTCTCTTTGTTGTGAATCAGAGCTCAAATTGCCAATCTGCTATGGGAAGTATAGTTCTGTGTCCTTTGAAATCTGTTCACATGTATGGGAAGGGCAGAATGATGATGCTGTTTTATCCATTCTCTGAGTGGTGCTGTTCTATCCTTCCTGCAACATCAGGATTCCTGTTCTAGGTTCTTGGTGCTGTGCAGCTTCCAGCTGCCTGCAGAGTAGACATAGAGCAAGCAGAATTGAGGCTCCCTTTATTGGGGCCTTGGTTTTCTAAGATTAATGACAGCTCTGACTGCCTATAGCCACATGGTATTAAAGCCACCCTTGTCATTACTAGAGATGCCTGGGGGTGGGGACAACAACAGCAAATATTGATTTAGTGGTCTCTATGATCTGGGAGCAGGTTCATAGCCACTTTAAAGAAGTTGAGCTGCCTGCATGGTGGTGGTTTCTTCAGAGATCAATTGGAATTTCCCAGGAACATTCTGTGCATACTTGTGAAGCAGAGTGTGCACCATTGCTCAGCACTTCAGGTAGCAATTGGAGTTCGTTTTGTTCTTTGGTAACCTTGGTGACTAATGATCAAGCTAGTTGATGAGTACAGCTCCCTGCTTGCCTTGATTTAGCCAGATGTTTTGCCAACTCATGGTTTTGCATTACCATAGCTGCTTTAACTTAGTCTTAGCAGTAAGCTTCTTAAGACCACATCGTACCAAACCAAAGTTAAATTTACTTGGTGAATGCAGTTGATAAAATGGAGCTTGGTGTGTTTGGGGAAAACACCTGAAATTTCATTCTTCCTTGCATGTATCAATCATGTATTACCACAAGGGCGCAAGCATTTTAAAGTGGTATCTGATCTGCTTCATTCTGCAGGCAATAGAAACACTGACTGGTGCCCTCTTCCAGCGGCCCCCACTCATTGCTGCAGTGAAGAGGCAGCTGAGAGTCCGAACAATCTATGAGAGCAAATTGGTAGAATATGATCCAGAAAGAAGATTGGGTAATGAAACTGTTTTGTATGAGGTCTGCAGTATCCCTGGTGGAGGAAGAGGGGAGTGGGGGGAGTGCACCGCCCCCGGCAGCATGATCCCAGTGGGGTGCCATCGCCCCCACCTGCTCTCTGCCCCCCCCCCCCGTACCGGAATGCTTAAAGCATGGGTGGCTAACTTGTGGTCCTCCAGTTGTTCTTGAACTATAGTTCCCAATAGTCCCAGTTCAGCATGGTTGATGTTCAGGTTGTAACTCAGCAACATCTGGAAGGCCATAGGTTACCAACCCCTGGTTGGAGGTGTTTTCTGAGCCAAATGATGTAAAACAGATCGCATAGCACACAGTGCAAAGATGACTTACATCTATCACCCAATACTGATGGCTCGTGGATGCTTTCTGTTCAAACTCTTTTAAGTCAACAGAACTCACACATCTGCTTTGACTGCCCTGTTCTCAGGTATATTCTGGGTGAGCTGTGAAGCTGGGACCTATATCCGGACATTGTGTGTGCACCTGGGCTTGTTGCTGGGAGTTGGAGGTCAGATGCAGGAGCTCCGGCGAGTGCGATCCGGGGTCATGGGAGAGAAGGTACGTTGCAGGGTATATGTCAGCACATGATTGTCACTACCCAAAGTGTTGAGTTCAGTACAGGGCTGACTCCCCTGTTCTGGTAATTAAACTTTGGGACAGTGAGTGGTTGGGAGATGTCAAGGGCAGGAAGCTTTGTTTCTGCCAGTTCTGTCCCCCAACCCACAAAAATTACCCATGGCCCCTATGAGACTAATTGCACGGAATCCATTATTGACTGTTTGTTACAGGTGAATAAAACTAGTGTTTCTGGAACTCTGATAACTTGATGTTTGCTGTGCCCATGTCAACTTGGCTTCCAACTCATATTCAGTCCTCTTGTGTAGTTCTGCTCTCTGCAGTTCTCTAGAGTGGGGAACAAACAACCGCTCAGTAATCCAAACCTTTCCCTGCATGTGATTTCTGCAAAGTTCTGCAGAGCAGGCTAGTGTGGCTGGTGACATCTTCCACATGGGGAAAGAGCTTTAGGCTATGTGAAGAGAATGCTGTAGAATTTATGAATGGTCAAACTTAAATAGATAAAGGTAAAGGGACCCCTGACCATCCAGTCGTGACCAACTCAGGTTGCGGCGCTTATCTCGCTTTATTGGCTGAGGGAGCCGGCGTACAGCTCAAATGCTTGGCATCTGCAGTCAGTGCAGGATTAGATTGCAGTGATGGAAACTAAGAGACTAAGAGTTGCTGCCTGTCAGAGTAGTTGGGATGGATGGTAAAAAAAGACCCTGGCTTTTGTATCAGACTGCCTTCCGTATTCCCAGTTACATATATATATTGGGGTGGTTTCTGTTTCTAGGACCACATGGTGACTATGCATGATGTGCTGGATGCCCAATGGCAATATGACAACAACAAGGACGAGACGTACCTCAGGAGGGTGATCTTCCCCCTGGAGAAGCTGCTGACATCCCACAAGCGACTAGTCATGAAGGACAGTGCGGTGAGTTCCCGGAACTTATAGCTAAGGCACCACAGTCCATCGCTACAGCTTAACAACGTCACTTTTTTGTCGGACTGTCTCTTAGAAGAGGCATTCCTTGTTTTCTTACATTTCTGCCTTCTAAGATGATGTTTCGCTGTTTGCAGAAGTACTTTTATTTAAGAATGTTCAGAAAATGATGCAGCTTGACTGCTTTAGTCCTAATTTCTGCTCCCAGGGCTGTTTAAAGGTGAGAGGGGTGGGGGCAGGTACCTTAAGGGAGTGAATGCCACTGTTGGTGGTTACAGTATTGACGGAGCAGGATGCTGTCCAGTATGGAGCTTTTCTTGCCATCACGCCATACAAGCCTCTTGGTGAAAGAGGTATAATTTTTGTGGGCATAACTCCAAAGACTTGGGAGTACATGGATTGAAAATTGGAGAACAGAATTTTACAGTGATAGCTGTTGGTTGAAGCATGATCATTTTTACTACTTTCTGCTCAGGTGAACGCCATTTGCTATGGTGCAAAGATCATGCTTCCTGGCCTGCTGCGGTATGAAGATGGCATCGAACTCAATCAGGAAATAGTTGTTATCACCACAAAAGGAGAGGCCATCTGCACAGGTGAGAACTGGTAGCTTAGGCACTTGCCTTCTTAGGTTGTTTTAATTGAGTTATTGCAAACATAGGTGCTGGCTCCCTGGGTGCCCAAACACCTACTGAATTCCCAATGAAGGGCCGGACACCCACAAATTTCTGTTCCAGGGCCATGCATTCTGCATGGCACCCATGGCTCCTGGGCATCCACGATTGTGGGGCCAAAATGGCACTCCTGATTACACATGTTTTGTGCTTTGTGTAAAGGAAGTGGGTTGTAGGAGGAGGAGGCATTCTGAGCTCAGACCTTGGCTGCCTAGCCCAGTAATGTTTGTTCCAGCTAGCAACACAGATTCCAGCATATCCAGCAGAGGTTTCTCTCCCCAGCCCTGCTTCCCTTTTATCAGGCTCCATTGGCAGGTGATTATGGATCAACACTTAATTGTGGAGTGCATGCAGTTTCCTTCTTCCAGTACTGGAATGGGTGGCAGTGACAATTTGCCTATTTAACATGAGACTACAGTGCCATCTAGTGGCAAATCAAAACATAGTTTTCTTTCTGTACTTTTTTCGATCTAATACGTCTCCTATTATGCACTGCTTTGGGTTTGGTACTTTCAGTAGGAAAGTGCGCATGAAATTAAATAAAAATGGAATGGGCGGCATTACATATTTTGTTGGAGAGAAGATGTGTGTTCAACTCCACACTCTAGTTTTGAAAAATGGTCCTGCAAGTGTGACCTCAGATTATGGACGCCTGCCTTGGGCTGGGCAAAAGCAAAGTGTCTTGGTGAGTGAGACTGAAACAATGGGAACAACTATGCAGCTTAGCTCTCTCCCACTGAGAAATGAGGCCCATCTCTCCTGCTGACTCCCAAAGTGTGTGGGGAACTACATAGTAATTTTGCAAATTGCCTTCCCCTTTTAAACAGCTTTCTTCAACTTCCCCACCTGCCTGCACTTGCTCAGGGCCACATGTGAAGTGATGATGAAGTTTATCCATTCTCTGAGTGTTGCTGCTCTGCCCTTCCTGCCACATCTTGATTCCTGTTCTTGGGTCTTGGTGTTGAGTGGCCTCCAGGCACCTTAAAGCCTTCCAGTGTTCTACTGGGGGGCATGGGGATGCATGGCTGGCTGCTGGCAGGGCCTGGGTGGAACAAGCAGGGTCAGAGGCCTTTATGGGGCTCTGACTCAACCAGGAAGAATGAAACTGTCTGATCACATAGTGCTCTGGTGTGCTTTTTCCAAACAAAAAAAATCTTGAGTACAAGAATGTGGGGAAATGGCATTAAAATACCCTTGTGGGTGGGTGTTAACCTGTGTCTTGCTTACACACTTCATGTGCGTGTGTTTCTCACACCAAAAACATACATTCTGCCTTCTAGAGGGAGAACCTCCTTAAGTAGTAAATAGGGATGCTACGGGGGATGATGTTGTAAGTCTTACCCTGGCTGGTTACAGAAAGAGCATGTGTTGGGCAATGCCAGGTTCTGTGCTGTGTCATTCCTTAGGGTGCTCAACCTGTACTCTTCTTCCTGCAGCCATTGCCTTGATGACAACTGCAGTGATCTCTACTTGCGACCATGGAGTTGTAGCAAAAATCAAGCGTGTGATCATGGAAAGAGACACGTACCCTCGAAAGTGGGGACTTGGCCCAAAAGTGAGTATTGAGATGGCACCGCGTCATTTGGCTGTACAGGGGAGCAGATTCAGAAGAGCAGCTTGATACTTGCTCCTGGAGCAACAGAATTTTCAGGGAACCGGGTGCATCATCCCACTGGGCGTATGTTTGAACTGTTCACTTGGTGCCTAAGCTTTGTATCAGATTGTACATGCCTGGCTGCACTTTCAAAGATCTTGGCCGCACCTTGCTACCACAGAAACGGGTAGAATCTCTGGTCACTTGAAATGGTTGCTTTTGCTGTTGTTGAGCCAAATGATGTTAAAGTAGACTTCAAGAGCACTCTGTGCAAAGATGACCCAGATCTATCACCCAAGACTGATGGCTCTGTTAGGGGCTGGACATAAGGGGTGTTGGGTCCTCAAGTCGCATAAGAGCAAGAGAGATTTGTTTTATTGCTGCTTGTGGACCTTGAGGGTTATGGAAATGGCAGCAATAAGAAAGCACCTGCCCTTGCCTTGTGTCATGTGTCTCCTCTGCTTATCTCCCCATAGGCTTCTCAGAAGAAGATGATGATCAAGCAAGGCCTGTTGGACACACATGGCAAGCCCAATGAGAAAACTCCCCAGGCCTGGAAAACGGATTATGTGGATTATAATAGGTAATGTTTGCAGCTCCCATTGCCTTAAGTGGGGGTGGGGTAAGGTGTGCTGGTTTGGGGTGTACAAAGTGCTTTGTGCTAGAAAAGGCAGAGAAGGGGTTTCCTTGGGGCGGGGGAAGCAGGCAGTTATCCCTTTCTAGCCTCCTTTCTATGGCTCTAGAGGGAGTCAGCCTGCTAAATGAAATAAGGAAAACTGCAGCTTGCCCCCCATGCATTTTGGGTGTGTTTACCAGCTTTCCGAACATCACCAACACCAATGTTCCAATTCTAGTATAAAAAGTTAGGCGGAACAGGGTAGAATTGTATATAATGCACCAGGTGGCTGAAAGATGCAAATAAAGCTCCTGTTTTCCTCCCAGGGTTGCTGGAAAGGAAAAGGTAAAAGAGGAAGTCGCCCAAGAGGAGCCAGAAAGGCCACCAAAGGTTGGTTTGCTGCGGGACTGCATTCCAGCATTTTATTTTTATTTGGGCAGTGTCTGTTAGGGCCTACCTTTTAGTATTGTTTTGAATGTGTGGGGTTGGGGGGCATTGAGAAGACAGCAGGTAAAGATCTCCAGAGTAGCTGTGGGTGGTGTGATCATTAAAACTTTGTAGCCGCCTGCAGTACTGGTGACTGTCATTCACACTGAAACTTGGTCAAATTCAAACTGTTTTGTGTGGCAAGGGAGGCTTGAAAAACCTGTCAGTTCTTTTGGAGGGGGTGTATGTGCAAATATTCTTGCCACCTCTCTTCCTTTCTACTCGATCATATAGATAGGTAACATGGTTACAGGCTGATCTCTCGTCTTATTAGAAGTTTTGCCCCGCACCCTCCAGTTCTGCCCAGGTTGCCACCTAGTCTTTGTCAAGAGAGATGTTGTCTCCTGGTGCTGGGTGAGCAGCCTTATTTCATCCTCTCTCACACAGCTAACAGTACAATCAAAACCCTAAAGTAGTGCACTTTGCTCCTTGCTTTGCAGGTAACTGCATGTGAATGGCTTGAAATCCCTGGTTTTATCTCTTGTTGACACTTGCAGGTGCCAAACATGAGCTCCTTTGCAAGATCTGTCTTAAAATGCTCCCATAGAGCAGCCTGTATAGTAGTACCCTGTTCTTGGCTGAAGCCTGTCTGATGTGTCTTGTTTCCCACTCAGCGGAAGCGGGAGATTGAAAGTGATGGGGAAGCCGGTGCAGCAGCCTCCTCTCCCCCAGCCTCTCCAGAGTCGCAAGCAGAAATCAAGAAAGCGAAGAAGAAAAAGAAAGAGAAGAGGAAGTCGGAGCTTTCTGAGAGTGGCAGGGAGCTAAGCGAAATGGTAGGCCTTGTGTAACCTTCTGTGCCAAGGAATCAGCTGGTATATGCACACTTAAAAGAGAAATCGATTTGCACACATATGTGCATGACAGTTGCTGTGAACAGCTCAGCATTTATCTTCCATTTAGGAAGAATCTCACTTTCAGTTGTGACTTTCTGATAACCCATGGATGCAGTAGCTTCTAGTTATGTAGTTTGCACGTGTCTCTTTGATTCCTTTGGGGCGAGGGACAAGGATAGGTGGAATGATAGAAGGAGAAAGTGAGGGGGAGCCCTCTGCAAGCAATGAATTCAATTTCTTGCAGCCCATTGTGTGGGGTGACAAGACAAAGGCAATGATTCTGTTCACTTTTGACCTGTGGCCATTCTTACAGTTGCCCAACTCCTGCGTGACCTACTCCCAGCAGGAAAAAAACTGATCCCCCATACCAGAGAGGTAGCCAAAAAACAGAGAGGCTCTTCTGAACTCTCGTTGTTTCTCCTCTCAGGGCAGTAACACCAGTGTGAAGAAGAAAAAGAAGAAAAAGAAGCAAGAAGAAACTGAGAGCTCAGAGTAACCAGCAAGAACCATCCAGAGCAGGCAGCCTGGGCCAGCATAAGAAAGAGTCTGAAGGCCTTAATGAATGTGCAGACTGGATCATTGAGCAGAGACTTGACCTGATTGCTGTGCAAATTAATGTACTTTTGTGGGGGGGCCAGCATGACAAGCTCCCTCTGTCCTGTTCTAAGGATAGCTGGAGGAATTGGAGGCCACAAACCCACCCAGGCCTTGGTGACTGTGAGGAGTTGCCCTGAGCTTGTGAGACTTCTTTTCTGGGGGTAACACAAGGCAGCCCTTGATTTTGGCACCAGTAGCAGAGTCTTCCTTTGCCCCTCCTGCCTTCTTCCTTTGTTTTTCCTTCTGCTTGAATGTGCAGGAGCTGCTGAATGGTAGCGCCAGCTTGTCTATGGGTGGGGGTGAAAAGGGATTTTGTTGTGAGTGGTCAGATGCTTCACTTTAAAAATAATGCTTTTGTATTGACCTCCTTGTGCTTACTTTTGACTCTCTTAATGAGCTAGAATCCAAACGTTTCCCCTCAGGGTACCATACCGCCTCCTGTTGCTTTTTAAAGCAGATACTGATTTGGGGGGGGGGGGGGAGATCACACCTAGAAGTCTTGGAAGACTTGCTTCTGGTCCTTGCAAGCTCACATTCTCCTTGGTCCCAGATGTCTTTCATTCAGCAAAATTGTCTTGCTTCCTAATCTGGTTGGGGCTAGTTGAAAAGTGATGCTGAAGCAGAGCAATAGTCCAGATCAGTGTTTTATCCCACGTGCAGTTTTTATAGGGGATCAAGCCTTCCGTCCAGCTTTTTTGACTGGGCTGAGAAAACGATTGGAAGTCTGTACCCCTGTCCCTGTGCTTACATGCACATGAGGTCAAGGGACCTCTGCATGTGGCTGTCGCATTTGGGGGCAGATGCTGTGGTCTATTCCCACCCGTTTTCCTTTTATTTCCCCCCACACCCATTTTTAGCCAGAGTACCAAAGTTGATTTTAAAAGGAGGGGTGGTTCTTAATTTTTTATTAAATTACAAAACTTCCAACTCTTACTTTTGGTTTCTTGTGGTGGTGGTGGTGGTGGAAGCTTCTACAGAAGGTGGGGGGAGAGTCGGGCCAGTTCTATCTTGACTTCTTTGTTATGCTTTCAGTTAGCTGCTCCAGCCATTCTTCATGTTGGTTTTTCACAAGCGGTGGGGGTTCCACGCACAGTGCAACCATTTAAAAGAAATTATATGTTGACTGACTTTGTCGCAGGCCAATGGTTAAGTGACATAGGCAAAACCTTGAAGGAGAAGCAGTAGTGATGTATTAAAAGGGTAAAGGACCCCTGGACAGTCAAAGACGACTATGGGGTGTGGCACTCATCTCGGCCAAGGGGGCCGGCATTTGTTTGCAGACAGCTTTCCATGTCATCGCCAGTGTGACTTAACTGCTTCTGGCACAACGGAGCACCGTGACGGAAACCAGAGCACACGGAAACACCATTTACCTTCCCGCCGCAGCAATACCTATTTATTTGCACTGGCGTGCTTTCAAACTGCTAGGGATAGAGCAATGGGAGCTCACCCCGTCACGGGCATTCAAACTGCTGAGCTTCTGATTGGCAAGCCCAAGAGGGTGGTGCTGTGGTCCCAGTATTGTATAGGTGTTTTTTCATCCCAAGGGTGGTATTCTGTTGTGGAAAAACTGGGGGGGTGGGAGCCAGATGCCAAAGGGAATAGAACAATGGCTTTCTGCTACTTACCTTTTGGGGCAGTAGGTTACATTCCAACTATTCAGAAACCACACGCTGCCCTCCTTCCAAGCAAGCAACAGGCATTAGTCTACTTCAGTGACACATTCATTGGGCTGCCAAGAACATTCAAGGGTGTGCCTGGGAAGTCCTCAGAACCAAATAAGAGGCCTTGAAGGACTATGTGATGGTCCTGAGATTCTCCAACTATTGTAGAAGGCTGGGGCTTAGCAGGTACAGCATGTAGAGTTGGGCAGTGCACTTTTGAAAATGGAATATGCCTTCTCCAGATTTTACACTACCACCACGATGGCCACTATAAGGTTCCCAAACATAGCTGTCAACTGTCCCTTATTTGGCGGGAAAGCCCTTTATCTCAGTGCCGTGTCCCGCTGCTGTCCCTTATTGATGATGTCCCTTAAATTTCCCAGGTTTCAAAGGAAGCAGCTCCTCTCCCTGCCGGCCAGGCAGGAGGGAGGCTCCAACTGTGTTGCTTGGCTGCGTTGCTCACCCAATAAGGAGTTTAAGAACGACTGGGGGGGTGGAGCTTGCATGCCTTGTGCCGATCAAATTGGTCGCGTTGCCTGGGGACTCTCCTTTGCTCAGCGCTTCCCAGTGGAAAGGTGACGGTGGTTTCCCAGCACTTGAGGCTTCGTTTGGCTGCTGGTTGACTAAAATCCCTTATTTTGGTGGCTGGTGCCTTATTTTCGAGGCTGCTGGTCCCTTATTTTCAAATCTGTAAGTTGACAGCTATGTTCCCAAGGCAGGATTTCCCAGGCTTGCTTTGAGGTCCTGCTGCCTAAATATTTGGATGCCAGCTCATGCCACCACATCTTTGGATCTGAGTCAGGAGGTGGTCTAGAAAGAGCTTGATGCTAAGGGAAATTGCTGTATTGTTTTGTTTGGGCCAAGGTGCCACACTTAAAACTATAGCCACCAGAGGATATGCCACATAAACAAGCTTTGGGCACAGTGTTTCTACTGCTGCTTCTGCCAGCTTAACCTTCGATAAGTTGTCTTTGTGCCCTCATCCTGCACCAACAGTTTACACAGGCAGCGATCAAAGAACTTGCTAAAAATATTCACTCGGAAGAGAGGATGAAACAGCCTAGCAAATCAACTGGCAAATAATAGGCCTTTTCTAGGTCCCAGGAATAGCAGCCTAGTGTACCTTGCCCTTCTGATGAAAAGAGCTTAATGTTGGTAGAGGATAATGCTCTTCAAGACATCCTCAAAGGAGTGATGCAGGCTCTCCAAATCTGCTTACCCGCTGCAACCAAAGCAAATGCAGATGCCTCTGTGCCCAACATTGGAGGAGGGGAAGTAGAGTTTAGAAAACAGGAATCACTGAGCCCCAATCTATAGGTATGTCTGCCAGAGAAGCCCATTTTTCACAATGTGGTAGAAATAGTAAAAAGGGAAAGAGTAAAAAGGGTTCAGTGGACAGGCTGTAAGTCCCACTTGTGGCTGCTTTAATTGCTGGCACAATTGCTCCAAGGGATGGAGATTTAATGCATCAGAAGCTGGCTCTCTAGCCTGCCTCGGTACCATACATTTGTCTCCTAGGAGCAATGGTGGTTGGCTGTTGTGAGTGCCCATGCCAGTCCAATGGGGAATACCGCCAGCTGCAGGTGGGCAGCTTTTAAATTGGCACGTTTTTTGGTCCTCGTGGGTAAGTATCGTCTTCTGCCATCTGGGGAGTAGTGGGGTAATAACAAACACAAGTCCTGCAATATTTCAACACTTTATTGCTGCTTGATTTCCCTGTAATGGACTCAACCAAAGGTCCCTATTGCACATCTTTTGGGTCTTTTTGGTATCCTCAAAGGTATGAGGTTTAAATGCAGGTCAAGCTTACACCCCTACACCCTTAACCGCGAGTTACATATCTCAATCTTGTTTTAGACATGGACAGTTAGTTGAATAACAACCTCCCACAAAGGTTGTGCTTGCAGGTGGAGGTGGAATGAACTTGCTCTGTTAATCGTTTTTGATAAGGCAAATATGGGAGGGAGGGCAGTTATTTTGCATATAACAAGTGAGCCACCCTAATACGTGAGAAATGTGCCATGAGCAATTTCTTTACAGAGCACAACATGCAGGTGCTGAGAGTCTTGAGTTATTTCCTGTTCCCTCCTTGTGTCATGAGCTGCCAGTTAAAACTTAATAGCATCTACTCTGGCTCCCAAAAGTGTGTTATTCACAACTGTACTGATTCTGAGCATGAACAGTTGGACAAGTACAAGTCTGTAGAGAGACAATGGTCCACATGTCTGGGGAAGGAGATACTGATCACTAACTGCCTGATCACCCTACAGTGGGTGACAGCAGATGTGTAAAATTCAAGAAGCATCCACTCAGAAGATTAGTGTGCAATATGTGGGGAGCTTGAAGGAGCAGTGGTGTATTACAGTAAGGAAATCTCACTTGACAAGATCTAAAGAAATTAGGGTTCTAAAACAGGTGGCACTGTTCAGTTTAAAACACGGCTCAGCCTACATCTTAGCATTCACATCATATGGCTTTCACACCAGAAGGTGCTCTTAATATCACTCCTGAAAACATCTTAATGGTTTTGGATAGGGGTTTTCCTCCTTATGTGCCAACATTTGTATGTGTGGG
This sequence comes from Podarcis melisellensis, assembly GCF_964234715.1. Lineage (NCBI taxonomy): Eukaryota > Metazoa > Chordata > Lepidosauria > Squamata > Lacertidae > Podarcis > Podarcis melisellensis. Next base: position 31,340,949 of record NC_138547.1, read on the forward strand.
CTACCCTGTGCTAAGCACAAGCCATGCACATACTCTTCTGAGGGTGTTTGCAGCTGGAAGGATGGGGCTCTTGCCCTGGCAGTAACAGAGCAACAGCTGCCCTGAGGAATGGGGACAGGACGAGGGGGTTGTGCATTGGACAAAGCACAGAGCAGGCAAATGGGTGACCCTCTTTGTCCTCAACTTGCTGTAATGAGGGCAGGCAGAGGGGATCTGGGAGTTACCAGGCCAGCTCAGTACACCCAAGACACAGGAACCCACTGGGGAGAGTTGCAAGCGCGCTCAAAGGCCGCCTGGAGTTGCTCAAGGCTCTCGTCAACACCATTGTTCACCAGCGACAGGTCGAAGTAGTGAGCATATCTGCTCCGGATGGCCTCTGAATCTTTCTGAAGCTGCAGCAAAGTATCCGACTGCAAAGGAAGAGGAATTGTTCGCAGTTAGTGACATCGGGTAGACAGTCTAGCTGAAGCGGCTCTGTACACTTTGCAGGGTTTCTCAGTTCAGCATGCAACGGCCTTGATGCAGCCTAGAACTTTGCTAAACTGCTTGCAAAATGGCTAGGCTGCATGTATGTGTTGGTGGTTCTTGAAATGTGCCAATTAATCCTGGGTGGCCTTAGTGATATAATTCCCATGGTCCACTCATTAGCTCTATGCATTTCAATTCATGTGTACAAACACCAGACCTCTCAGCACTTAGGATCTTTTAATACTAATCAGCACACCCACACCCCGTGCATTCTTTACTGGGTCAAATCACGGACACAAAATCCCCCTCTGCAAGAATCCAAGCAGGCACCAGGTTAGGGGTAGGCAACCTGTAACTTTCTAGATAATTGAGTCCAACCCCACCTACAGTATGGCCTGTGGACAGGAATAAGACAATCTGTAATCAACAAGAGCTGGAGGGCACCAGGCTGGCTGCTAGGTTATCTGGTGATCCCTAACAATTTTGGTGGTGTAAGCAACACAACTTGCTCTAAATCAAAGGAGCTGCATGGCAGAATGGGTGGATAAAGAGATTAAACCCACTCTACCGAAAGTTGCATCTTAAGGGAAAAGAGAACTTGGCTTCATTAAACTGCTCTCTGGCAAGAGGTATGGAAGAAAGGTTAAGACAGTGGGCGTCGGCCCCCGCCCTCTTGTTTGGTCCAATGCGCCCATTTGGGGGGAAGTTGTCATTGTGTTCTGCTAAGGAATCATGCCCCAAAATCTACTGCTACATGCAGGCACTCCATAAAGGTAAAGGGACACCTGACCATGATGTCCAGTCGTGGCTGACTCGGGTTGCGGCACTCATCTCGCTTTATTGGCCGAGGGAGCTGGCATACAGCTCCGGGTCATGTGGCCAGCATGACTAAGCCGCTTCTGGCAAACCAGAGCAGCACACGGAAACGCCGTTTACCTTCCTGCCGGATCGGTACCTATTTATCTACTTGCACTTTGATGTGCTTTCGAACTGCTAGGTTGGCAGGAGCAGGGGCCGAGCAATGGGAGCTCACCCCGTCACGGGGATTCGAACCACCAACCTTCTGACCGACAAGTCCTAGGCTCTGTGGTTTAACCCACAGCGCCACCTGCGTCCCGCAGGCACTCCATAGTAGAGGCTTAAGTGTGACTTATCTAAAGGCACACAGTCGTACCTTGGAAGTCAAACAGAATCCATTCCAGAAATCCGTTTGACTTCTAAAATATTCAGAAACCAAAGCATGGCTTCTGAATGGCTGCAGGAAGCTCCTGCAGCCAATTGGAAGCCCCGGCAGATGTTCGACTTCCAAAAACAGTTCGCAAACCGGAACAGTCACTTCTGGGTTTGCAGCATTCAGGAGCCAAAATGCTCGAGAACTAAGCTGTTCAAAAACCAAGGTACAACTGTACTACGAGGGTGGAGCATAAGGAGATGTCATGCATCTAATGTAACACTGACACCTCTTACCTGATCTGCCTTGTCCGTGGGAGCGATGAACACAATGAAGGGTGAGAACTCAGCTGTGTGGATGATCTTCAGTGTCTGGGGGGAAAGAAAAGAGCCATTGGGGCATAGTTCCTACAAAGCTAAAAGGCTGCATACCCACACGCCTCCCTGCCTGCCTGAATGACAAGCCTGTCCAGGATGCTGCAGACTTGCGTTACCTCATTTTAGGGCAAGATGCTCCTGTAGCACCTTTTCCTTTCAGTTTTGTTCTTCAAGAAAAAGGGGAACACACTCACTAAAGCATCTAAAATGCAACTACAGTTCCCATCTGACTTAAGAGACAAAGCTAGCACAGTACCCCCCCCCCCCGTTTCAAGCCACTCTGAATACACGGTGCGAATGTGTCCAAAAAAAGTGATGCAAGGAAATCAGCAGTCCTTGCACTTCAGTAAACATGTGCACAACTCTGACTTTTGCATTGTTCATTCGCCGATGCCAGATTCTCGAGGAGTTTAAATACACGTGTCTCTTTAGCACTTTCTCCTGGGCTCAGCGGGCAGAGGAGAGGCTAAAACAAGCTGCTGTTCACTTACCAACCCCCTTCCCTTTGATCCTACTCCCATTCCCTTCCTGCGCACCTTCAGCATAGAACATTTTGTGGCTAATATTGCCCTCTCCTCCACCTCTGGCTCCTAAGCTCTTGTCCCTTTACAAAGGTTTGCAACAAGCTAAACTGTGGAGCAGGGTGAGCAGGGCTAAGTAGCTGGGGATGTTGAGAGATGGAGGGGGTTCAACAACACCTGGAGGACCACACGTTCCCCATCCCGAAGCTAAAGGTATAAAGGTGCTCCCAGAACGCTTCATATATTTTTTTCAAGCAGCAAGCTGCACTTTCCTACCTGTGGCTCAATGTCCAGAATAGCAATTTTGTCCTGCTCGTGAATCTTGTGCACAGTCTCAAATTTGGTGCCGAACATATTGCCCTGGTAACTCCCAAACTCCAGGAACTCGTTGGCAGAGATGTCTTTTGTCATCTCCTCCGTGGTGACAAAGTGGTAGTCTTTCCCATCCACCTCGTTCTTCTTCTGAGGGCGGGTGGTATCTGCAGAAGAAGGGGCACAGAGAGACATGGGAGCTGGGCTGCTGCAAGGAGATAGCAAATCTGCCTACAGGTCCAGTTTGAGTTATTTGGGAGCTTGGGGAAGGAAGAACACAGCTGGAATTCGTTACAATCTCAAGTGGAGGAGGAAGAACAGAGTGCATTAGTCATCAGAGGACCTTCTCCACATGTTGGAAAGTGCTGACATGAGAACCAGCCTTCTCAGTGGTAGCCCCCGTTTTTGGAATGCTCTCCCCAGGGAAACACACTGGGCACCAGACTAAAACACTTTTATTCACTAGGCTTTTCACTGTTAATTTAGAGAGTTGTGTGTTATGGGTGTGGGGGGGATGTTTTAATGCTCATCTTTCAGTGGGGTAGACAGAGGTCCTTTTAAAAATATTATTGAATGAGCATGTTTAGGCGTAGTGTTTTATTAAATCTGCTCTGGAGAGTCCTCTAATGCTTTGAAGCAGGTTTGGACAGAAAAGAGAAGAGGGGAAAGTTACATTATGCAAGAGGAGGTCTGCTACATTAGCAGCACAGTAGCACTGAATACGGCCCAATGTCTTCTATACCACATGCTACTTTGGTGACACACTGCAACCGAAAGAAACATGCAATGGAGCCAGTCTGGTGTTATAGTTAAAGTGCTGGACATAAGCCTGGGAGACCAGGGTTCAAATTCCCACTTGGCCACGATGCTCTCTGGGTGACCTTGGGCCAGTCCTAAATTCTCAGCCTACAGAGCTGTTGTGAGGATAATATGAAGAGGGGAAAGGAGCACATATGCTAACTTACAAGTCTAGGAAGAAGCTGGGACAGAGGCTAAGCAATGCTAAATAAATGCCACAGCGGAAAATTTTGCGTTCTGGGTGACTTACATGGAATGGGGTATCCAAACTTCTCTGGGTTCTTGCTGAGCAGGGTGTTCTTAATGTGGCTTCGGCCAACTCCACTGGCCCCTGGCCCAAGAAAGGGAGAGAAACAATAAAAGGAAAATGATGCTCCAGCTCCGTTTTCTCATAACCGAAGAACTTCCACTTACATCAGGGAAAGGGCACATCACAATGTAATGTCAAAGTCGGCCTCTTTTGCCCTCTCTCTAAGGATGAATAGTTTTGTTTGGTCTGCATATTTTTAAGTGAGCTGGATCAGAATGCTATTATCCATCATATTTTGTGATACCCCACCCCAAAATACTACCAAAGTGTGTAATTTGTGTTTGTGCACATGTGCATGTGCATAATGTGTTAAGGAATGTGTACATTGAGATAATTCTTAATTATGAGTAATCACAAAATACATAGTTAAATGAACCTTTTCATACCCTTCTTTATGTCAAGATCATTTGCAGAAATGGGACAGAGCAGTTATAGATGCACTCATTAAAAACTGACAAAGTGCAGACATAGACCAGACACAGACCAATTCATCCATTCCCTACACTTATCTGACAATCTTAAACCTAAAGCACTGACCAGCTTTAACCAGAATATAAATGATTTTTATCTAGCCTCTGATTTCCGCACTCCACAATCCTTCTTTGTCCATTCACTTTACCACCTCTACTCAGAGTAGAACTAGCATTGGGTTGAAATCTATTGGCTGCTGGAGTGGGGCTGGCTATAAAAAGCCACAGCACATATAGCTGTGACTACGTGCTGCATATTTCATTTATTCCTTTATCATTTAGAGACAAGTCAGTACTCTGTGGGTTGCACTGTGTCATACCTATAAGCACCAGTGTCTTCCGCTTGAAAGCTGGCAGCCTCACCACCTCCTCATAGGACACCACATCCAATTGATCAAAAACTAGGAGAGAGAGAGACAGAAAATAAGATCCTTCACTGAGCCCCAAAGGTCCCCACACCCTGTCAACCACCTGACATCACAATGACATCAGGAGATGAACGCCAGGACTTCAAAGCACCATGCAGGGCCTGCAAATATCTTTGAAGCACCACGGCTCAACAGGCTTGAACAATGGGTGGTGACTTGAAGCCTGCCTTCTGCATGGATCTTTCCCCTGAGGAACTCTTGACGAACAGCTGCATCACTCCCTGCCCTGCACCAGACATCTCATATGGTGCATGTGGTTTGGGGGAAACAGCCTCCCAGGCTCAATTAACACCTGTGCTGGGTCAAATTTGACTAGAAGCTCCCAACCCCTGGTTTCACCCTGAAGGCAGGGAAAAAAGGAATGTGGGACAACAGTGGAAGAGGAGGGAGACAAGGAGGTGCTCACTTGAGCTGTGCTTTGCCAGGTACTTGTCTTTGCATTTCTTCTTCTTTCCGAAAGGGCTACAGCTTTGGGTTCCGCTGGAGTTGCCCTGGGGCATGCTTGCAACGCGCCTGCAGGAAAGGGGAAAAGGTATATTGTAGTAAGAAGAAAGTGGCAATAAAATCAGGCCCCCTCTTTTCTTTTCCCTGACCAAAACCTGGGAGCAGTGCTTCAAACTGATGGCTTAATCAAGGCAATGATCTCTCTCCTTCAAAGTGTTTGTAGGGGGGGGGGAGAAGAACAACAAGTTTGAGGACTTTCTATGGCAGATGTGGGGAAACTTTGGCACTTCAGATGTTGCTGAATGATGGTGATGACGATTACCTCATTTAATTTCTATACTGCCCTTCATCCAAAGATCACAGGGTAGTTCACAACATAAAGATACAGATTCCATAATAAAATTAAAACAAAAGAAACCAATAATCACCATGCCACAAACAAATTTAAAAGACCACGGAATGTTTAATCAGCTGAAGGCCTGGTTACAGAAAAATGTTTTCACTGGTGCCTAAACATATGGAATGAATGTGCCAGGCAAGCCTCCCCAGGGAGAGCATTCAACAAACAGGAAGAACTACAACTCCCATTAGTCCAAGCAAGCAAAGGCCAAGGGTGATGAGAGTTGAAATTCAGCAACATCTGGAGGGAAAAAGGTTCCCCACATCTGTTCTGTAGAATTGAGGCATGAGGCATGGATCTTCAGGAACATCAAAAGGCAAGTGTAATGATTCATAGGTCAAAATGAGGACGCATTGGTTGCCTCAAACATTTGAGGTCTTGTTTTGGCCTTTGGAGCACGTTAGCTCTTCTGAAGCCAACAAATCTATAGCATTATTTCTGTCTCTGAGATTTGCAGCACACTCTGCTAAATCGAAGACAGGCTTTACCAACAACTGGAAAGGGGTGGAATTAAGAGCTTTGAATACTCATGAAAAGAGAAGGCAAGGAACCCAAATGCCAATATGAAGATGCTGCAGGCCACTGGTCTTTGTATAGTGGGTCACAACAGTAGCACTACCACCAAGCAAAAAATATGAGGAAAAAAGTAGGTCCCCCAGTGCATGTTTGGATTAAAAGTGGGTCCCGGGTCAGAAAAGGTTGAAGATGCCTGCTGTCGGCAACACCAGAGATCCTATCACAAGATGGGAGGAACCTGAAGAGATCCAGCCAGGAACCTGGAAGGGAGGAGCACTAGGCAGGCATCATCCAAAGGACATACCACTCCTGTAGCTCCAGGGAAGGGATGAGTCCTGCGGATCCATTGGAGGAGCCCTCTACCCGGCCCTGCCACCAATTGCTGTCATCCTTGTTGATGATCTCAATGATGTCTCCTGTTTGGAACTTCAGCCCAGCTTCTTTGCAAGGAATCAGGCTGTCCTTCCCGGGGTCATAGTCAAACTGGGCTTTCATGAACATCTGTAGTGAGAGAGAGAGAACTAGAGCTCAAGATTAAAGTCAGGAAATACCCTTCAACTTGCAGGAGGTAGCACTACTTAGGCAGGCAAGGGGTTAAACTGGATGCAAGAAGGACTGGAATGTAGGGCAGTCAAAATTTTAATAATTGTTTATAAGTCTGTCTACAGTAAATGATGATGATGATGATGATGATGATGTTACTGATCTGCAATACAGCCATTGCTTATTCCATTGTAAAGAGAAAGCTGCTGCCAAATAGATGGGCAGCTTATTATCTGAAGTTAGAAGGATACACAGCTGACCTCTTAAGTCTTAAGACTTCCCTTGTGAAACATGAAATACATGCTGGGGTGAACAAGGACTATTGTGTTTAACTGCTTAGCCGGAACAGGAAAAAACCGTGTATTAAAGCCTCCCTATATGGGCTAAAATTGTAAAACGAAAAACAAGAACATCAGCATTTGCCGAGAGCAATTTGTCGTTTCAGAAGCAAAACATGAGTCCACTTGGCCTAAATGCCTATTCTTGGATACCTTCAAAAGGTTTTGTTTTTGTTTTTGCTTGAAAGGACATACTTCATGGGCTACGTTGTTGCAGGATTTTCAGGAACTTCCTTAATACAGCTAAACCCTGGATTAAACACAAATTCCACAACTATAGGCTCAAATGACGAAAGTTCATTCCAATTAATATCGTTGGGGATTGCTCTTTATGCATCATCATGATCTCACATTGCATGTACACCAGCACATGCCACATTCCCTCAAAACCCTGGTTTGCAAACCCACCACAAACTATAGTTTTCAATGGCTGTGGTTCTGTTAGGGCAAGCATTGTGGCTTGTCAGACAGAACAACCCTCCTCTATTCCCCCTGGGCACTGCTCAGGATTTCAGGGGTTGGGTTTGGCGGAGGGCAGGGCTCCATGGAAGGAGAAGAGGGAAGGAAGCCCCACTGCACAAGTTGAATTCTGTGCATAGTACCTGGTTCATATGGTAACCTCTGTTTGAGTGGGCCAAGGCCTGCAGCATTAATAGTTGTAACATAAACTGTGGTTGGTACTGGAAAGCGAGGGAGGAAAGTCCTCCAGAGAAGGGAGGAGGAAAAGTAAAAGAATGATTATGCAAGCTTATGCCCCACTCCTGAATGTATTTAACCAAGGTTGAGAGATTTGCAATGTCAGGACTGCACTTGGAGTCTTGTCTCTGTGCCAATATGTGCCTTCTCTATTCCAGCACCCAGGACCCTTTTTCAGCCAGAACTCACTCAGTTCCGACACCTCTCAGGTAGGTGCCATTGCCATTATAAGAGAACAAGGGAGGCATACATGCTGAGTTCTAGCACCTCTTTTCCTAGAAAAACAGCACTGCCAGGACCGGAATTCCATTCTCTTTCAAACTCCTCCCCGCCCCCCTTCTCATGTTACCTTTACACTTTAGGAAACACAGAAAGCTGCCAGGTTAGACACTTTGTCCATCTGTGTTTCTTTCAAAGCAAGCAAGCAAACAAAAGGGACTGCAGAAAGGGATGGAGGGATCCAGGTTGGGACTGTGGCCGGGGTGTTTCCAGGTAAAAATTGCTCACTGTAATCAGCTACCTAGCACATCTTTTAAAACTGAGATACCAGGGATAAAGCCTGGGAAAGTACCAGTACATGCTCACAGAGCTACAGTTCCTCCTCAGGCTTCCTTCAGTGCATGGGCAGGTGAGAACCCTTGGACCTCACAGTGCAGAGGGGACCCAGGCTGCAATCTCCACACCAGCCCAACACCTCTCTTTACTCTCTTTACTCTTTAGTCTCATTTGCTGCTTTGGCCTCTTCCCCACCATCCTTTGTCCTGGCCATCTCATGTAGAGTGAAGGTTGCCAACTGCACCTCTTAACAGCTACAGAGCAAGAGGACATTAAGGAAGGAGCATTTCTCTCAGCACTGGGTCACCATGCGTAAGAAAAGCTTCCCCTGCAGAGTTTCTGCTTTCCCGGCAATAGTTAAATAGGCTAGGAAGGGCGGAGGGAAGTGAGAGAGAAAATGCATTTTGTGGGCTTGGGAGTGGATGGGAAACATATTGTGAAATCCCAGAAACCAGCATCAGCGCCGCAGAGGGTTCAGCAGTGGCTAGAGGGTGGGGCTTTAGCTGCTTGAGTACTAACTTCCCCTTCCCTACGAGTAGGAAGAGTAGAAGTGCACAAATGACTCCAGAATCATCTTTCTGCATGTGACCCTGCTGCCCAAAAACTCTGTTTGCCTTCTAGAGCCTTGCTGTGGAGCCCCCTGTCAGAAGAGATATGGAAAGTGGGCATCCAAACAGGATATTTTCAGAGGTGCTGTCCGAGATTTGGAACAGCCTTCCAAGAGAAATCTGCCTGGCCCCATCACTGCTCACTGTAAGGTGGGCAGCAGAGTAAGTTTTATTCTGGTAGTCTTCCATTTCATGCAGAGCATTAAGTCCCAATGATCAACAGGTCATCCACAATGGGGGGGGGGATTTGTTCCCTGCTGGCTACATAAGGCCCAGCACTCAAAGATCGGAGACCACAATAAGTATATGTGATGACCACTGCATGCATTTTTTCCTAGTGTAAACTACCTTTAATATTTTGAGAGGCACGGAACAGATTTTGATAATGGATAGATGAGCAACAATATACAGATGCAGAATGTCTAATTTGTACAAATTATTTTCCCAGATGCAGAAATTCAGTTTGTTCTTTTCGTTTTCTTTTGCTTAAAATGTGGGTTCTATTGGTGCAGAATTTGACTATTATTTTTAAAACAAAGAATATACCACTGTTGCCATATGGATGTAATTAATGAGGAATGAGCACTAAAAATAGGACAGCAGTCTAATTGCCTCAGATTAGACAAACTCAGAAGGAGAGGAGAAAAGAGACTGGCTGGATGTTCTGCAGCTGTTGGAATTCACACGAGGGCTACTGAAATAATTGTGCTGCATCAAGTGGGCACAAAAATGGCAAAATAGAGACACATTCTAGAACCCACCCACCCCTCAAAAAACTGAATTGGTGTAGAGAAAGAATTTCCTGGCATCTTATAACAGATTTATTGGAGAATTTAATATGGCATAATAAAATACTCTTTAAAGTATAAATGTGCCACAAGTCTCCTATTTTTGCCACTGGTTTTTGCTGTAACAAAGGAACGCAGCTACCCCGACCCTCGGAAATTAACAGCCTGGGGAGGAAAACAGCAGCCCAACAACTTCAGGCATCTGCATTGCCTTAGCAACAGAAGCACAGCACAGGCCTCTATGTTGTCTTGGTAACAGCTGCACAGCCTCAACAGTACCATGAGTGGGCTGATTTCTTCAGGAAAAGCTTGACCAATCCCACATCCCATACAGTGTCAGCAGGTGACAAAACAGCATGGAAGAGTGGAGAAGATCCCGCTTTGGAGGGCAACTGATAGGCAACCATACCTGAGCACAAAAGTAACAGGCACCCAAACACACACACTCTCTCACACACAGAAGGCCATAAGCCTGCTATTTCCTGTTTGGCACAGCAAAAGAGGATGACTTGGGAACTGTCTGGCTATCTATATTACCATGACTAGGCAAATTATGGGTGACTATACCTTTCTGCAGCTTTAAGCCAGGGGTTGACAATGCGGTTTTTGGACTACAACTCCCATCATGGTCAATAGTCAGGGGAGATGAAATTCAGCAACACCTGGAAGGCACCATCTTGGCTATCCAAAGCAGGTGTGGGGAACCTCAGGCCTAGAGGCCAAATCCGACCCTCCAACCTCTGTCTGCCCCTAGGGACTCTTCCCAGGCACACCTCTCATCGGCCTTGCTCCACACCTTGAGTGTTTTTGACTGGGTGAAAGAAGTCCATCAATAATGCCTCTTGCTTGCTTGTGTACAAAGCACCCTACAGGGAATATGTACATCAGTTGCCTTGGCCGCTTTTGCCTCTTGCTGTACCCACCATGACATCAGGTGACACTTTCTCCTTTGCCTGCACAGTTCAGTGTCAGGCAAAGGCACCGAGGTTTGTAGCCAACACCAACCAGTCTTTACCTGTCCAGCACCAGATGTAACAGATGACACCAGGATTAAGGCAGGTGGGTGCAGCTTGGGAGGAAATTGGGTGATAGATCAATTATTTTCCATACACATACCAAATTCCCCCTTTCAAGCAATCTTAGGCCCTACATTTAAAGCACTATTATTGCACTTTAAACAACCATGGCTTCCTCCCCCCCCCCCATCCCAGGATCCAGGGAACTGTAGTTTGTTAAGAGCGTTGAGAGTTGTTAGGAGATCTCTATTCCAACAACTCCCAGAGTTCCTTGGGAAGAGGGATAGATTGTTAAACCACTCTGAGAATGTAGCTCTTTGAGAGGAACAGGGGTCTCCCAACAACTCTCAGCATCCTTAACACACTACATTTGGGACTCACAGCTGTCCATGGAGGTGCAGGTTAATTCTGTGTCCAGGGCAGCTGTCTACCAGCTCCATCTGGTATGCAGGCTGACATCTGGTATGCCTGCAGACTTTCTCACCAGTGGTGCATGCTCTGGTTATCTCCTGCTTGGACTACTGCAATGAGCTCTATGTGGAGCTACCTTTGAAGGTGACCTGGAAACTACAACTAATCCTGAATGCGGCAGCTAGACTGGTGACTGGGGGCGGCCGCCGAGACCACATAACACCGGTCCTGAAAGATCTACATTGGCACCCAGTATGTTTCCAAGCACAATTCAAAGTGTTGGTGCTAACCTTTAAAGCCCTAAATGGCCTCGGCCCAGTATACCTGAAAGAGCGTCTCCACCCCCATCATTCTGCCCGGACACTGAGGTCCAGCTCCAAGGGCCTTCTGGTGGTTCCCTTACTATGAGAAGCAAAGTTACAGGGAAACAGGCAGAGGGCCTTCTGGGTAGCGGCTCCCACCCTGTGGAATGCCCCCCCCCATCAGATGTCAAAGGAATAAACAACTATCTGATGTTTAGAAGACAGCTGAAGGCAGCCCTGTTTAGGGAAGTTTTTTTAATGACTGATGTTTTAATGTATTTTTAATCTCCTGTTAGAAGCCACCCAGAGTGGCTAGGGAAACCCAGCCAGATGGATGGCGTATAAGTAATAAATCATCATCATCATCATCATCATCACCACAGTACGGAGGATTCTTTAGGGGAAGCCATAAACTGTTTGAAGTGGCATCACAGAGCTTTGAATGTATGGTGTGAATGTGGCCCTAAGTGTGTGGTGATAATCAAAGGATTAGGATAAGGGTGGTGGAGACTGCATAGGATTCCCAACGGCCAGGCACAGATCCTGACACCACATCCTTCTTTCTCCCACTCCATGATTAGGCAAAAGCAGAATGAGGGGGGGAAACGTACAAATATGCACCTGTTTTACATACCAGCTGCGGAATTCATCTTTCCGCAATGCAGAGTTTTGGCTTAGAGGCACAGAATTTAAGCTCATGCAACCAACCTACTGCTTTGAAGGTGGAAGTACTACCACCTACCTGGAGGGCAGGAATGCGGCTTTGCTGGTTGGGAATGACCTTTAGGGAAATGGTTCCCTTAGTTTCTTTCTGATGGACAAAGGAAAAGGAGAGAATCAACCTCTGCTAAATCAACCACACAAGGCAGATCACAACCTCTTCTTGCATAGCTCAGGGCTCCTGCAGTTGCAACCTGTCTCCTAAAACTGAGAAAAGCTGCACCAGCTAAAGTTCTCTCTTCAGTGCAACCGTGAAAAGCATAAGAGACAGAGAGATGGTGCTTCCTTGATAGTACTTCTAGTTTTCCCATCTTAAATTTCTATACTTAGCTTTCAGTGCAGAAATGCCCGAGCTCTCTGTGCCCACAGAGAAGAGGTGTACAACCTCTGACACTCCCCATGCTTGTTGGACTACAACTACTTATATCAGCCCAGAGGTTTCTAATAAATAAATAAATCTAATAAATAAATAAATAAAACTTCCATAACCGTGATCATTATCATCAATTATGTACTGCCTGTTGCCAAACTAGGCTTCTAAGCAGTTTACAAAGTATAAAAACCAGTTACACAAACATTAAAAGATAAACATCCACAGGTACACAACAAAACAAAACAAATCCCATTAAAACAAGACAGTAATTAATCATCCCTGGTCACTGGTCAAACTGGATGGGAGTTTCAAGTCCAATAACACCCAGAGGGCCACAAGCTGCCCATCTCTGCAGTAAAGAATCAGGGCTACTGGCGGCTTTTGGTTTCTCCAGGATATTTCAATCGAGCCTGCTTCTGGCTCTCATATGAGCCCAGTCCTTTTCTACACCTTGCTGATTTCAAGGCAAAGTCAAGAGACGCTCCCAGCAAGAACACTTTAACTTCCTGCTGGTTTTTCCTGAGCTAGGAGAAATGATAAAACAAAGAGGTGTGGGGGTGGAACCTAAGGTCCACCGGCTCCTACAGATTGGAATAATTCATGCTCAATTATCTTTTAAAAGGTCAGAAAGAATCACAGCAGGTTGCTGCTCCTGAAAGAGAAAACTCAGGTCCCTCCATCCCTGGTACCTACCAGTATCTTCTGCAACTGGTCTACAGAATGGTTGGCGACACTCTTCCCATTGATCTCTAGGATCTCATCCCCCACATGAAGGGAGCCTGGCAGAGTAGGAGACATGAACCTCATGAAGCAAGGCAGGGCCAACAGCAAGAGACAAGAGTCTTAATCAGTAGCTAGAGAGGACAACAGCTACTGATAAACAGGCACCACACTGGTAACTCCTGGGACTAGATTGTAGTAAAAATGAAAATTATTTTTTTAAAAAGCACATCACTAGCAGCAGTTTAAACATACTACTTGTGGGACTTGCATTATTGAACTGAAAAAAAAAACCTAAACTATGAATTCACATGAGTGAATATGCCTGAAATGCTTCAGAATCGGGTTTGCTTTTATAAAAACACACTGTGAACCCACTACTTGAGCTATTGCTGCTATTCATGCAAAAGGAGCTCACTTCCTAAGTTCTTCCTTAGAGAGTTAACAGCCGCTTTGAACAGAAGGGAAGGGTGGCTCCTTTCAAGCAGGCACGGCCAGGGACTTCGCAAGGGCTCTAGGACTCAGAAGGCCTCATCGCTGACTGGCCTCATCCTGCCAACCCATGCTGCTTCTAGCAGTCACTCACCTGGGCGCTAGCAAGACTTCTGAACGAGCCAAGCCCACCATCACAGGTGCCACCATCACAGAGAGGCCAATGTCACATGTGCAACATCCGTGAAGCTGAATGTGACAGCAGAACAGCTTCAATGGCCACTGCCTTCTCCTTCTGCTGCTGTCAATGGCAGGGGCTGCTTTGACCCTTCTGCCACTCCACAGCAGAAGCAGCAGCAGCAGGAGGAGGAGGAGCCAGTCACTGAAGCCACTCTGCACTTGGCACAGCACTTGGCCGCCTCCACCCTCTGACTGGGGGCCCCAAAAGGGCTCGGCTCCCAGAAACTGGCGCCCCTGCCCACCATAAGCAAAATGCAATGCCTGACCTCGTAATCTAACATGGCGGGTGGCATATCAAAGCCAGGCACTGGCTTGGGTCCCATTCAAAACCACTGCCATTGCTCACCAGTGCAACACGACCAGAGGCCTGGCAGCTGAGAGACTGGTGATGGAGGGAGACATGTCCAGCAATAAACAGCAGCACCTGGCAGAGGGCTTACCACTGGCCTAAACTCCTTGCTCTCTGGTACAAGGAAGAGAGATCTACTCTGATCTCCATCTCTTCCCCCACCACTAAAACATCTCTATTCTAAAGGCGGAAGGGAAACTCTCCATTCCATCTAGTGGGGAAAGGAAGAATTTGCCTTTCCATGCAGTGTAAAATCTCATCATATTCTTGGACAGGGACAAAAAAATAATAAAAGCGTCTATGGAAACCAGGAGCTGGAGGAGGAAATGACAGGACTGTCACCCAAGAAGTTATTGGGTGGTTGCTTTTATTTTGATTGTAGTCATATCTTGGAAGCCGAACGGAATCCATTCAGGAAGTCCGTTCGACTTCCATAACGTTCGAAAACCAAAGCACGGCTTCTGATTGGCTGCAGGAAGCTCCTGCAACCAATCGGAAGCAATGGAAGCCCCTTTGGATGCTCAGCTTCCAAAAATAGTTTGCACACTGGAAAAGTCACTTCTGGGTCCAGGAGCCATAATGTTTGAGAACTAAGTTGTTCAACTTCCAAGGTACTACTATATACATTTTGTGGTTTTATTTTTGATTTTGTTCTGTGAACCATCCTGAGACCTCTGGGTATAGGGCAGTAGGTATATAAAATTCAATAAATAAATAAAATAAATAAGTGGGCTTGGCCTGCAGAACTCAGGAGGTCGGAGGAGAGACACAAAAAGTAGAACTGGTTGGCTCCAAAAGTAGAATTGGGCTCAGGCTCTGCCAACTATTGGGTCTCCTTCCTTTCTGCCCAATAGACATCAGCTTCCATTGGCACTGGTTCCTAGGGATTAAAAAAATATATATTTCCGGGCCTGCTACTGCTCTTTACCTTGCCTGTGGATCATGCCTCCATGGAGGATTCTGGCCACCATACAGCTCTTCTTCTCATTCAGCTTCAGCGTGATACCCTGGAACAGAAAGTCTGTGACAATCTGGATCAAAGCTACAGTGTGAAGACTCTGCTTCTCTGCAGAGGCTCCTCCTGGCCTATCTCTGTACCAGAGGCAGCCCCAGGAGATGCATCCAGGAGGGGAGACTCCTAGCCAAACTCAATCTCTGTTCATTTCCCTTGTACGTAACAGCTGCCAGCTAACACTTCGCTTTCTAGGTCAGAACTTGCACAAAGGGTTGGCAAGGATTGGGATCTGCCAAGGGCCCCACACCCCAGCAGGGGATCCATGCAGCTGACCAGAATACTCTGAGCCTGGCTCATCCTCTTCACCACTGCAACCTGCTTGCTCATCTGCCTTTCTTAGAGAATGGGTCCTAGCTCAGTAGTAGAACATCTGTTTTGCATGCAAAAGGCCCCAGGTTCTATTCCTGGTATCTCTAGATAAGACTGGGAATGTCCCCTGCCTGAAAGCCTGGAGAGGTGCTGTAAGTCAGTGTAATTAGATGGACCAAGGGGCAGCCTCACTCTGGCCCAGACAGCAATAGAGCAGATGACAAGAAGGGTCAGTTGATGCCACTGCCTGCTTGTTGATAGCTGCCGTATAGGTCAGTTGCTAGTGTGAAACTCTTAATTTCCATGGGTTTGAGCCCCAAGTTGGGCAAAAGAATCCTGTATTGCAGGGTGTTGGGTTAGATGAACCTCACGGTCCCTTCCAACTCTACAATTCTACAATTGGCTGGCAGTAGCAATAATAAGTTTAGAGGAGGAGGAGGAGCTGCAGATGGCAGCAAAGAGGAACTAGACTCACTGGGGATGGGAGGCACTGGGGGTAATTCCAAACAATGGGAACTGGCACTGCTTCTAGGACAAGAATGGGGAAACCTGTAGCCCCCCAAATGTTGCTGGACTCCAACTCCCAACAGCTCCAGCCAGTATGGCTAATAGTCAGGCATGATGGGAGTATTCCAGCTACATCCAGAGGGCCACACGTTCCTCATGTTCTAGGTCTTGCTCCTGGAGGCTCCTTCCATGGCTACAAGAGAGTTAGGGACAGAACACCTCTCAAGTGAAGAGGAAATCTCAACTTCAGCCAAGCTGCACACAGCCAGAAGCTTCGAGCTCATTAAAGCCTTCCACCTCTGTCCGTCTAGGCCAGCCTTTCTCAACCTGTGGGTCCCCAGATGTTGTTGAACTACAACTCCCATCACCCCTAGTTAGCAAGGCCAGAGCTCAGGGATGACGGGAGTTGTAGTCCAACAGCATCTGGGGACCCACAGGTTGAGAACCGCTGGTGTGGGCCCAGGAGTTTGCCCAGGAGCAAGAGAAATATTCCTCCACCACCACCCCACTGCCTACAACCACAAGGACTTGAAGCACTCTAGCTTCACCAGCTCACCATGGGCTCCTCTGCGACCTTTTCAAACTGGATGAACCTCATTTTCCGTATCTCCCGGCCATTTGTGTGGGCTGGGCTGCCCAACATGGCTGAGCCATTGGAGTAAATATCCTCGGACACTGCATTCATTGAGGATGGAACTGCCTGTAAAGGCAAAACAAAACAAAACCCCAAATTTAGGAGCAGTACCCAGGCCCTGCTGTATCCTGGTTTCCCAGAAGCCACACCAAACTGGAAACTTTAGCCCAAGAAGTATTAAACTCAGCCATCCATTCCCTGCTCCTATCCCTGAGCCAATATCGTGCTCATGATGGCAGCTGCTGGGTCCTAACACAGCATGGATTTATGTTTTGGCTGCCTAGCTGCAACATGTTCTCTCTCTTCTAGCCTTTAGTGATAGAGAACGGTCACCTTCAATGCACTCAGCTGTTTCTGAAAACATTGCAGCCATGGGATGACAAGTCAAATTGGCCACAATTATGGCTGTCATATACTCTTGGCTAACATGAATGAATGAGTCAAAATCTTGCACCAAGGAATGCTTATTCCCTCATCTTATATTCAGCAAAAATATCAGGAGTGCACTTTCTATGCATGACCAACTCTGCCAAGACAGAAGAGAGCCCAAATTTAAGACCAGTTCTTTTTAGAACAATCTATTTCAGTGGTTCTGAGACTCAGGTGGTTCACAGAAACTGTCACAGAACAGGGTAGAATATCCATACTTGCCTTTACGCTTTTCTTTTCCTGCCAGAGATCGAGGTCTTTTTAGGGCCCGATTATCGAAAACGCTAGCAAGTCCCTGGCTGGAGTCCATGATTTTAATAATATTGAGCTAGTTTCAACAATGAAGATGGTGCAGAAGAAACGTTTATTTTCTTCATACTTAATCCAGAAGCAAAACAGCTTTCCTTCCCATGAAATTGATACTGCTCTAGTGGTTGTTCACATATTACATTCAACCAGTCTACAACATGTGTACCTGCATACTAAAATAATTTAGCTGTACAGTTGTGTAGTTATTAACATGTAATGTTCCACAAGTGTACAGGCTGTGTACATAGCAGCTGAGCTGTACAAACTGACAAGTGTGAATTCTTTCATACAAGCATTTGTACATGTGTGGAGACATCTTGCACCTGTGTCCAGTGTAACATGGGAACAAGCTTACAACTGCATGGATGGTACCGTCTTAGCTGGGCTATCAGGCAGTCTGAGCAAACCAGCCAGCTCCAATATGCCCCAGCAATTTTTGAAGACTCTATGGACGAAAAAGTTGAGGAACGACTGATCCGTTTCATTTCATTTGCTTGATTTTATCTTTAAGTTGAATAAGAAGCCTTTGGGGAACATGGGGTTTTGGTTGCCCAAGAACTATATACTCTTACACTTTGCTGGCGCGGGGCTGGGGGGAATTGTCAGCTAAAAGCTGAGATGCACTTACAAAAGGGATTAAGTTTGACTTGTGTCCAGTTGCAACCAGTGCTTTCAAAACATAATGCACTTAAGCACTACCCCCCACCCACCCAACCAACCCACATTAAATGTTGTTCTTTTACAGACGGGATGGGGGCTATTTGCAGATGGGCTGCTTATTAACAACAACAAAAATGTAGTTGCTAACCTCCACTTTCTAGCACAATTATGCCTTCATATTTTCTAATTGCAAAAAGTTTGGTAAGAAAAGTGAAGGGAAATGGCACACTGGAAAGTGTGGAATAACAACCAGATGCTGGCAACATCATTCTAAGCCTCTGCATGAACCTACCAGGATAAATGCTCAACAAACAGGCAGCATTATATGACCTCTGTGCAAGTTTTGTACAAACACGTCAGCATTAATGTTCAACAACCAACCGTTCCAAAAGCTCCTACAGCTTTTGAGGCTTTGCCAGCAATTTCCCACACATCATCAAACCTATGATTGCAATTTACATACATAAGATAGAATCTTGTTGTGTGTAACGAAAGAAAAGGAGGAGGGGGAGGAAACCTCAGCTTCTCAGATGCTGAATTCTGGGCTCCATTCACACTGCCTGAACTTGGATAGTACTGCAGATTGGGCACTGGTCTGGCACCGAACCTTCTCTCAGGAAAAACAGGCCTGCGCTTGAACCAGCTTTCAAACCCTACACTCTCAGTTGCCACCAGAGTCTTTCAAGTCCCGGGAGAAGAAGAGTTAACACACACAAACCACGAACCAGAGATCTGGTCAACCTCAGAATGGCTGTTTTTAGGGTAAAAAAAGCAACAACTTCAAAAGACTGGATGACAAACATATATTCGGCTTCATTCCAGTAACAGCAGCCCAAGCTCACCCATGCGCAAAGCCACATTTTGAAGGATACCCCCTAACCAGAGTCCTTTCACATAGTTTAGCCCTTGCTCTTGCTCTTATCTTCCAGAAGCAGACAAAGGACGCAATGGATTGGTGATTAAAGCCTGTTAAAGAACAAAAGCACAACAAAAACCTATTAACAGTCCCTGGAAAGGTCTTATCTCTTCTAGACTATAAGCCGGTTTCAAGCAACTGAGCATATATAAACAGCACTGACTGTTTTCCATCTCAATGTCAGGGTGGAAAGGTGGATATGTTTAGTTCATTAGGCTGGTGCTAGACTGTTGGGGGAACTGGGGACAAAGTCTCCTCCTCCCCTACCCACTTCTGCTAAAATGGCACCATCCTCTCAAGAGATAAGAGTAAACCCATCTACACCAACCAAGGCCTCTAAAGCAAGGATGGGTAATCTTTGGAGAGATCAAGGGCCACATACCTTGGAGGCAAATAGTTGGGGTGGTATTAGAAACTCAGATCCATAAGCTAGGCGCCAAATGGCTCCTTAAACCAGGGTTAGTCACCAAAACGAAATGCTTAGTTGCACTTTTTGACCAGGTGTCTCAAAAGTCATTTTTTTAGTATGACTTTTTAGTTCCTGAAATTCATTCTGATGGTGCAGATAAAACATCATGGAGAGAATTCTACAGGATGTGTTGCTACATATTGGTGGGAGTGAGAAGGGTCGAAGCAAAATTGTGGATCACCCCTTCTTTCTCTCACTTTTATTCATTTGCCATCCATTCACATTCTCTCTTCCTCTCTCTGGGGTTGGAGGGTGACACAACGGATGGGGGCCTGGTAAGCAGGTTGCACATCTGTCCTCTAAGGGAGTGGTTCCCAATTAGCGAAGTACTGTGGACCCCTTGTCTTTCAAAAGCCAAGCCATGCGCCCCTTACTTTTGAAAATGTTGCTATTTCTATGGTAGATTTTGTTATGTGAATGTTGCCAGAGACTCTGGGTGGGTTACGTGGACCCCCTGGGGACCACTGCAATTGGGAACCACTGCTCTAAGAAACCAAAGTTATACTGCCTCGGAGAATGGAGGCTGCGTCTAATTATAACAGTCAGTTGCTACTGACAGTCCACCACTTACTAAGGCTCATTAGAGTCTGCTGCAACCTGAACATTTAGCTCAGGGGTCAGCAACCTAAAGTCCATGGGCCACAAGCGGTGCACAGGGGTCATTTAACTGGCCCACGAGCCGCCCGCTCAGCAAGTCCCCGCATGCTGCACTAAACCAGTGCGGTGCATGGAATCACTTCCGGGGCACCAGAAATCGCGTCTGCGCAGACGCAGGCGCTGGAAATCACAGGCTCATGTGCACATGCAATCCGGCCCACGGAGAGATCTCCGCTGGAGTGAACCGGCCCAGGCGAGGTAAACCTTGAAGACCCCAGATTTAGCTCAAACCAACTTCAGGTCTTATTCACATTAAAGAGTCAACTTATTCCAATAACAAAGACAGATTTCCTACCTCCTGTCCAATTTGGATGAATATACACACACTCACTGACTTCTCTGACCAATACAATACTCTCACCCATTTACTATTTCTGAGCTAACCTCACCAGGTTCAGTTTGCAGCACACCTCATTAGCCCCCTTGGACTACCCCTGCCCAGTGCTATTGGCATACATCTCACTGTGTGTTCAGCTCGTGTTTTCTACCATTCCTCCGGAGATAGCTGAAGAACCACGACCTTCCAATCTGAGCCTCTCCAAGCTAATGCAAACAAACCCAGATGTTCCTGGTTAGATATTAGCCTACGGATTTTGCCACTTCATTTAGCAGGCTCTGCCCATCCACACAGAAACCGTTGCTAGCCTAGGAAGGTGATTCTTAAGTGCTTCGGAACAGTAGTGATTAAACATCTGCAAACATAGCCTAAAGCAGGGGTAAGTCAATGTGCTTCCTTCCAGCTGTTCTTGGACTCCAACTCCCATCATTCCTGACTACTAGTCACACTAACTGGGGCTGATGGGAACTGGAGTCCATATCTGGAGGACATCACATTGGGTACCCCTGGCCTAAAAGAAACAACATTCATACCAAAACCACACCCATGGACAATTGTGCGGCAGTGGGCCTTTGGACTGATCTAGAAGGGAACAGAGATCCTCTGGGTATACAGCGCTGAAGAAGATGGAATAGTTGGTTATGTGAGAACAGGATGCTGGACTAGCTGGGTCTTTGGTCTGATCTAGCAGACTCTTCTTATGTCCTTTCCCTTTGCCTCAGCAAAGTTGCTGGTGGCAACCCTGGCCTGGGTTCAAAGTGCCCGTCAGGGGAGCTGACTCAGCCTAGAGTCATCTCTTATCTGTTCTTCCTTCCTTGAAGCAGCCTGTCACACAGTTCAGTGCCAGACCTCCGGGCTCAGCAAAGATTTCCCCAGAGTGCAGCACATTCCAGGCCATTAGGCTCAAAGGTTGGCCTAGTCAAGATGTCCCCACCCCCTACACAGTCTTTCCCACAACCATCGGCGCAGCCAGGATTTATGTTGGGGGGGTGCAGGCTTTAGGCTAGGAGGGAGGCAGAACCTCAGTTAGTTAAGTATTTTGCATTGATTGGATAAGCTCATGTCCCCAACCTTTGCTTTTGGGCTAATCAGTGCCTTGTCCTGAAGATAATCCGGATGTAATCAGGAGAAATGAGAGCTAGAAGCAGGAACTTGGGGATTTGTGGACAACAAAGCTTATCCGTGAGGGTCAGCAACCTCAGCAGCAGCAGCAGCAGCAGCAGCAGAAACCCAAGCACCTTCCCAGAAGTATATGTAGCAGCAGGGAAACCACCCTCCATTTTGGATTTCCCACAATGACTCAGAGGTGGTCATGCAGCAACACTCTGAGGGACTGTGGAAATGGTGGGCAGATTCTCAGACCTGGTGGCTATTGCCAGGGAAATTAGGCACCTGTGAAGCAGCAGCCAGCCCTCACCAAGGGCCCCCACCAATATGGAATGGGACTCACCTCAGAGCACTTTCTAACCAGGAGGAGGCCTCCTTTCTCTGGGCAGAGAAGGGTTTCTGGGCTCTGAAGTGGCTCCACCCACCCTAGTCGGCCATCAGACTCCCCTGATATACTGTAGAAGCCTTCTGGGTCAGGCTAGGACTTTGCCTGAGCAATAAACAGTTCCAACTCCTTGGCTTGAAATTCTTGGGAAGCAATTCTAGGTTGTAACCTCCTGGCTCTTGATCAACAGCACGGAGAAGCTTAAACTTTGCCTCACTTTTGAAGAATGAATGAATCCCTGGCATGTTTGCTTCAGATGCCTGCTGATCAGGGCATCAAAACTCTAGTGTGTTTGCTGGGGTAATAGCTGCTCAGCATCACAAAAGAGCACACACAACCCGCCCACTCTGGGCAGCTTCTGACATATATATATTTTTAAAAAAACAACAACACAGTAAACTGTTTGTTTGTTTATTAAAAAAAATCCCTAAACAGGGCTGCCTTCAGATGTCTTCTAAAAGTCAAATAGTTGTTTATTTCCCTGAGATCTGATGGGAGGGTGTTCCACAGGGAGGGTGCCACTACCGAGAAGGCCAAAACAAACCAGGAATGGGGAGCCTGTGGCCTTTCAGTTGTTGTAGAACAACTCCAATCGTTCCTGGCCATGCATGCTGGGGCTGATGGGAGCTGAAGTCCAATGACATCTGACAGGCCACAGGTTTTCCCACCAATGCACTGGTTCCCTGTAACTTCACTTCTCACAGTGAGGGAGCCGCCAGTAGACTCTCAGAACTGAACCTCAATGTCCGGGCTAAATGATGAGGGTAGAGGCACTCCTTCAGGTATATAGGGCCGTTTAGGGCTTTAAAGGTCAGCACCACCAACACTTTGAACTGTGCTCGGAAATGTACAGTGAAGATCCTTTAGGACCGGTGTGATATAGTCCTGGCGGCCGTTCCCAGTCACCAGCCTAGCTGCTGCATTCTGGATTAGTTGTAGTTTCCGGGTCACTTTCAAAGGTAGCTCCACATACAGTGCACTGCAGTAGTCCAAGAAAGAGATAATTAGAGCATGTACCTCTCTGGGACGCAGGTGGCGCTGTGGGTTAAAGCCTCAGCGCCTAGGACTTGCCGATCGAGAGGTCGGCGGTTCGAATCCCTGCGGCAGGGTGCGCTCCCGCTGCTCGGTCCCAGCGCCTGCCAACCTAGCAGTTCGAAAGCACATCAAAGTGCAAGTAGATAAATAGGGACCGCTTACCAGCGGGAAGGTAAACGGCGTTTCCGTGTGCAGCTCTGGCTCGCCAGAGCAGCGATGTCACGCTGGCCACGTGACCCGGAAGTGTCTCCGGACAGCGCTGGCCCCTGGCCTCTTAAGTGAGATGGGCGCACAACCCCAGAGTCTGTCAAGACTGGCCCGTACGGGCAGGGGTACCTTTACCTTTACCTTTTTACCTCTCTGGCAAGTATAAGGATGAGTCTCTGTGGAACATACAAAGTGCTGTGCTTTGCCATCTAAATCAGAGGTGGAGAATCAGGTTCCAAATGCCGCTCTCTCTATCTGGTCCTCAAGATTCTTTCCAGGCTGCACACCCTTCCCAGCACCAACCTCCATGAGCATTTTTGGTAGTCCAGAACGTGCCTTTTAACTCTGAAAATGCCTGTTGTTTGCCGGTTTAGGCAGGGGTGTAGGCGTATGTGTACAAATCAGCCTAATGTACAAAAGTGATATCTATTTATATATTTTATTCTAAAATCTGTATCTCACTTTTCACTTCTTCAAAGAGGCTTAGGGCAATCAGATACCTAATGCACAAAATTTGAAAAAACAAATTAAAACTCCAAAACGTAAAGCCCCAAGAATTTAAAATGTAAAAAAAAAAAGGAGATCTGAGAAGCATTCAAGGTACAAAGGCCTCCTGAAATAAAATGTTTTGAAACTCAGTAGAGATTTACATCCACTGCTCCACTATTTTTGCCTCTGGTGCCACTCACTATTGGTATCCGGCCCCTGAGAGGTTGCCCAGAATGAAATGTGGCCCTTGGACAGAAGACGATTCCCATCCGTGATCTAAATGCATTCCAAACCGGTTCGCCACAATCCAGTCCATTTCCCCCATCATGACCTCCCCCCAAAACAGACCAGTTGTTTTTCTCCTGCACAGTTTAGTCTTTGATCCGACACTGTCCTTTTGGAAGTTGGACCTGAAGGGAATATGTTTTTCTGCCAAGAGACCGAGAAACGTGATGCTGATGCCGTAAGCACTTGGATTATCTTCCCAGGGCTTCCTGAAACTCAAGTATTGTAGACAATTGTGCCAGTGCCCAACCCACCCACCCCCAGCTTTCTTTTTCAAGGGAGGAAACAGCTGCATGAGGTTACAGCTGTCACAGACAACTCCCAGAACTTGCCAGATGCAACAAAGCATGTCAGAGACAGGCCAGCTCAGCAGAATTCAGCAGCAGCAGCAGCAGCAAAATAGTAGCTACTGAGGAAGTGACCAAGGGTCCAGATGGTCTGAGATACCCTGCTATGTCTAGGATAGAGATGTGGCTTCGGTGACCCTCCAGATCTCACTGGACCCCCATTAGATCCAGTATGGCCCACTGGTTATGGGTGCTGGGAGTCAGAGTCCACAATTTTTCGGGAGAGCCACAAGTTCCCTATCCCAGGGAAACCCTAGGGTAAGAACAGACGAGGAGGTCTCTATCAAAGCTTCTGGACAATCAGTGCCTTGGTGACTCACTACACAGGTACAGTGGAGAGGTGGAAAAGACTGAAATGGTGGCATCCAATGGGCTGACCAGTCCCATTAGTGGAAGCCCACGTAAGGACTTCAGCTAGTGCAACGGGGCTTTCCCCCAACCTCCCTCAAGTTGGGGTTTGGAGAACTCCTAGAACAGCATGTGAGGGAAGGTCCCGTTCCATCGGGCAAGCTGAAATGCTTGTGCCAATAGAACATTTAGGGAGGAGTGATGTTGAATTCTCCTCATATTTTTACTCACAGAGGTGAGTAGGCAAGACAAACTTTAGTATTTATACAGCACTTCCACAACATTATCAGTGGGATTCACAGTAGGAGGAACTGCACAAAAGAAGTGGGACCTAGGGAAGGGGGATTTTCGCAGGAGTGCCCCGTTCAAGGTTCAAGCCAGCCATTCACTCCAAACAGGGCATTCCTCTCCCCAATGACTTCTCCATTTTCTTATTTTCTTTCCAACCACCAACCGGTACTCCATAACAGATGAACATGATCTATCTTCTCTGTGGTGTATTTTGAGGGTTTGGGACCGTTCACGTTTTTGTTTCATTCTGTTAGTTTTCTGGAACTTCTGCAAATCTTGGTGTTTCCTTGACTATGCTAATACTATGCGTTTCCTTGACTATGCCTTATTTCTCATTTGGACCTCAGTTTCTAATGGCATTCACCATCCAAGTTTGCTGTAGGAAGGAATTATAACAGCAGCAGCAGCAGCAGCCAGCTCTTGCTGCCTTTTTGCAAGCAAAACCCAAGGACTTTTGCTGTGTATCCAAAGCTGACAGCTGGTCTAGAGATTTTTTTTCATTACACACATCTTAGCGGCAGTTTTAAAAAAACCAAACAACCCAAAAGCAGCCTTGGTGGCTATTATGAGAGGAGGCACAGCAGCAAAAGATAGTGCTTTATTCTTTCTCTGTTGCCATTTACCACTCAAAAGTGCTACCCTAGTGCAGTTTCAGGTGGGTATTTAAACAAACAGCAGCTTTTTTTCAAGGAAGGAGAAATGAGCAAGGCTGCTTTTGATTTTTAAAGATGGTGCTTCATTCGCATTGCCTTGTAAACACATAGTCCCCCCCCCCCAAAAAAAGATTCAAGAAACAAAGGCAATGGCTGCCATCTCTCCAGTATGTGAATGTTCAGGTCACCTGACTCAGGTGTAAATCCAACAAACAGATGCAGGTCTTGCTGCTCCCAGTTCGGGAAATGCTCTGCAGCTCTGGCAAAACAGCAAAAGATGGAAACCTTGGAAAGGAACAAACAGCTTCTCCCATGATCAAGGGTTTCATTATAATACAAAGCAGTCAAATGCAAAGCAGTGCATTAAAATATTTAAACATTAACAAGACTATTCATTTCCAAGTCATTAAAAAGGTAAAGGTAAAGGGACCCTTGACCATTAGGTCCAGTCACGGACGACTCTGAGGTTGCGGCGCTCATCTCACTTTATTGGTCATGTGGCTTCCGGGTCATGTGGCCAGCATGACTAAGCGCTTCTGGCGCATCAGAGCAGCGCATGGAAACGCCGTTTACCTTCCCGCCGGAGCGGTACCTATTTATCTACTTGCACTTTGATGTGCTTTCGAACTGCTAGGTTGGCAGGAGCAGGAACCATGCAATGGGAGCTCACCCCGTCGCGGGGATTCAAACTGCTGAACTTCTGATCAGCAAGCCCTAGGCTCTGTGGTTTAGACCACAACGCCACCCGTGTCCCCTTCCAAGTCATTAGTTCCTTTTAAAAGCCACTTTCTTGGCCTGAAGGTCATGCAGAAACCTAGGTATGCTTTACTTGATTCTGCAACAGAAGAAAGGAAGAAGAAGGTGGGCAGAACTTCTGTGCCTAGTACTGTAACCAGTTTGATAAATGCTACTTAAGGGCCTGGTTCTTCTTACTATGGATGGTCAACCTGCACCCCGTCTTTCCACCAAGGATCAAAGAGCAGCATACATGGTTGCCACCCCTTTTATCCACAAAACAGCCCTGTGAGGTAGGTTAGATTAGGAGCTAGTGACTAAGACCAAGATCACCAACTAAGCTTTTTGGAGGAGAGGGAATTTGAACCCAGGTCTCCCTAGGCTAAAGTTGAACACTCTAACCTGCTCCCTAAAATGCTAGTTTTCTATGTGCAAGCGTGGTTTAGTTATTTATGCATCCATACACTTTTGTTTACATCAAGAATCAGTCCATCAACAAATGCTCAGGATTTTCTTTAAAAAACACACAGGCAATAGCTCAGAGGTGAAACCTCAGTTTTACATGCAGAAGGTCACAAGTCCAATCCCCAGCATTTCCAGTTAAAAGGTTATCTAGCAGCAGGTGATGGGAAAGATTTCTCTGTCCCTGAGACTTTGGAGACCTGCTGACAAACATCATAAGAACATAAGGAAGATCTTTGTATGACTCTTGAAAAGATCCTCAAGAATTTCTTCTTCAAACAGGCAGAGACAACTGTTGCGAAAGAACTTGGAAGTAATATCAATATTGAAAAATTAACAACAGATGTTAATAACCTAATATAAGAAGAGCCTGCTGGATCAGGCCAATGATCTGTCTAGTTCAGTATCCTGTTCTCAATAGCCACAAGAAGACCTGAGCAAAAGAGCACTCTCTTCCTCCTGCAACTTGTATTCAGAAGGATCGCTGCCTCGAACTGTGGCAGCAGAGAATGGCTAGTAGCCATTGATAGCCCTCACCTCCATGAATTTGCCTAATTGTCTTATAAAGCCCTCTAGGTTGATGGTAATCACTGCCTCCTGTGGGAGCAGGTTCCATAGTTTACCTATGTACCACATGAAGAAGTGTTTTATTTTTTATCTGTTCTGAGTCTTCCAACATTCAGCTTCAATGGACATCTCTTAGTACTGATGTTCTGAAACAGAGAGGAAAATATTGATCTTTCCATGTTCTCCATGCCCTATGTAATTTTTTAAGCTTATGTCACGTCACTTCTTACTCGCCTTTTCTCTAAAACTACAAAATCCCAAACACTGCAAGCTGCCCCTTAACCATTTTGGAGGCCCTTTTCAAAGTAGAACGCAATGGTAGCCAAGTAGATATTGTTGGGACTCCCAGTTCCCATCTGCTGTAGGCTGCACAGCCAACAATCAGAGGTGATGGGAGCTGTCATCCAACAACATCTGGACAGCATTGGCTAGCCTGGAAGCAGATAATAGTGGAAAAGAGCCGGACAAAGACCTGGCATAAGACAACTTGCTATTATTCCTAGAGCCTTGACAGGGAATTTGGAGAAGGGAGGGAGTCTAACTAGAGCACAAAGGGTAAAGCATGGCTCAGGGTTGACTTCAGCAATGCACCCTCTTGAAAGCACATGATACTTTGCTGAAGCTAAGCAGGTCTGGATCTGTTCATTGCCTGGATGAGAGACTGCCTGGGAATACTATGTATACTGCCTTGAGAATTATGGAATAAAGTTGGAATATTAGCACAGCAGATAGATTAATGAACATGGTATAACATGCAATGTATCTAAAATGTGTGGGGGGGTGATGCCTGTGTACATATTGACATGCATTTCACATGGAGAATCAATTTTGATTTTAGATGTTACTTGCACAGTACTGAATCCATTCTAGCTCCCCAGTTTGACTAGCATTATGTTAGTTCATTGTATGACCTACACATTGTATGAAACAGTGCTGTTTTAACATATAGCAGAAAAATATGGTAGTCTATTTCTCCCCCATCCTCAGTCACTGCCAACTGGAAATCTAGACCTGCCGAGCCATGTTTTAATTCACCAAACGGTTGGATTCTGTGGACAAATGGATCTTCACGTGGCTCCCACTGCCATGCAGCAACTGTTCTCGCAGCTAAGGCAACATAAGCAAACCATCCAAAGACATTCTCTGTGCAGATCAGGCCAAACATGAAACATTATACAACAATGGTGCATTTAACAGGAGCATCACACAAAACCCCCAAGAAACAACAACTGGACTACTCTTCACAGCAAGGCGATTTCATTTGCAGCACTGTCTCCAGTTCTGCATCTGCCACACGGTTCAAAATGGGTGCTGACCAGTCAGAAGGTTTTCAGAGGAGAGTGACAAAAAAATGAGTGTCTCCAGGTTGCCAAGTCATGTGGTAGAAGATCGAAGAAGCTGGGTATCTTTAGCTCAAAGGGAAAAGGGTTGCACAGGGGCAAGTTGCCAAAATGTAGACTACATAGATTTGATAAAACCAAATTCCCCCATTGCCAAGTCATAAAAGCTAGACATTATCCAAGCTAAACTACTTACTATGCAGGAGATCTGCAACTGGATCTCCCAACATATTTACGTTAACTTTAAAGCAGCTATAGGGCAGTGGGGAGGGAAGGAAAATTGGACAGAAGAAGCAGCACAAACAGAGGATGTGTTCAATCATTTCCTTCCATGCTATTTCCCTGGTCTAAATACTCCCCAAGTTGTTGTCTGTACCATGCCAGTATTTTTTTGGAACAACTTCAAGATAACACTTCTCTTACCATGAATTGGTGCCACATCAGTGAGCTATCAGAGAGGTATCTACTCCTCCCACTATTGTTCCACTGTGGTCATTGAGACCTGCTGGGGAAACTTGCTTTCCTTGACTGCCCCTAATCTGTATATCAACAGCATCAAAAGCAGCGATAGTTCCCAGGATAAAAAACACACACCAAGAAGCCTGTTAGGGCCTGAACCTTGTGAGAGTCCAGGAGCAATGCAAAATTGTTTTTTGCTCAGACTTGTTTATAGCAGCAGCTGGTGATTAATGGAAGAAGAGATTTGTACTGCATTTTTAAAAAAATGTTTATATATTTTTAATAATACTCTGTGTTACAAAGATGTCTGCAAACATGACAGGAAGGCTGGCAACTTCAACCCCGCTGTCTGCAAATCCCTTACAGACAACCAAGTTCCTGGAGATAGTCAGGTTGTGTATCCATAAGCAGTGACTAGAGGAGGAATGACTGCTGGGAGAAGCACAGAAGGAAGAAACACCATGGTGCACCTGTAGCAGCAAAACATGTCTCTCCCGTATCGGTCTCTACAGCCACAGCAGGTGCTGTAACCTTCCAACAGTTTGACTTCACTCCCCCAAATGCAGACTCCTCCACTGTCTCCCAAGGAAGACAGATGCCAACAAGTTCAAGTATCCAAAGCACTGCAGAAGTGTGAACTCAGTCATTCGCACAACAGCCCGATAAGGCAGACCAATCGTATTAAATAGCACAGGTCGGAGTGTGGAGGCAAGGAGAGAAAAAGCTGAAACAGTAGTGCATTGGTGGGAGAACCTGTGGCCTGTCGGATGTCATTGGACTTCAACTCCTATCAGGCCCAGCATGTATGGCCAGGAATGATGGAAGTTGTTCCACAGCAACTGAAAGGCCACAGGCTCCCCATTCCTAGAGTCCTGGCTTGTTTTGGACTTGCT
The DNA here is from genome assembly GCF_964234715.1 of Podarcis melisellensis. Classification (NCBI taxonomy): domain Eukaryota; kingdom Metazoa; phylum Chordata; class Lepidosauria; order Squamata; family Lacertidae; genus Podarcis; species Podarcis melisellensis. The sequence continues at coordinate 31,371,100 of NC_138547.1, forward strand.
TGAAAGCACAAATGCTGGACCTGAGTACAACAGCATTCTCCGGACCTGTGAATCCCCCAACAGTAGAGGCAGAGGCTAGCCATTATGTCTAGCAGACACTGATAGTCTTATCAATGGTGGGGAAGAGCCCTGCATGAGATTCTGAAGAGCCAATGTCAGAGATTGTGAAGGCATGGAAAAACAGAAAGGGAAAAAAATCCCGAAGAAGTTTTCCCTTATTTTTTTTATAGGCCTTCACATCTCTAGCCATTGCTAGCAAGTGCTGGGAGAGATGTACAAAGAAAACTGACCTAGTATATGACAGCTTCTTATGTTCCTATCATCACTTCCCCCAAACTGGATAGCTCTGCAGCTAAATCAGCACAAGGCAATTGCCACTTCCAGTTCTGACCAGATGCAACTTTGCAGCAGAGAAAGAGAGAGAGAGAGAGACAACTTCCTCTGAAGTAAAGCACTGAATCCTTCTCACATACACAATATACGCACAGGCTCTACTCAGAAGCAAAGGGACAAGATGACCAGCTGCAAGATGCAGCTGTGCCCCCAGACTCTTAATACTTGTGATTAGCTTGCCAATAGGCAACAAGGGAGGAGGGCACACAGGCAACAAGAGAAAAGCAAGCAAAAAACAAGCCCCCTCCTTTAAAAGGGTCAGTCTCCATGGTCTCCCTTAAAATGTACTTGCTGTAACAGTTCCAGAAAGAAAGAAAAGTGTGGATTGAGAGCCACATTTCCACCAATTACATTCAAATTGTCTGAATGATCTATGGACTTGGCAACAGTAACCCAGCACATCATGTTTTTCCAATGTGCGGAACACCTTGCACACCTGCACATGAGCCTCTTTGATGGAGGTCTGTCCTCACACTTCTGTCCCCCACTGTGGTCTTTGCATAGGGAAAGCCACAAAAGAGATCCAACTTGCAAGAGGATTTTGCTGTTTGCAGCAGGATGCATGAGCTGTATAGCATATCCACCCCAATCTGTCCTGGGATTCTCGTTTACCTGGATGGCTCCACAGCTGGCTTTTCTGTTCTGAACAGCCATTCATGAACACGTTTTGCAGATCTCAGCACCTTTGCATCAAGGAATAGCTCTGGTCCAGGGTTTCCCAAACTTGGGTCTCCAGTTGTTTTTTGACTACAGTTCCTATCATCCCTGACCATTGGTCCTGCTAGCTAGGGATGATGGGAGTTGTAGTCTGAAACACCTGGAAAAGTTTGGGAAACACTGCTCTAGTCGAAAGTGTCCAGAGTTCAAATTTCCCAATGCGTCTTCTCCAACTGATTTCCAAAGTGCCACTCTAGAAAAAAAAATGGGGTATCCTCCACAGCAGCTTTCAATCCAATGTATCAGAGTTATTGCTAGAAGAGAAATCCGGAAACCGCAGAGTACAGGCAGAAAAAACATTGGTTCCACGCAAGGGACCGTATTTGGATCTCAGCCAAAAAGCATGAAACTGAGAAGCACCCCAATAGACCATGTACTGTAACCCACTTAAAACAACTGTCCTCCACCACTTGCAAGGAGTGTGGTGGTGTCCAGCCACCACAAAAGCAAAAATCACTGGAGTTATTCGAAATGAAAGTGGAAGAGGGAAATGTATCATCACCTGGATCCCACAGACAATCGTGTCCCACCAGACTCTGCCACTTCCAAAGGGAAGGGAACTAGCCTAGTGACAGAGGACAGGAACATAGGAAACTGCTGTCTACAGAGTCAGACCACTGGTCCATCTAGCTCAATACTGCCTACACTGACTGGTAGCAGCTCTCCAGGATTTCAGAGAGGGGTCTCTCCCAGTCAGTGCTAGGCATTCAGCCTGGTGCCTTCTCCATGCAAGCAGTTGTTCTGCCACTAAGTTGCAGCTCTTCCCTGTTTTGCATACAGAAGGTCCCAAATTCAATCCCACCCATCTCTAGCAAGGCTGGAAGAAGGACGCATGCCTGCCACTCTCCTTAGGTGATATCAAACTGCATGGGGTCAGTGGTCTGTCAACGCATCAGGCAGAAGCTCCCCACGTTCCTTTTTTTAAAAAAGGTGGATTCAAAAGTACATCTCCCGCGTGCATTAGCTGGTCTAAGCTGGTCCATTCTGCTTCCTAGATAGCATTGCTGGTACCCAGGTAACGCAAATGGCATAGGCAGACCTTCGCATGCTTAACGGGACGTATACCCCACTACGTGCAACAGCGTTTACTCTCTAGTCAATGGGTTTCAGAATTGCAGCCCGAAGTCTCACTTGCGAAGTCACATAAAACTCAAGACCCGTTGGGGCCACCTAGTCCATGCCCAAATTTATCCACCCCAAAGGGATATGTGTTAAGTAACAGGCAGGCGATGCATTTGCATCGATCAGCATATAGAGTAAGTGGACAACGTGGGTGGGTGGGGGCCTCTCGCCCAGCATCGGAAAGGTAACAACCCGCTCCTTGCTTTAAACATGAGCGGGAGGGAGGGACTTGCCCACCTTCAGCGCTACGGCGCGTTCAGCGGCCGTTGCCACGTCTTCCCACCGGCCACCCCCGCATGCCCCGATCTCCAGAAGCGCCTCTCACCTCGGCCTTAGGCCTGTTCTGCAGAAGGTGCTCCAGGTACAGGTCAGACAGCGCGGTCCTCATGCTGCTCACGCTGTCACTCCGGCTGGATTTGAGCGTCATGGTTGGTGGGCGCCAGGCAGGAGTAGCTAAGCACCCCGGGGTAGTGTGATGCTATGAGACTCGGAGTCGAACGGCGTCTCGTCAGCGGCCCGAGGGGCTCTGCTTCCACCCGCAAGGCGCGATCGCTGTCAAGCCGCTGCTGCTGCTGCTTTTGGAGCCGAGTAGACCCCGCGCGCGCACTACAGCCGGCCGGAGCGTCCTAAACCGAAAGGGTTGCAGAGTCACCGTGCGCCGGAGAAGGCAGCAGAGGGGAGGACCAGGCCCGCCCGCTGGGAGTGGCTAGATAGGGAGGGATCTCTCCACCCGGCCCACAGCGGCTGCCAAAGCAGCAGCCCTGCGTTCCTCTAGCCACTTAGCGCCGCCGTGCGCCGTGCGCTGGGGACAGCGGTGCAAGCCCTATCCAACCTCTCCAAGTCGCGCGCGCGCCCTCCTGCGCCCTCTCCTGCCAGAGCCGAGTGTCTTTCTGCTGCCTGCCAGAGCCCCCGCTTCGCTTACGCAAAGCACGAGGCTCTGTCTGCAATGTTGAACGAGCTGGGCCGTGCAAGCAGCAGCGATTGTTTTGGGGGCCGATAAGCGACGTCACCTCAAGAACAGAGGGGGCTCCCTTCGGGCGAGTAACACTCGCTGGCAGCAGCGGCTCTCCTGGTTCTCAGGCAGGGGTCTTCCTCGGCCTTCTGTGGACAGTGTCCTTGACTGGACTTGGTCTCCACGTCTGCAGAACAGGCGCTCTCCCATTAATTCATGCATAAATACGGTACTTTTTGTGGTTGCGTGGCAATCGGCGATTCAACTGGTGATCGGCGATCTAGGAAGCTGACTTGTACAGAACCAGACCCTTGGTCATTCTAGCTCAATATTGTCTACACGAACTGGCAGCGGCACTCCCATTATTTCAAACCAGGGTCCTTCCCCGCCTTACCTAGAGCTGTCAGAAATTGAACCTGGAGCCTTCTGCATTTAAAGGATGTGCACTAACAATGAGCCATGTACTGTACTGTACTTACTGGGAGAAAGTCCCATTTAATTCAGCGGGGCTGCAAGGAGAAACTGAGTGCATTAGCACTCAATATTCCAAGACCTACTGCCTCCAACTGTGGAGGGAAGAACATAGTCACCAGTTTTAGTAGTCATTGGCTGGTCCATAAATCTGCCTAATATCTTTTAAAGTCATCCAAGTTGGTAGCATTGCAACCTCTTGTGGGAATGAATCCCATAGTTTAACTATGCACTGTGTAAAGAACTTTTGTGTGCTGTGAACCTTCCAGCTTGTGCAAGTCATCACTTGATGTTGGACTGTTATCAGGTGCTAAGTATTGTATGCCTGTGGGAACAGGGCCCTTTTCCCAAGGAAATGTTGAAATGTTCCCCAGCTTGCTTTTGGTATAATATCCTTATTTGGTATAATGACCTTATTGAAACAAAGGGAAACTGAAATGTAAAACTGCTGAATTATAATTAAAGAGATTTAACACTATCACTTGTGGATTAAATAGGGACAATGGATCTTTATCAGCTTACATGTGTAAACTGGCTGACCAGCACCCTGCATGGATTATCCTTCCTGCATGTGATGAAGAGGGCTCTAGTCCCCCAAAATTTATTCTATAATAAATTAGTTTAGTCTTGAGGGACCCCCAAGGCTCTCTTCTTCTTGTTGTTGTTCATTTTGTAGTTCATTTCCATCATTCCATAGTTCATTTGTAAAAGCTGCGCTGCAGAAAAAAATAGTTTTCGATCCATGGGGAAACTTCCATCTTTTTAAGCTATAGAAAAGTATGCATGCTTTCATAATCCTGAAATGGAAAACTTGATCCTTTTTCATTCACCATTTCCATGTATTAATCTTCCTCCACCCCAAAAGCAGTGTAATAAGCATGCATAACAAGCCCAAATTGGTGTACAGTTGGTATATTTTGCACAGAGTACAACAGCCCCCAGCAAGGAACTGCAAGCCTGTGAAACCACTTTCTCCACACCTGGGAGCTGTTGCAACTGCGACAGTTGTGATACAGCAGGTAACGGGAGAGCCACGCAGCTTCCTGTTTGCCAGGTACTCTTGGGGTTTTGGCTGGGCCTCAAATGCCCAGTGGTGGTGCAGTTAGGTGATATTAATTACTAGGCTTATTGTTCTTATGGGAATGTATTTTTAGATGGCAATGTGCATTACTTCCCTTACTTCAAAATGCAGTAGACAGCCATTTGAGATCCTCCTCATCCCCCTAAGTAGGGGCTTGGTTTCTGCCCCAAAAGCCTCTCCTGATAACCATGCAACAATTGCCATAATTAGTATGAATCACAGAATTGTAGAGTTGGAAGAGACCCTGAGGATCATCAAGGCCAACCCCTTGCAATGTGGGAATATGCAGCTATTCCATATGTATGAGGAGATTAACAGGAACAGTCACAACAGCATTCTAAAGTCCCAGTCCTTTTCAAAATATGCATACAAAACATATACCGTATATTGATGACCTGATTTCCTGATTTCTTACCCTTTGTGATCAGCCTAACAACCACAGTTTATGCAAGCATTGCTGCATGTGAAATGACAACATTTATTCAAAAGGAGTAACAACAGTAGTTTGTTTGGTTTCCCACCCCCACCCCCCTCTGAATAATCAGATCAGGTAATGTGACCATCCAGGATTTTGCTGAGATTAGTGATGGGGCTGAGTTTTCAAACCTGGTGAAGGATCACAAAGATATTCAAATGGATGGCTGAAATATGCTGATCGCCTCCGGCAGCACCTCCTTAATCCATAAGGACTCTGGAAAACACACACAAAAGGCCACACTGATGAAAAATGCATTTGTGTATGCGTAAATGGACTATAAAAAGAATAGAAACTGATTGCCTAAGAAAAAGCAGGAACCCCCAGAATTGTGGAAATACACAGAAGAGTGAAGGCAGTGTTCTTTATTTTACCAACTCCTTCCAAACCACACTGTCAGTGCCGGATTTATGTATAAGTTAAACAAGCTATAGCTAAGGGCCCCACTCTCTTGGGGCACCCCAAAAAAATGAAAGGGGAAAAAACCTGGATGTACATTTCCAAAATATAAGATAAGTTCAACATATACTTTGATAAAATACATATTTTGTTATGTGCAATTGGCTACAGATACCTATTAGGTCCATAAATTACCATATAGCATATACAGTGGTACATTGGGTTAAGAACTTAATTCATTCTAGAGGTCCGTCCTTAACTTGAAACTGTTCTCAACCTGAGGTACCACTTTAGCTAATGGGGCCTCCCACCCCCGCCGCCACCCCGCCGCACGATTTCTGTTCTCATCCTGAAGCAAAGTTCTTAATCCAAGGTACTATTTCTCAGTTAGCGGAGTCTTTAACCTGAAGCGTCTGTAACCTGAAGCATCTGTAACCCAAGGTATCACTATATTCAACACAAAAAAACAGTGACAATTTGTTGACAAAGGACAGCTGGACATATAAAGGGCCCCATTACCTTCAGTAGCTTAGGGCCTCATCAAACCTAAATCTGGCCCTGCACACAGTACTGAAAACTGGCAGAACTTAGAATGCAGCTGTCCCCCATCTTATACTGGTGCTGCTCGTTTTTTCCTGCTTAAATGCAGAACCTTGCATTTCTCCATACTGAAATTCATTTAGTAAGTTGGGGCCTGGTTCTTCAATCTGTCAAGGTCATCTTGAACCCTAATTATTTCTTCTGCAGTATTTCCTACCCCTCCCGGTTTTGTGTCATCTGCAAATTGAATGAGCAGTACCCCCTCAATTCCTTCACTTAAGCCATTTATAAAGACGTTGAACAACTATGGGCCCAGGACAGAACCCTGACGAGGAGCAATTAGCAAGCACTCTTTAGGCTCTGTCGGTCAACCAGGTACAAATCCACCTTATAATTACCTCATTTAACCCACATTTTACCAGCTTCCTCGCAAGAATACAATATCATGGGGGACTTTGTCAGAAGCCTTACTGGAATCAAAATTCACTGTGTTCACGGCATCCCCCAGCGCTATTCAGATAAAAGCAAAATAAGACCCCCTCCCTTGTACTCTGAGAAAACAAAAGCCTTTTGCTGATTTTAATTTCTTTTTTTTTAATGTTTCACATACTCTATGTATCCAATTTAATACCCTGAAGTGGTTAACAGTAAAAATAAAGAAAAATTTTAAAAAATTGTGTGTGTGTTCAAGTTTCAAATCCAATCAATTACAACCCTATTCCCAGTGCTTTTTCTCTAGAAAAATAGGTGCCGGTACTCACCGTGAAGTTGTTACAGTACATGCCACACTTTTCTCCAACATACCCCTGAGTACCCCCTGAGGGAGAGAAAAGCACTGCCTATTCCTGAAACTAATTTGTTGAAACTGATTTTCATTTCTGAATATTAAATTGGGACCTGCTGGTGAAGGCAGGGTAATAAACGTAAGGATCATGACAACAACAATCTGCACTTAGAGAGCTCATTGAAAAAGTAAAGTCTTCACAAGGTACCAAAAATATAATAGAAATGGGGCCCAACTCCAATGGACTAGGGAAAAGTTCTAAAGGGTAGGGAACACCACATTACAGTAAAAGCCTAATTTCTACATTGCATGGGCAGATCATTTGATGTGATGATATCTGCAGGAGACCCTCTGAGTGCAAGGATAGGTAGAGTACATAAAGGCTGAGAAAATATTTCCTAAGAACACAGGGAGCTTCCTTATACGGAGCCAGACCATATACTGAGCACTGACTGGCAGTGGGTCTCCTGTGTTTTTGCCTCACTACCACCTTAGGGTCTTTTTCAGTTATATTTCAATATTCCCCACCACCATCTGCCTCTGTGAGCCACCCTCTCTCTGAAGGTGAGTGCTATTTAAAGCTGGTTACCAGAAAGGCAGCATTGACTGGTTGCCTCTGACTACAGACATCTGACAGAATTGCGCAAGAAGACAGTCTAATTGAGGAAGTTCAAGCCAGGGCAACCTTTGGACAAAGTTACTGCAGGTCATTCAGAGGAAAACAAGTTTCATATCTCAGGCCCATCTGCACTTACATTTAAATAAATATTATACCACTTTATACAATCATAGTTTCCTTCCACCCCTAAAAAAAAGAATTATGGGAGCTGTAGTTTATTAAGGATGCTGTGAATTGGTCCCTATTCCTTTCATAGAGCTACAATTCGCAGAATTTCCTGGGAAGAGGGATTGGCTGCTAAACCGCTCAGGGAACTGGACTGAACTGGACTCCCAATTCCCAGCAGCCCCATCTGATCAGAGAGTAGTAATCCAGCAATGGCTGGAGGGTCTACAAGGCCCTCATCCCTGCCTTAGTTCAGACATTGGGAGGTGAAATAAATCCCTTGCCATAACACTTACGTGGCACAGCAGAGAAGGAACAGGATCCCCAAAGCAGCCGGGAAGGCGTACAGAGCCGATCTTGGAAAAGAGTGGAAGACATGAGTCCAGACATCATCCAGGTAATCTGACAGCCAGGACCGGCGAACACCTGCGGAGGAGACAGTGAAGGCACAAAAAATAAAACTGACAATGTGAGCAGACACAGGTCTCAGTGGCTCCCTGTGTGACCACTTTGGGTGGCTGGAAGAACTCACCTGAAGAACTCATGCTCCACCTGTGTGACCACTTTGGGTGGCTGGAAGAACTCACCTGAAGAACTCATGCTCCAGAGCTAGCTGGGAAGGAAATTTGATTCTGTTTGCATCTCTAGGTGATTCTAGAGCCTTTCTACCTAAATTTTATAGAAATTTATTCATGTATACAGCAGCAGCAAGAATGTTACTTGCCCAAAAATGGAAAGAAGAAGAAGTCCCAGCAAAGAATATGGATACAAAAACTTATGGAATATGGAGAAATGGTGAAACTTACCGGAATAATAATAAATCAAGATAACAATTTTTTTTATAAAAGAATGGAAATGGTTTATCAAATATTTGCAGATAAATTGAAAACAGATAAAAACACTGGCAGGATTATTGTAACAACCTGCAGCTACATAAGAGTGTATATATATATAAAGAAGATAAGTAAAGTTAAGTTAATTTGGATATGCAGAAGATATTAAAAATAAATTTAAGGAACCACAGAAAGAGGGGGAAGGAAGTCAAGTTTTAAAATGTCGAAATGATTGTAAAATCAGTGAAATGTATATATCTGAAAAGTATATAAAATAAAAAATTTGTAGGTGATTCTATCAAATTCAGTTTTTTTTAAAAAAAACTTATGATGAATTCTGATACAAAAGCTCTATGAGTGATCTAACATGGTGTTGTTGTTTTGTTCTGTTCTTTTCTTCTTCTTGGTGGTCTGTTTGTTACTTTTTGGTTATGGTATACTGTTTACTGAAAACAATAGATGTTTGTTTGCTTGATTTTTAACAAATTCTTTAACCCAAATTCTTCAGATTTCCTTGCCCTGCTCCACTCTCCATGCCCCATTCCATTCTTTTCCAGAGGTTTCTCAACCCATAGGAGTAGCTTTTGGCCTGGCACAAAGCAAAATAAGTGCACATTGCACAAGCAGAGTTCCACTAGCTCTTCTCTGGATTCAAACCATTGTTGTGGTGGTTTTTTTCTCTAGAACAGGCAAAAGGAGCTTAGTAGCAGAAGTATCATAGCAGCACCAGGGGATGGGTTGTGTATGTTCCTAATTATACATTTTCCTCAGAGAGATGTATTAATTCAGAGGCAGCCGTGGTGCCCTTCACATCTTTGTTGGGATCCCAGTTCCCATCGTCCCAGTCAGTGAGGCCAATTGATGGGGGTTTGGGGAGTTGTAGTCCGACAGCATTTGGAATGCACCATGTTGGCTACGCTTGTATTATTGACTGAAGATAGCTGCTGACTAGGGAAAGACACAAATACATCACTTGTGATTGCAGAATTCTGGACAGCCTCTTGTTTCTGGGGCTTTTATTTTTTAGTTTTTGTATTTTTTTAAAAACAGTATAAACTGCCCACCATAAAATATATTGTGGCAGTGGACAGAATAAATAAACAAACACAAGAAAACAAAGGTAAAAACGTGAAAGATAGTTTAAATCAATTACACTCAGGAAGAATTTTGGCCAACCTAAGCTTGGAACAGCCAGGGGATCAAAGCTCACTGAGTGGTTCCAACTGACAAACTAAAAATAAATTTCATGGTGTGTTTTTTCAGTATGAAAGTCAAAGTCTGGAAGAACTTTGACCCCTTATTAGTATCAGCATCTCAAGGAGGCAAAGGTTTTTTCGCAGAAGCAGTGCCTGAGATCCTTGATCTCATTTGCTGAGCCTTCAGATGTATTTATATAAAGTGTAGGCTTTAATTCTGAGCTCATATTCTTTGCACGTTCTTGACCAATATGGAACCCTAAGACAGAGCTGACCGGCCTCAGGCAGTAGATCCCACCTGTCAATGGTGGACCTACCCTCTGCCTGTTTGCCGCCACCACCACCTGCCTCCTTGAGTTGCCTCAGGTGGAGTGCAAGTAAGCAGCTCTGTGTGGGTGTGTGGCAGCAGGTGAGTGGATGGGCAGAGGCATTTTCAGTTTTGCTTAGGGCAGCAAAATGTCCTGGGCTGGCTGTGTGCCTAATAATAGCACACTGGAACTAGATTTCTTTACGGGGGTGGGGAACCTGCAGACTACACTGCTGGACTACACTGCCCATCATCCTGGACAATTGCACACTCTGGCTAGGGCTGATCCAAGCTGTGGAGTCCAGCAGCATCTGGAGTCAAAGGTTCTCCACTGACACCTTGCAAAACTTCCTGGTCTAATTGTTTTACCTCCTCTCTTAATAGTTATGCTGTTTAATTGGCTTGCTTTGAGGCACATTTTGTTTTCAGTGCTTTATTTTGTATTTTAATGATGTGTTGCCTTTTCAACTGATTTATAAAATCTAAACTGGAGAACGACCATAGCTTAGTGGCAAAGTATTTGCTTTGCACGAAGGTTTCAAGTTGGCATGAAGAAGGTTTGATCCCCGCACCGCCAGGTAGAGCTGTGAATGTTCCTTGCCTAAAACCCTGGAGAACAACTACCAGTCAGTATAGACCAGTGTTCTTCAAACTTAGGTGCCTGTATATTATTGCATTACAACTTCCCGTGGTCTTAGCCAGTGGTCAGGTAAGGTGGGAGTTGCACCTGAGGTTGAAGAACAGTGCTACAGTCAGTGAAATTGCAGATAATTGAAACACATTGAAAAGCCTGCAAGCACCCCAATCTGCCCGCGTTCTGCCTTTCCGGTGATGTTTCCATGACATCTTTATGATGTCTCTGAGTCACTTCTGGGTTCAGCGTGATGTATGTGATCACTCACATAACGGATGCGGGTAAACTTTAGGCTGCTTCTATAGAAAATACTGAGCTAGATGGGCCAATGGGTCTGACTCAGTATAAAAGGTAAAGGTAAAGGACCCTTGGACGGTTAGTGCAGTCAAAGGCGACTATGAGGTTGCGGCGCTCATCTCGCTTTCAGGCCAAGGGAGCCGGCGTTTGTCCATAGATCACGTGGCCAGCATGACTAAACCACTTCTGGTGCAACAGAACACTGTGACGGAAGCCAGAGTGCATGGAAACGCCATCTACCTCCCGCCACAGAGGTATCTATTTATCCACTTGCACTGGCATGCTTTCAAACTGCTAGGTTGGCAGGAGCTGGGACAGAGCAACAGGAGCTCACCCCGTTGCGGAGATTCAAACCGCCAACCTTCTGACTGGCAAGCCCAAGAGGCTCAGTGGTTTAGACTACAGTGCCACCCACATCCCATCAGTATAAAGCCTACGGTTCTGTGGTTTATACCTGTAAACCACTTGGAAGTCATTTGGGCATGAAAGCAGCATCTAAATTAATAAACAATGAACAAATAATAAGACAACTATGCAATTTTCTCACTAATGATCATGTGGCTGTTTTTCAAATAAAATTTAAAAACTTACGATGAATTTCAAGGCCCAGATCCAATTTCTTTGTGTTCGGCTGCAGAGACAGAGGAGGCCTCCTGATTTGTCTTGAAATGGTGTGCCTTCTAAACCCATTGAGAGTGACAAATGCACGGGAAATCCTTGGAGGGGAGTAGATGCCCTGGATGCAGGAGGTACAAACTGCCAGGCACAGCATGTGGGCATGCACTATTTTGTGCCGTGTCAAATCCATGGCTTTCACAGACTGCAGGGATTCTGTCAAGCCTAGTGATTTCTCTGGACTGTACACACAAAACATAAACACACATACAGCCGTCTTGGCTGAGCAAACCCCCGTCTTTTGAGGCCAGAAGAATCTAAAAAACACAAGCATGGAAGGTAGGAGGAGATGAGGGAAAGGACAAATGATAAGATGCAGCAACTGCCACATGGTAGACATAGCCAGATTCTCTCCTGCTCTTCTAGAGGGTAGGACTCCAATCAATAGATTCAAGTTACAAGAAAGGAGGCTCCTACTAAACATTAGGAAGACAGACCCTCCAAGTGTCCCTGATTTAGAGAAGCCGTCCCTGTTTCTGATTGGATCCTGGAAAATCCCGCTTTTCCTTAGGATGTCCCTATTTTCATTGTAGAAATTTTGGAGGTTATGGAGTTATTCGACTCCCAAGCTGTCTGAAGGCAATCCTGTACAGTGGTACCTCGGGTTACATACACTTCAGGTTACATATGCTTCAGGTTACAGACTCCGCTAACCCAGAAATAGTACCTCAGGTTAAGAACTTTACCTCAGGATGGGAACAGAAATCGTGCTCTGGCGGCGTGGCGCAGCAGCAGCAGGAGGCCACATTAGCTAAAGTGGTGCTTCAGGTTAAGAACAGTTTCAGGTTAAGTATGGACATCCAGAACGAATTAAGTACTTTACCCGAGGTACCACTGTATAGGGAAGTGGTGTTTTTTTTAAAAAAATGGGCAGCTTCCAGCACATATAAAAACATAGTAAAACATCAAACCTTAAAAAGCTTCCCTATACAGAGCTGCTTTCAGATGTCTCCTAAAGGTCTGTCTGCCAAGGGCCTGAAGGGCTCTGCCCCTGGCTTGGGGTGGGCCTTGACAGGCTTCACAAGGACTGCGGCTGCTGCTTAGCAAAGAAGGCTCCTCTTTTAAATCGTTTTTAATTTTTATCTGTGTTGTTTTAAATGAGACCATCTTGGCTGTGAGCCCTGGAAGATCTGCACCCTGCCTTGTTGGCCTTTCCCCATGTGGCCTGGGAAAGTAGAGTGCTGACTGACTCCAGCTACAAAAGCTGAGGCATATTTGGATTATTGGGCTAATAATAATAATAATAATAATAATAATAATAATAATAATTTATTTATACCCCGTCCATCTACCTGGGCTTCCCCAGGAACATTCTCTTGACTTCCACGCATCTTTGCATGCTGACAGGCCTCTGCAAAAATCACTTTTTGTGATTATTTGCAGCGTTTATAATGGTGTCTCGTGTTGTATTGTTGTACACCATCCTGATATCTTTATGATATGAATCATACAATAATATTCTATGCAAGAATATGAAGCTGTCCCATATGGGGATCAAACCTGCAACCTTGGTATTATCAGCACTATGCTCTAACCAACTGAGCTATTCAGTCCTTAAAAGAACCTGAGGCTCCCATGTGACAGGTGGAGATACTAACCACTATTTTAAAAAATAAATATTTTCTCCTCCCAATCTGGCAAGCTTTAAACACCAGCAAATAATTTCCTTTTAAAGTATTTCTGCACATTTATAAGCCTGTTGCTGTGTGGTATTAAGAAAAACCTGCTCACCCAGAAATCAGAACGTATCCATGGTTTGACAGGGCAATGTTCCTTTAATCCAGAGCAGCTCACAGGCAATCAACAATTTCCTTTCCATTGTCTTTCCATTGCCCTTATTTTACTGAGCAGATAGTGCTGCAGATACATCATTTGTCATAGAGGCAGGCACTTCACACCCCATTAATCGCTCAGTGGTGCAGAATGCAATTTGTTCCTCCTGAGACAGGCTTGATTTGAAGCAGTATTTGGCCTTGGAACATTTGGGCATGCCTTGGAACCTGTCCAGTTACATTACCTTGGAGGTGTTTTGCAATCTATCGCTTCCCCTCCCCCCCTTTTTAAAAAAGCCCAGCTCATCACAATACACATATATGCACACACTAAGATGCACACTGATTTTACACTTGTACAGTCACAATCACAGATTCCACGCACAGCTCTTGGGGCTACCAATAGCGGCTTTAAAACCACCTTTAATATGCTATTGATTTTGTAATAAGTGCTGGGCACTGAGCTGACACCTACATTATCAGATATAGCAGAGTCAGCCCTGGTTAAAAGGCACATAAGTAAACCCATGTTTTTAGTACTATGCTCAACATACCGTGATGCAGATGCCAGTGGAAAAACCCACAACCAGTGTCCAGCCTTGCAGAAGCCCTGCCTGATTTCCACAATATCCACACGGAACCAGACAACCTTTATGACATCACAGCTCTCAACTATATGGGAATACTGGTGCATGACCTCGAAAGGCACTCCTGTATCTTTAACAGCAACATTCCTGGGAAGATGTACAACACAATCCTATAAATGTCCACTTAGAAACATGGGTACTTTTAGGGGTAGTCCAGAGCACCTGAGCCCTGGGTCTTTTCCAATGGATCTCAGATCTACTGCAGCTTTCTCTCCCAGGGGCCATAGAGGCTTCGTCCCCCACAATAAAATATTTGATGGACACAAAGTTGATGGGCATTCCCATTCAAATAGTATGCATGCACTGTGTCATGTGACCAATTATGTGGGGCGGGGCTTACCTGGGTACCCACAATATTTTATTTAAGTTGGCACCCCTGTTTCCCTCCTTTCTTTACACCCCCCGAGTTTACTTTGCTTTATAGGGAAGTTAGGCTCACTCTAATAAACAGTGATGGCAAGAGCACAGCCACACCCAGTCTTAATTTCCCACATCCAGGTGTGGAAATTAATACACACAACTTTTATTCAAATTTATGTCATGGGCATGTGCCCCCCCCCCAAATCCTTCAGGTATTTTGCAAAGTTTGATGGGACTAACTCCCAGGAAAGTAGGAGCAGTTCTGTGGCCTTATTTATTGAGTCACTATATTAATAAAATTGTCTTTTAGCTATAATGGCTCTCAGAAGCAGCTTACATTAAATACACCCACTAAAACAATTCACAATAAATAAATAGTGTTGGGCTGTGTCTAGGGAACCCTGGGCTCAGGCAGAAAATTCACTACGGGGCCTTGGGTCACTCACTCTTAGCTAACCTATCTCGGTGTACTTAATTTACTTGTTGGAAAGTAAGAGTCATGTTCTTTAAAAAATGTCATTATCTTTAATTTTGTAGCAGCTAGGATAGCATTGACAAATGATTGGCAGCCTCTGCCCTGTTCCATTATGGAGCGTTGTACAGTCAGCTGTTTCACCAGGTAGCAGCCAAGGCTCCAGCGGGGGCTTTGGCACTCAGAAAACCAGCTGTTATGGATGCAAAGTATCCCTCTTGCCACAGTCTGCTGTTCCTTCTCATATGCCCAAGGACCACTTGTGTCCTAATGATAGTACTGTGGCCCTAAAGTCAACGTCAGAGGCCCTATTCTCTGCCCTATGACCTGTTACAATCTGATTGGCTGGTAACAAGGGCAGGGCCTTTTCAGTGCTGGCACCATGGTTGTAGAACTCCCTCCTAGGGAAATCTGTCAAGCCACCTTTTACACATGCTGCAAAAACCATCTTAGGCTTAAGCCTTATCGCCACTATGCCAGCTCTTAGATTCTCTTTTAAAACTTTTTATGCAGGTGGACTTGATGGTCACATCCACACCATACAGTTATAGCAAAGAATCATGGGAACTGTGGTTTGCCCCCTCATGGAGCTAGAATTCCCAGCACCCTGAACAAACTACAATTCCCAGGGGGCAAACTACTTTGTGGGAAACCATGTGCTTTAAATGACTGGTGTGTGTGTATATGACCAATGTTGTTCCTTTTCTGACTGCTTTTTTTGCTAGTACAACAAACAACGTGGGACACAGGTCTTTTGAAAGGTGGTGTGCAAATCAAGAAAAAAAATCAAATAAATCAAACATGTTTTGCCTCTCCAGTTATTTGAGATCCCAGGAGTTTATAGAAAATAACTATAAACTGCAGAAGGAGGCCTCCCTCACTAATTAATTATTACCTGCTATTAATGCTGACTGTGCTTGCAGCTAGGGCTTTTAATGCTGGGAAAGCTCAGGAATCAGTCAAGGGAGGAAAACAAGAGGAGAAAGTACAGATCTTAACAAGACAAGTGGTCTTTAATCATGAGGCACTGTTCTCTGACTACAGATACGCGCAGGTAGAAATCTGAAAACAGAAAGGCATAAAAATGCTTGACACGCTCACATTTTGTAACAACATCCAAAAGGATCTGAAAGTGTATGTCTTCTCCAGATGGAAAACAATGGTTAATATTGTGGAATTGGCTCTTATACAGCACAAAGAAGGAAGTGACTTGATAGGTTTATCAACTGTCCACCTTCATGTGATGGATGGTTTGAAACGGAATTAAGCAAATAATTGGAGACACCTGATTGCCCAACAGTGGAAAACAGGATGCTGGACTAGACTGACCTTTGGTATAATCCAGCAGGGCTCTTCTTATATTCTTATGTAGCAAATTCTAATTCAGGGGTGGAGAACCCGTGGCCCTCCAGATGTTGCTGGACTACAACTCCCATCATTCCTGACCATTAGCTGGGACTGATATGAATTAAAGTACAACAGCATCAGGGGTTGGGTGGGGGGCTATCCCTGTTCTACTGACTATATCTATTTCTGTCTATTTAGGACTCATTCACATTTTATATTTTAATGGGTTTTTATATTTTTCTCATAACACTGATGCTAGAAAATATTTCCTTATTTTACTCACCTTAATTCTATGCATATGTGGACCAAAATAGGATGCACATAGTTCTGTGGGCCTTACTTCCAAGTAACTGTGATTAGAATTACAGCAGGCAAACCAAATAATATGGCACTGATTACATGATTGAAATTCATATGTCTGGTTTTTAAAATTTTTGAAAGCAGCCATGGGGCCCCCAGTGAAGACCAGGCTCATTATGGGACATCTCACTCTCTCAGAATTGCCATTCATTCTAGGTGAGAAGTTGCCACTGGCATCATAAGAAGCTTTCATCATTGGGTGAATAAGAGCTCTTTTTTGAGGGCTGCAGCACTGCAGCGTGGAGAACCATCATTTTACCTCCTCCTTGTGTGCCACAGATCCAATCCTGATCTCCCGCCCCACACTCATAAACAACTGCTTTAAAAAACAACAACAACTAGACACATTAATTGCAAACACACAGTTAATATTACCTCTAGTTTAGCCCTAAGAACCACGATGCAGGTACGTATTGCAAGAAACAACATGTTTCCAGTAATCGGTGCAGAAGCATGAGCCTTACTATGATTTTTGTTTCTTATGCTACAAAAACATTATCAAAAATATATGGGTGACAGAAATCACTTTGCTCAAATGTCACTGATATAAACTTGTTCCAGCTGGCATGGCGTGGGTGGCTGGCACAAGGGCTGCTGAAAGTTCGCTGCATTGGCAAAAGTGCAGGTGCATCCAGGCTAGGCCATCTGCTGGGTGTCGCAGCCCAAAAACTCCATCCTCAGTGCAATGTGGTTATTCCAGCGGATAGGGTGTATCCTCAAATATTGAGCAAATAGCGGAGGGTCTAGGAGGTTCACCACTGGGCTGAAATGATCTTGATTTCCCTGGAAAATCTGAAAAGAAGGTGGGTGGGATAATTAATTCTTCCTTCAACCTCTCAAGCTGCTTAAAAAAGACAGTAAGTTTACAGGGGCTGGGTCAGGTCATTATTGGCACATAGCGGCCTTGGCCCCTTGTGGGACCCATTAGGGAAAGGTAAAGGACCCTGGATGGTTAAGTCCAGTCAAAGGCGACTATGGGGTTGCGGCGCTCATCTCACTTTTCATGCTGAGGGAGCTGGCATTTGTTCAGACAGCTTTCCGGGTCATGTGGCCAGCATGACTAAACCGCTTCTGGCGCAACAGAACACCGTGACGGAAACCAGAGCGCATGGAAACGCCATTTACCTTTCCACCGCAGCGGTACCTATCTACTTGCATTGGCATGCTTTTGAACTGCTAGGTTGGCAGGAGCTGGGACAGAGCAACAGAAGCTCACCCTGTTGCAGAGATTCAAACCGCCGACCTTCCGATCGGCAAGCCCAAGAGGCTCAGTGGTTTAGACCACAGTACCACCCACCCATTAATGACACCTGCCCAGGCTTCTCCTTCTAAAAAACTTCGGATGTCCAGGAACTACCCACAACGTCTCCAAAATATTGTTGTCTTACACTAGAGAGACAGCCATCTTAATTTTCCACAATGCTTTTTTTTTTTTAAAGCATGCTTAGTGTGCCATATAGTTTTGAGTTAAACAAGGAAATAAAATTGCCTCCCTGCCACCTACCCACCTGGAAGACATATAACATTCAAGTGAGAAAAACAAGGAAGCCGTCACTGGCTGGAATAAAGGAGCACAAGTGACACCCCAGAAGTGTAGGCCTTATTTACCTTCTCTTTCCCGCCTTGTAGGACAGAGGCCCAGTGCTTGCCATCCAGGCTGCTCAAAAGAGAAAATTCCTTCACAAACATTTTGGTGAAGGCAGACTTTGCACCTTGAGTCATCAACCCAGTCACCCGCATGGTCTTACGAAAGTTCACCTGAAGCCACTCTGCTGAGCTGTCAGCCTGCGGAAAAGACAGTGAGGCCTTCAAGTGCCTGTTGTTATGGCTGCCCTGGGACACTTCTTTAAACCTCTCTGGTTTTTCCCATTTTAACTTCAGTGCTCTTCAGCGCATTGCCCAACGAAAGATAGCAGGGTGAAAGGCCTGTGTCAAAGTGGTGCGTCTTCAAGCATACAAAATACTGTACAATGTAAGTACAACACATCTTTGTGGGGAAGAAATTCAAGAAATTAGGGAGCTGCCACAGAGAAGGCCCACTCCCAGGCCATGAGCCCATGAACCTTTTGAGGGTGGTGGAGCTAACTAGAGGCCCCCCTCTGCCGAGTTTAAAACTAAAGAGGATCTGTAGAGAAGGAGGCAGTCTTTCAGTATTGGCCACCTAAGTTATTTAAACATGAGTGTAAGCACCTAAAATTGGACCCAAAAATTAACCAGCAACCCGTTCAGTTATTTTAAAACAGGAGTCATATGAGTTCTATAAGGGAACTGCAGTCGGTAATCTGGCCACTGCATTTTGGAATGCTATCTTCGAGGGAAAGACCCACATAGGATGCAGTAATCCAGTTGGGAAGTAACCAGAGCATGGAATACTATAGCAAATTTGTTTCTGACCAAAAGGTGTCATAGCTGGCAAAATACATTCCTAGTCACTTGAGCCTCCAGTGACAGTGTTGAATCCAGGAGCACCCCCAAGCTACAGACCTGCCCCTTCCAGGAGAGTGCTGCCCTCTCCAAGGCAGGACATCCCTCTGCCTCGTGGACTCAAGGACTCACAACACCTCTTTCTTTTCAGGCTTCAGCTTCAATTTACTGGCCCACATGGAGTCCATTATTGCCTCCAGGTACTAGTCTAATACCTCAACCACCTCCAGACTCTTTTGAGAGGTAGTGGACATTCCTTCATTAGAGGTTTTTAAGCAGAGGTTGGCTGGCTACCGGTCATGGATGCTTTAGTTGAGATTCCTGCATTGCAGGGAGTTGGACAAGATGACAGTTGGATTCCTTCCAACTCTATGATTCTATGATTCTCCTGATTCAGATCAAAAAGGGAGGCAAAGCTGGGTGTTATCTACATATTGGTGACACCTCACTCCAAATCTTCTGATGACAGCTCCTAGCAGCTTCTTATAAATGTTAAATAGCATGGGGAACCGTTTTTTTTTAAGCCCTTCACAGCTTATGGTTGCAGCTTCTCCCTTATGTATATACCCTGAGAGATGGGCAAATATGCCCATTTTGATTTCCATATTTCCAGTCTTCACTTCTCCAAGTTTTCACATCAGTTTATGATTTTTTAAAAATCGAAATGTCCCCTAGAAATCAGTTTCTCCCAATATATACTTTTGTATGCACTTTGGCTAATGTACACATTTTTGCAAGAAATTTTCCCTATTACGGTATATTACATTTTGATATGCCATCATATTTAATTTTAGGTAAACTTTCCTCTAAAATAAGCATTTATGTATGCATTGGCTGGAGAACTGCATCACAAAATTCGGAAAAATGTGACTTTAGAAGGATAGCTGTTTTTCAGTAAAAACAGAGTGTGAATCAGATTGGTTTTGTTCAAATGCATGCAAATCAAATTCCTCTCCCACCTCTGGTTTCTACAGACACACACACACACACACACACACACACACACACACACACATATTCAGGGACACCTTCCAGGCACTCGAGGGCACAGAGCACAGCTGGGAAGGGAAGGAGCCGGGAGGTGGGATTTAAACAGGACTGCACTGCACATAGTCCACCACAGATAATCATAGAATTATAGAGTTGGAAGAGACCACAAGGGCCATCAAGTCCAACCCCCCTGGCTTCACACCACAATGCTTCATACCATCTCCAACTCAATGCTTTGCAACAGTCAGTTCACCCATTCACCTGCTAATCATACAATGCTGGAGCAGGATCAACAATTTAGAGCAGGAATGAGGAACCTGTGGCCCTCCAGATGTTGTTGGACTACAACTCCCATCATCCCTGACCACTGGCCATGCTGGCTGGAGCTGGTATGACACCAGGAGAGCCACAGGTTCACCAGCTCTGCCTTAGATCCTTCCTGCCCATGCACAAAATTACCTTTGGTCTCCAAGCATTGACTCTCCCATTCAAGTTAAGCCGGGCCAGAAAGGGGGACCAAGTGTAAAGCACATTGCTGATGTAGGAAGAAGCTGAGACCTGCTCATTGGAGATAGCATTGCTTTCCATTCCTAGTGGCATAGAGCAGCCTAGGAGAGAAAAGTGGAGAAACAACATGACCCTCACTTGCCCTCAAGAGCACTCTCCTTCCCACCCTGCCAAGGGAGGCCCTCAGTTCCTGAAGTGGCCCTGGCATACCTTCAAGTTTACATATGCCGTGATAGATGTAAATGCTCTTTGACCATTTGCCATGCACTGACATGGTTGTAAGAAACCTTATGTTGATTTACAACACTTCTTGTGGGTTAGAAACCAAGTCCTATGATGAATGGTTGAAAGAGCTGGGCATGTTAACCCTGGACAAGAAATAATTAAGGGGAGGCATGACTGATGGAGCAGACCTGTTCTCTGATGCTCCAGAGGACAGAAGGAAAACCAATGGGTGGAAACAGAAGAGAAACAGATTTCAGGTAAACATTAAGAGAAAGGGAAAGAGTTGTACAACAGTGGAACAGACCACCTCAGGAGGTGGTGAGCTCTCCTTCACTGGAGATATTTAAGCAGAGGTTGGACAGCCATCTCTCAAGGATGCTAGAGTTGCATCTTATATGGCAGATTCTTCAGTAGGCAAGGGGGGGGTGAAATAGAGGACCTCCAAGGTCCCTTCCACCTCTGCAATCCTATGGATTTTATGAATGTGAAGGATGAGGGGGCCTCACTGCCATACTGTTCAGGTCGCATCCGATGAGCTCCATGCGCAATGTGTTGCGGATGCTGAAGTGTGTCGGGTGGAGACGGATATAGCGGGCTACAATGGGAGGGTTAAAGCTGTTGTCTCTCACGCCTGCTGCATCCACGTTCCCAAAGAATATCTGCAGGCAAAGAGAGAAAAACACAGAGGTGGGAATGGAAGTTGTGATCAGGGGCTATGCAAAGCCTGCATGGAATCCACACTGGCACTGAAGGCAAGCTTCCCATATAAAAACAAAGAGAGGTTTTAGGAAGTCATGAAGTCAATAACACACACCCTTTAAAAATATTAATTTAACTGGAAGAGCAAGGGAAGGGCCAAAGTTCAGCAGCAGAGAACAAGCTTTTCTTACAAAAGGTCCTCAACTTAATATCTGTCATTGCTAAATATGTCTGAGAAAGACCCCAAGAGAGGAGCTGCCAGGCAGTGTAGACAATATTGAGCTAAATGGACTAATGCTCTGACTCAGTATAAGGCAGCTCTCTATATTTCACCTTTTTGCTCTCTATACCTAGTTTTGAGGCATCTTACATAGGTGGTGTGTGCTAAAAAAAAAAAAAATTCTATGCAAAGATAATCCAAATTATTTGCTAAGAAAAGCTGAATTCCTTCTAAAAGTATGCCTGTTCAGTACACTTGAATATTTCCCGTTTGGCCCAACTTATTCCAATTTTGCTGGTTGTAGAGAGGGGCAAAAAGCATTGATGCCCTGCTCCTGGTCACAGGTTTCTGAGAGAGTTCACTAGGAATTCCCTGCACATTTAAACATAGCCTATCACTACAGTCTTAAGGACTACAAACTTGGTGAGGTGTTTTGCTTTGCATTTAAGTTAAAGCTGAGGTTCTAAGGATGCTGAATCCTTCATAATATTACCACTGATGTTTGCACTTGTCTGGTACAAAGTGTGACTTGTGGAGTCCATGAAGCTCTGAGCAAGGTTAAAAATACCTGGGTGCATGACAATAACTGCAGTACCCTCTACATGTCTTCTCAGAAGTAAGTTCTGCTCAGCTTAAGAGAGCTTACTCCCTGAAAAGCGACTATGAAACTGCAGTCTAAAATTGTACATTTTTAAACTGCCCAAAGGAGAGTAAGCATTAACAAAATAAAGAAGTTAATATTCAATAGCTTTCTGGCATATGACTAGTCCTCACAAGTAAGTTCTGCAACTTCACGTGATTTCTTGAATGTATGAGGCGACAATCCTACATCTAAATCCTTTTACTAGGAAGTAAGTCTACTTGACCTCAGTGAGACTGACTGCTGAGTAAACATTAGATTGCACCACACATAGTGTGGGATAAGCAGTTGCATAAGTCTAATTAATGCATGAATAATACCATAGAGTAAGATGTCCTGCCAGGCTTAACCAATTTTGTAACCGTAGTCTACACGAGAAACTCAGCATGTGAGGAGGCTAACCTCTAATCTAGGAACTTTCACTACTTTGTAACTAAGCCAAGTTTTACTGCCTGTGCATTTTTTTCTTAGTGCTGTTTGGGAAAGCACATGAATCTTGGGAGAGTTTGTAAGTAAACCAATTTTAACTTACCAAACATATGGCCTTTTTCTACGATGAGGAAGAGGGAAACTTTGGAAAGAAACTTTTTTAAGGGGACAATTTTGGAACTCACTTTGAAGGGCATATTTTAAAAGTCTAGCAGCCTTTAATTTCTGCACTTTACTTTGCTGCACATTTTATGACTTTAAATCTCTGCTGGGATTCTCTCACCAAAGAGCACTTGCCCCAAACTTGGGTTTTGGAATCCAGGAACTCTCCTTTCTGTTACACCTGTTTTTTCCTTGAACCAACACTACAACTCATTACCCTCAACTCAAAGCTTTGCAAGTCAGCTCATCCATTCTTCTGTTAATTATAAAATATTAAGCAATCAACTAGAGCAGGGCTAGTGAATGTGCAGCCCTTCAGATGTTGCTGGACAACAGTTCACTTCATCCCTGACCATTGACCATGCTGGCTGGGAGTTGGAATCTAACACCTGAAGGGCTACCAGGTCCCCTCTCTTATCAATAAGAACCTGTACTTAACTTTAGTAATAATCTGGGAAGGTCATGTACATTCACATCATTCTATGCTTTGCATTGGGTAGAGATTCCCAGGGTCAAAGGGCTTGTATTTTTTTTTACTGATTGTTTGTCTTCAGGCTTTCTGACAGTGCAATCCTGCATATGTCTATTCAGAAGTAAGACACACTGAATTCAATGAAGTTTGCTTCCAAGTAATTGAAGTAAAGATTACAGCATAAGTTCTGCTTCTGCTTCTATTGTTCCAAAGTCCTAAATGTTAGCAAAGGCGCTTAAATAAGGCAGTTGGAGTTCAGAGAGAAAAATCCTGATAATACTTTACTAAGGAAATGGAGTAAAACTGCATATAATTTGAGGAGAAAGGTGAAACAGAGTTGTTTTGTCTTTCTTATTTCAAGCATTGTACATCACAGAGGGACATTCACCTAAACATACAGAAGGGAAATCCCTCAGGACTATACAGTGGTGCCCCGCAAGACGAATGCCTCGCAAGACGAAAAACCCGCAAGACGAAAGGGTTTTTCGGGTTTTGCGACGCTTCGCTAGACGATTTTCCCTATGGGCTTGCATCGCAAGACGAAAGCCCATAGGGAAATCTCGGGGACCTTTTTTTAAATGCTGGCGGTGGGGAGCAAAGCCTTTTTCCCCCCTCCGGACTTCAGAAGAGGTCCAGGAAGGCCGGCGGGGGCGAAAGGCTTTGCTCCCCACCGCCAGCATTTTAAAAGTGGTCCGGGATAGCAGGGAAGCGCTTCCCGCTATCCCGGACGGCTTTTGAAGGCAGGCAGGGGGGGCAAAGACTTTTGCCCCCCCCGCCCGCCTTGGGAAGAGGTCCTGGACCTCTTCCCAAGGCGGGCGGGGGGCAAAAGTCTTTGCCCCCCCTGCCTGCCTAACCGGGGGCTTTTAAATCGCCCCGGGACTGTCCGGGGCGATTTAAAAGCCCCCGGACGGCTTTTGAAGCCTCCCCCCGCCGCCCGGCATCGGGGCATCGTCCCGATGCCGGGCGGCGGGGCAGGAACGCCTCCCCCCACCGCCCGGCTTCGGGGCATCGTCCCGATGCCGGGCGGCGGGGCAAGAAAGCCTCCCCCCACCGCCCGGCTTCGGGGCATCGTCCCGATGCCGGGCGACGGGGCGAGAAAGCCTCCCCCCGCCGCCTGGCATCGGAACCATGTCCCGATGCCGGGCGACGGGGCGAGAAAGCCTCCCCCCGCCGCCTGGCATCGGAACAATGTCCCGATGCCGGGCGACGGGGCGAGAAAGCCTCCCCCCGCCGCCCGGCTTCGGGGCATCGTCCCGATGCCGGGCGGCCGGGCAGGAACGCCTCCCCCCACCGCCCGGCTTCGGGGCATCGTCCCGATGCCGGGCGGCCGGGCAGGAACGCCTCCCCCCACCGCCCGGCTTCGGGGCATCGTCCCGATGCCGGGCGGCCGGGCAGGAACGCCTCCCCCCACCGCCCGGCTTCGGGGCATCGTCCCGATGCCGGGCGGCCGGGCAGGAACGCCTCCCCCCGCCGCCCGGCTTCGGGGCATCGTCCCGATGCCGGGCGACGGGGCGGGAAAGCCTCCCCCCGCCGCCTGGCATCGGAACCATGTCCTGATGCCGGGCGACGGGGCGAGAAAGCCTCCCCCCGCCGCCTGGCATCGGAACCATGTCCCGATGCCGGGCGACGGGGCGGGAAAGCCTCCCCCCGCCGCCCGGCTTCGGGGCATCGTCCCGATGCCGGGCGGCCGGGCAGGAACGCCTCCCCCCACCGCCCGGCTTCGGGGCATCGTCCCGATGCCGGGCGGCCGGGCAGGAACGCCTCCCCCCACCGCCCGGCTTCGGGGCATCGTCCAGATGCCGGGCGGCCGGGCAGGAACGCCTCCCCCCACCGCCCGGCTTCGGGGCATCGTCCAGATGCCGGGCGACGGGGCGAGAAAGCCTCCCCCCGCCGCCCGGCTTCGGGGCATCGTCCAGATGCCGGGCGACGGGGCGAGAAAGCCTCCCCCCGCCGCCCGGCATCGGAACAATGTCCCAAAGCCCGGCGGCGGGGCGGGAAAGCCTGGGCGCGCTTGCAACTCTCCGCAAGGAGTGCGCTGCTTGCGGAGAGGTCCGCGCCTGTCCTGGACCTTTTCTGAAGGCAGGGGGGGGCAAAAGTCTTTGTCCCCCCTGCCTGCCTTCCCAGGGGCTTTTAAATCGCCCCGGACAGCGGAGAAGTCCTCCGCTGTCCCGGGCGATTTTAAAATGCCGCCCGCCAGAAGAGGTCGGGGGAAGGCGGTTTCCATAGGAACGCATTAATTGATTTTCAGTGCATTCCTATGGAAAACCGTGCATCGCAAGACAAAAAACTCGCAAGACGAAGAGACTTGCGGAACGAATTAATTTCGTCTTGCGAGGCACCACTGTACAGCAAATCAGGGCACCTTATACCTCAGTAAAGTTCATGCCATTCTGACTGGTTGCTAAGCAACACAAACACCACCCTTTAGGTAAAGGTAAAGGTACCCCTGCCCGTACGGGCCAGTCTTGACAGACTCTGGGGTTGTGCGCCCATCTCACTTAAGAGGCCAGGGGCCAGCGCTGTCCGGAGACACTTCCGGGTCACATGGCCAGCGTGACATCGCTGCTCTGGCGAGCCAGAGCTGCACACGGAAACGCTGTTTACCTTCCCGCTGGTAAGCGGTCCCTATTTATCTACTTGCACCTGGAGGTGCTTTCGAACTGCTAGGTTGGCAGGCGCTGGGACCGAGCAGCGGGAGCACACCCCGCAGCAGGGATTCGAACCGCCGACCTTTCGATCGGCAAGTCCTAGGCGCTGAGGCTTTAACCCACAGCGCCACCTGTGTCCCACCCTTTAGGTAGCTTACACCAAAAATTGAACAAACCTGTGAGCTACATACTGAATAATCTCTGCTATTTCACTTCCAATCCAAAGTGAAAAAATACATGTTTGCTATTGTATGTGCAATGGCAAAGTCTGCATATTGGGGGGGGGGGGGAATCAAGGTGAAATTTTGCTTTCCTTTGTGCCTTCTTCCTTTCCACTTTCTTTGCTCTCTGCCTTCTGGTTAGAGGAAGATGAGGGAGAAAAGGCACTCACCATCTTGGAGCTGGTGGCATTGCCTTTATAACACTTCCATTTCTCTCCATCACTACTGTAGAATATCTCAAACTGGGAGATGTAGAGGCTGGAGAACTTCTGCCGGGCTCCTTGTGTCTTTATCCCATGGATGATCTGTTCTCGTAGCAGGTCTACCTGGACAATAGAAAGCAGGAATTCACACCAAGTGAGACAATTGATTTTTGGAAGCTATGAGGGCCAGAGATAGCAGAGGGAGAGGGAGAGAGGTTGCTTCTCAGGGCAAATGAAACTGAGCTTGAAAGAGCAAAAGCTATGCATTCAGAAAGTTCCAGGTTCAATCCTTTACCAATGGAGGTGTGTCCATTAGGGCAAATAAGGCACTACACCACCAACTTCAGTCTCAATTTAATAAAGACTTTCTGATAGATCAGACACAAACAGTGAGGATGGGACATGTAACATCTAATTCCTTAAAAATCAGCACTGGCACACCAGTCCTTACTTGTATTCATTGTATACATACGATTGTGTATCATCTGACCCGTCTACTGCAATTACAGTGGTGCCCCGCAAGACGAACGCCTCGCAAGACGAAAAACCCGCTAGACGAAAGGGTTTTCCATTTTGGAGGCGCTTCGCAAAACGAATTCCCCTATGGGGTTGCTTCGCAAGACGAAAAAAATCTTGCATCCCCCCGCGGTTTTTTTTCGCTTTTTTCGCCCTTTTCTTAAGCTGCTAAGCTGCTTATCAGCTGTTCCGCTGATAAGCCGCTTAACAGCTGATCGCTGGAAGCCGCTTGACAGCTGTAGCGCTAATCCGCTAAGCTGTCAATGGGCTTGCTTCGCAAGACGAAAAAACCGCTAGACGAAGAGCCTCACGGAACGGATTAATTTCGTCTTGCGAGGCACCACTGTATTAAGTTTGCAGATGACACCACCATAATGGGTTTAATAACAGGTGGAGACGAATCAGCGTATAGAGAGGAGGTCCAAAAAATATCTACATGGTGCCTAGGGAAAAACTTGCACCTTAATATCAGCAAGACAAAGGAGATGGTGTTGAACTTTCAGAGGAAGAGAGGCGAACTAGTCCCACTGTACACCGGCGAGGGCTGTGTGGAAAGAGTCTCCTCCTTTAAATTCCTAGGAGTTTATCTCAGTGAAGACCTTACTTGGAAAATCAATGCAACCCAGGTGGTTAAGAAAGCTCAACAGAGACTCCATCTCCTCAGAGTACTGTGGAAGAACGATGTCAATCAACATTTGATGATCTCTTTCTATCGGTCAATAATAGAAAGTGTCCTTTCATACTGCATCACGGTGTGGTACGCTGGTTTGACATCATCTACAGTGGTGCCTCGCAAGACGAAATTAATTCGTTCCACAAGTTTTTTCGTCTTGTGAAGCATGGTTTCCCATAGGAATGCATTAAAAATCAATTAATGCGTTCCTATGGAGACCGCTTGCCAGGCTGGTGGTGCGGAGAAGGGCTTTTCTCCCCACTGCAAGCCTTCAGCACAGGTACGGGAACAGAGGGGAAGGCGCACAGCGCTTCTCCTCTGTTCCCAGGGCTTGCGGTGGGAGGAGGTGGGAACAGCATTCTGAATGTTGGCGGTGGGAAGGAAAACCCTCCTCCCACCGTGGGTCTTCAGGACAGCCTTCCGAAGGCTGGCGGTGGGGCGGAGAGACCTCCTCCCGCCGCCAGCCTTCAGAGCAGCCTTCCGAAGGCTGGCGGCGGGAGGAGGTCTCTCCGCCCCCCCGCCAGGCTTCGGAGGAGCCTTCCGAAGCCTGGCGGGGGGGAGGAGGTCTCTCCGCCCCACCGCCAGCCTTCGGACAGGTACGGGAACAGAGGGGACGGTGCGCAGCGCTTCTCCTCTGTTCCCGGGGCTTGCGGTGGGAGGAGGGTTTTTCCCGCCCACCGCCAACATTCAGAACAGCATTCTGAATGTTGGCGGTGGGAAGGAAAACCCTCCTCTCACCGCAAGTCTTCAGGACAGCCTTCCGAAGACTGCCGGTGGGGCGGAGAGACCTCCTCCCGCTGCCAGCCTTCCGAAGGCTGGCGTGGGGAGAAGGGCTCTCCGCCCCACCACCAGCCTTCGGAGGAGGTCCGAGGACAGTGGGGAAGACGCGCTGCGCTTCCCCGCTGTCCCGGAGATTTCCCTATGGGCTTTCGTCTTGCGAAGGAAGCCCATAGGGAAATTCGTTTTGCGAAGCGCCTCCAAAACGGAAAACCCTTTCGTCTAGCGGGTTTTCCGTCTTGCGAGGCGTTCGTCTTGCGGGGCACCACTGTAATAGGAAGTGCCTACAGAGGGTGGTGAATACACATATTATGGGCTGTCCCATGAATCTGCTGGATGAAATAGCGGAAGAACATTGCCTCAGGAGAGTGAGGAAAATTCTCAGGGATGATTCACACCCTGGCCGGCACTTTCTTGATCTCCTGCCCTCAGGCAGAAGATATAGAAGCATGATTAGTCACACCAACAGGGTAAAGAACAGCTTCTATCTGTGGGCTGTTAGGCTGCTGAATGAAAAGATAACAACAGCGCAACTGACTTTCAGGTTTGGTGTGTGTGTGTCAGTAAACAAGGGGAATGAAGACTAAAAGAGCTGAGTGGGGGGTGCTCGTGTAATCTCACTGTATTCAAGTTGTACAAGTGACAATAAAGTATTTCAATTTTCAATTCCTCCTACACCTACCTTCTTAGTTATGACTACCCAGTGGGTGGCCCTGCCCATCTGCTTCCTTCTCAGTCTCAGTGTTGCCCCTTGTAAAACTCAAGAGGGCAAACATTAGAATTATCTGGCTCTACTGTCATTGGCTCAAGCACTGCCTAATGTTGGTCTTCCTGCTTTCTTCCCCACCAGCCCGAGAGAGCACCAGCCACCACTGTCCTTGGTATCTTCGGATAGGGCTAGGAAAGATCCATGTTCAGGAAGAGAAGGCTGCCACTAATGTATACGTATATGTATACGTATATGTATATGTATATTTTGTGTGTGTGTGTGTGTGTCCCGCCTCTCCTTTTAAGGGGCACAGGGCAGCAAATTTCTGGGATTTAACAAAATCTATCTATCTATCTATCTATCTATCTATCTATCTATCTATCTATCTATCATCTATCATCTATCTACACACACACACACACACACACACACACACACCTCTAAAAACAAACTGCTTCACCCTGCCTATTCACAGGCAGCTCTTGTTCCTGTGGAGACATGAAGGGCTCACTGGTCACTAC
This sequence comes from Podarcis melisellensis, assembly GCF_964234715.1. Lineage (NCBI taxonomy): Eukaryota > Metazoa > Chordata > Lepidosauria > Squamata > Lacertidae > Podarcis > Podarcis melisellensis. The sequence goes on from NC_138547.1 coordinate 31,400,754, forward strand.
CTCATGACTGCTCATAGCCCATGGTTGTTTGTTCCTAGCCAGCGCATTGGGACTGGAAGGGCAGGAGGCAGGTTGCCCCACAGTAGCTGGACCCAGAAAGCCAATGACAGGCAGAACCAACTAATACTAGTTCTGTCCTCCTCCTCCTCCTCCCTACTGAGACTGAGGCAGAGGCAGTGCCCTATTTGCCGAATTGTACCTGCCTCCACTGCCAGCCACGATAAGGGAAGGAGGCACAGCAGGCCTCCCTCCTGAGGCAATTGTGGCAAGGGCAGAAGAGCTGCTTCTTTACACTTGCCCTCTCCAGGCATTTAGACTTACAGTTTCAGGTGCAGGGGGCAAGTCACGCTGAGCGTACAGAGCAAAAGGTCTGAAGGGAAAGAGGGAGGCTTCACATCTATATAGGCTCCATGCGATCTGGAACCCTGAGCAACTGGGGTATCAGTTTTCTTGGAAGCTTTGGCATGCAAAGGCTACATCCAGGCTTTTGCTCTGAATGTGCCAATGCCAGAGGAAAGGCTCAGAGGGCAGCCCCAGTCTCTTTACTCACGCATTCTCCAGAAATTTAAGTATAAAAACCTTACTCTGTTGAAGAGCTGTCTGTGAGTAAGTAGAATGCATAAAGATAGATAAGCTCACTAAGTCCACTCTCTCCCCGCTGCTGCTGCTGCTGCCGCCACCATCACTATCCCCCTTCCACAGTTAGTAAGCAACCATCACCATAAAGGAGTCTCCTGTACTCATGCAGGCTCCCTGTGTGATGCAGAACCCTGGAAAACCAGAGTTCTATCTCACCTAGGAGCATCCACAAGCATGGTTGGCTCTTCACTGTAAATGCTCACCCTCCAACTTGTGGAGTTATGGCACTTGCCCCCACTCATATGTTCTGCTAATTTGTGAGAATATAGCTCCTGAGTAGGGTTAGGCAGTAGTCTTAATCAAGTGTTAACACTTCCGTAGAAGGCATGAGAAAGGAGCCTGAATACGGCTCCTCTCTCTGGAATTAAAAACCTTTAGTGTCACCGTTGCCTGAGGCAGAGGCTAGTTTGAGGATTCTGCACCCCTCTGAGACTGGTGTTAGTGCTATTCACCTGCAAGATCTACGCCCCACCCCCCTCCTGATTAATAAATCCTACCTGGATCCAAGCGTTCTTTTCTGCAGTACTCCAGGCATTGATCGAACCAGATTTGTCAAGCCTGGCCAGGCTGGGGACCCACTGACCTTGGACAGGAAAAGTGAAGGAAGGAGGAATAGGTCTAGATTAGAAAACGAGCATTGTTGGGAAGGGAGCAACAGTATCTCTCTCTCTCAACAACAGGCTTTTTTCCAGTTGCCCTAGAAGCCATACTTCAGGGATGTCCAGCTTCCAAGAGACTGCGATCTACTCCCACTATAAAAACACTGGCAGTGATCTACCCATTGGATTGACCAAAATTGTTGAGCTATTTGGGGAGAAACACCAACATTTGTTCAGCTTCTTCGGGAGAGGCTTCAGCAAAGTTGTTGAGCTTTTTGTTCAGCATGGTTTGGCTGAAATGGTTTCATGAACCAAATTAGGCCAGGAGGCCAGAGGTTGCCTACCAATGACTGAGGCCCATCTGAACTATACAAGTAAAGCAGTTATCATGCCACTTTGAACAGCCATGGCTTCCCCCAAAGAATCTTGGGAAGTGTAGCTTGTTAAGGGTGCTGAGAGTTGTTAGGAGACCCCTATTCCCCTCACAAAGTTACAATTCTGAATGGGAGTAGTGGTTTCCTAACACCAATGGAAAGTTCCCAGGATTCTTTGAGTGAAGAATCAGATCTGATACTCCCTGCCGATGTAGACAGATTCCTTCGAGCTGGAAGGCCCACCACTTGCCCCCTTGACCCATGCCCGTCCTGGCTGATTAGAGCGTGTCCAGACGAGGTGCGGGCTCCCCTGGGTGAGATCATCAATCAGTCCCTTGGCACAGGGACTTTCCCAGGGGAGTGGAAGGAAGCAGTGGTGTGTCCATTCTTAAAGAAAACATCTCTAGATCCTTTAGATCTATCTAATTACCGCCCGGTTTCGAATCTTCTGTACCTGAGTAAGGTGATTGAGAGAGCAGTTGCCAAACAGCTTGGTAGGTTTCTGGATGAAACATCGACTCTGGACCAATTTCAGTCCAGCTTTCACCCTGGTTACGGGACAGAGACAGCTTTGGTCGCCCTAATCAATGATCTCTATAGACAGCTGGATCGAGGCGGGTAAGGACTGCTGATTCTCTTAGATCTGTCAGCAGCCTTCAACATGGTCGATCACGAACTTTTAGACCACTGCCTTGCCAGTGTGGGGATTCGGGGCACAGTCCGACAATGGCTGCATTCTTTTATCTCAGGTCGGGGACAGAGGGTGATGCTAGGGAGGGAGTTGTCGCCGCGGCACTCCTTGGTGTGTAGAGTCCCGCGACGCAATCCTTTCCCCAATGCTTTTCAATATCTTTATGCGCCCCCTTGCCCAGATTGTCTGGAGCTTTGGGCTGGGTTGTCATCAATATTCTGATGACACACAGCTTTATCTGTTAATGGACAGCCGCCCTGCCTTGGCATCGGGCACAATGACCAGATGCTTGGAAGCTGTGGCTGGATGGCTGCGTGGGAGCCGGTTGAAGTTAAAGCCTTCGAAGACAGAGGTCCTCTGGCTGGGTTGGGATGACATGGGGTTGGGGGGCCAACTCCCATCTCTTGCGGTGGCTCAATTAGTGCCAGTGCCTTCTGTCAAGAGCTTGGGTGTAACCTTCAACGCCTCTCTTTCCATGGAGGTGCAGGTTGCAGCCACAGCAAAGGTGGCATTTTTCCACCTCCGCTGTATCAAGCAGTTGGTCCCTTAGCTTTCTCACCCTGATCTGGCCACAGTGATCCATGCGACGGTCACTTCCAGGATTGATTGTTATAACTCGCTCCACACAGGGCTGCCCTTGAAGCAGACCCAGAAACTCCAGCGGGTGCAGAATGCTGTGGCAAGGCTCCTTACAGAGTCCTTGCCACGGGAGCACATTCATCCTGTGGTTTACCAACTGCACTGGCTCCCGGTGAAGTACAGGGTCAGGTTTAAGGTGCTGGTTTTGACCTTTAAAGCCCCACGGGGCCTAGGACCCAAGTACCTACGGGACCGCCTCTCCTGGTATGTCCCGTGGAGAACCTTAAGGTCCACAAATGACAACACTTTGGAGGTCCCAAGTCGCAAGGTGGTTAGATAGGTCTCAACTAGGTCCAGGGCCTTTTCAGTACTCGCCCTGACTTGGTGGAACGCTCTGTCATGAGACTAGGGCCCTGCAGGACTTGACATCTTTCCACAGGGCCTGTAAGACAGAGCTGTTCCGCCTGGCCTTTGGTTTGGACTCAGTCTGACCCTTATGTTTTCCCTCCCGTTACGATTTTGATCCATGGGATACTTTTAAAATGAGGCTGCATTTTAAATTGCATTTTAACCTGTATTTTAAATTGTTTTTCCCCCATTATGTTTTTATTGTGATTTTGCTGGTGTTGGCCACCCTGAGCCTGTCTCTGGCCAGGGAGGGCAGGGTAAAAATACTTTTTAAAAAAATTATTATTATTATTATTGCTTAAAGTGGGGTGATATTGCTTTAAATGTATAGTGCAAATGGTGCCTGAAAAGCTTTGTCTTGTCCACTGGATATGTCATCCTCCATCCCTCTGGTCTCTGGGTGTCTTTCCCAAACTTTTTTTTTTAAAAAAAACACAACACTACTCATTTGCTGAATGCTCAGATGAAAGTAACATTTCCATGGACCCCATAAGAATGAGCGGAAACCTAAAGTCACACATGACACAAATAACAGCAACTTCCACATGGAAAACATGGCACTTCAAGAGTGCCCATAGATGCATAAGTAAACAGGAGGCTGAATGTCTCTATTTTGTCTCTGAAGACTGAGCCCATCTAGGCCTTGTGCCAGAAGCCAGCATGGACAGGTCAGTTGCCAAAGTCAGCAGGAGAATGAGCACTCTATGGCTGACACCGGTCTCCTTTTTAAAAAGTAAACATTTGTTTGAAGTCACCCAGCTCTGCAGGGAAGCAGTGGGCGAGGTAGCTAGAGCTACTACCACCACGCACATCTTCTACATCTCTGGGTCCTACACCCATCTTTGGAGGAACCACTGCTTGTGCTACTGCAGACAGGTTGGAGCAGCAGAAATTTCAGTGAAAGACCAGCAATGGAGGAGTACTCTGCTGCCTGTGCTACTCTGGACCCACCAATCGCTTAAAAAATATCAAGGACTCATGGTGCTACCAGTCAACCTGTTTATCAATCATTCATTCTGATATTTTTTCAGGCCATTTAATAAGCATTAATTCTGATTTGTTTTCAGGGAGATGAGATGACACCACATCAGAACAAGCATCTCCTTCATACTTTCCAAGGTGTTTTCCTATCACTTTCCTCATCACAAAAAGTCCAATCTCCATTATGTTTTTTTTTAAAATAATTTTTATTAAGGTTTTCCAAATTAAAACAAATAAAATCCAATTCATAAACTTTTTCCAATATCCAGGACTTCCCCTCCCCACCCCCTCTTGTGTTCCAAATCTTCCAAAAAAGCAATAATATTCAACAAATTCTTATTCCCAAAATACACTCATCATCAATAACTCAATTTATCCAAATTTCCATCCCCTAAGGTCGACCTATTCCCTTCCACGAGTTCCCCCCTTTCAAATATAATACAGATAAAAATAGAATAAAAACAAACAATAATTTTACAACCTTTGGATTCCAAATTTCCCTCCCCTCTTTCCCTGTTGCGTTCCTCCTATCCCTCCACTTCTAATGTCTTCCTGATGAACCCACCTTTCACTAAACCCACATCCCTCTGGTTCTTTACCGGTCTTTTTTTTTTAAAATGGCAAATATTAAACTTCTGGCATTTTTAAAATTACAGATGTCCAATCATAGAAGGAGTCTATCAAAGGGGGCCCATTTCTTCTATCCAGATTTTTATATCCAGGAGTATAAACTCCAATTTTAAATCCATAAACTTGTCAAATCTGGATATCCCAAATGTTCCCACTCCAATTCTGTCCAGTTCTTGTTGTTTCCTTGTTCTTGTCAATCACTCTCCTCCTTTTTACTTCCCTGTTCCCTCACAGAAATGTTCTTTTTCCAAAGGCTTCTAGTGTCTCTACAGAGGCTTGTTATTCAGGAGCAAAACATTACATCATGTTCCTTTCATTTTTCAACAGATTAATCCATTGTTTCCAGTAAAGTGTAGGCCTCTGTAGACAAAATAATGTTCCATTTCTGCAGTTTCCCAGGAGATTAAAAGTTCTATCCAACTGTTCAAGTTTCCCGTCGAAAACACATGCAATGTCCCTCAGCTCCTCTAGGTGGATTACAATAACAAAGTTCCCTTCCAGATCACATCCGCCAGTCCAAATAACTTATAAATCCTTATTTGAAACAATTTATCTCCAATTTATAACAAATGTAGCCGGCAAAGTCCTCATAACAAAGTCTCAATTTCATTCTTCCGTTTTGACAGCTCTTTGACAGCTGTCAAAACCTCCGTTGTTCTTCTCCAGGCATTTTCACGAATCGCTCCAGGGATTCCGGGGGGGTTGCTTTTTAATACAAATTCCACTTTTCTCCTCCAGCTCAATCTTATAAATTTCCCTCGCGAAGTTGCTAGTTCGGCAAGATAAGGTTCTTCTCGATCTTAGTTATCCAGTCCTTTGTTTTGGCTCTTCTACAATTTGGGGGGGGGCTGACTTCCTTTTTTCCACCTCCCCCGTTCGCTCCAAATTCTAAAAATTTATCCCTCTTTTTAGTCCATATTCCAATTACTCACGGGTTCTTCTTTTGGGTCCAAATTTTCAATAGAAGAAGTCAGCGCTCTCCGCCGGATGGCATGCGGCTGCGCTCGGCAGGGATAGCAGAGGACTCAAAGCACCACGCTCCTCCCCGGCACCCGATCCGTAGCCTTTAAAAAGGCTCCTTCACGAATCGAGAGGGCGCTGACGGTGCCAGCCGAGTCTCCATGTCCACGGCCTCCGTGGCCGTGGTTTTTAAGGGTCCCCGCATCGCCGGTGCGGTAGGACCCAGCCCCTGCCGAGCAGGCTCCCTCCGGAGCTCGGAGGGAGCCCGCCATTCGGCGATGGCGCCGACCCGGAAGTCCCAATCTCCATTATGGAAGCTGGTTTCTCGCAGGAGACCTCGTAATAATTAAAGTTGCACAACCTGAATTTGCAGGTAGTATGTGACTGACTCCCACCTGAAAACAGTGAGAGTCTGGAAGCCCCCTCAGTGGAGGGCCAGGGGACGTGGGAAGCTACTTTATGCCGTCAGGCCATTAATTCATCTATTCACCATTGTCTACACTGACTGGCCTCTCCATTCCTCAGCTTCATGTGGGTTGTGAGTCCTTTAATGGGACTCACAGTCCTTTAATGGGACTCCTTCACATGACATTCTCCAGCTACTGTTATCCAACACTTTCTCCTCCCTAAATCTGGATATTCCCTATGCAATGGATGTAGCACTCCTATCTGGATTTACAGAGCATAGGGAAACTCTGGATTTAGGGAGGAGAAAGTGTGGTTGGAGGAGAATCCCTCATGGAAGAGGGGGGAATTAAAAGGGATTCGCAATCTACACTAAGCTAAAGTATGCACAAGCCCTTCCTGGCTTTCTAGAGTTTCAGACAGGAGCCTCTCCCAGCCCTATTTGGAGAGTCTGGAAACTGAAACGGGGGCATTTTGCATGCAAAAGAATAGCCATCATATAATATTTGTGCAAGCAAATCACAATGAATGCACAATAAGCAGGTTGTCTGGATGAGCTCCCTGGATGAGCCTGGAAGCACCTGAAGCCAGGAGTCATGGTGTGGAGGTTCTGATTTCAAAATATGAGACACTCACAGAGTTCTGTGGAGCTGTAATGTTCTGGTAAATGCGTCATTCCTCCTAAATGGGATGGCAAGAATCTGTAGCAGAAACAAGTGTTCCATCAATTAATAAACCAAGATTCAAGTGCTTACCATAGTGTTCTGAAGCTGTGATCTGTGAGTCTGCGATGTAGCCAGAAGCTAGGCCCAGAGGAATTTGACACCCTGAAATGAAAAGTTTGAGAAAATATAAAGGTGTTTTAATAAAGACTTATAAATAACATTTTCTAAATTCTGGGCTTTGAGCTGTTCTGGGAATGCCAGACCATGTAATATATTGCAAATTCCAGCTTAATATTTGGAATGCCTGATGGCTTGCTCTTGTAAGGCAGGACTAAAGTTGCAAAGATCTCAATCCTGCCTAGGTTTTTGGGGTGTCATTAAATCCATAGAAGCAATAAGGACTCTACCTTATACACCGAACCTTAGACATTGGTCTATCTAATTCAAAATTGTCTGCACTGACTAGCAACAACTCTTCAGGGTTTCAGCCAGGGGTTCTGTCCCAGCCCTACCTAGAGACACCAGGGATTGAAACTGAGACCTTCTGCATGCAAAGCAGATGCTCTATCAATAAGCAACAGCCAATTCCCCATTACCTGTTGTAAAATGCAACAGAACAGCACTCTCCCTTTCATCTCTTCACCCATTACAAATGTTATTTTAAGTGTATCCTGACCTGCTCTTTGTCTGATTGCCACAGGGATCAAATGTGAGCTTTATGTTGAAAGTAGCTTTCAGTCCAACTTGCAGATGTGTGAGGGTTGATCAACAGCTAGAGCTAAGTGGTAAAAATCTGGATCTTAGGAATGTATTGTCACTCCTTTTATGTCTTTTTCAGAAACATAACACAGAGAAACTGAGATCTGAGCCTGTCCCTATCAGAGAATCAAAGTGCCAAGAAGATGAATGTTGTGCTTTGCTACTCACGCTGGTCGTACACTAGGAAGAAGGCACTCATCCCAGCCTGCTCATGCTCAGCAACCATACATTCCACCTGCCAAATCCCAGGGTGGGATGGGCTCATTTCCACTGTCTCAAAGGCACCTGCAACCAGAAGGGGGAAAGAAGGTCAGCTGGTTATTCACTACTGGGTGCTGAACACTAGAGGAAGGAAAGAAGAGTTTTGCATGTGAGTTACGGTTGAGCATTGGAGACTCTCCTTGTGAAGAGGGTGGTCCTTCAGAATGAAGTGATGTTACATGCAAATGCAAGTTCTTTGTCTAAGAGAAACAGCTTTAAGAGGTGTTATAACAACCCTAAGGTCTCAAATACAAAATAAATGTTCATAGATAGACAAGGCAAACACATACATAAGTATATAAACCATGTGTCTGAAATAGTACAGGAGAGCAATCCTGAAGCCATTTTGACTCTCCCAGTGACCTCAAATATTCCTCTGCAGTAAGGGAGGAAAATGGGGAAAGCCTTCCCATTGTCTTTTTGCTTACAAATTCTGTTTTAAAAGGTGTATTTGTGTATAAGTTCGGAATAGAATAGTTATTTTCCGAACTTAAAAATGGAAAGCGTAATGCTGGTGGTCAACAAAAGAGGTTTAAAGACTGTCTCAAGGCAAATCTAAAAAAATGTAGTATAAGCACCAACAATTGGAAAACACTTACCTGTGAGTGCTCCAATTAGGGAACAGCCTTTACCAAAGGCTTTGAAAACACTCAAACTCAGGACGCAAGGGAGAAACATGCTAAGAGGAAGGCATGCTTGGCAAATCCACACCGTGATCAACTCCCACCCGGAAACCAATGTTCCCACTGTGGAAGGACATGTGGATCCAGAATTGGCCTCCACTGTTACTTACAGACTCATTGATAAAACCGTGTTTATGGAAGACAATCTTACTCTGCTACGAGTGATTGCCAAAGAAGATTTGTGTATGAATAGGGTGAGCCTGTGACCTGGATTCAGGAACTAAAGTATTAACCATCGCAAAAAGAATGGCCAGGCTGGCCAGGTAATGCAATCGGTCACCATTATCAAGTATCCTGGCAAACAGGATTTCTGTTGTAGATCACCTCCTCTGCTGTATACATCCTTCTGTGATGTATGTATGATGCTTCAGGGGGGTGGTCTTGGGCTACAGATTGGGCAGTTTCAAAAGTCTATATAAGGGTTTGTGCATCATTGTTCAGGGTTCTCTCTCCTCCCTCCTGGGTGTGGGGAGTGCGGACCCTGTTGCAACAGTATTTTTCTATTGCAATAGAGATCAGGCTTAATAGCCACTTTGCTTCTCAATATACTCTGGTTGGCCTCTGTTATTTTCTCCTACCGATAGGGAACCCTTGGATACTACAACTCTTGGATACCCCATAAGGGAAAAAGAGCAGTTTTTTCTTATAAGAGATATTGAGTAGAGAAAGGGGGGAGAGAAAGAGGGAGTGCTCCACCCTTTCTCCTCCTGCCACTTTGCCAAGCAGCCTTGCTGCACACTCCAGTGTTCAAAAAGCACATCTGCAGCATTTTGAGCTCTACAGTTGAACAAGGAATCTGCAGAAGAGAGGATTTAGCAGGGATGTAGCACTCCTTTCCCCAGGCTACTCACAATTGCTGTTTCCTAAGGGTGTGTGTGTTTGTGTGTGTGTGGTAGAACTCCGGTAGAACTGGAGTTAAGATCACAGAAAGCTGTTTTATACAAAGTCAGTATTATCTGCACTGACTAGCAGCAACTCTCCATAATTTCAGACACAGGGAATTCCCAGCTGTACCTGGCGAGGCCGGGGATTGAACCTTGGACCTTCTGATTATTATTATTTTTTAAAAGATGCTCTACCACTGAGCTACACAGCCTTCCATGTAGCTACAGTCCATTCTGTCAGCTTCAGTTACAATACATGTTGTGGGCAATTTAGCCTTTGAAAGACTCTCTCTGGGATATGATAAAGAACGTTCAAAGTATGTATGAAAGCTGGAGAGAGCAGCCACCTAGTTTACATGGGTGCTGTTGTGGCTTCAGCATTGTCTATGTCTATCCATGTTTATTCTCCTAGTTAAAAAACCAGCAACAGATTCAAATGTGTAAAGTGGCTGGTACCGTATTATACCTGTTGTTACCTGCCACCCTAATCTCCAAGTAGTGAGAGAGACTCCAGGGTACTTACCCAGGGTTCAGTTTCCTTGGAATGAAGATCAGCAGAGATTGTGATGCCTTTAGCGCATATGTTTTTATTTACGTGTGTGTGTGTGTGTGTGTGTGTGTGTACATGCAATCTGAGCATAGGATGGAGGGGCTCTACAGCATTAATACTGCAACAGCTATTGCATCCCAATTAAAATTCCATGAGAGCCCCAAAGTCTGTTTTCTAGCTTGTTTCCAGCTCTCTCCCACATACAACTCTGGCTATTGTCTTCCTATGGAGCAGCTAAGAGAAGAGGGTGAGGGAAAGGCCCATCCAGTTGTTCTATGACACAGAGCAACACTTTTGGTTATGCCAGATGATAGTGCTTAAACTAGCCAGCCAAAGCCATTACCTTGACAAAAGAACTGACTTGGCAAATTTCCCCTTATACATTCTACTCTCAGATACAGGATCCTAAGTTTGGAAGGGGAACCAGGATTTCATGCAGACTGGACGTCCCCCCAACCAAAAAAAAGCCACCCCACATAACATTATATTAGAGACTTATCAAAAACGAGTGAGTCTAAATTCTCCCAGTCCTTACTTGGAGTGAAGGAACTGAGGAATATGATCTACATTTCCAGATGCTACAACACAGTCCTTGGCTATCTTTAAATGTGTTTTGAAAGAAAATAGTCTCCAATGTCCCTTCTAACTCTTAAGGGCTATATTAGAGTTGTTGCTTAGAGCAGTAACCACTGAAGTCAATGGAAATGACTAACCTAGGTCCATTAATTTCAATGGGCCAACTTAGGGTAGAGCAAAGTTGGATACGGCCCTAAAATTCTACAATGATGAATTTGAAGAACTGAGTTCTGCTAAACCCTGGTTTAAGTTAAGCATGATGTAAGCTAAGCATGATTTAGCATGATTCTTTACATGGCTTCTACTTGGTTTATTGTTATCATTATTACATTTATATCCCACCTTTCCTACAAGGAGCTCAAGATGGCATACCTTGTTCTACCCCTCCTCAGTTCTATCCTCACAACAAACCTGTGGGGTAGGTTAGGTTGAAAGGCAGTGACTGGGCCAGGTTCATCCAGCGTGCTACATGGTCCAGTTGGGATTTGAACCCTGGTTTCCCAGATCCAATCCAACATTCTAACTGCTGCACTACACTGACTCTCTACTGCTCTATGTGTCCTCTAATACTATAAAAGAGGCACTGGCTGTTGAGCTCTTTCCCCCTGAGGATATTCCATAGTATTCCAAAGGCAGATATAAGCTGGCAAGAAGGTTATGTATAAAGACATCCATTTCATGGCTTACCAGGATAGATGTTGTAGACTCCTAAGCGATACTCCTGGGCCGTTCGGATAGTAAAGACTTGCCCATGGAAGTGGACAGAATGGATGTCTTTGGCACCACCCACATTCAACAGATACCACCGCACCCTCTGGTGCTGACCCATCACTAGTCCTGGTAGACTGTCTCTGACATAGCCATTGATAGCTGGAGAACAGAGAGAAGAAAAGAAGAAGGAAAATCAGAATGGGGAAAAGGAAGAGCAAAAGCCTTATGTATGCAATTGTTTTCCATTGTTCTGATATATATATACATTTGTTTTCATATGAAACAATTCTTATACAGTCAATTGTTTTCATATAAAACAAAACATAGCAGTATATACAAAAGCAGCTAATACCATATATCCCACACTTTCCTTGTTGCAAAAAGCCCAATTCCCTATGCTCTGAAAATCCAAATGGAAGAGTTACATTGATTGCATAGGGAATCTCTGGATTCTGGGAGGAGAAAGTGCAGGGCAACAGCAGATGAAGGAAAACAGCACGCAGACAGGTAGAATTAAGGGATGCACAAGGGATTCACAATCCACATTAAGCCAGGGTATGGACAGGCCCTAAGAGCTCTTAATCAACTTTAATTGCACAACCTCCCAGTGGTACAGCAATAAAGCTGCTAAGACATTTGCAAAGCTAAGTAGTGTCTGGTATGGTTGCAGCGGGTTGGACTAGATGACCCTAGGGGGTCCCTCCAACTCTACGATTCTATTATTTGTCTTCCCCAGCTGCAAGAAAATATGTCTGTCCCATATCAGTCCACCAAAGGCGCACTCTTCCATTCTCTTCCTAGACAGACAGATGCCAACACAATTCTATGAATCTGAATTTACTGGCATGTGATTGAAAATAGCGACAGTCAGGAAGAGCCATCAGGTGTTCCCCTCTGAAAAGGCTCCATCTTATACAGCCACCTTCTGCAGATCACACAGCAGAGGGACACAGAGCGGAGCTTCTATCAACGAGTTGAGTAGATTTACTTGGGAGAAGGTAGGGATTTCCATCACATCTCTCCTTGCCCCAGTGCCAATTATACTGGGAGCATGGAAAGAGACGAAGAGGTGGAAAGAAGGTTATTACCATAGAAATAATTGCTTGCTTTAAAGGCAGGATCATCTGTCTGGATGTGGCAGGGATGCAGACAGTTCCTCTCAAGGTTCTCAGCAAAATACCAGCTCTTGGTCTCATCAAAGATGGTGAAGAGCAAGGAGAATTCCTGGACAGCCAGCTGCCTTCTGTATGCTGTGCTCAGTACTCCAGGCCGGCAGATAATCAGAGGTCCAACAAGACCAGAGTGTAGGTCTTTCTCCTAGAATTGAAAATTGAGGGCAGGTGGAAGTGAGGTATATCAGTTCCTGTACCCCAGCAGCACTGCAAATACGGAAATCACCAATATGGTGCTCTCCAAGACATTGCTGGACTACAATTCCCATCATCCCTGACCACTGGCTATGCTGGCTGGGGCTGATAGGGTGTTGGAGTCCAGCAATAATTGGATGGCATCATGTTGGCTACCCCCAGCTTAGAGTCAAGTTCATGCCATGTGAACCTGGATTATGAGGCTAAGAAGCCTCACCTTTTAATGGGGATTAGACAGATTCCTGGAGAATAAAGCTTCCCCTCCTTTGTGACCAGTATACAGGGGGTGTAAAAAAAAAGAAAGAATTGCAAGCTAGCTACTTTTCTGTGGGCCTACTTACAAGTCTGGTATAAAAACTGAAATCTTAGAAGTCAGATCCAGTTATAGCTATGCAAAGCTGACATGTATGAAGCTCTCATCCCTTCTCTTCCTTCCCTTTCTTTGCTCCCTTCCCTTTCTCTGCCACAATAGCACCTTTCATTTAATGGTTTCCCCAGATGGGCAGCAATCCTTACTATATATTAAGCGGGACAAGGCCACTTTCACATCAGATGTAATTTTCAAAGTCCTCCCTTTGCGCCCATGCCACTTAGAATGGGAACATGGAAAGCAAAGGGGATGCTGATGGAAGTAACAAGGACAATTACGTCCTAGAGCCATCTGTGGCAAACTTCCTCAGATGTCTTAACTAAACAGATGAGGAGTTGCAGTTATGGAAAGGGAACCCCAAAGAGAAGGGGTGTCGCTCAGTGGGAGAACACATGCTTTGCACACATGGCATTCCAGGTTCAAGCCAGGTAAGCCTGGGAAGGGCTTCTGCCTGAAATCTTGAAAAGCAACATTCTGTGACCTGACTAGGAATGGGGAAATCTGCTGGTTTTGTTTTTCCCAGCCTTGAGTTTAGTTCTCTACATTTCCACATCAGTGTTTGTGTGTGTGTGTACTAAAATATATGCACTAAAATACTGATGAATATTATATAAAATGTAATCATGAATATTTATCAGTATTTTAGTGCAAATCTGCCCTAAAATACACATTTTGTTTGTAATTTTTGCCTAATACTGTATACACAATTTCCCCAGATATAATGCAGTTGTGCATGCTATTTTCACTAATATATGCATTTATATTTATCCTGGTGTATGCATTTTTGTACACATTACTTGGCTAGGGAACCGCATTGCAAGATTTGGAGAAGTGCAAATTTGAAAAGTTGGCTGTGTTTCACTTTGGATATTGTTTCAGAAAGTGCAATTTAAATTTGCATTTAAATCCATCTTTAAATGCAAACTGAATCTATTTTTTCCATCCTTAGCCATGACTGACCTCCTCTCTTGACAAGAGCACATGCAGATCTTCCCTCTGATAGAACTCGGGGAACAAGAAAAAAAAGAAGAGCCTTCTCAAGTGTGGCCCCCTGCCTGTGGAATGCTCTTCCAAGTGAGGCCTGTTGCAGCCATTGACATCCTTTGGTGTTGCGTTAAGACTTTCCCCTACAACTACGCATTGGATGGAATTTGATCTAGCTGAGTTTAATGCTGTTCTTGGTAAGTTCACCCCATCTCATAGAAGCTGGTGTTTTAATGTATTAATTTGGTTGCTTATATTTTGTTGGAGGTTTTTTTTTATGATGGTAGCTGTTTTTAACAATTTTGTATGTTTTCAAACTTGATCTAAGTTGCCTGGAGACAGCCTTGTGTTAAATGACAATCAAATCAAATCATCAGTATGCAGATATAATTTGCTTGTTTTGCACATTAAGTTTCATCAGCTTGCAAGAAGAGACGTCGCTTTTTAATCTTTGCAAGGTGCCCCCTGTTAGGTCTGGCCAGCCCTCTTGTCCCATGAAATGCCCTGATATAAACAGCAGGAGAGCATGCATTACCCACTTACCAGGCTAATACTGGAGAAATATGCCCATGCCTTGCAGTCAAACTCATTGGCTGTAGGAGCCATGTGTGACAACACCTTGATGGAGTAATCTCGGACCTCACCCGGCTGCACAGAGTCCTGGATGGGCTGCTCTACTTCCTCCCCATTTCCTTCATAGGGCAGCAGGTTAGAATGGAATGAATACGGGCGGGAAGCCAGATTCTTGAAAGTCACCTGGGTGAAGGGAGGGAAGAACAGGTGCAAAGAGGAGAGTTAACTTTTGGGAAGGGGGATAAAGAACAAAGACAACTCAAGCTGTTCTTTACTCTATTGGGGTCATCACCTTTTAAGCTGGAAGATTATAGGCCCAGTGCTGGCTTGGGTTGGTGGGAGTTGTAGCCCAAAATGCCTGGAGGCCACCAGGTTGAGGAAGGCTGATCTGAGCCAAAACTACCAGGGTAACCCTGGGGGCCTGGCCCCATTGGGCATATTACTGGCCCCCTCCCTAAATGATCAGTTTGGTTTTTTTAAGTACCTTGCCCTTTTACATATGGATATATTAATGCACAAAGGCAGAAATATGCCCAATCATCCACCAAGAAGAATTGTAATTAAATAACTTTTTTTAAAAAAAAAGAAGTAATCTTACACAGGTAACTGTAATGACGCCCTGCCCCCCACTGCACCCATAGACCTTCTTCCTATACATGACCAGCCCAAGACATTTTGCTGCTTGAGATGAAAGACAAGGTGATGTGTTTCCCCCCATTTCCCATTCCATATACAAAAGTCAACTGAACTGGCAGCTGACAGTGGAGATGAAAAAGTGTCCTGTTGGGCATCCGACAGCAGGCTAGCTTAGTGGCACAGGGCAGTTCATGTGGCACATACAGTTCTGCCATCCAAAGTTTTGTCTCCTGCCTCGTTTTGCCTAATGGTAGAGCTGACCCTGACTCCTTAACACAAAGTGTGTGGCTACTAACCTGTTATGGACAATCAAACTGGATCGAGGTCTGCAGGAGCCCTGGGCTGTGTCCTTGTCTCTATCAGTGCAAAACTGCCAAGCATCTCAGGAAAAAAATGGGACATCCTGGTTTTTGGAGTGAGATTGTGGTGCCGCGCTCTCGCCCTGGAAAAAGCACTTTTTCCAGGGCAAGATTGTGGCATGGGTCACATGACTCGATAGGGAGCACATCCTGGAAGACATGAATCCCTGTTTTTTAAATGAAAATGTTGGACAGTATGTCAGTGGGATGCTGACCAGTGCCAAGTGGCTGGGTCTAGTTGCCATTTCAATTCTTCACAGAGCCCCAGAGCAAAGCTCTGTCAAGGGCATTGTAGGGAATTTAAGTGGCAAGCACTGGGCCCTTACTAGGTGGCTGGGGTCCTTGCAGTTGCCTAAGAATTCCAGGTGCTGACATCAGGCTTTTCTTACAATGATATGAGCTGGACATGATATGTAAGTTAAAATACAGACCTAAACAAATGTATGTAGAGGGGGGATAGACTATTTTTGTTTTTATAGTCCCACTTTAAGTATGAGAGATGACACCCTCCAACTCTTCTCGTATTTCACATCGAGTGTCTCACCATGATGACATCATCAACCTGTGCTCGGATGTATGGTCCCAAGATGCCCAAGTGTTCTTCCAATTCTCCACGGACCTGTGGCTGAGTGAAAGAGCTGTCCAGGTACTCTCGGTAAACTACTTTCTTGTACTGCCTGGATGGCTTCTTCCAGCTGTTCTTCAGATCCCTGTGAAAACGTAAGAGGCTGGTGTGGTCAAGTACAGACTTTTTTTTTTGAAGCAGCTGCAGATAGCATTTCTATATGTAACTGCCTTGCAATCCAACATCATCTAGGGCAGAGAAAGGGTGTTCTGCAACATTTATCCATCCTGTCCCCTAATATTTCTTAAGTAGACCTTTATCTAGTCACTACCAATCAGCTCCTCTTGTGTTGTTTTCTTTAAGGCACATATCATGGTTGCAACTTTCTGCTGTCCCAAAATCCAACAGATAGGTCACCATTTCACATATGTGCCCATGCACTGTGCAGCTCTAAGGAACACTGAGACAACATTTACACTATACAGTAGGTCCCAGTTCAGGTCCTTAATCCGCTGTAAGGCTCAGGATGCAATCTTGGGTCATCACCATCTCTCAGCTTGACCGACCTTACAAAGTGGTTGTGAAAATTAACAAGTTGGGGAGGCGCTATGTACGGTATGCTGCCCTGTGCTGCTTGGCAGAAGGGTGGGATACAAATGTAATACAGTGGTACCTCGGGTTAAGTACTTAATTCGTTCCGGAGGTCCGTTCTTAACCTGAAACTGTTCTTAACCTGAAGCACCACTTTAGCTAATGGGGCTTCCTGCTGCTGCTGCTGCGCCGCCGGAGCACGGTTTCTGTTCTCATCCTGAAGCAAAGTTCTTAACCCAAGGTAATATTTCTGGGTTAGCGGAGTCTGTAACCTGAAGCGTATGTAACCTGAGGTACCACTGTATTCAACTTTTTTTTATTAAATGCTCTTAAAGCAGTACAAGGATGATTATGAGGAAATTACATCACCATTTCAGAAAGTTTCAATACAGCATCAGCCAAAAGCATTTCCCTCTTTCTCCTCACATCACCTCTGATTTTGGGAGGTAAACGTTTGGAGGAAAAATCTCAGGAGCATCTCAAATAAGCTCCCTGGTCTAGATCAGCCTTCCTCAGCCTTGGGACTCCAGATGTCATTGGACTACATCTCCCACCATCTCCAAACACTGGAACATGCTGTCCGGGGATGATGGGAACTTATTCTAAGGTCAGCACAATCCTGGGACCCAACATGGGAAATGGCTGCTCTAGAGAGCATTGCGGCTTATGAATTTCTAGCCCCACAGTCCGCAAAAGCTGGGCAGAACTTACTTGTCTCTTAGATATGGTGAAGATGTATGGTTCCCATAATCCCACATCACCTCCACTGCAGCAATGAAGTACTGTCGGACTCTGCCAGTGAAAGTACGTGGATCCTGGTCATCTTCCCCATATATATCAAATTCTTGCTTGTCCTCAGAATTGCTGTAATCATCATAGTCGGGTGCTCGATTCAGAGTCTTTGAGGAGTTTGTCACCATAGATCCTTTGAGATCGGTCGGTGTCATGGAGACCTCCATATGGACCTTGGCTCCTGAGGTCCTACTCTCACCTTTGCTGAATCCATGCACTGGGGCTCCAATTTCTTCTACTCTTTTCCTCCTTTCAAATTTTTGAATATTGCCACTTATCGAACGAACGTCCCCTCCTTCGCTATGGATTTCCTTTTGTCTATCTGCTTCCTCCCACAGCTGCTCTTGAAAGGGAAGATTGACAGCTAGGTGACCTTGAGAGTCCAGATCGTTTTCTGCTGAGGCCCATCTTTCAGAATTTTCAGACTTCTCCCTTTTTATTTCTGGATCACTGTGAGTCATAACATGAACCTCTGGAGTTGCAGGAAGTCCAGCCTCATTTGTCTGCCTGGTGGTCTTATGGAGAACAAAGCCAGCACCTTTGATTTGTCTTCCTGCAAAGACGGTGGGGGCCTGTCCAGGTTTGGCTTCCATACTACTGTGCCCAAGAGTTCTGGTATAACCAGAAATGGTGTCAGCTGCACCCCCTACATCCTCTACTTCGTGAGACAAACTGGCTCCTCTCCAAGTCTGTTGGGAATCAGGAAGGTTCAGGGAGTGTGGGGCTGGACTGGACTGGACTGAGGTGAACAGAGAAGATGCAGCAGTTGTCTTGCCAAGTGTGGTTGTTTGTTGGTTTCTTGTAGCCCCATCTGCCAAAGGTGCCTTTATTATAGAAGCCTTGGCCTTATTGTTTAACTTGAAGAAGTTACCATTGAGTAAAGCCTGAGCTCTTTCTTCAGCTTTTCCAGAACTCTTCATTTCCCTTGCTGGTACAGCATGTCTTTCTTCCAACGTGGCCCGATGTGGTTTCAGAGACCTCTTTTCCAAGTGACCACCACATCCATGAAGACCCAGATGACAGGGCTGCAACCTCATCCCATCTGATGACTTTTCATGGCTCTGAATTTCTGGTTCTGTTTGTAGCTTTATCTCCCCCTTTCTTACAAACTCTTTAGAATTTGTGTCATTTCCCAGGTCAACTAGCTGTGATGGAGGTGACTCCCCTTGATGAAAAGCATCCTCTTTTTCTGATAAACTTGTTTTAGGAAGCAACAAAGTACCCAGAAATCCATGGGAATTTGGGTTCCAGATTCTGTTGGCAGTGGCATCAACAATGAGCAAAGTTTTATTCTCTTTCCCCCAAAAATCCTTATTTTGGCTAGTTTCTTGGAAACCTTCTTGGAGTACTGAGCCATCTGGTCTTTGACTGGTGTGAAATGGATGTGTAGAGAATCTATCATTACTCTCCAGAATGTCGTTAGTATAGTCAGACTTCTCTAGAATATTTGGGTTGCTAGTCAATCTGTTTGGAGCCAGTTGCTCACCATTCTGTGCAAATAAAGAAGCATGTTCATTCAAATTATCTGGGCCTCTAGTAGCTGTGTCAACCATCTCTGTCTCATGACCCTGAAAACGCTTTGCTGGACGCGTTGGCTCATGCATTTTGTCATGAGAGGCTGTATGTGCACTATTTTTGCCATGAAGGAAGTCTTCACTTACAGATGTAAAAGGGCCTTGACTTCCTATAGTTGCAGTAGATTGCTCAACTCCTTTTTTTCTAGTATGCAATGGTTCTCTTGATGTAAATGATTCGTTCCCTTGGACAGTTGCCTTATGAGATGAGTAGCTTGTAGAAGCTTGAAAGGTTGTGCCAAAGCTCTGTGACAACATGTTTTCAGCTTCAGGGTTACTTTCTAATCTTGGTGGACCAGTGTTTTGACTGTCCAGTGACATGTGCTGAATAAGTGGCTTACTTTTCAAGTCATCTAATGATGCAGAGGTACTACTCATGTTAAAGAAAGAGCCCTTATCCATATAGGATATTTGCAGTCCCACTTTCTCATTCAACGTTGTATCTGGCATCAATGATACAGTGTTCTGTCCTTCAAATGTGTTTACATCTTCAAGAGAAGCTCTTTCAGAAAATCTGGAATCTGGATATACTTCATTTTGTTGTGTTAAATTATTGTCAATTTTAAGAGGGAGTCTTTTCACATTCAAGGTCAGTCTTTCTGCAAGGCCCATCCCATCCTGCAACCCCTTTGACTGAATGCTGGTAACATGGTCTTCAGGAATTGCCTCCACCTTTTCCAATGGAGGGGCTGAATGAGGCTTCATGATCTCCACTGCCTCCTGTTTATCTGATTTCTCTTGGACCATCCCAGCTCCTTCAAGTGGGCTGAATGTCCCAAAGGGAAGAGTCTCATTACCCAGACTGGTTGCAGTTTCTAACACACTCTTATTAAGATGAGACTCTTTCCATGAGAGAGAAGAGTTTCCTGTGAAAGAATGCTGTTGGAAACTTTGCTTGAGTATAGATGATGGTTCTTCTTCTGCTGGAAAGGCATCAGTGGGCTTAATGAGGTCGTCTTGGGAAGAAGGTAAATAAATGTTATCTTGATATAAGGACTCTCCAGGAGGCGACGGCAAGTCAGTAGTATTCTTTTTCTTGTTGAATTTAAAAAGCTTATTGGCTTCACGACAAGGAGCCAAACGGTGGTTGGTCTTCTGCATTTCATTTTCTGCATCTCCATGCTTCTTTAGGCAAGGCTTGACAAGCCTGTTTTTCCTGGGGAAGCCTCTTGGTTGCAAGACATTGACTTCATTTAGTTCACCTTCTGGTATTAATTCATAAGAGTAATCATACTCCATTTCATTGGGGCATTTAGAAACAGTGAACGTGGCTCTCATTCCTTGCCTCCTGAAGTCTGGGTTCAAGCATCCCAATATCCATGTGCCTGTCTCAGGTAAAAGGATTGAAGGAAAAAATGAGATCAATATTGGCAATAAAGCACAGGGGCTTTCTCTATTTCAGCTCAGTTAGGAGTACCACAACCAGAAGGGGTAGGACCAATAACACTCTCTCACAAAATTCAAAATGTGTCAAAGAATTCAAAGAGGCTGACTGCTGGGTTACCAGGTCCCAACAGACAATGTGTAGACCTCTTTTACTGAGAACAGAGGCAGCCTGGGAAGGTACAGAGCAGACCCCACTATCCTACTGTATGCATGAGACAATGGATAATAGGTAACATACCCAGTGCCCTGCAGATGGAGTCTGACTTCCATCAGCTCCGGCCACACAGAGCCGGCCCACCCATGAGGCAGGGTGAAGCGCCCACCTCAGGTGGCAAAAGTGTAATAGGCAGTGCTCTGCCCACCTTATCACTTCCAGTAGAAGTGGCCAGAGGGAGGTGTTTCAGCACCCACAGGTGGAGAAGCTTGAGTGGCAATGATTTATGGAATGCCCCAGCTGCTGCCAAGTTCAGTGAGAATGCAATGTAACAATGTTTGGAGTGCACAATGTTAGCTACGCCTGCAATAGATCAAGAGAAGGAACTCCTGAGCCTCTTTAAATGAGTCCATCCTCCTTAGCCATCCTCACTTTAACTCTTCTTTCAAGGAAAACAAAGCAGGACAGACATTAAATAATGTTAAAGGTTAGAGAAGCTGAGTCACTTTTTCATGTCAAATGACTTCTGGTGCTTAGGAAGAGATCAGATTTGGCATATTGTCTTAAGTAGCATGGGACGCGGGTAGCACTGTGGTCTAAACCACTGAGCCTAGGGCTTGCCGATTGGAAGGTCAGCAGTTTAAATCCCCGCGACAGGGTGAGCTCCCATTGCTTGGTCCCAGCTCCTGCCAACCTAGTAGTTCGAAAGCATGCCAAAATGCAAGTACCATATTTTTTGCTCTATAACACGCACCTGACCATAACACACACGTAGTTTTTAGAGGAGGAAAACAAGAAAAAAATATTCTAAACGAAACAGTGGATGTATGATTTTTGTGGTTCATGCTGTGGCCACAGACATGTGATCTAACGGCGAGTTTGGGGTAGCCCAATGCAAAAATCCTGAGGATCCAGGTGGATCCATGCTTTCTAACCACATTTTTGCGCCATTGCGGCCCCATGAAACAGTGGGTGCATATGTCTTTTTTGGTCAGGCTGTAGCCATGGACATGCTATGTGATCTGATGGTGAATTTGGAGTGACCCAGTGCAAAAATCCTGAGGATCCATGTGGATCCGTGCTTTGTAACCACGTTTTAAGTGGGGAGGGAAGGAAAAGCACTCAAGGGACAAGGAGCACGCGTGGGGTGTGTGGAGAAGGATGCTGCTAATAATGCAGGAGAGGGGTTTAAGGGGAGAAGGAACACACATGGGGTGTGTGGAGAAGGATGCTGCTAATAATGCAGGAGAGGCTCCTCTCCTCTCCCGCTTTGCTCCTTTAAAACAAGCAGGCTCTGCTTCTTTCCCTCCTCCTCGGCTCGGCAGCTGCCGAAACGATCACACTCACACTTAAAGATAATTAAAAGCAACGCGCTAAGACAAACAAAGGAAACCACGATAGTAACCACTCTGAGACAAATCAAGAAAAATTGCAACCAACACTCTCCCCCAACAAGCGCAGTGAGGTCAAAACACACACACACATGCAGAGAACTGGCCCTAAAGTCGCAGGGGCGCTGGAAGTCGCAGGGGCGCTGGGGGAGTGAACAGGAAGCAAGAGAAGGAGAACGATCCCTCACACACACACAGACACACAGAGTATCAATCCTAAAGTCGCAGGGGCGCTGGGAGAGTGAACGGGAAGCAGGAGGAGGAGAATGATAGCTCAAGCACACACACACACACAGCCCCTATAGTGGCTAATCAAAATCGGACAGCAAAAAACTGCAGGCAGGGACAGAGAGCGCGGGGTTGTTTTAAAGCAGCCAACCGGACAGGAGCCGCTTACACGAGTAAGCAGTACTCTCCTCTCCCACTCTGCTTCTCTCCCTCCTCCCCAGCTGGGCTCGCTGACAGGAGCCGCTTACACCCGCTTTGCTGTTTCAAAGCAAGCCACGGACTGCTCACGACTGCAGCAGATTCCCCCGCCATCCGTAGGCATTCGCTCCATAACACGCACAGACATTTCCCCTTACTTTCTAGGAGGAAAAAACTGCGTGTTATAGAGCGGAAATTATGGTAGATAAATAGGTACCACTCTGGCAGGAAGATAAACAGTGTTTCCGTGCGCTGCTCTGGTTTCGCCAGAAGCGGCTTAGTCATGCTGGCCACATGACCCAGAAAAACTGTCTGCGGACAAACGGCTCCTTCAGCCAGTAAAGCGAGATGAGCGCCACAACCCCAGAGTCATTCGCAACTGGACTTAATTGTCAGGCGTACCTTTACCTTAAGTAGCACATCTAACTCACCTGGTTTCTCCATGGACATGAAGACAGTCTCTCCAGAGAGGGGAAAGAGCGTGAGGGTCTCTTCAAAGACTGTGTTGTGCTGAAAAGTATTCCCGGAGAAGAAGACGGACAGAAACTCAGTCTGGGAACCTACACTGAGGATGTACCAATACACAACTTTGTTTTGGCAAATCTTGAAGTGCAGATTATCAAAAACATAGCCATTTATACCTGTAAGAAAAGTGAGATGGGGAAAATGCCATGGACATCCAGGTCACAGGGTGGACTGAGGCCAAAAGAAGAGTTTCAAAAACAAACAGATGAGGATTAAAATAATAGAGTCCTGGAATCCCTAAAGACTATTTTAAAAGTAGCTGCTAGTTTTTGTAAAGCACATGGGTGGAGTAAGAGTGCTCAGTGCCTCCCTGCAACACAACAATAGTACATTAGTGGTGATTTTTTTCTGCTTTATTAGATGTGCAAAACTTCCCCAATGAATTACTGCTGTTTGGAGGGGCCCATGTGCCACAAAAGTGGACAAAAAGAACAACACAGAACATTTGCTGAATAAAAAGTAATGCAGAAAGTTACAGGATATGCACTGATTATAAGTGAAGTAGTATGAGCACCCCAAAACTTCTAAAGGCACAGACAGGTACTGAAAGCGGGATTGTGTATGGCTGCTGCAAATAGTATCATGAGCTCAAATGATTATTAACGCACAATAAAAGGACTTCTGAAAGGGCCTGTACTGAATGAAATTTAGATGATGTAAATAGATCTCTCACAGCACGCTTAAGCTTGTATGTGGCTGTGTGTGTGTGTGTGTGTGTGTGTGTGTGTGTGTAGCTTTTCTGGGATAGGGATGCACCCTTCCCCCCCTTTCCTCCCCCGCCCCACACAGCTTTTCCTCTGGGGCTACTCACTGTGCATAACGTTGGAAGCATAGAACTCAGGATCCTGGGGGTTGACATTGGCTGCATCAGAACAGGATTGGTTGATATTCTCCTCCAAGTACCAGCTGAGGTTTTCATTGAAGACAGAAAACAGCACAAATCTTGCTTCATCTGACATCATCTGGAAGAACCACAAATGAAAGGGTTGAGGAGAGACAACAAGCATCACTGCTCAAGGTTTTTTGGATATGGAGATGAGATGGCAGGAGGGGAATATTGTTTCCACCTTGCTTCTTTGTTATCCGGTTCTAGGTTTCTTGCTAGAATGTGTGCCTTTGGGTGCCCAACTCTGAACTGCTCCCCATGCAGACCTTTAAATCATTTCTCTGCAAACACCTCAGAGTTAAGCTGGAGTATCAGTAATTACAGCAATCAGCCAACTGTTTGGTTCCCATGTCAACTTGTCACCTCTAGTATATCTAACAGTAAGCTGATGCTGCTAAGCATGGCCTGGGTTGCCATTTTAAAAAAAATGAATTGGGAAGAGATCTGGAGATCATCCAGTTCAAACACCCACCCACAGGTGTACAACCATGCAGAGCCTTGCCACAGTTATCCATGCCCTGGTAACATTCCATGTTAGATTATTACATTATTAATTTGAAAATTATTCAGCTACTCCATGACACAAGCACTAGGCTGTTAGCCAGGTTAGTACATTATAAATTTGAAAATTATGCAGCTACTCCATGACATAAGCGCCAGGTTGTTAGCCAGGGTTTGTCTTACAGAACTCATTATTCTGCTATTCTGTAAAGTCTTCATTGACCTCTTGCTTTTTTTGGTTACAATTTAGAGGGCTGGTCACCCATGGCTGTCTGTAAAGTACCTTTGCACGGTCTAATGGACACACAAGGCAGCAGCAACATTCCAGAAGCAAAGCCAGTTTGGGCTTGGCAGTGTCTGGTTGAAAGTACTACTCAGTGTCTGAGTAGATGAGGACCATCTCCTTCCCCCACTGGCATCATCACCTGCAATGCTAAGTCAAATTGTGGCCTTGCATGAACACTGTGAAGCTTCCCAGATGGGATATCACAGCCACAGAGTGATTCTCCCCAGTCCTGATACTGCTGTGCTAACCAAAGTCAGGCTTTGGTTTAGCATTACATATGAACCTAGGCTTGAGGTTGCCTCCCCCAGGAAAACCATGACCAGTAAACCAAGAACAAACTTTAGTTTCAGCTTATGGTTTGTCTCGCAAACCATGAGTTCCAGGTTCAGGCAATATGCTAAGCCATGCCAAGAAATATCTTAGCCCCAAATAGCGATAACAGGACTGGAAGAGGTGTACTGCTGCAGCCTTAGTCTTTGCTCTGGGAACCTGCAAGTTTGCACTTTCACGCTAAGCATAGTTTGCACTGAATCCAAACCAGACCACTGTAGCTCCCCCTTATTGGGTTTCACATGCTCTTACTCTCTCAAGCACATGGCTAAAACTCCCTTGGGAAGATAGGTGAAGGGAGGGGGGAATTTTAGGGGGAAAGAAGTGAGCATGGAAAGAGTTACACACACACACACACACACACACACACACACACAACTTCTTTACTCATAGCTAACACATTTGGGCTCTAATACACACACTTACACATAACATGAAGTTGCCCTCATGCTATTTTGTGAAGCTTTCTCCTAAGATACAAGGACCAACCTGATTCCCTCTCCGATCCATGGTCTCTTTGAAGCAGATCAGCAGTGGTCCAATTAGCCCAGAGGCTAAATCCCGAGCAGGCTTGATAGAGCTGTAATAGTAGTGAGTCAGGCAGCGGGGATCTGAGTTGGTTGGGCCATCCTCAGGCATTATCTTCCACCTGTAGGTGAACACCTGGTTAGGTCGAATGGGCAAGAGCTTCATAACGTGATCTGGGAGGAAACAAACCGTAAGACCATTGTGTTACTGTATTTGCCACCAGCTTTTAAAAATCAAAAACTGGGTAAAGATGTACAGGGCAAGCCTAACTGTGGTCAGCTCGGAAGTGATTCAATGGGGCTTACTACCATGTATGCACCTGTCAATTTCAATTCCTCCCAGTTTCTCATTGTTCAGTCTTCTCCACAGTTCCACGTCAATTTGCAGGATTGTTTTCCTAATGTCCTCACAGAAATCCATCAGCGTTTTAGTACTACTTTCTCCTGGCCTACACATTTTTGCCTGCAATTTTACCTAATGCTTTGCAAAAGCAATTTCCTCTCATATATGCATACAGAACTGTTTCTATTCCACTGAATTTCATCTTCCAACAAAAACGACATTATTTGTTTTGCTGTCTGTTGTGGCAAAATTACATACAAAATTCACATAATTAATTGCGTAAGTCACAAAAATTATGTTATCATTATGCGTTCATTTCAATGCAAAGGAAATAGAGGCAATTCCCGGTTTAGGCATGTCTGAATAATGGGTGATCACACATACATGCCAAACCTGGAAATAGCCCCAAAACACACTCCGCTGACAGGCGTGGGGGACCAGAACAGAACCCCCATGCAAAAGGAGGATTGCCTGTACAAGGCAAATGAGAACATAACCAATGATGTATTATTTGCGGACTGAAAAGTGAATACTGATCCATTCTGGACATGGGACAAATAAGCAAGCACTAGCAATTTCCGCTCCCATTTTTGCTGCTGATAAAATCCTCTGACATCCCTACTCTTCTTTAAACAGAAGCTATACAGTGGTACCTCAGGTCAAGAACTTAATTCGTTCCGGAGGTCTGTTTTTAACCTGAAACTATTCTTAACCTGAGGTACAACTTTAGATAATGGGGCTTCCCACTGCCGCCATGCCGCTGCAGCACGATTTCTGTTCTTATCCTGAAGCAAAGTTCTTAACCCGAGGTACTATTTCTGGGTTAGCAGAGTCTGTAACCTGAAGCGTCTGTAACCTGAGGTACCACTGTAGTTAAGATTTGTTCTTGGCTTTAGTTCATGTTTAAGGAGACAGCTTAGCCACAATCTCAAGTTCAGATGACACTCTAAGCTGCCATGTCCACTGACCTAAAAGGACTGGAGCGCCAGCACATTTGCATGGTCCTGGTAAGCTACAGTTTGGCTTACCGTGACACGCAAACCAGATTGGTACACCTCAGTCTCTTGCAGAAGAGGGCAAGCAGTAGCCTTTAGAAAGCCACATGGCAGCCTAGCAAAAGGAAAAAGGAAAGGAAACAAAAAGTGGGGCATTGGAAGGTAAAATACAGTGGAAATGTCCTGCTAAGACTGGAGCATGACTAACAGCAGACAATGGTAAGCAGCAGCAGGCAGATTTCTAAAAGCAAGGTGGTGCATATTCTATGATGCTACACATGTACCAAAATTAGGATTTTGTACCAAAGTGAGCACCCTGTCATTCTTGTTTTTCAAAGAAATGTCTAGTCCTTAAGTGGAATACAAAGTAGGGCTTGAAAGCTGATGAGGAAACACCTGGTGATCTCTCAACTGAAAAGCAACTTGTATGAATTGTTCAAGATTGCTCCCCACCCCCATGATTAGCTGAAGCAGGATAAATAATTGACAAATATGCAAATATATGCATGGTTATTTTAATGTCTGTATGCTCATAGAGAGCAAATTATTTCGGTTTTTCCTGGTGCTGTATGGCACAGTACTTTCCACAATAGTTTGATTAAAAAGGGGGGAAAAGACAATATGTATGCACCCCTCCCACTCTAAGGAATCTACTGAATGAGTCTTACTTTTGCTGCTTCTCATGGGGTAAAAGGAAGTGACACTGGTGATGCCATGGGGGTAAATGTTGTACGGCCGACTGGCTAGATTCTTGAACATAATCTGAAATGACAGTTTTCACATTTTAACCAGGATTTGTAGCCCTGCTGGAGCCCAAATGTCAGGTGTAACAATATATTTTATCAGAGCCTGTACACTGTTTAGAAGACTGGCAAGCTGGGAGAAAAGAACCACCCCAAATGTTTTGCTCTACATCCAGACTGATGAGCTTGGCAGATAGCACTGGAAGTCTTTGACACAAATCAATTCAGCCTCTGCCAATTTCTGTGAAAACTACCACAGACTGCAGAAATGGTTGTGTCAACGAGCCCTGAATCTACCCTGAGAATCCTAGGTTACGTCTCAGGTTGAGACCAACTACATTTGTTCTGGGTATAAGCTTTCGTGTCTATGTGCCCATCCTGTATTTTTATAGTAGTGTCCAGAAAATGTATTTCTTGCATAGATTGGTTCATTGTTAGGTTGATGGTGGGTGAAAGTCACTGAATGTCTGGTGGAAGGTGTCCAGGGTCTGCTGACCATGTGTCCAGATAATAAAAATATCGCCAATGTATAGCAGGTACAAGAGGTTTGAAAGGGTAGGAGTTTAGGAAGCATTGTTCCAAATCTGCCATGAAGATGTTGGCATACTGTGGGGCCATGCGTGTGCCCATTGCTGTGCCGCTGATCTGAGAAAAACAGCACCCCACCCTCCCACTATATATAAGGGTCTGGTGACTTCTCTTTCAGTGTATCTGAAGAAGTGTGCATGCACACGAAAGCTTATACCCAGAACAAACTTAGTTGGTCTCTAAGGTGCTACTGGACAATTTTTAAAAGGTTTTTTATTTATTTTGACTGCGTCAGACCAACACTGCTACCTACCTCAATCTCAGGTTGAGAACATGATTAGTAGAAATACAAAACAAATAGGGCAGTTACAATTTACAAATTAGCAAAAGATTCAAGAAGGGAAAAAGAATACTGAGCTACAACCCTCAAACAGTTTCCCAAGACAGAATAGATATATAAATAGTTCCTCAGGATAGAATTGTCTTCAGCAGCACTGTTTTAAAATAATGCTTTAGAGTCTAGACCATATGTGTTCATTCAGATGATCATTTAAAACTTGGTTTAGGTGATTGTGAAGAAGCTGCAGCAAGCCTCAGGCTTGTGTATTCCTACTCATCTCCTTGCTTCATATTAAGATGAGGAGAGTGAAAGCTGTTGTTTCCGCATTAGAAAACAAGCCACAGTTCCACATCACATGTGAATTCAGGGAACTGTGGTTTGTTAGCCAAAGTTACTTACACAAGGTTACTCACACAAACCTTACTTTTCCTTTAGACCACACCACAGGGTCTCCCATTTCTGCCCTAGGCATTTTTAAATTTCTAAAAGTTCTTACATAGTTCTTACACAGAATAACAGAATTGTAACATGAAACTGTGGTTTGATCTAAAGGAAAAGTAAAAACTTTCACTCCCCTCACAGATAAAGTAGGAGGAAAACAGAAGGAAAGTGTGTGAGCTTAAGACTTGCTGCAACTCACTGATAATCACTTAAGTCATAGTTAGGACTTAGGATGGTATGGGGGCAGGAGAAGGGTGTGGATGTGTGTGTGGGTGAATGACTGAGAAAGAAGAGGGGGTGAGAGAAAAAGAGACAAAGAGCGTGGGGTGGTATACTGATGATCACAAAGGGGTAGCTCTGACCTTTCTCATCTCTTACCATAAACTCATCACCAGTTTCTCCTTTAAGGACCGGCCCTAGAATCCCCATGTGGTCTGGTTTCGATGCCTTCCGTCTCTTGAAATTTGCATCCTCGTACTCCACAAACACGACTTTCTTATACTTGGAGCCAATCCTCTGGGGACCATGTTCCAGAAACTGTTTGGCATAAGCACTGCAGAAGAGAAGGGAGAAACGTTCTGGGATGAGCTGATGTTAGATCTGGAAAGGGCTATCATGCTTTGGCCATCACATCTCAGGCACGTGAGACGTGCACCTAGCCAGATAAGTATTCATCTCATCACAGACTTCAGGGAATTGGTCCTGGAGTATTGGCAGTGTCACTGTCAGCGGTCATCATTGTGGGATACCTGTCAATGTAGGCTGAGTAGCAAGTTGTTGAGCAGGAACACAAATTGTCTTGCCTAGCTTGACCCACTATCCAACCATCAACTTCTACATTTCCTGTCTTAGGTGTTTGTTTTGTACAGCTGCTTTTATGATATGACTGTAAATTGCCTTAAGACATATATGTAAAAGGCAATTCCTAAATTAAATAACTACTACTACCACCACCACCACTGGGGGCTGTCTGGTTGGCACTGACCTATGAACAGAACCTTCTCAGTGGTGGCTCCCAGATTGTGGAATGCCCTCCCTGGTGACCTACAGGTGGAATTCTAAAACAATCTGTCTACCCTGGTATTTCAAGACTGAAAGATCAGTTGTTTTGAGAATGTTTCAAAGTATTTTTAGAATGCTTTTTAAAATGTATTTTTAGTATTGCCTCCTTGGGCTCCATCAGGAAGGAGGGAGGCAGGGAGGGAGGGATAGAAACTGAACAACAACAACGATAATGATAATATTACTGTGCCAGATTCTGCTGCAGCCTGCCACAAACTTAAACCCTATGCTTACAGAGACACACCTGACCCTGTTACCTGGATAAATAAGTGGAGTTATCTGAAGCATAGTCCCAAACAACCTCTTCTGCTGCTATATAATGTTTCCAGGTCATAGGCTGCCTCTTGGCACGGGAACGGCCTGTAATCCTGGGTGGAGAATCACCCATTTGGATCACTGTGCTTTCCATATCGGCCTCACTGTATTCCAAGTAGTCCTCTTCATCCACGTAGTCCCCTTCCGCCACCCTCATCTTCTTCATGGGTAGGTTTGGACAGACTTCTACCGTAACTAAGATTTCCATGCCAGCTGGAAGTAAAGGTCAGAAATAGGTGTTATCTCCTATGTGCCTGCTTTGTCTTCCTTGGGCTTAGAGCTCACTAAGGTGGTCAACCTGTGTCTGGCCTGCACCCCTTCACATTTCAGGTGGGAAATCTGTTGACGTCTGACTCCTCCTCTACAGACAACATTCCCTGCACAAATAATGCTGTTGTTCTCAGAATCTTTGATCCTTAGTATGTTGGTGAGCTGCAACTCCTATCATCCTTGGATACTGGCCGTTCTGGCTGCAGCTGGTGAGGGTTGTAGCTCACCAACATATTGAGGGTCACAGGTTCCTCAACTCTGCCCTGCACAATTTAAAATTAAGCAACTCACAAATTGATGAGGCTGATGGCATCTGTAGTCTATCAGCATCTGGAGGGCCACAGGGTCTCCCATTTCTGCCCTATACAGTTTTAAATTAAGCAACTAACAGTACGCTGGAGCCCCAAGAGAAGGCAGGGTGCAGAAGCTAGTGGAACCTCTCTGTATCCTAGCCTGTTACTATGCATCTCATATCAACTCAAATACCATTTTTCAATAAAGGGGGGGCGAGAGGTTCACCCATTGGTTTTCCATTTCTGATCCTTCATTAGCACCTCCTCTTTCCTATAGATGTTACCTTGCTGGTGTGATGGGATCTGGCAGAACATCTGAAATATGCCGATGGTTGTGGGCATTGTCTCGGCAGTGAGAAAAGTAGCTGGGGAGAGGTCCAGAGTAGTATGCCGATGGTGTCTCACAAGGAAAGTGTGGCCCTCAAATAAAATGGAGTGGACTTCAGGTTTGGTGCCCAAACTAATGACATACCAGTAGACCAGTCTGTTCTGGCACACCTTAAAATCTACAAGAGATATAGAAAATATACAAGTGAGGAAACTGTTCAGTGATGCTCAAGACATCCCAATGGGTGCTACCACAGGCTGGATCTTGCCCTGAAGATTTTATTTTGCCCCTGGCAGCCAAGCCAAACTTCACTTGTAAGGTAAAGAAAAAGTTTCTTCCACTTTATAGAAAGAAAAATGTTCCATGCTTTAAAGTTGGATTTTTTAAAAAAAATCATTTTGTATGTATCTCATCTGTACATACCATGTTAGAGTCTATGGTGAATCTCTTACTGATGGAAGCACTAGCTTTGTTTATGAAGCCTGATCACTCAAGAATGAATTGGTTTTGATGCTATCAAACAGGGACTTGGGGTCAGGACAAAGAAGCAGAGGGAGGAATCTTGAGCCAGGAGTTGCAGCCAAGAATCTTGAGCCAGGAGTCAAAAGAGCAGTTGCTATTGTTATTGCCCTTTGTAGTTCTTCCAGACGAGGAGGAGAAACCAATGACTAACCTGGGTTAATGGAGTCACTCCACAGCCTAGAAACCCTTTAATAGCAATGCATGTTTCTCCCCATAGCTCTGATAGCTATGTAACAGCAACATACAGATCTGTGAATTATATATTCTAAATCAGGCATAGGCAAACTCGGCCCTCCAGATGTTTTGGGACTACAACTCCCCTCATCCCTAGCTAAGAGGACCAGTGGTCAGGGAGATGGGAGTTGTAGTCCCAAAACATCTAGAGAGCCAACTTTGCCTATGCTTGTTCTAACTCCATCAGCTTCTAACAGTGGCAAAAATACTAGGGCTAGTCCTTCTGTACAGCATGGTGAAACAGAGTGCTTCAAGCCACAGAATTTAGCCACGTCATCTCCACACCAGACATTTAAAGCACTATTAATTATACCACTTCAACAGCCATGAAGAAACTGTAGCTCACACTGAAGTGGTATAACAGTGCTTTAAATGTCTGGTGTGGGTATTACCTTAGCTGAAGGCAGAAATTGGTGCCAGGATGGTAAAGTAAGACTTGGTTGGCAAAAGGGAATATTTGTCTAGCAAAGTGGGGTGCTGCTTGGTGTTCTATTTCAACCCACAAAACAGCTTGGACCAACCCTGAAAAATGCCCCTCCTAAGCCACCATACAAAATGGCTCCTGAAAATATAGAAGCTATATAGAATATAGAAATTTAAAACATCCCTCTGCTTTTCCATTGTGCTTCTGTTCAGCCTCACTCGTGGTGTTTACATTCACCACCATCACCTTCTGTCAATCATTCCATCATTCACTTCTTTTTTTTCTTGAGGGGAAAGATATAGGTGGCACTTACCAGGCTGGGAGAGATTCATGAATCCATTGATAGTGTGCAGCTCAGGGGACAAAGCATTTCCTAAGGTGTTGGATTCAGAGTACCAGCTTTTGCCTGATGGGAGACATTTGAAAGACAGAGGAAGATTACATGACTCTTCTCAAGATCCACAAGAATTTCTGCTTCAAATATACAGAATAGGCAGAGGCAGCTGCTGTGAAAGAACTTGCAAGTCATTATTGAAAAAAGAACAACAAACATGGCAAAAAAAGAGAGTGCTTGGACATGGAGTTTTAAAACATGGACCTGTGCCAGGAAAGAGTGAGGCAAAAGGTAAGTGTGGATAAGTCCTTTGTTGGATGTCCATTAGTTCTAATGTTATAACACATGGAGACAAACATCTCCCAATCCACTTTTTCCACACTGTGCATTATTTTACATACCTCTATTGTGCCTCCTCTTTTTTGCCTTTCCCCTGCTATACTAAAACCACAAAGGCATTTTCTCATAGGAGAGTTTCTCCAACCCTTTAATCATTTTGTCTGCCCTTTTCTGGATCCTATTAACCATAGGTGTAGCCAGGATTTTTGTTAGGAGGGGACCAAAAAGTTGTTTAGCTTTTTGGGGGAGATCACAGGTAAAATCCCCCTGCCCTAAAAGAGGACACTACGGGGGCAGGCTTTTGTTTGAGGGGCAGGAGTCTGCTGTGGGGGGGCAGAAACTTAGTTAACTGAGTGTTTTTAATGTATTTCAATACTTTTTGGGCTATGCCCAAGCTATTAACCCATAATCTCAATATCATGCCAATAAAAACTAACAGGCTCACTCACTTGGCAGCAACTCTGGTGTCATTTTCAGGTGGAGCGTTTTTATTTGCTTGGGTTGCTTACCAGGAAAGCTGGCTGTAGGTCTTGCTTTATCAGTTCTGTTGAATTTTATGGATTTTTAAAATGCCTACTTTCTTCTTTTTTATCTATTTAGCTGTTGTTGGCTTTTAATTAGTGTGTGTGTGTGTAAACTTCTACCCTGGAAGTTTATTGAAGAGTGTCATAAAATGTTTTGTGGGTGGTATTCAACAAAGTTTTACTCACAGTGTGAATGGTAGACCCACTGAAAGTAAAGAACAGGACAAAGTTAGGTTCAGTAATTTCAGTTGGTCTACTCTGAGTAAAACTTAGTTGAATAAAGCCCAGCAAAATAAGTCAGCAGTCTTGTACATACTGACCTGGGAGTAAGTTCCAATGACTAATGAAGCTTGCTTTTGAGGAGACAGGCATAGGATTTTCACTTAAAAATGGGGGTAAATCCTGAGACTATAAACAAATTAAGTTTATTTTTTCCTATACTCTTTTACTCATTCTCCTGCTGTAATTGACTTAATTCCTGTTTTGTAACTGGCCCTTCGAAGTCTGACTGACTCTTGGGATTGCTTTGAGATGCTCCAGTCCAACCTGTGCAGCTTCTCATCAATATTATAAAAGGGCTATGGAAATGATGCGGAACCCGTGGTCTTCAATATGTTGCTAGACTCCAGTTCCCATCAACCCTGACTGCTGCCCATGTTGGCTAGGGCTGAGGGGGCGTTAGAGTCTGACAATGTCCTGAGCTTTCCTCAACCTCAGTCTAAGGCAATATCACTCTGGATCAGACCTGATCTA
This sequence comes from Podarcis melisellensis, assembly GCF_964234715.1. Lineage (NCBI taxonomy): Eukaryota > Metazoa > Chordata > Lepidosauria > Squamata > Lacertidae > Podarcis > Podarcis melisellensis. The sequence goes on from NC_138547.1 coordinate 31,435,120, forward strand.
ACACATGCAGGAGAACTAGATAGGTGAAATATTCATCTGGCAGACTGGACTATACCAATCTAGTCTACCAGGTAAGGGATTATATTGGTCATGGTTCTCCTGAGGACCAAGTTTCTTGCAATCAAAAAACAAAGTAATGCATCAGGAAGAAAGGTAGCCAACTTCCTGCTGGGCTAATTTTCTACTTGAAATTGTTTTACAGTGTTGCTGCAATAAAAAGTGTAACACCCACCAACCAATAATCTGAAATGATACAGTCTACTCTATTGCCTTAGGACTATTCTACCTTATTGCTATCACATGCTGAAGCATGATAACATCTCAGTAGCAAATCACTTGGCCAGTCCTTGAAACTCTTAAGGAGCCTTTTTGGCACTCTGAAGACACGCCAATTTATTGCGTTATTAGCTTATGTGTCCCAGACCCAACCTAGTCCATAACATAGCTCTTGAAATACGTTTATGTGAAACTGTGTCCAGGGTCACCACCAGTTTTAGCATCATCCTTAGCAAGAGAAAGGAAATTGCTCTTAGCTGCAGAAGGTTTTTTCTCCCTGCAGGGATGTGGAAAAACATACAAAAGATGGAACATGGGAAGCTGCCTCACACTCACTCAGGGTCCTTCTAGGTCAGTATTTTTTACACTGAGCGGCAGCAGCTCTCCAAGGTTAAAGAGAGGGGGGGTCTCTCCCAACCCCACCTAGAGATGCCAGGGATTCAACCTGGAATCTTCCACATGCAAGACAAATGTTCTACCCTCTTCTCCCCTTCCTCCCCACACCATTCTTACCTTCATCAAACACTGCAAAGAGTAGCACAAATTCTTGCACTATGCTTTGAATTCCTTCACTCATCAGGGTCCCTGCATACAAGATTTTTGAAAATGGAACCATTAAAAAAGAAAAAGAAAACCGTCTGTACCCAGTCCTGTAATGCAGCAGGGCTGGGCAGAGATAAAGAGCCACCATTTAGACCACAGCAGGGACAATGATATAATCTCTGGGGTGCTCTTTACCAAACTTCTCCATGCCTCTCTTTTGCAGCAAGAAACCCACAAAATAAGCTCAGCAGAAGAAGAGGTGGGTAATGTTAGCAAGCAAAACCAAAACTAGAACTTTAATTTTGAAAAAATCTTTTATTATGATTGACCAAAACATCAACAAAGGGTGATCCAGCTTTTTAGAATCATGGAATTGTAGTTAGAGGGGACCCTTAGGGTCATCTAGTTCCTGCAATGCAGGGATCTCAGCTAAAGTATCCATGACAGATGGCCATCCAACCTCTGCTTAAAAACCTCCAAGGAAGGAGAGTCCACTTTCCAAGAGAGTTCATTTCACTGTCAAACAGTTCTTACCCTCAAAAAGGAGTGTGGTGGAGTCTCCTTTTTTGAAGGTCTTTAAGCAGAGGCTTGACAACCATATGTCAGGAGTGCTCTGATGGTGTTTCCTGCTTGGCAGGGGGTTGGACTCGATGGCCCTTGTGGTCTCTTCCACCTCTATGATTCTATGATTCTAAGTTCTTTCTGGTGTCGGAATCTCCTTCCTTGTAATTTGAATCTGTTGGTTTGGGTTCTACCCTCTGAAGTATGAGAAAACATCTTCATGTGACAGCTTTTGATATTTGAATATTGCTATCATATCTCCTCTCAGTCTCCTCTTTTCCATGCTGAACATACCAAACTCCCATGACCATTCCTGATAAGGCTTGGTTTCCAGACCCTTAATCATTTTGGTTGCCCTCCTCTGCACACATTCCACATTTTCAATATCCTTCTAAATTGTGACCCGCCTAACCTTTCCTTGCAACTGTTTCCCTTCTACTCTTCCTTCATGATTTCCCCTTTCTTCCATTTTTTATAAACGCCCTTCTTAAATATCAGTTCATCTGTGAGCAGCCACACTGCTTTCTTTAGATACCTCTAACTTTTCTTACTTGTTGGAATTGTCTGCATTTGTGCCTTCAATGGTTCACCTTTAAGAAACTCCCATCCACCTTGTACTTCCTTCTCATGGATTTCTTCACAAGTGTACACTGCTCCTCCCTTCTTGTTTTGTCTACTCCTCTATACCCTTTAATTTCTACATTCCAGTCATGAGCCTTATCCCACTAGCTATCAGTAAAGCCTATTGGGTCATATTTGCCATCCTATATTATCGTCTTGCTTGTTTCACATACTCTGCACATTAGTACAGAGACAACTGAAATCATTAGCCATTCCCTCCAGCTGCTTCCTTCTTGTAGTTTCCTGCCCTTTAGCAGAATTCTGGAGCATTAACCTCAATTTCCTGTGCATCAATGAAGCTATTATCCCTCGTAATATGTGCTCAGGGGAGTATTTTGTCCCCCTGCCTTCAGGATTTAGTTTAAAGATCTGATCAGGTTTGTGAGACTCTTAACAAACACATTCTTGCCAACCGCTGTGAGGTGCAACCTATCTCTAGCCAGAAGCCCTTCTTCAAGGAAGCAGAGACCATGGTCCAAGAAGCCAAACATTTCCTAGCAACACCTGTGCTGCCAGCGATTACTTCCAGCATTTTCCTCTCTCTTCTTGGGTAACAACCTTCAACAGGAAGAAGTGATGAGAAAACCACCTGTGCTCCAAGGCCCGTCAGCTTCCTTCCAAGAGTCTCATAATCCTTTGCTGTACATCAAAGGCTGTGTGTGGCAGTACTGTTTGTACCCCCATGAATCAGAAGGAAGTAGTTGTGGTCAGTTGGCTTTATAAGACTTGGCAACTTCTTTGTCACATTGTGAATCTTTGCACCTGGAAGACAGCACACTTCCTGGGACATCCTGTTTCCTCTGCACACTGCTGCAGACTCCTCTGTAGGGAGTCACCTACCACCACTTCCTCTTGAGAGTGGCAAGGATTGTTCTGTATATTGCACCTTCCAAAGCCTCTTTGGTCTTTGGTCTGCAACTGCTGTCCTTGTTCCTTTGGCCCAGAATTGGTGTCAGAAGTGGAGGCATGGAATCCATTTTGCAGCTCCACTGACACAGCATGGCTCTTGACAGTCCTGCTTCTATGTGTCATGTTCCTCCAGGGGTTTGTCTCCTGTAATCTGCAATCTTCCTCCACTGCTATTCCAGGACAGTACACTCTGCTCTGTCAATAAATTCCTCATCTTTCCCAGTAGCTCAAAGGATAGGTGGATAGGTGGGCCTCAAATTGCTATAGTGTCTCTCCCAGCAAGACACTTGCTTCAGGTGTAGTTTTGCACATTCTCAGGCAGGAAGAAAAGCGTGTTGGAAGGTCACTGCAGCACATCCCTCACTGTCCATGTCTCTTGGTCGTACGTATACCTGAGCCTCCCCCTCAAACACCCCTGCTAAATGTCATACAAATGCCCCTGTTTACAAGTCCTGTTCATGAGCTAAATAGAACTGCAGCTGGCTGCTAGTCAACAGAACTCTTCAACTGGCTGGAGTTTAAGCAAAGTACTGGGGTGCGAGTTTAACAAAAAAAACCTGGCTTGGTACTGAAGCCATGATGCCTGCACTGGTCAAAAACATACTTTTGTAGTGTAGTTTTAGAAGTGGTTTGGCAAAGGTTGGTTATCATGAAAAGCATTTGCACTTCAGAAACTTCCACTGCTGGCACCTCCTGAGAGCTCCCATGTTCTACTCACAGCTGGCCAATAAAAATAATTCCCTTCCTTGTGTTATAGGAAATGAGTAGCTTCCAGAACGGAACAAAACAGGACTCTTGAAATGTTGCTTTAACTCTCTCCATTGTCTCAGATATTTTCTTCTCCCTCCCCCTCCTTCCCGTCTTCCAGATAGCACATTTGTTTAGCACATGGAGCAATGAGTTGGACAATGTTGGGTACTAATCTCATCCCAGCCACAAACTTATTGGTTGGCATGAAGCAAGCCACTATTTCTCAGCTTCATTGCCCTGTACCTAATTCTGAACAATATAGATAATAATACTGGCCTATGTTTTAGGGGTGTTGTAAAGGCTGCAGAGACAAGGGCTAGTAAGGCCCTTTACAACATGAGTCCAAGATATCTGAAAGACCACCTGATACCTTATATCCTGACCTGATCACTGAGATATTTTGGGGAGTCTCAGCTGGTGTGGTCCTCCATGGCTCAGATGCACAGCTTGTAGCTACTAGAAGCTGTGCACTCAGTGTAGTGGCCCAAGCCTGTGGAACTCCCTCCCACCTGAGATTAGGCAGAGACCCTCCTGGTTGAACTTTAGGCACACGACTAAGACATCTTTGTTCCAGCAGGCATTTTAAGTAAGTGTTTGGCTTATTATACATATTTAGTGTTTGATTGTCCCATTTTCTGTAAGTTGCTTTTATGTATGCTACTTAGAAATGTGAATAACTAAGTGCTATAGAAATGTGTTGAATAAACATCTGTGAAATGTCTGCAGGTATTTCAGAAAAAGTGATACAAATGGGAAGGTCTCTTCCATCTCCTGGTCTTACCTGGCTGACAAACCAGCAGGGCCCCAATCAAGCCAGAGTTGATATCCTTGACACTGTCCACACGAGAGGAGTAGGCATAAGTCAAACACTGTGGGTCAGACCCGGTTGGACCTTGCTCTTTTAAGATGTCCCACACATAAGTCTGAGTCTGGCCAGGCTCCACAGCATCGTCTTCTTTCTCTGGCCTGCTGCTTGCATCATCATAACCTGCCCCTGAAAACACATAAACAACCTTTCAGTTAATATTACAGTTGTTGGAGCCAATCCTTTCCTTTAAGGGTAGGAATGGGTGGATCTTTTAATTTTGGTTTCTCATTTTTCCAATCTTAAGTTTACATTCCCCCATCAGTTTGCATTTTTTTTAAAAAGTCCCCATTAAAATCATCAGCACTTTAGTGTGATTTCCCCCCCCCCAATATATACATATGTGCATGTGATTTTGCCTAGTGTACTTATTTTTGCAAAGCAATTCCCCATATTATAATACATTTTTTTAAAAAAAATATTTCACTGACATGTTAAAGCACACTTTGGTATATGCATTACTTGGCTGGAAAACTGCATTGCAAAATTTGGCGAAGAGTGAATTTCAGAGGGCTGCTTTGTTTCAGTTTATGTATAGCGTGGATTAGGTAGGCTTGCCTTAACATATGAACTGAACTGAATTTATCCCCCTTCCCTATTTATGACAGCCTTTTACTGAGGTCTAATTTTCACACTACAGGAGTCAGCACACTGGATCTGAACATGACTTGGGGATTGTCCAGATGTACTTTGTATTGTGTATTCAAGATGATCTGTGCTCATTATGGTATTGGGACAATTACTGTATATCCGATCCTACTTCCAATTCTGTTATAGGATTGGTTTGGGATGCCACAGAGACAACTGGGTGGCAATGCTCTTCTAGGAGAGGGTCACCCCTTTCACCTGGCCATGTCATATTGTAGGCAAGAGGACAACAGCCCAAGAGCTAGTTTTTATTTCATCCACTCTGGAAGATAGAGAGACTTGGCTTGCTCTCTGTGCTGAATGCAAAGTTATGGCTTTGGTTATCCACCTGGAAACCTAATGGGAGAGCAAGATCTGTTGGAGTATCTAAGCTGTGAGCTCCTCCATCCTATGCTCAGGTTGTATAGATGCATAAATATAACCAGATGTCCTAAGGACACCACAGTCTCTAATGACCAAGGAAAACAAAGCTTGGATAAGTACTGGAACCCCCCAGAGTCTGTCACTCTTCAAATACTGGAGTGCCTGCCACAACACTGATTGCAACTGCAAAAGTTTTGTGACAGTCACACTGCTTTGTTTTCAACTGGTGAGCCTCCTGTAATTTCCAGCTGAAATCCTGAAGCTTTTTACACAACAAATGTTCCAGGATGGTGGTGGGAGGTGGGGAGTTATCCCACTTTTGTTGTGATTTAGCTCAAGAATCCTCCCCATTACAATAATGTAGTAACACTGGGGAAGCATTGCAGATCAGCTAATAGTGGAATGATGTTTGGATGGTCCAGTATAAATGCACCAGAATGCACCAGTATAAATGCAGAATACAAGTGTAAAAAAAAAATCCAACCCAATCTGGATATGGCTGTAGAAACACAGGTTTGAATCCCTGATCAGCCACAAAGCTAATTGGGAAGCCTTGGATCAGGTGTTAGAATGTGCAGGTCATACCAAATTATGTTAAAGGGGTGTGCAATATGAATGGACATGGTGCTCTGTGTGTATCAAACTCACCCTCTGAAGCTTTCCAGTAGGACACCCCTATGCCGTGGATGCTGAAAGGACGGGAAGCCAAATTTTTAAAGGTAACGATCACCTTGTCATGAACTTCTGCTCGGATGGTAGGGCCCAGAAGACCTGTAGGGGAGAAGGAGGATGGGAACCTTAATATCTTGGATCCCACTTGATTAAGAATTTGAACTCAGGTTGCAGTTTTTACCAAAACGTTCAATGCTCAGATCAATGTGATACATAGGCAAAATGCTGTTCAAAGGCACAGCAGTGCTCTATATACAGCTGCACAAGTAAAGATGTCGATCCAAAAATGATAGTTCCCCCACCCCACCCCTTCAAGCCTGTAATAAGCAAAAGGGGCAGGCACAACTAGTGCAGCAAGCGGTTCTGATACTTAGACTGGGTAAGCAGCCTAGCACTTCACTGACAAGGTTGAACCATCCCTGTCTGTTCATGCCTGTGTTGGCATCTCCATAATTTGGGTGGTGGAGGAGGTGGACAGGAAAGCTAATGTAACAGCCAACAACACCCAGAGAGGTGACACTGGACAGCTTTCTTAGGGTTGCTATATTTCAAAAAGTGAAAATTTGGATACAAAAGTTGTTGTAGAGCTTTTTTGTTTAGTTTTGCCCAAAGCTGAGGGTTTTTTTTGTTTTGCTTTTTTTTGCAGATTCACTAAACTATAGACTTCCAATATGCCATATATCCAGGTTTTCCCAGGCATTTCAGCTATATTTCCATCTGGACACTATTTCTGACTGCTATATTCCAGCTATGTCCGGCAAATTCCAGGCGTATGGCAACCCTATGCTTTCTGATAACTCCAGAGGCAGAGTTGGCAGAGCAATAAGAACCAGCCTCTGTCAGCTTTGAAGATGGAGCCAGGGCTTTTTTTCCTCCCCAGCCAGAACTTGCCAGAACTCAGTTCTGGCACCTCTCATGTGGGCGCCATTGCCATTATAAGAGACTGGTTTAAGTCAGAAAAGGTGGGCTAAGCACAGACTGCGGTTGGTGAAGCAGTACCCCATTTGCACTTACTCTGCTTAGAATGAAACAGCCCTGAATACTTTTGACATTTCTGTATTTGCAAATATGTGGGTAGCAGAGCTGACGTAGTGGGAAGAGATACTCCTACAAGGGAACAGATAACAAGCTCCAAGAGAGGGCACATTCTCTACAGCCAGCTCACAGATCTCAATCTCACTCACAGATACATTTCACTGCCTGTCCTGTAATCAGTAGCTCCCTTTGGGGATACCTAAGCCAACCATTCTATGCTAAATTAGCAAGCAATCTACTTAATAAAGACATGCAGCTATAACATAAATATCCCACCAAATGATCTACAAAGTAGCTTGCAAGAAAATGAATGTGTCAAAAACCACCATAATACAAGTAACACTTAACTTGATGAATTCAGCATTAACGTGCTTGGTAAAATAATAATAATAATAATAATAATAATAATAATAATAATAATAGGAAGAAAGGGTGTGGGTGTCCAGGGGAAAAAAGCCTTTGGCAATTCCACCCAACATTGAATTCAATGTCTCCAACTGGAGAGTGTAGAAGAGATACCTCATATGCTCATTTTATGTGCTTTATTTAAATTGGGGAATTAATAATTGATTCCAATTTATGCATTGTCTGGCCCCATCTGCACTGTACATTTAAAATGTATTATATCAGTTTAAAAAGTCATGGTTTCCCCCAAAGAATCCTGGGAGTTGTAGTTTGTTAAGGATGCTTAGAGTTGTTAGGAGACCCCTATTATCCTACGACTCCCAGAGTGGTTTAACAAGCAGTCCCTCTCTCTACAAAAAAGATCCTTTTGCTTACCCATCCAAGCAGGCTTGGGTTTTGTTTGTGTGAAGGTAGAATCTGTGTATTCCAGATATATGGCTTTCTTGTACCGAGTGGTTGGCGTGGGGGAGAATACCCTGGAAAAGGAAAGGGGCATGGTTAAATTAAACAGATATAACCTATACTGTCTGTATTTGCTTTGAGTTCTGAGTTATCAGATTATATAATTTATATTTATGCTCAACTCTTCCACCAGTAATACCCAGAGCTACTCACAAAAAAGGGAAAACAATAATTAGGAAATAAACACTCAACAGTAACCCCCCCCCCAATAATGAAAAAGTAATTGTGAAAAGCAGCGATTAAAATAATTTTAAAAAGCAGCAGAACTGGGTATTTAAAACCTGCTTGAATGAAAAAAAAAAGTTCTCAATTTCTATCTGTGGCCACATCTGGCTTCTTTTAAAGCAATATCATATCACTTTAACAATTGTGTCTTTCCTCAAATAATCCTGGGAACTGCAGTTTGTTATGGGTGCTGAGAGTTACAGTATTAAAAGACCTCACCGTGTTATCATTCCCAGAGTTCCCTGGGAAGATGGGTTGATTGTTAAACCACTCTGAAAAAACTGTAGCTCCATAAGGTGAATAAGGTGTCTCCTAACAACTCTCAGTACCCTTAACATACAATAGTTTCTCGGATTCCTTTGGGGGAAGCTATGACTGCCTAACATGGAATGATGCTTCATGTCCTCTTTTTCCAGGGCACACCCTCTTTTTCAGGATTAAAATTTTTGTCCTGGTGGATTTTTTTAATTTGGCAAAACGTCCAGGTCTTTTTTTGTTTGGTTTTTGTTTGGTTTTGTTTACACAGTAACCCAAGAATTTTTTTAAATAAAGACAATATAAAAAGCCCTACGCTGACCAACATCTTCCACTGTAAAGAATTATACAAAGAATTAAATCAGTTTCTCTGCAACTTTCACAGTCCTCCCCACAGTGACCCTGTTAGAAAGCTGTTAAGCTGGAGTTTGGTGATGCAGTGCAGCGGAATTCCACCAGGGTGCTGAGTTGTAAAAAACAAACGGTAAAAAGGGTTTTTCATTCTGAAAATCGGTGACTAGTGTCTTTGTAACAGTATACGGACAACAGAACACTGCGAAGCTGAATTGTGGACAGGAGAAACAGAGCTGTGAGAGAACATTTGACATTGGTCTCATTTCAGTCAGAGGGGGAGCAATCTTCTGGAAAGAGAAGAATCCCATAAAGAGAAACTGGGAAGCTGAATTGGAGATAGGAGAAGTTTAACTTCCACTGAATTTACCCTATTTATACTTTATTGTTTCCTGAAAGAATTCTATCTCCTGACACATCTTTTTTTTTCCCCCTTACCAACTTCGTTCTGTAAAATAAACTCCTTTTCCTGTTTTAACTTCCCTAGGTCTCCAGGTTTTCTTTTCAAAAAAGCAAAACTTGGCCCGTAGTTAAGGGGGTTCACCACCATTGACGGTAACGTCATGATATGGAATGAAAAAAACCGCAAGTAGAATAAAGTGTTTTATATTTCTATGAGAGAAAAACCCTGTCAGAAAATGGCACCCCCTCATAAAATTCTAGAAGTGAAAGGGGACAGTTGGGAGAAGCTCAGTCTGAAGGAGCAGCATCTGAGGAAGTTCTAGTCAGGATTTAGAATTTAGGAAAACAAAACTTGAAATTGCCAAAATTCAAACAGAAGCAGAAAAAGGAAAAGTCAAGCTTCAAGCAGAACAAGCTAGGCTTCAAGGAGAACAGCAGATTCAGTTTGCCAAAAATGTCACTATAGCAGGATAAAGAGAAACATGAAAAAGGAATGTACAATCTTAAAATGCAAGAGAGGCACCTGAAGGGTAGAGTTACCAGTACCACAGAGAAGCGGGGAAGTTACCTTAGTGGAACAAAATAAATTTCCACAATATCAGAAAAGAGATGACGTGGAAGGTTTTTTTGTTTAGTTCTAAGAGAACTTGTAAAGATTTGGAGGTTCTAGATGAAGCCAGGAGAATATATTTGCATCCACTGATATGTGGCACTCTCAGTGAGGTTTACTCAGAGACGAGAAACAAAGAAACCTCAGATTGTTTACTCTTTAAGGAAAGAGTGAGGATATGATTTGGGCTCATTGTTGAACAGAGCAGAAAAACAATTAGAGATATTAAAAGGAAACTGGTGAAATGTATGCCCAGTTAGGTTGCCTCCTAGATAGAGCCTTAAATAGATGGGTTGAGGGATGTACAGTTCAGACATTTGAAGAACTGAAACAGTTCTTTACACATGTCCCCTCACACTTTATTTGGTTTTTGAGGGATAAAAAGCTGCAAACAGTGATGGAAGCAGCAGATTTCCTGGACAAGATAAAAGGGGACACGGGAGAGTTGTTATTCTCACGAACCTTGAGGAAAAGAAAGGTTTGAGACACCAAAAACCAAACAAAATAAAATGGGAAAGTTAAATTTGTTTTCACTGCCAGGAAAAGAGACACACAAGAAATCACTGTGCAAAATTAGAGAAAGCTAAAATATCGACTTCTGTCAAAAATATTGAGTTTATAAGAAAGGCAGAGCCTGTCACAAATCAGCCCACAAACTCTGCTCACAGCTAAGCCAGCCTGAGAAACCAGCCAATGTTTTACAGATCTGGAGAGTTTAAAAATATATAAACAGGGATTATATGGAATTCCTAGCAGTAGTGCAGGCATAAAACTGTAGAGAGTGCAAAACTGCAACACCAGGTGCTCCCTCAATAAAGCTGTGTGCTTCTGTCCCTGGACTCTGTTGAAAAAACCCCAGCTTTGCCATGCAAACCAGGAAGTGACTTCACCAGGCAACTAATTTTTCTTATCTCTGTGGCTGCAATCTCCTAGGTGACATGGATGCCTTTGGCAACTGAATGTGCATGCGTACTGCTTCCATTTCCCACCCAGCCACCCACTTCAGGAGGAACAAAGTAACTGTGGAGGCTCCCTGCATACTTGAAATTATTGAACAGAGTTTGTACCGGGTGTCTAGGAAGAAGAAGTGTACTGCCCTCTGGGAAACAAGAAGATAGTTAGTGATTCCCAGAAAGTACAGGCTGCAAATACACCAGCTAGCCCATGAGACACCAATGTCTGGACCTCTTGGAATAAAGAAAAATAGGGAAAGGACATCAGAGCCTTCAGTAAGTCTTGTGCAGCATATCAGCTTGCAGGTCCTTCCCTCCATCCCAAAGCTGGGCAACCACTTACTAGGCTTCCAGTATTTGTTACCCCGAAATTGATCTTCTCAGTTTTAGGGTACTTCAGGCTTGGCGCCATGTGCAGGAAAACTGCAGGCATCGCTCTGGCAGGAAGTATGGGCGCTCTCCTCAAGTGGATCTTCTCAATTTTGTGCCAACTCTGCTCAGCACCCTGCTCCAGCTCTGTAAGGAAATTCTGGGTCTCTGTCCCCAAACCGATCTTCTCGATTTTCTGCCACCCCAGGCTTGGTGCCCTGTGCAAGAAAACTGCTGGCATGCTAAACTGCTGGCACTGCTCTGGATCTGGGAAGGAAGATCCAGGGCTCTGGCGGGTCCTAGAGCCCTTCCCTCCTTCCCAATGATGGGAAAGCACTTACCAGCTTTGGGAAGGTGGTGCCAGGACTCCCAGGGCCCTAGCTCCACCCTCTCAAAGCTAGACAAAATGGGCAGACTTTGTAATCTTTCATAAAATGGCACAAACCTGTGCAAGGCCAATATTTGGCGTCTCCAAGTGGATCTTCTCAATTATGAATATTTTCATTTTATACTACCTCAGCTCGGGTGCCCTGTGCAGGAAAACTGCCGGATCCTGCACTGCAGCTAAGCAAGGCGCCTGGCTCTAGGAAGGAAGCTCCATGGCTCTGCAGGGTCCTAGAGCCCTTTCTGTCCATCCCAAAGCTGAACAAACATTTACAGGGCTTTGGGAAAGGGGGGCAGAGGGCTTTGGGACGCTGCTGGAACCCTCACCTGCCTTCCCAAAGTGGGGTATGCAGCCCTCTATCTTGCTGGGGAACCAGTTGGGGGGGGTTACAGGCATTATGCATTTTTGTCCCAGGGTTCCAATCGCTAGAGGTACATTTAGGATTTCTGAGTGACTGTAATAACACAGCTCTGTGTAACAATGAGAATCGCAATAATGGACTAGAAACAGCATTAAGTACGCCAGGAAGAATACCACACACCCCAAGAAAAGTGGGTCATACATGCAATGAGGTTCATAAATGAGGTCCTGCTCCTTGAAAAGGCGTGGAGGTTGACAGAATGAAGTGGCCACCCTACATAAACGTAGAGCTGGGAGATAGCCGGAGATTTCACTTGCTAAATATCCATGCTGTGCAGGAAAACTGCAGGCTCTGGGAAGGAAGAGCTAGGGCCCGTCCCTCCTTCCCAAAGATGGGCAAGCACTTACTAGGCTTCCGGCTTGGGGAAGGCAGTTCCAGGATCTGGCATCATTTCAAGGAACTTGCACCGCCCTCTCCAAAGGCACACAAAATGGACGGCAGTTTGAAATTGTTTACAAAATGGCGCCCTGTGCAAAGTCCGATTTTGGGCCACCTCGACATCGTGATATGTCAACACCGCAATATATGGCGTGATGTCTGAAATAAGGATAGAACTATGTAGAGGTGAATGGGGTAATGTCCAGGCAACTGCTACTGATTAGAAGTCTGAAAGTGTTATTTATTATAGTACAGATTGTTTTTTTAATTAGCACACTTCCTGTAAAATTCAAGCTGCAGAAATAATTAGTAGCATAGATATCAAAGGAAAGGTGAGAGAATGGTCCCTAATAGACAAGTGGGAGACACAGATACAGAACTGCACACATAAGGGGAGAAGGAATGAACACATCTTAAATAATGCTACAAGGTCATTTTTAACTTAGAAGCCGAGGGCAGCTTCTAAGGGGGCTGGGGGTTGGCTGAGAACGGGGGGGGGGCAGGAAAAAATGGGGCTTTGGAGACATAGGTGTAGTGTTAGGGGCAGCAGGCTTCATGTTGGGAGGGGGGCAAAACCTCAGTTAAGTATTTTTATTGATTTACTTGATGGGGAGAACTGCCCCCCCGCCGGCTATGCCCATGTTTGGGGAGGCAAGGCAGAAAGGGCTTAAGTAATAAATAAATGGAGTGTGGAGGTAACCAACTCTCCTTTTATTTATTCCTGGCACAGAGACACCTGCATAAAGTTGCAATCATATAAGGTTTCCGTCATCCCCAAATGGATCTTCAATATTAGGGGCACTGTGCAGGAGAACTGCCAGAACTCTGGCTCTGGCAACAGGGTCCTAGAGCCCTTCCCTTCTTCCCAAAGATGGGGAAGGTTTCCGGCTTGGGGAAGGTGGTGCCAGGGCTCTGACAGCACCCAGGAGCTCTGCCCTCTCAGGAGCCAGATAAAATGGACGGCACTTTGAAATTGTTTACAAAATGGCACCCTATATGAGACCACTTGGCGCCCCCAGGTGGATTTTCTCAATTTTGCACCACCTCAGACTTTTGGATGAATTGAATACCATGGCTCTATGTAAAAATGAGAATAGCACTAATGGACTCGAAACATCGTTAAGTACCTCAAGAAGCAAAAAAAACCCAGGTGCTGCATGCAATTTATTATATCATAAATGAGGTTCTGTGCTCATGGGGGTTGGCAGACTGAAAGAAGCATCCTAAATAAACATAGGTCACAAAGGAAAGGGGTGGCAACAGGGCTGGACGATGTCTGGTTATCAGCATCGTGATTTGTCACCAGCTAAACATTGTGATATACGGGAAATCCACACAGGATTATTATACTTGCTATTGGCTTAAGGAGACTAACAGAAGAGATCGTAAAGGAAAAAGAGAAATTATATGAACAAGATATGATGTGGAAACACCAAGATAAGACTCGATAGAATTATGAACTTTGTCTGGACTGATTGGGACTGATTTGGACATTAACGCAGTAATAAGAAGATGATCTGAATCCCCCTTTGGATCTTGAAGTATGGGTTCCCCCAACAAAATTTAAAAATTTGGTTTTGTAATTTGGAATTTATGCGATGTGATTTAATTTGATGTGATTGGCCAGTTAATAAAAATTATTTTAAAAAACAACACATTGTGATATACCAATATAGAACCATGTCTGAAATAAGGATGGAATTATGTAGAGGCAAATGGGTTATGTCCTGACAACGGCTACTACTTAGAGGTCTGACACTTATATTTACTTGCCTTTAACGTATTGTTACCACTGTTATTTTATAGTAGAGATCATTTTAAAATTAAACCCCTCTCTCTCACATTAAAACGGCAGAAGTAATCAGTAACATAGATATCAACGGAAAGGTGTGAAAGATAGATACATGGGAGACACAGGGAAGAAAGAGTCTTAAACAACAGGGCAATATTTATTATCTTCAACTCAGAAGTAAATAACCCCAGGGCGGTTTCTAAGCGGGGGGGGGGGGGCAGTTTGCTGGCTATAGGCAGGATTGGTCAGAAACATGTGGGGCTTTGCAAAGGTGAGGCAGAAAAAGCTTACAGTGCCAAGCGCTGTGCTTTCCCAGCACAGAGACAGGCATAGAGACACAAAGATGCAATCATGCGAGGTTTTTCCGGCTGCGGGTGTGTGTGTGTGTGTGCGAAAACTGCGCACGCTCTAGGCAAGGTTTTAGAGCCCGTCCCTCCTTTCCAAAGATGGGCAAGCACTTACTAGGCTTCCGGCTTGGGGAGGGCAGTTCCAGGATCTGGCATCATTTCAAGGAACTTGCACCGCCCTCTCCAAAGGCACACAAAATGGACGGCACTTGGAAATTGTATACAAAATGGCGCCCTGTGCAAAGTCCGATTTTGAGCCACCTCGACATCGTGATATGTCACCGGCTAAACACCGCAATGTAGCACAATGTCTGAAATAAGGATGCAACTGTCTATGGGCGGTAGGGGTAATGTCCAGGCAACTGCTATCACTTAGAGGTCCTAAACTTATAAATATTTACTTACCTGTAACATATTGTTACCACTCTTATTTTAAAGTACAGATTTTTAAATTTTTAATTAGCATACATTCTCTAAAATTCAAGCTGTAGAAGTAATTAGTAGCATAGATATCAAATGAAAGAGAATGTTCCCTATTAGACACGTGGAAGACACAGAAACACAAATGCGTACACAGAAACGCAGAAGGGGGAAAGGGAGGAACAAGGTTTAAATAATTGGGCAATGTTTATTATTATTTTTAATTCAGAAGTAAATAATCGGTCTTTTTTTCCATGGGATAAGCAGCAACTTTGTGGCACAGGGAAGTAAATAAATAAATGCAGAGTGAAGGAAAGCCATTCTCCATTTATTCATTCCTGCGCAAGACAGATAATATGGATGGAATTTGGTAATCATCTGAGGCCAATGATTTGTCACTCACAAATGGATCTTCTCTGTACGGATCTTATCTGAGAAGGAAGAGCCAGGGCTCTAGCCTTCCCTCTTTTCCAAATATGGGCAAGCACTTACTAGGTTTCCAGCTTGGGAGAGGTGGTGCTAGGGCTCTGGCCCAACCCAGAGCCCTCACTCCACCCTCCTGAAGCCAGACGACATGGACACACACTGTAATCTTTCACAAAATGGACTCCTCTGTGAGAACAATTTGGCGTGCCCAAATGAATCTTATCAATTTTGCACCACATCAGCTCTGGCACCATGTGCAGAGAAACAGCCAACACCACTCTCAATCCCATGCTCCATCTAAGCGAGGCATCTGCTTCTGAAAAGGAAGCTCCAGGACTCTTGACAGGCTCCTAGAACCCTTTTGTCCTTCCCAAATTCGGGCAAGCTGTGGTCCTGGTTCTGGGGTCAGCAGCAAAGCTGAGGTTGTTGGCACTCAGGGTAGACGTGTTTGCGCTGGGGGGAGATTTTGTGTGGACCAAGGGTAAACGACAAGAACACAGAGATTTGCCTTGAATTGCTGGTGTTAATAATGGAAACTGATATTGCAATGTGTGATTTTTGAAATAACTGCAATTTTGAAAATGTGCAAAATGGTCTGGTCCCTGTATGCTCACCCATTGCTCGGGAGAGGTTTGAGATAACCTCCCATTTTGCAATGATCTTAAAGGGTGGGACATGTGGAAAAAACTAGAGTTTGGTGATACAGTGCACCAATGCGCTGAGCTTTAGTTTTACTCCGATTGGCTGCACGTACAGCTAGCCAGTGTAGAGGGTGGAGACAGCAAATTGGGAGGGGGAAAGAGAAAAGAGTTGAAAGAGTTAGTTCTGGTGTTCAGCTGGTGTTCAGCAGAGTGTATGCGCAAAATCCACTCTGAGGAAAATATCTGTAGCCAGAGAAGGAAGTCTCTGAGCTTAGTTTGAAAGACAGTGATTAGTGTCTTTGTAAAAGTATACAAACAAGAGAAAACCCTACTTGGGTCTCATTTCAGCCAGAAGGAAAGTGATCTTCTGGAAAGAAAATCATCCCAAACCAGTTGGAGGAATGTGGTGACCCCGTGGCTCTGTAATACTACTAGGGGAGCCTCATTTATAGAAGGCTGGGAATCTGACAGAAAGTACCACCTTGTTTAAGAACCAAAGTATTAAGCGGTAACAACTATGCAATTAAGTTTAATGAACTGAAGTAAAGTAACTGAAAATAAGCTGTGCATTTACCACCTTGTTTAGGGACCTGTAACATCAAGTGAATTCACCATTTTTATAGTTTACTGTTTTCTGAAAGTATCTCCTGACACATCTTTTGTTTTACCAACTTTGTTCTGTAAAATAATTTTTTTCCTTTTTAACTTCCCTAAGTCTCCAGGTACCAGAGTTTTCTTCTCAAAAAAAGCAAAAATTAGCCAGTAGTTAAGAGGGGGTTCACCGCACATGGCTTAGTGGGCATTTGAAACCTGATCTTATTTTTCCAATCTTAAATTCAGTGCTCCACATTTCCATATCGGTTTGCTTTTTTAAAAAGCCTCATTAACATATATTTCATTTTAGTGTGAATTTATCCTAAAGCACACAATATTGTATGCAATTTTGCCTAATATATACTTTTCTGTAAAAATAAAATAAAATTCCCTAATACATTTTTGCATGTCATTTCCTACTAATATATATGCATACTTTAACCTTGTATGTGTGTTGTGTGTATGTGTAATGTGAACATTACTAGGTTAGGAAATTACATTTCAAAATGTGCTTAGATTGCATATTGTTTTGTTTTTGTTTAAATAAATGTTATTAGAGATACAAATATCATTTTTTATCCCAACTAAAATTAAATCCAGAGAAAAATAAGGGAGAAGAGAGAGACAGAAAGAGAGAAATATAGAATTAAAAGAGAGAAATAAGAAACTAAAGAACTTCTTATTCTTCATTTGTCAGCTATTGAAAAACATTATTCAAGTCATCTACTCCAATATAGCACACAGCACAACTACTCTCTATAAACCAACATTATCTTTAGCTTTCAAAGCCAATGTCATTATTTCTTTGTCTTTTTCACACAAAATGTCTAAGAGAGGTTTTCAATCTTTTGTAAATGTTAACCATGACTGTTCTCTGATTCAGCACATCAATTTCACTAAGTCTGATAATTATCCATTGTTGGTAACAGTGAGTTTTTCTGTATCTATATCTATACAGTATTGCTGCTGTAATCATATATTGGGACAAAATTTCATAGTCATTTTCTAACTGTATATCCATAAGTCCCAGCAGGAAGAATTCTGGTTTCAGTTGAAAGTTCATCTTCAAAATTCTCCATATCAAAATATATTTGTATCCATTTTTCTTTTTTTTTATATGTCCACTAAGCATGGTAAAATGTCCCTTCATGTTCTTTACATTTCCAACAAGTATTTTAGATATTTTTGTGCATTCTAAATAGCTTATCAGGAGTTAAATACAGTGGTACCTTGGTTCTCAAATGCTGTGGTTCCCAAACACCGAAAAGTGTTCCGGTTTTTGAACGTTTTTTGGAAGTTTAACGTCTGATGCAGCTGTTAGCTATTGTTTCCAGGGCGCCTCCACCAATCAGAAGTTGTGCCTTGGTTTTCAAACATTTTGGAAGTCAAACGGACTTCCGGAATGGATTAAGTTTGGTGCTTTTGTTTTTGCTTTTTATTTTGTGTTTTTGAGACTTTTTCGGTTAATTTGTTTTTGTGAGTGTGGAACCCAGTGCAGCTACTGATTGATTGATTGACTGATTGTGTGGCTGTGGAAATGGATAAAAGCCCCCCATCCAAACAATGACTATCATAAGTGCAGATAAGAAAAAATAATAATTTAAAATTTTATCATCTACAATGCTGTCTTATTTATTTTATAGTACAGTACATTGTTTATTGCTTTCATTTTATGGATCAATGGTCCCGTTAGATAGTAAAATTCATGTTAAATTGCTGTATTAAGGGTTGTTTTTAAAAGTCTGAAACAGATAAATCCGTTTTGCATTGCTTTCTATGGGAAAGCACTCCTTGATTTTGGAACGCTTTGTTTTTGGAACGGACTTCCAGAACAAATTAAGTTTGAGAACCAAGGCACCACTGTACCAACAGCACATCATTTTATTTTTAAAAATGCATATTTGTTTAGAAGGTGTGAATTACGCATATTCACCTTTAGTTGCAAACTTAATCAGATTTTCCCTCCTTCCTTACTGGTTGCTGCTGTGCTTTGTTGTCTTTGAAGTCAAAGACAACAACATCTATGCAAGTATCTTTGTCCAATTACTTTTTTAATTTTTTAAAATTTCTCTGTTGATGGAAAAGGATCATCATTGGCACATGCTTTCCCACAGAGCCAACATGTTTATTAAGGAAAAAAAGAGTCGCACTATGAGGGAAAACAGATAATGAAACCCTGTTATTACTGTCTTATCACCAGTGTTATCTGAAATGTTTGGAGGCTCACACTGAGAATCCATTAGAGGACAAGAAGTGTTGACCTGCGGAGAATGGACTTGGCAGGCCAGAAAGGTTGCTGATCATATTCCTTTTGGGGTGACTCAGGCTGGCCAAGGAAATCCGGAATTTAGGAGCAACTGGGAAAACAAGCAAGTGGAACTGTGGATATCAAGTCTAATTTTGCATGATACAAACAGTGCTGCTCCCACCAAAGCACAGCTCTAACCCAAACTGAGAGTCCAGCCCTTCAGGGAAAACTGCCTTACTTGAAAATCTACAAATGATCTTGGTTCAGCTGCGCTGCCATCAGCATCCCAAACAAAAAGACAAAGCAGAAGGGAAGGCGATAAGAGCTCTCAGAATCAAACACCAAAAAGATGCTTGGATCAAGGGGGGGGGGGGAATCCCAAAGCTGTTTCATCGAGAGTTTTCCTACTTCCCGGGGTCAGCCCTAGCTTTTTGGGTGGGGACTCTTAGTTACGGCACAGAGATAACATGACAAATTATTTGCCTGGAACGCTCAGAGTCATTAGGCGCATTTGGTCTGTAAAGTTTCTCTTGAGATGCCAAAATAAACAGGCCCTGCCATTGTATTGAAGTTTCCCATCACAGCCTGGCCCTCCTTGCCTAGGAAGTAGGAGCTGGAACTTTCAAGCTCAATGACAAAGCAGTTCATTCCCCCTCCCTCTTCTCACAAGGACAAGGAGCAACTGTACCATGCGCACAGGAGCCAACTCCTAGAGGCTAAGGGGTCTTCAGGCTTCACCCCCCCCCAAATAAAGTATTTGAGGGGGCTGGGTCCCTCCAAAGTTGATGAGCATTGCCATTCAAATGTGTGTCACATCGTGTTTGTGTGCCACAACATGTGATTGATGTGGGGTGGGGCTTACCCCCCCCCATATTTTATTCAAGTTGGCACCCCTGGCTGCAACATGAGGAGGCCTTTGAGCAGTGCACGTGAATGTGGTAGGGAAGGAATAGAACAAGTGTGAGCAAAGCCGTCCATATCCATTTCTCATTTTTCCAGTCTTCAGTTCTCCACATTTCCACGTCAGTTTGAAACAAATTAAAAGCCCTCACAAAAATTCACCAGCATTTTAGTGTACATTTCTTCTAATGCACGCATTTGTTTGCAATTTTGCCTAGTATACTCATTTTTCACAAAGCATGCAATGCAGTTTTGTATGTCATTTTTCCTAATAATTTTTGATATGCAGATCGTACTCGCAATATAAGCATTTTTCTACACATTGATTGGCAGAAGAACTGCACTGCAAAATTTGGAAAAGTTTTGAAAATTTGGGAAATTTTGAAAGATGGCTGTGCTTTGGTTCTCATATTGCTTAGGTGGGCTTGTCTTTAAATGTGAACTGAATCCAATTCTTCCCTCATACCTTGCGTAGACTCTATACCATCTGGCTGCAGTGCAGAGAGAGAAAAACAAAACTGGACTGTTTTTGTACCTGTTGAGAGACCAGGTGACTTTTGCAGTCCCTAAATTACCAATATCCCTAGCGGCAGCTATTCCATCAGTCTATCTGATCTGTCTGTCACAATTCCATCCGGCCTTTACAGTGGTACCTCGGGTTACAGATGCTTCAGGTTACGTACGCTTCAGGTTACAGACTCCGCTGACCCAGAAATAGTGCTTCAGGTTAAGAACTTTGCTTCAGGATAAGAACAGAAATCGTGCTCCAGCAGCGCGGCGGCAGCAGCAGGAGGCCCCATTAGCTAAAGTGGTGCTTCAGGTTAAGAATAGTTTCAGGTTAAGAACGGACCTCCGGAAGGAATTAAGTGCTTAACCCGAGGTACCACTGTATATGAATTGTAGCTTTAAAGAACTTGTGTATTAAGCATTCATCCTGATTTGCACAAAGCTTACACAGAGGTTAAATTATGCCCCACTTTTACTGAGTGTGTACTGTATTCTGCTTTGTTTAAGGGTCAGTTATACAACGGTGAGCATTCATCCTGCTTTGCTTGCAGGGTGTCATTCACACATCTTTCTGTTAGTCATTTGTTCATCCCACACTGAAATGAACTTCCAGGGTGACTGTTCCCCCCCCCCCAGAAAAAAGGGGTTGTCATGCAAGGGTTACAAAGTGCTTCACTTCACTTAAAAATGAACAAATCTAAAGTTCTGCCCTGCACTTGAACTGCTCACACAAAACTGTGACTATCTGAAAGCACCTTGACTTTGCTTTTCCTTGCCCCCCTCCCAATCCCTTTTCCTTCTGTGTCATGTATTTTTAAAAAACATATTTTTTATTAAAGATTTATTGGTTTACAACTGTATGTGCAATGTCTTTTTTCCCCAAGTTTCATTTTCTACAGATCAGTTTCATTTGTTGAGACATTAGTGTTACATTCGGAATACAGTGGTACCTCGGGTTAAGAACTTAATTCATTCTGGAGGTCCGTTCTTAACCTGAAACTGTTCTTAACCTGAGGTACCACTTTAGCTAATGGGGCCTCCCACTGCCGCCGCTGCACGATTTCTGTTCTCATCCTGAAGCAAAGTTCTTAACCCGAGGTACTATTTCTGGGTTAGTGGAGTCTGTAACCTGAAGTGTCTGTAACTCGAGGTACCAGAGGTGGAGGGGGGAATGGTGAGTGGGGTGGGGTCAGGTGGCAATGCTTCTATTCTACTTAGTGTATGTGTGGGGTTTTGTGTCAGTGTCGCTTGTGCAGGTTCTCCTCACTATTCGCTTGTGTTTCTCTGGTGGTGAGAAAGGTTGGGGTTGGCCTAGGGTGTGGTTGTTTGCTTGTGATTGGCTGTGGTGAACTTAGTTTTCATGTGTGAGTAGGGTGGGTGGGTGCTTATTAATCAGGTTAGCCATATTGATTCATATGCTGTTGGCGGATTCTTGTTGTCTTCTTGGGCTGTGTATGTAATAAAAGGGAACCATACACGCCATATATTTGAAGTGCATTTAAAGCACATGACTGCTCCCAAAGAATCCTGGGGAACTGTAGCTTATGCATCACTAAGTGACAATTTCCAGCACCTTTGGTCCCCCAGGATAGCACTAAAGTTCCCAGGATTCTTTGGGGGAAGTCATGTGCTTTAAATGAATATTGTAAGTGTCATGAGTCCTGTGGCCCTGCCTGTTTCAGAACTGAGGCAGTAGCTGCTGCAAGATGAGGAAGAGTAGGATATGGAAGGAGTAGCCCAGTGTTTCCCAACCTTTGGTCTCTAGCTGTTTTTGGACTACACTTCCCATCATCCCTAACCACGGGTCTTGCTCGCTAAGTATGATGGGAGTTGTAGTCCAAAAAACAGCTGGAAACCCAAGGTTGGGAAACACTGGAGTAGCCCAAGAGGGATGGCAGAGACCCTGTTATTTTGCCTTTAGAGGTTGGGGACGGAGAGGCAGTCACACTGGCTCTCTGAACTCCATCTCATTGCTGAGAACCCAATACCACCTCAGCTACCGGGAACAGGCCCACACCTCTCAGAGAAACGTGAGCCTCCAGATGCATCAGACTTGCAGTAAGAAAGAGTCCCACAAGTAAACAAGCCACGTCTCGCCTTTTTAATGCCGGGAGTGTTGTGATTGTTTGTCGAGATATCTTAGAAGCTCTTGATACATTTAAGCACCTGACGAGAGACACAAAATGGCACCACCTCCCCACCAGGGAAGAAAGGGCGACACCAGGATCTGCTGCCCCTGTGGATTCTGCCACCTGAGGCGGTCGCCTCACCTTCCTTAATGGGTGGGCCGGCCTTGCTCACTTCCCATCTCTGACACCTGATGCTGTTTCTGAACTCTCTAGTCATGCCTTAGGAAATCTCTGCCTATAGGCTGATCTGTAATGTTGCAAGCTTTCTTTCTTATTCACACTTAAGAGTCTCTGTGATAGCATTTGGGATAAGAGCCTGGACAGTAAGCCTGAGGGCATGGATTTTCTTAGTGATCTGTATAAGCCTCTGAAAGCCTTTCCAGCAGCACAAAATGTGTTAAATAAATATATGTCTATGTTCTGTGCCAAAAACAGCAACATTATGAGACCTGTATGAATCAGGCACCCACAATTAACCATACTGTTCATTTTAATGCCAGTGTGGTTTGGCATTCTAAGTCCAATATAAAAATGTGACACTAGAGGATGACAGTGAACTATGCAAAATTCAATGTATTTTTCAAAACTTTTTAAAGGAAGGCATTTTAACAGCATTTTTAATATGTGTGTAGATTCCACCATAGACAAAGCCCATAGGGCTCAACAGTGGGTGGGATTGCCAAGGTATTTTTTTCCAGAATCCTGGAAAAGCAGTCTGAAACCCACATAGCTGCTTCTACTGAGAAGCAAGTCCTGTTGAATTTAATTGAACCTATTTCTAGGTAAGTGAAGTTATACTCACTCACTCACCGTACCTGCACCGTACCCACTGAACTCTTCTGAGTAGACATGTATAAGATGCATTTCTTTAATCGGATGATAATCCCATAAATTATGCAAATATAATCAAATTTGTATATGTTTGCTTCTTTTCTGTCATTTCTTTTACTGCTAATTGTGAGCACCAGAGAGCCTACTTTTCTTCTTCCCCAGCTTTGTCCAGTGTTGCTTTCACACTTCCCTGCTTATCTCCACACCTGTGAGAGCTAGAAACTTTCTTCTTCTTTTTTTTTTTTTAAAGAAAACTAAGATTCTCACAGTGCTGAAATTTTCATCACAATGTAATACAGTCATGCCTCGGGTTACAGACACTTCAGGTTGTGCGTTTTCGGGTTGTGCACTGCGCCAAAACCGGAAGTACCGGAACGGGTTACTTCCAAGTTTTGGCACTCATGCATGCGCTAAATCGCAGACCATGCGTGCGCAGACACGGCGCTGCGAGTTGCGAACACTGCAGGTTACGAACGTGCCTCCCGCACAGATCACGTTCGCAACCCAAGCGTCCACTGTAACACAATATATACACTCTCCAACGTATGGGTTCCAGAGCTGAATCCTTTGATGATCCAGTTTAGTTTTTCTCAAATCCACCCCCCCCGTGCCCTGTCTGCCCCCCAGCCAGTCTTGCATATGCCATTAGTTCTCAAAGGCACTGCTTGAACTACCTTACAGAATTCACAGACTACAAGATTGCCAAAAAAATTTTGCTGTCACCACTCCTCTACTTTGAACAAAATCCTGACAAACAGACATTGCATGCAACCTTTCATTGCATGGGGGGAAATAATGGGGGGAGGACTCCACCTGCTAACATTATGTGTGTTAAGCTGCTCTTAAAGGTTCAGGCCAAGCCACTTAAGAAATGTGGCAACCCAAGGCTAAAAATTAATACCTGACAGGCTGAAATGGTGGGAACTGGAATCCAGCAACACCTGGAAGGCCACAGGTTCCGCTTGACCGTTTTAACGAGTGATGCCAGGGACTGCCTGCCAGAATGAGGCTTCACTTGTCAGGCCAGCAAAATGCTACTAGCAAAATCATAGGAAAACTGAGCTGGCAAATTTAGATACAGACAGAGACCCTGCACATCTACCCTGTTGCTGCCATCAGAGCAGAGCTCTGGGGCAGAGGTCCAGGATCCCATGCAGCTGAATGAACAAAAACACACACACCCTCCATGCAGCAGGGATGGCTTCTCACATTTTGAAGGGGACAGACATTGCCATCTAAAGAGCACCTACACCAGAGCTTTCCAACCTGTGTGTCACGACATGCTTGTGTGTCGGCTGCAGTGTGTAATGGTGTCATGCAAACGCTCCTCATGCTCCTCCCAGGAATGGAATGGGGCTAGTTTAATCTCCAGTTTGCTAGTAAAACTGAACTATTGTGTCGCGAAATGATGCACATCTAAAAAGTGTGTCACCAACATGCAAAATGTGGAAATCTCTGCACTGCACAGTAAGGCCACTAAGCCCAGAGTCTAAAATCCCTTTGCAATAGCTAGATAAGCACCATACCTTTAAAAGACATTCAAGCACCCACAGAATCCTGGGAACTATAGTTTAAGGGAATTGAGAATTGTAGTTTTGGGAAAGGTCAGTTCCCAGGATTCTTTTTTTGTGTGTATGGGGGGTGAGTGAGTGTTGAATGTGCTCTGAAGGTATGGTACATACACAGCCAACATCACCACAGCATATAAACATAAAGAAACAGGGAAGTAACCACGGATGACAAATGGACTATCTTTACCCCTTCTGGCTGCCAGGCACATAGTCCCAGTCTGTCTCCACTGCTCCGATGTAATATCTTCTGGTGATGCCAATGCTCTGCTCAAAGAGGCACCACAGGATGACGATGCAGCTGCACAAGGGCAGCCTCTGCATGGTCTAGTGTGTGTCGAAGAGACTCCAGAGGCAAAGGCAGTTCCGATTCAAGGAGAAATCTAGGAGGAGGTAGGTGATGGTTGCCTGACCTATTTAGCAAGCGCCATCCTCAACGAGGGAAGTGAAGGCAGGCCACGGAGCAACTACAGGTTTGGGCGAAGCTCTAACAAGTTTTCAATATGCGACCGGATAGGGAATCACGGTCACACACACAGACTTTCAGTGTGCTGGGATGTGTGAGTGAGCAACACTGGGTGGAGAGCAACAGGATGGAGAGGGGAAAAGCCAAAGGGGGGGAAAGGTTGAGCAAAGTTTAACCTCTTATTCGCTGTCGGGACACCAGATCCAGGATTAGGTTAAGAATTGGCTCTGATAGACAAGGCCAAGACTCATCTAATGCATCTTTCTCCAATAGCAGCCAGCCCCTGTATGTCTACAAGGATGAACCAGACATCCTTCTTGTTTCTTCTCCTTGCATCTGATATGCAGAAGTATACTATCACGACAGACAGTAGTTCTGCTAGCCAATAGCCATGGACAGATCTGTCCTCCACAATTTTATCTTATCCCTTTACAAACAAACAAAATCATAAGAACATTTCTCAATGTGTTCTGAAGGTTCCACATGACCCAGTCTGAGGGGCATGCTGTGGCAGCCTGGCTAATGGTCAAGTATGATTGGGGGTGAAGACTCTCTCAGAGGAACCTGATCTGCCGTTGCCAGAGTCTGTTTGCCTATGAAATTCATTGTCTCCTCCACTGAACAATCTGGCTGACTGCTGCAACTTGAAAGTAGGTTACAGAACCTCTCTCTCAATAACTTTAATTATAAAAACTTTAAAAGGACAACATCACGTGCAAATCATATTACAACAACCCGAAACATATAAAAGAAAAACATTCAAGAACAGTCACCAAAATGGCTTCCTTGAAAACTGAGTGTAGTACCAAGCAAAGCAGGCAATATAACGTTATAAAAGAAAGAAGAGGAACATCACCTTGTTAAACTGGCTTGGGTGAAGGTAGCCTGATTCTGAGCAATCAGTCAAGTGAAATCATCTGTCATAGGGGTTGCCAAATAAGTCATGTTTCTCTGGGATAAGTGGCATCATACAGTGGTACCTCGGGTTAAGAACTTAATTCGTTCCGGAGGTCCGTTCTTAACCTGAAACTGTTCTTAACCTGAAGCACCACTTTAGCTAATGGGGCCTCCTGCTGCTGCCTCGCCGCCACCACACGATTTCTGTTCTCATTCTGAAGCAAAGTTCTTAACCCGAGGTACTATTTCTGGGTTAGCGGAGTCTGTAACCTGCAGCGTATGTAACCTGAAGCATATGTAACCCAAGGTACCACTGTACGTTGTTTGTTCATCTGCTTCACGAAAGACATCAAAGTGGTAACAAAGTCCACACTGAACCTCTTTGAAAGCCATAGCCAGGTGCAAAAGAGAAGAGTGGGCAACCTTCTCTTAGAACCAAGGAACATGGTGCAAATGCTCAGGCCGGGTATTCGTTTTCAGCACCATAACTGAGCTCACATTTGCACAAAAAACCACTCCTGGTTTCTTCACACAAACGTTTTCTACATCTCAGCAGCATAATTAGGGCTGGGACTGGGGGAGGCCTTATCTTTAAAACAATTGGAACTCTTTTCCCCCAGTGCAGGGGTGGGGAAACTGTGGCATCCCATATGCTACTGGACTACAACTCCCATAATCTCTGACCATTGACTTTTGCTGACTGGGGCTGATGGGAGCTGGAGTCCAACAACATCTGGAGGTCCACAGGTTCCCCACTACAGCAGTGGCATGGGCATCCGCATTCTTATGAAGCTTCTGTCACCACCTCAAGATATTTTTTTTTTACCCTTCCAGTCTTACAGCATGTCTACCCTGATTTATGGGATTATTATACTGTTGATCCAGTTCAAAAGTTCAGCAGGGTTAAAGCTTCCTAATCTCCTCAGGGTCCCAGTCCAGCTCTTCCCCTCACCTCACCTGCATTCAAAAGCTATTTTTAAAAGCCATTAATAATTGCAGTGAATGTCATCCCCTTTACTTTGACCTTTATCCACACTGTACACCTAAAGCTCATTAAAAGCACATGGCTTCCCGCAATGAATCCTGGGAACCGTAGTTTACTCCAAACAGAGCTACCATTTCTAGCACCCTAAACAAGTTCATCACATCCACACCATAAATTTAAAGTGCATGTATAGCACATAGCTTCCCCCATAGAAAACATATGTGGTGAGTCTGGAATTAACAGGTTTTTCTGAGTCAGTTTTCTAACAAAGAGAGATGAGAATGGAGGAATTTCCCCCAGAAATGTCTACTAACTTTTTTCATGGTCAAAACAAGTCCTCTTCCTCCAGCCTAGGAAAGGGCTGATGTGAGATGATTCACCAAAATGTTTTATGCAAATCCTCTTTATATATATATTTATATTAAAATGACTGTTTAAAAAAACAGAGTTGCTTGTCTCAAAGCATCATATTTTTCGCTCTATAAGACGCACCAGACCACAAGACACACCTAGTTTTTGGAGGAGGAAAGCAAGAAAAAAAATATTTTGAATCTCAGAAGCCAGAACAGCAAGAGGGATTGCTGCCCAGTGAAAGCAGTAATCCCTCTTGCTGTTCTGGCTTCTGGGATAGCTGCGCAGCCTGCCTTCGCTCCATAAGACGCACACATATTTCCCCTTACTTTTTAGGAGGGAAAAAGTGAGTCTTATAGAGCAAAAAATACGGTATTTTTGGAGTACTATGAAGCATAACAGGAAGGACAAGGATGGCTAGGGTCTTGGCTTCTCAAGCAAAGGAGAAACACAGTGCAAGATCAGTGGGGGGGATGAAATACCTATTTATGGTTCATTTCAGACACAGTATTGTACTGCCTGCCCCAACTTAAGAAAAATCCCCCCTCTTTTAAGGTGATTTCAATCTTGCCCACTATGTCAAAAAGGTTCCCTACCCCTGGACTACATAAATAAATATATCTGCCCTAAATCTTCTGCCAGTCAGATTTATTGGATAAGCTCAAGTATTTTGAGAGAGGGCAAAGAACGTCTCTCTCTCTCTGACCCCTTTCCCCACAACATGCATTATTTTATAAACCTCAGTGATTCCTCTCCTCTCATGAGTCACCTCCCTCACCCCAAATTCAAAAGCTCCAAATGCTGTAGCTTTTTCTCATAGGGAGGATGCTAGTCGTTATATCATGTTTCTCCAACAATCCTGTAATAAATATAGCTGTATCCATTGATGGCTGATACATTTTCAGAGAAAGGAAAAGCCGTTCTTATTTAGAAGTCAGCACATGGCAGAGGAAACTGATATGACTAAAACATAAGACAGAGAAGACTTCAGCAATGACTAACTCCTGAGTGGTGGTTGCCCCAGACACTGATTCTTTAAATTTGAAATGAATGAGTCACGAGCAGGCATCTGCACCCATCCTTGTGCACCCGGGAAGGTTGATTGGCGCCAACACCTGTCTTGGTGCCTGCACTATGGGCAACTACAAGGCTACCATGTTAAATTTCCCAAAATGCCCTGGAGAACCCAGCATGGTAGCACTTCAGAGCACTGCGGAAAATTTAAAATGACAGCTACCTGGTGCTGTTCAAAGGGCAGCTACACAGCTCTAATTGAAGGAGTGATTCAACTATTGCTGGGTAAAACCACTTTGGAGTTTCCCTACTGGGCCAGGGGGGTGGTAACAAACAATGCTGGGATAATGAGGGGCCCTTCTGAGCAGCTGCCTCGGCCCTTGGCCAGTGCCTGACCTAGCTGAGTACTGCCACTGGACCTTTCTGGGGAAACTCACTGCTTCACACTATGGAAAGAACTTCTTCCAGCCAGCAACACCTGCATAAGGTGTTGCAGTCTATATATAAAAAACTCCATTTGTGAAACTTTAGAGGGTATGCATTTGAGCTGTGTGGGTTTCCTTTGCTAAAAGCAATAAAATTGAGAAGTCACCTGCCAAACCACATAAAGATTGGTGGCTGAGGGAGGCAGTGGCTTTTACCACTTTCCTTCCCATAACTCTATCCGTACATGGGTGAAGGGTACTTGGAAAGCATGGGGGGAATTGCTCAAAGCAATGAGCTACTCTTACAGGGCTCCTGAAAATGGGCCCCAATTCTTTTTCTAGGGGCTCTCCCATCTGAGTAAGTCAGAAGTGAGTCAGAAAGTTCACATCTCACAAGCCACCTACACCTTCCTTCTGGTTATCTAGGGGAAATGGCCTTGGTAGCAATTGTCATTCATCACTCAGGGAATGTAGCCTATGAGGGGGATAACACATTATTGTCCTGAATGAGGCAGAAAAAAACACCCACCAAAAAGGATGAATAAAACATGGAATTTCCTAACAACCATATCAAAACCTGGACTGGGGGGGGACCTCATTCTGTTCAAATTTTTGTCCTTGTTTTGGTTTTGGGTTGGCTGGTTTTCATTATTTGCAGTAACCCAGCAAGTTTAAGTGAAGAAGGAAATTGTTTAAAAGAAGGGTGTGTGGCTCTAGCAAGTAGAGTAAAATCAAATTGCAGAATATAACTTCATATTAGACTCTGGAGAAGGAACTTCCTGAGGCTGCGTGCACACCATTCGTTTAAAGCACATTTCATGCACATTCACACATACACACCACAAAGAATCCTGGGAACTGTAGCATAGCCTTCACTGAGCTACAATTCTCTCTTACCTGAATCAGGGAGGCTGTGGAGCACCCTTGCTTGGATGTAGTGGAGGGCTGGATGAGGAGCAATAAACTGAGTCCCTGTAACTGAGAGCAGCGTTGGCCCAAGGCATTTTGGCACCTGAGGAGAACTCCAAAATGGTGCTTCCCTCCCCGTCAGGGAAGAAGGTCTCAGGGAAGATCTATATCAGGGTGGGGGAGGGGGAGAGACAGAGAAAGACTGACATCAGGATTTGCAGTCCTGGTGGACCCTGCCACCTAAGGCGGTCACCTCACCTTGTTTCATGGGTGGGTTGGCCCTGGCTGGGAGGCTCCCAAATCTGGGAATTAGATGTTCTACCTATTGCGCTGGATTATATGGCATTCGCTTTGAAGTTGCAAGTGCAGAATTTGGCAGGGTGCTCATAGATCCAGCCCTGTCACTAGAAGTTCAAGTGGCCTCAAGTGGTAAGGAGCACCTGCTGCCAGCTTTGGGTGGTTCGCCACCTACAGATGTTCCTGAACAGGGAAAGCCTGACTACAGTGTCCTGTATTTTGGTAACCTCAAGTTTGGATTTGTGTAACACACACTGTGTGGGGCTGCCTTTAAAGCTGGCCTAGAAGCTGCAATTAGTGCAAAATACAGCAGTGAGTCTGCTCTGTGATACAGCCAGCGGAGAACATACAACACCCCATCTGAAAATATTGCAATGGCTGCATTATATGTTGAACTGAGCAAGGTGGCAGCATAAATATGGAGATCCTGAGATATGGCTTGTGTTGACTTGTATGAATTTTTGGAGTTGCCTAAAAGAATGTCTTTTTGACCATGTATATGCTCAGCATTAGTGCCTGAGCTGATTTGTGTGTGTGTGTTGCTTTCTTTGTTGCTAAGAATTGATACAATTTTATTTTTATCATATGTATTGCATTTGATATTTTTATGGTCCCAGTTCTGGGACTGCGACTGAGCAAAGAGCAGGCTGTGGATTACATGATTGATTGATTGATTGATTGATTGATTGAATGAATGAATGAATGCATTCTCCCATACTGCCTCAGTGTCCAGGGAGAGCCAATGGTTTGAGCCATCTGAACTGGTGGTGCAGTCATTTTTGCAAACAATTCTATGAACTCCTTTTGATGTAAAAGGTCCTTAAGCAGCATTTTATCTACAGAGCAATGAAGATCCTCAGGAAGCACAAAGAGGCTATGTAAACATTACCAGCTTAAATTGCAGCTAGATTGTTCTTTTTTCTTAATTCAGATTGAAGCTAGTTTTGGGGGAGAGTGCATCAAAAAGAAGTATTTCATAAGAAATAATGGGATAAAGATAAATATGCGTTGTGGCTAGTGTAAGGTACATGTACACTGTTTCCCAAATGGGAAACAGTTTCTCAAATGGAAATGCACCAGATTCAGAGTAAATGGGCGTGTACACAAAACCAGTAATTGAACAAAATATGCCTTATTTCCAGAAAATGACAGGCGTAAGAGAAAGGGAGAAAAAGAGAGAAATAAACCCAGGTGGTTTCTCTTTCTTCTACAAATTTCAGTTTCAAATGCTCTGTGAGTAGCTGTGGAGTAGGGACTGTCCCTACCGGGGTGAGTAAGACAGTCAGAAATCGCCCAACCAAGAAAGGGGAATTCACTAACTCTTGGCAAAGCTACTAATAGCAGGACCAGGAGCAGCATCCTCATCACAGAGACCAAAAAGCTGCCAAGGTGGGAGGGCCAAGAACTACAGCATAGGCTCCTTTATCCCTGCATCTACAAGGCTGACCTATGATTACTCTTCTCCGTACAACCTGAGGAAGCAACCTGAAGCACTAAGCAAGAAAAGGATACACTCCAAGGATGACTCCATATACATATATATTATTTTCTCTCTTTTTCCTATTTTGACTTCTTGGAATGGAGTACTGCTGGTAACATGTTTATATTTCTCTCTCCTCTAGCTCACAGCCTGAAAGGCAGACTAAAGACAAACTGTGTGTGTTATTCTTGAGCATCAGTTCATACTGCTGTGGTGGAATGCTCTAGTCTTGATTTGTAAAGGAAAGAAGTAAAAAATGGTGCCATGAACTGTGACTGGGTGCATATTTTAAGAACCAGGCTGGTGGCCTCTTCCTCTCCCCGGCAGAGGAAACTCCATGCAGGCTGGCATATCGTCTGATCATCATCACAGACGTTTATCTGTCTTGTGTTTCTTCTTGCAGCAGGAAGGAAGGCACAACCTCAGTCACTCAAGAGGATCTGCAGTGGGGAGCACTCGGGCAAGCAGGTGCACTAATGCTTTTTCTCCGAGCTGTGAAGAACTCATCATACCAAGCAGGGCTGAGGACAGAGGGATTGTGTGCAATCTTCTTTTCAGCTGAAGGGTTCTAATTGAGATTGTATATTCTGTTGCACTCTGGCAGATTGATATTAATATTTACATAGTGTGACCCTTTCCCTCATTTATTTATTTATATATTTATTTTTGCAATATGTGGCCTCTTTCTCATTATGCTGTGTCTAACAGGAAACAGACCTCCCTTAATCTAGCCTGATCCTTTTTCTTCTCAAGGAGATTAGGAAAAGCACTCTATATCCGGTGTAAACAGGATGCTCAGTAGTTGGTGTAGGATCTGTAAGATGATACCAACAGCTACATCTGATTACTGGGTTTCCTGTGGCATCAGGTTCTGCAGCTGCTAAGACCTCCTACCAGTGATGATTGGAATTGCAACTAGCCTAAGCGTATACATGCTCTAACATGGGAGCTTTCCCACAAGCTAAGTGCCCGGGACTGTTGGTGAGCCTAGCATAGCTGGATATTGGGGGGGGGGGGAGTGCTGTTTCTAAGAGCTTGTTGGAGAAACTCTTGGGTGAAACTCAATTAATTGTTCCAATATAAAAGGTATTGTGTCCCTTGAACTAGATGAGCCCTCTCCAGAAATCAGTGTATTAATCAGATTTGCCAGTCTGCTAGAATTCTGGCTGGTTTTTGTTTTTGTTTTTTTGTTTTTTTTTAAAAAAGAGGAACATTTAAATCCTGTGTGCAATGCTTAGATCTTTTGTTTAGCACAAGTCAGAAAAACACAAAAAGCATATCATTCTTCAATAAATTGCTTTTTAAGATGACACTGGCCTTCCTTCTTTTTTCTGGTATTTACAGTATTTAAACTACTGATATACTGCTGTTGTGGACAACCTCCTTGCATAAAATTGTAAAAAGGCTAATATTTTCAACACAAATGACACAATTAAAAAAAAAACCTGTTTGCCTTGAAGGTTACAGGGTAACATGGCAATTCATTTGGGATTCATTACTTCCATAACACACCGAGTTCAGTGAGGCATATTGCCATATTATGTGTGTATAAAATCGCAACCTTAGGTCTAGGTGGGGTTCACCTTCTTAACAAGAAGCTGGTTCCTTTAGGAAAGTTATAACTCTGCTCATGTTCACAGCCTGTGTTTTTTCAAAAAAAATTTTTTAAAAAAATAATAATAAAACTCTGCATTAGTTCAGGTGCATTACACCCTTAAGGTTTTAAAAAACAAACCTCTCCACATGCTCAGAAGCTATGTGTCACTGAAGAGCAGCTGTGTAACTAATTGTGCGCCATTCTAGGATCTTAAAAAGTACAGTGGTGCCTCGCAAGACGAAATTAATCCGTTCCGTGAGGCTCTTCGTATAGCGGTTTTTTCGTCTTGCGAAGCAAGCCCATTAACAGCTTAGCGGATTAGCGCTACAGCTGTTAAGCGGCTTCCAGCGATCAGCTGTTAAGCGGCTTATCAGCGGAACTGCTGATAAGCGGCTTAGCGGCTTAAGAAAAGGGTGAAAAAAGCGGAAAAAACCCGCGGGGGGGATGCAAGATTTTTTTCGTCTTGCGAAGCAACCCCATAGGGGAATTTGTTTTACGAAGCGCCTCCAAAACGGAAAACCCTTTCGTCTAGCGGGTTTTTCGTCTTGCGAGGCGTTCGTCTTGCGGGGCACCACTGTAAAAGGGTAAAGGGACCCCTGACTGTTAAGTCCTGTCGTGGACAACTCTGGGGTTGGGGCGCTCATCTTGCTTTACTGGCCGAGGGAGCCGGCGTACAGCTTCTGACTTAAGTCGCTCCTGGAGAAACCAGAGCAGTGCACAGAAACTCCATTTACCTTCCCGCCGGAGCGGTACCTATTTATCTACCGGTACTTGCACTTTGACGAGCTTTCAAACTGCTAGGTTGGCAAGAGCTGGGACTGAGCAACGGGAGCTCACCCCTCGCGGGGATTCGAACTGCCGACCTTCTGATCGGCAAGTCCTAGGACTCTGTGGTTTAGACCACAACGCCACGCGCGTAAGGGTTTACAACTGCTTAAAGGCCCACATACATTACCTGTGTTCTTAAACTCTCTCTGCACATGTTTGTGGGCACTGTAGCTCTTTTGGGGTGGTAGAACGTCTGTACATGCTCAGAGGCCCTCTCTCGGCCAGAATGCTAAGTGTACTAGCAGCCTGATCCACGGGAGGGCGCATAATAAGGACCGCGCTCTAGTAACAGGAGGCCGCACCACTCAGAAACCCGCTAAGCCCTTTGCTCCTCCCCTCAGCATGACGAACTGGAGCCTACACCAATAACGAGGGGGAGGAAAGTCGGAGGGGGCGGTAACTGTCTGAGACGTTCCCGCCTCTAACCTCCGGCGGTTACCTAGGTGATCAAACAATCAGGCTCCGCCTCCTCACGTGTCCCACAGGCGTTTAGTGGTGGTGGAGAAGGAGGAGAAACACATCGCGGCGCGGCTTAACCCACGCCTCTCCTCTGCGAACGCGCATGCGCGCGGCGGCGAAGACCGGAGGCGGGGCCTGCTAACCCCTTGGAGGAGGAGATGGAGGAGGAGCTGGGGCTGGAGCTGGGCGTGTCTCCGTCGCCGTCACGCATCGGCAGCGCCCACTCCTGCTCCTCCCTCCTCCGCCTTGAACAGGAGGCCAAGCGCAAGAAGCGGGCGCAGCAGCAGCAGCAGCGCAAGGCCGCCGACATCATGCCGGGTGAGAGGCGCTAACGATCGCCGCGCGGGAACCTTTGGAGTGACGTCACTCCGCTTGGCTGGGGGTGGGGGAGAGAGGAGAGAGAAGCTGCCCGTTAGTTATCTCCTCCCCGGGGAAACCTCCATCTCTACCGCCCTAGTGAGTTGCTATTATTAACATGCCACTTGGTGCCCCGCCATTGTTCCAGAGATCTCGGGATAATCCCGTCCCCGTCCATGTTATCACCATCACCACAACAACCCTGCAGGGTAGGGCAGATGGAATGGCTGGCTCTCTGAGTGACCTTGAGTATTAATGGCTGGGCGAGGGGTACAAGGGGACCTTGGGACACAGGTTCTCCACCTACCCGTGGGTCGTTTTACTAAACTTTTACCTATGTTAATCTGTTGTGACCCATGGACAGCCTGAAAGGGCAATGGCTGTGGGATGGAGACCCCGAAGCATTTGAAAGACTCCTCACAAATTCCCCTCATGGAAGTGATTCCTACTACTAATCGGATCCCCCATGTGTCCCCATTTTCCAGGGACAGTCCAGGATTTGCAGAAGCCGTCTCAGTTTCTGATTTGATTCCGAAATGCCCCGCTTTTCCTTTGTACATCCCTATTTCATCAGAGGGTATGGTCAGTGATCTGACCCCCCGAGCCATCTGAAGGCAGCCCTGTACATTATAGAGAAGTTTTTTTTTAATGTTTGATGCTTTATGTTTTTATATATGTTGGAAGCCACCCAGAGTGACTGGGGCAACCCAGTCAGATGGGTGGGGTATAAATAGTAAAATAATAATAATAATAATAATAATAATAATAATAATAATGGGATTACGACATCCCTATTCTCGTAGGAGGGTATGCTATGTGCTACAAGAAACCAGATGGAAAGCTGTTTATCAGTTACCTGTCAGCTGCATGTTGCTGAGCCTGCTGCTATGCCATGCCTTTCGTATCATGCGTGTTGTGGTTCTAATAGATTGAGCCTCCTTAAGATGAAACATAGGAAATTGCCTGATACTTTCTGTCTGTCCATCCAGCTCAATGCTACCTTACTGAGTGGCAGCGGCTGTCCAGGATTTCAGGCAGGGAGAATTTTCCCAGCGGTACCTTGAGATGTGAAGGATTGAACCTGGGACTTTCTGCCAGCATAGTAGATTCTCTTCTACTGAGCTACAGCTCTTCCCTTGAGGATCTTCAAACAGACATCATTTGACAAGGGTGCAAGCCATTGCACAGTGCTAAAGCATAGACTTTTCCATGCAGAAAGCCCCATGTTTAATCCCCAGCATCTGTAGTGAAAAATAACTTGAATAATGGCTTTTGGAAAGGCCTTCAGCTGAAGTCTTAGAAAGTTTCTGTTAAGAGTGGAAAATACTAGGCTAGACAGAATAGTGGACTGGCTCAGGATAAGGCAGCTTCAGGTGGTATCTTTATGCTTGCTGGATAAATCATAATGTGAAGCGGAGACATCCCACTGTATCAGTAAAAAATGAACCTGGTGTTTTAAAGACTGAATGTGCTATAATTCCCATTGTTGACAGTGTGGATAGAGGGAGGATTTATGTGTTATCTTTTATTTTAAAAACCCAGCAATTTAGCCCCCCCCCCCGCAAATACAAAAATATTTCAAGTTTAAGGTTCTACTAGTGTTTTGCTGTGTTATTTAGGGTTGCTGCCTTGCAGGGGTGAGGAACCTGTAGCCTTCTAGATGTTGTAGGACTCCAACTGCTATAAACTCTAGTCACTGTCTGTCCTGGCTAGGGCTGATGGGCGTTGGTGTCCAGCAACATCTGGAGGGTCCTTATTCCCCAATCCTACTTGTATTGCTTAAATAGCAGGTGAAAGCTTCCTTCTGCTCCTCTGTCTACAGTAGGCAAAAATTGGGCAGCAGTTGGGCCATGCTTAAATAGGATAGAAGTTCAGCAATGGGCTTTATCTTTTCCTTGCTCATGTCTTTTTCTTTGATTTTGCAGTAGGGCGAAGCAGTGATGACGTGCTGGATCTGACCAAGTACACAAAGAACCAGCCATGGTGGCGCAAGCTCTTTGCACCCAGCTCAGGGTCCAGTGCAGAGAAGTACAACGTAGCAACCCAGTTGGCAATCGGAGGCGCCACTGGATGGTGAGACAGTGCTGTACATTGGCTGCATTTGTGGTAGATGGCAGGGGACAGCAAATTCACCCAACTCTTGTAGTAACACTGTGCTACAGATTGCCATTTTTACTAACTGCAGATGTAGCTGCCTTGTCAGTTATTCTGTGTAGTTGGTGTAATTTTCCTGAATTATCCCTGTTTTTGATTTGCAGGTGCACTGGCTTCATCTTCCAGAAGGTTGGGAAACTGGCAGCGACTGCTGTGGGAGGTGGCTTCTTCCTGCTTCAGGTTGGTGGTTGCCTACCTTGGGCTTGGGAGTAGTTGACCAGTAGATTGGAGTATTTTGGCTGCCTTAACTGCAGAAAACTGCATGCAGCTGTGACTCATCTTTTTCACATGAGTGGTTTAATGGGATGTCTAGGCAGCATTCACAACCCAGCCCTAGTTAGGGCCTCTTGTTCACTGACTTGCCTGTGCAGGAGATTCAAGTTGGAACACTTTGGTAGTTCCTTTTATAGCTGTGCCAAATGCCCTCTTGATATTTTCCACCCCATTTGTGGGCAAATAAATTTTGAGTGATGGTGGTTGATTTCACCATATTCTCCAGGATAGAGCCCACCATTAGCGGTGGCTTTCTTTTCTGCTAATGTATTTTTCTCTCTGCGTTCAGCTGGCAATCCCTGAAAGTGGCAGCAACAACTATTTGTGTTGAGCAGCTTAAGCACCATTTTGCATACTTAGCAGGACTCCAAATTTGTTCTGATGGTGATGAACAGTATAGTATCCACTACAAAAAAATGGAGAAATTTCTGCACTGTGACGAGTCTTTTGCTTGTGGGGGAAGAGGGGGAAAAATGGATAAACATCATTTGCAGCATTTTGGCTCTGCTGTAGTTTCTTCATCATTCCCTGGTAGAGCTTTAAAATATTCCTGGCAGTGGCAGCTTCTAGTTCACAGTTGCTGCAGCTGCATATTGCTGAATCTGGTACTATGCCATGCCTTGCAAATAATGTGTGTTGCTGTTCTTATAGAGACTCTGGGCATTTTAGCAGCCTATAGACAGGTTGTTGCACTTAATGGAGTTCTAGCACAGTATAGTAGCTAGGGTGTTGAACTGGGACCTGGTAGGCTAGGGTTCAAATCCCAGCTCAGCCATGAAGCTCACTAGGTGACTTTGGACCAGTCATTCTCAGATGAAACCATCTTGCAGGATTGTTGTGGGAATAAACAGGGAGGTGGGAGAACCATGCAGGCTGCCCTGAAGTCTTTGGACTGAATGAAATATCTGGCTGAAATGCTACAAGTGAAGTTTTCTGTCTAGAGACACGGTGGCTTGTATACAATATTAGTCCTACTCAGAGTAGACTCATTAAAATTAATGGGCATAGCTAACTTGAGCCCATTCATTTCAATGGGTCTACTCTGGCTAAAACCTAGATTCAACCCAGTGTGTGTATTGTGGGGTAATGCATCATATCTTGATATCTGCCTATCATAGATCTGTTAAAGCAGGTGTGAGGAAATTTCGGCCCTGCAGATATTACTGAACTACAATTCCTACCACTGCCCATGCTTGCTAGGTATGATGGGAGTTGTAGTTCAGCAGCATCTGGAAGGTCAACGGTTCCCCACTCCTGTGCTAAAGATATAGGGCCTTTGAAAATATTAATATAAAAAGAGAAGATGGTAGCAAGCCATTTTGTCTTCCAGCTGGATTATCAAAGGATCTCTGATTTTTCTTTTCTTTTCTAAAAATTGTTTTGTGCAATATAGGGTTTTGGTTGCCACTAGAGAAGATTCTGATAGCATCAACAGCAACACATGATCACTTGCAGCAAAGCCAATCCACTGCTAATTTTAAACATCAGCATCAGTGGAACAGCTTCTCTATTTTAAGCTTGGTGCTCACACAAAAAATGATCTTCGTCTGAACCTTACTTGCTTCTGTGCCTTCTATTCCAGCTTCCATGCAGGTCTTCCATGTGATAGAAGAGCAACTGCTGGAGTGTATTGGGGAATGCACTGGCTCAGTGGGCTCTTCAGTCATCCATGGACTCCCCCAAAATTGCTCAGTCTTACTGAGTACTGGCATTGGTTATATTTGTTTGATTCATCCAGGCTTTTCTTAAAACATCCATTCCAGGGTTTGTGTGGGCAACAGAGCCCTGCTGTTGTGATTCTTTGTGTTAGATTACCAGTCTTCCTGCTAGACAGCCACTTGTATTCTGTACACATTAAGCAGTAATTCTTAACTTTTTCAGACCTGGGATGCATCTGTAACTTGTTCATGCATTTAGGCTCGCATTTCTTGACTGACTGGGTTTAAAAAACAAAAACAAAACACCATATACTTATATAGTGGTAAGTGCTGCTGTTCTGATCTACCTTAGATCAAACTGTGATCCAGTAGTGCCTCCCAGTTCACCGGTTGAAGGCCAGTGCATTAAAGCAGGTGTGTCAAACTTTTGGCCTTCAATATGCTGCTTAACTACAGATTGTATCATAACTGGCCATTGACTGCTTCCTGAGGTTGATGGGAGTTGTAGTTCAGCAACATCTAGAGGGTCAATGGTTCCACACACCTGCACTAAAGAAGGCTAGGTTCCTGCTGTCCTTGACTCCAAATGCTGTTTTGTTCACTGCTTTTCTCTATAGCTGCAACTTATTGGAAGGGCAGTTCTCCTGGGGCTACTGCTTTGAGCTGCTATGTAGCAATGTGGATGGGATACAAGAAGTGGGCAATGCTGTCCATAACTACTTGTCCAGCTAGACATGTAGTGTTTTGCTTCAGGAAACATTTTCTCTACTCCAGCTTGCAAACCACACAGGCTACATCAAAGTGGACTGGCAGATGGTTGAGCGGGATGTGAGCAAAGCCAAAGAACAGCTGAAGTTTCGTGGGAGCACCACCAATCAGCTGACACCAGAAGTGAAGAGCAAAATGGATGAGGTGAGACTGGTGGGCAAGTTGGAGAGATACAGGAGGCTAGCAGCAAAGCCTTGAGTAGGAAAAAGTTTTTGATGTGATAACTGTGCTGTAAAGAGGAGATGGGCAAAAATTATTAAATATGTTATGGGTGACCTGCAGGTGTTATTAGACACCCAACTCACATCACTCCTGTCCTGGACTACTGGCCCAAAGGAGGGCTCCTGGGACTGGTTGGGTGCAGGTGTATCATCATCATCATCATTTTATTTGTATGCTGCCTTTCCACAGTTGAAACTATGCTCAAGGCGGCTTACAACATGACAAGATTGACATAATTTCAAACATAACAGAAGTCATAAACAATCAATAAAAACATCAAAAAGTACATAACCAAATGGAAACAATTTCCACGTAAATCATGAGATCTAAAACTAAAGATACAGCAATAATATCAATAACAGCAACAAGCTCTCTCAACCTCCTGTGAACAATACTCCAGCCCAAGAATCTGTTGGTTGCCTAAAATGCCAGAGTTGTAAGTTCTGGTGCTTTACTAAAGAAGGGGTAGACTTACAGCAAATCAGCCTGACAATTCTCCTAGCCTTTGCAGATGTGAGACAAGATATAAGAGATGACTTATCCACACCCAAGCAAATGTTTATACATTCTTTATACAGCAAAGTAGCACACATCATTTCACCTGGCTAGATGAGGGCATAGTTGGCAAATACCTTACAGATAGTTCTCCTTTCTGGGCTCAGAGCCCAGCATTCCAATACCACAGATAAGAATCACATCAAAGCAAGCCAATTAACATATATCAAAACAAGTGAATATAAACATATATATGAGCTCATTGTTACAGCAGCTACCAATTAATTATGGGATTATCTTGACTACCAGTATGGCATTAGCAAAGCTTCTGAAACAGTTAGCCTTTGGTTCAATACAACTCTAAGCCAGGATAGAGGTCCAGAGGTTCCCCATCCTTGCATTAAATTGAGAGGGAGGTGTGAGAGCAGACAGTGTTTGCTTACC
The DNA here is from genome assembly GCF_964234715.1 of Podarcis melisellensis. NCBI lineage: Eukaryota > Metazoa > Chordata > Lepidosauria > Squamata > Lacertidae > Podarcis > Podarcis melisellensis. Next base: position 31,476,061 of record NC_138547.1, read on the forward strand.
AAGTATGGCTGTAACAAAATCAAGATGGTACACTGAAGGGAGAGCCAGTTTGTCAGCAGCAGATTTCAGATTTCAAGTATAGTTGATAGCTTCTAGGCAGAATCCAGAGAGAGTTCTCACTTCTGAAGACTCTGGTCTGAGTAGGCCTGCACAACCAGTGGCCCACAGAGTCGGGGCTCTTATGCTTGCTGCCGCCTTATAATTGCAAATGTGGGGGTGTCTTTTTGTCAGGCACTTGAGCAGCCACAATGCATGTCCAGGAGGCAACATGTAGCTTCTGAAAATCAAATAGGGACCAATATAAGATATGTCTTTTCTCTTTTTCAGGTGATCTCCTTTCTGAAGAAGAATGTTCTCCTGACTGGAGGGTTCGTTGGAGGGTTTCTGCTCGGCATGGCTTCTTAGGAGCCTCCTCTGATCTGGCTCCTGTGCTGCTGCTGTTGCTGCCACCGCCATCTCCTACTCAGTAATCGTTCGTTTTCTCCATTGCTGAACTTGTCCGCTGGAACATTCTGACCTCTCTCTGTATGCACCTTATGGCCTCCAGAAACACTGCCACAAGCTCCTTTTGCTCCTCTCCTTTTTTCATTTGATTGATTGGTCAGTGGTTGAGAGGCAGCATTAGGCTGAAGGCTGTTTGCTGTGAGGCTGATTCCTACTCCTGCCTGATATGTCAGGTTTTGTATAATCATCCCCAAATTCTTTTCCAGTGGGAAAACATGCACAAAATGTTATGATAGTACCCTGCAGGGGAGCACCCAACTCCCTTGTAGGCACCTTCTCATTGTGTTGTACCCCCTGGGTGGCAAAGAGTACAGCCTGTGCTTTGGAGAGCACAGAAGCTCAGCAGCCTAAGGAGAGGGTGTGCCAGGCCATGTCCCAAAATAACCTGCATCTAGTTTTGGCTTATTCTTCCCTGGACAGGCTCTGACTACTGCTTCCTAGAAATGCCCGTAGAAGAGAGAAACAGGTCTTCCTGACACCTCCCAAACTTTTATTTTTACCTCTTGCTGAAGCCAGAGGGCTGGAATGATCTGTGGAAACTCTGACTGCTGCGTGGGATTTCTGCCATCCTCTCCTGCTGAAGGAGGCCTGAAAAGCTTGTAGTGGGTGGGGTGAACCCTCTTCCCAGAATATGTATTTTGAACACTCACTTGATTATGGTTCAACTAAACTTTGCTCTTGGTGGTAGAACGGCTAAAATAATGACTGGAGTTGGAAAGCTTTCTACATGACTCACGCCACTGGTAGCAAAAGTTACTGGATTATGGGGATGGAATGCTGTGTTCTTCTGCTGGAGCCTCCTGCTCTGTCTTTTATGGACCTCCAGCTCCCTGAAATGTATGGAGGAAGAGCTAGGCATGGTCTGCTGTTGCTGTAAACCAGCCTTCTCCAACCTGGTGCCCTCCAGATATTTTGGTCTTAGCAGCCCCAGCCAGCATAGCCAAGGGGAGTTGTACAGCTTCTTCTCCAGAGCGATCTCGGCCCTGAATGGGAAACCTGGACTTTGAAAGTCATCTAATCTTCCTTGCTGTATTATATTATATTGTTTTAATTAGTGTTTTTATAGTTGTTCTGATTTTGAGTGGAATGCCCTATCTGGGTGGATGGAGCAGCCAAGTAATTTCGTTGTCCCTGAGAGGGGGCAATGACAATAAAGATATTATTATTATTATTATTATTATTATTATTATTATTATTATTATTATTATTGTAGTCCAAAATATCTGCATGGCACCACATTGGGGAAAGCTTTTCTAGATCATGATTGCTGCATGAGAGATGTGACTCTTGCCCCCCAAACTGAAGATTGAGAAGTAATGGTAGGATTATATTGACAGAAGTTGGTTTATCTCTGCATGAGTTGCATTCTGGACAGAAGCCTGCACTTTTCATATCTGCTCCAGGAGCACTTAAAGCTGATTTTCTAATACGTGTTTTTCCCCTCCTGCAGTCCCTACCTGTCTGTTACATGTAAAAATTAAAATGATATCCTGAGCTACATTTATAAATGAACAGATTTATTATAGCAGAAGCTTTAATGGTTCGGAGCAGGGATAGGAACCCATGGCTCTCCAAATGGAGCTGCACTGCAACTCTCATCATGCCATCAACTATACTCAGTGACTGATAGAAGTTGGAGTCTGGCAACTTCTGAAGGGCTTCCCCAGCCCTGGCTTTTAAAAATACCACTCTTGTTAGTTCATTCTTGCAAAAGGCTGCCCTGCAAATTTTTTATTTATTTATTTATCAAATGTATATACCATCTTTCATCCAGAGATTACAGGGTGGTTTGCGGCATAAAAATAAAAAATGGAAACACAATATATATATAACATATTAACAAACCAATAATCCCTTGTCCCCCAAACACATTTAAAAGGCCATAAATTGTTTAATCAGCCAAAGGTGCTTTCACCTAGCACCTAAAGATATGTAATGAAGATGCCAGGGAAGCCTCCCTGGGAGAGCATTCGACAGATGGGGAGCCACTGCAGAAAAGGCCTATTCTCATGTTGCCACCCTCCAGACCTCTTGAGAAGGGGCCACATGAAGAAGGGCCTCAGATGACGCTTTCAGGGTCTGGGTCAGTTCATACGGGGAGAGGTGATCCTTGAGGTATCGCGGTCCTGAGCCATTTAAGGCTTTATAGGTCAAACCCAGGACTTTGAATTGGAAACTAATTGGTAGCCAGTGCAGTCAGGCCAGGATTAGTGTTATATCCTCGAACCGTCTTGCTCAGGTGAGCAACCTGGCTGCTGAATTTGGCAGCAGCTGAAGTTTCCAAATTGTCTTCAGAGGCAGCTCCATGCATAATGTGTTACAGTAATCTAACCTAGAGGTTACCAGAGCATAGACAACAGAAACTAGGTTATCCCTGTT